>NC_066618.1:264446279-265058782 GCF_025201925.1 Gopherus flavomarginatus
ATTCCCCAAAACAAGTCAGTGTGGTAAAGTGTACGTAACAGAATACAATTTGTCCCACTGTATGTATAATCTGACACGTCCATTGGTTTAGTAAAACAATTAAATCCAATTAGTCTATCCAGCAACAAATTATTATTCATTCTGTCCCAGGTGTATTGTCTGACAATGGGGTTAGAAAACCTCCAGCCATCTACTAAATCATACTTGTGTAAAAGGGATAAAAGCTTCCATTCAGACTAAGCATATGGTTTCAAATGATTTCTGTCCATTCTATCTATCATGTGAAAATGACAAGTGATTGGGCCAAATCCTCAGGTACAGAATCTGATTTATTATCTAAAACCTACAATATTTAAATATTCTTTTCCATTTCTAGTAATGCAAACATTTAATAATGTAGATATTTCTAGCTGTTGTTTGTACCTGTAACAAGTAACCCCCAAGCATCTCATTTGGAATAAGAATCCTATTTAAAACCCTCAGAAAACTAATTAGTTATTCCCATGCTCACACAAGAATAAAGAGATCAAATTAAACTGGCACCCCCTTCTGCCACTCCACCTGATTTAATTTTGATTGTGAGCTCTTTGGGGCAAGGACAGAATCTTTTTATGTCTTCTATGGGTACTATTCTAGTAGATGTTTACCTCTCTGACGGTTTAAAATGTAACACTAACTTCCTTTTGTGATTAAAAACTCAGAGGGAACTGCTCTCGTGTGTGTCTGATTCCATTAATTTTTAAACCACCCAGAGTGAACCGATTCATTGAGAACATAAGAAAAAGCATCAGTAAACATTACAATTGAATAAAGGAACAGTAAATAAATGTATTCTTAGCACTAACAGCCACTTAAGACTAATATTCTTTCAAAGAACAGCAAGCTTTGTAAATCAGTGTCTTTAAATAGAATTAGTGCTGATTACCAAGCCAAGACTCATTTGTGTTTTCATGCATCACTGACTAGAATTCAAACAGATTAAGATGAGGAAATATTTTTTCTTTGTTTTTATTTTTAAATGAAAATACTTTTGTCATTGTAGCATAGTTACCAATATTTAAAAATTTTAACTTGGGACAGTTTTCCAAACAAAATTGGTCAGCGGGCCAATTCCTTCTGTCCCCTCTCTTACAGCTTCCTCTGCCTCTCTGGACTGACTTTGATGGCTGTTCAGGCTCTCTCCTATTAATAGTTCAGTGGCCCATGCCACAGTCCCTACTGGATGTCCCCTCACTATCAGTAGCATCAGTTCTAGTTCTGCCTCTTCTCTTCTGTTATGAACACCAAGAAGTGGCCGCAGGGGGAGGGAATGGAGTTGGCAGCTTTGCGTGTGTGAGAGAGAAGGAAAGAGAGAAGTAACCAGGGGCATGAAGGAGATAGATAACTTGGCAAAGAAGAAACTTTCTACTATACAGTCCTGGGACACTGGCTGAAACAGCATTATCCTGGGTTAGATATTGAAAATTTGAGCCTGTCCTGGCCGAAAAGGTTCAGTTGGAAGATGCTGGCTTATTACACCTGCTGAAGATCTGGTCCTGTGTTGTTATGAGGAAACTGTTCAAGCTCTGCTGTATAGATGCAATTGGATTGCAGAGGCTAAGCACGTATATAATGTTTACTGTAATGAACAATATATATACATTTGGTAAAGAATCTCTTTAAAACAGTATTAACTGGTGATTTTATGTAAACCGAGTTTTTACTTATGTTACAAATGGCTTTATTTCAAAGCTATTTATGATTTTGAAGAAACTGATGGTGGCAACTGACCCAAACTAAGCATGCAACTTTTAGACAAGCACACGTTTCAGTACAGATCAAGAAATGTAATTAAATTACAGCACTTGAGAGCTTAGACCCTTGATTTAGTTTTTCCTTCCAGCACCAATATTATAGTGGTCCTGCTTACAGATGTCTTATGTTTGGTTTGTATTTGGTTATTGTAGTTGTGTAGTATTATAGTCTCCTCTCATAAAAACAATCAGTACCAAGAATACTGTTTCAGTAAAGTTATTAAATCTGTACTCATTCATTTGATTTGCCATGAAAAGCAGATCATTTTGGGGAAATATAGCAAGCACAAATATGAAGTTTGTGTGTGATATACTGCCACAAAGAAGATTTTGAGTCACAAAAATAAACCGGTTCATTTGATATTTGTCAAAATCACATACATTCTAGCTCTCTGCGATCTGAAATAGCATGTCTCTAGTACAATATGTGAGATTAAAAGAAGGAAAAGACCATGTAGAGTGTAATTATACTATGAAAAATGAATATGTGAAAATGGCAACATGAGGTTCCATGTTTGTTGCATCTCATTGATTCCATGTAAAATTTGCTTAGTTTACAAGTAAACTACTGGTCCTTTAATATCAAACTGCGAAAAATAAAAAATAAAAATAAAATTTTATTCTTCCTTGCTTACCGATCACCACTAATAATAATGATATTGCAAATAGGAACTTAACTAACAATTCTGTTGAAAGTGCACAAACCAGGGTAGAATTCAGTTCATTCTCACACAGCTCTGTTGGCTTTTTAGCAAAAATATAGTCACTAAAGTAACAAATATGACTTGGAATATACAAAAGGAGCAGATTGTGTTAAATAAGAATGTATCCATTCTTTTTCTGATCATAATCACTCTTTAAACTAAGATCTTCTATCATATCTCATGGATTACAATAGCACAGAACACCAGAACGTTTGAAGACAGGCATGGAGGAGTCTTTTTTTTTTAAATGTTATAAAATATGTTTGCAGTTAAATCATACATAGAACAGTATCTAGTAGTCTGTATAGGTGCATTAATAGGCTATTATGTAACATTATATATACACTAAATATTTCTCTTCATATGTAGATAGTTTCATTTTCCTTTTAATTTTGCTTTGATGTTATCTTTTTTCCCCACATACTGAAGGGATTTTTCTCTGAGACTGAGTAGTTTGCTATTATTTCTGTATCTAAAACATTTGTACATCTAAAACTGTTTGGTGTAACAGATGGTGCAGCACATAGTTTTATATTATTTAGGAATATAAAGGAATGAAGGATTTTTGGACATGGCTAATAGAACTGGGCAGTATTTAATTTTACAAAAACATTAGACAAGTTAGGAGTAAATCTACTGATCTCATACTGAAGAGCTGCTAGCTGTGTTGAAACAACATAATAGGATAAAGTAATTCAGTAGTTAATGACCTATCTGTTGTAAATTGATTGCATAAAAACAAATGAGTCTCATACACACTTTTCCAACATATATCAATGTCATTCTCATCAGACATTCTATGTGACTATACAATTTCTGTGTTACTTAGAAATTCTACAAATAATGTGCAATAGAATAAGTGTTCAGTATAACCATTTACTAGTTTGTATGCTGTTGGGATGGTACAGTATTTATCTGCATTTTAGTTATGAAATGACAAAGTATCAGTGCTACTAACACATTCTAACAGTGTGCATTTGATGCAGATAAAATTGTGGGGTTCTGAAATGCTGAAAGTCTTATGTTTGAGAACAAATAAGTGTTTTGTATATCATAGTTTAAATTTGTTTAAAGCAAATTGTGTAAATTGTGATCAACAGGCTTCTATGAATGCAGTGAGAAAGTAACTGCAGTTTGAAAAATCGCATACTTTGGTGGCTTGAGGAACCAGAGTTTCCCACTCCCTCATTTTTATTGAGATAAAAAAAAAAAAGACACTTCATATGATCACTTCAGTTTTCTTAAATATCCCTGTGGGAATTCTGTGCTAAAAATTAAAGTCTGCAAAATTATGCATGTTATTTTTATCAAATATATAATACAATATAGAGTTACACAATATAATCATACCAGTTTCAATTATTTTGGTAAAATATTTAAAAATACCTGTCAGCAAGTATGTCTGTAACAATATAGACAACATAAAATTTTCCCCCAGGAGTAGTGAATTAAAGACAACCCAGTATCTGTTTCTCTGTTATATTTTTATTGTGCGCCTAAGTCTGGGTGTGTCACACCCAGCTGGGCACATCCTGGGGGAAAACTCGGTCCCTCCGGTCCCAGACACCCACCCACACCATCTGCCCCCCCAGAGCCCAGCTGCAGAATGCCCCCCAGGACAGACACCCACACCCCACCTCCCCTCAGAGTCCGCTGTGGGGCACCTCCCAGCCCAGACACCCCACCCTCAAGAGCCCAGCTGCAGGGTCCCCCCCCCAACCCAGGCACCCACCCCCATCCCCCAGAGCCTAGCCACTGGGCATCCCCTGCCCAGACACCTGCATCTCCTACCTCCCCAGATCCAAGAGATCCAGAGAGAAACAGCCTGATGCTGTCCCAGGTGTTCACTGCATGCTATCTCTTTCCTTCAGCACGTGCTGGGAACCGCAGTTGCCCAGAACTGTCCAACTCCCTTTACCCCTCAGCAATGTCCTCTATTTTCAAGGTGGAGAGCTAGGCTCTTCATGGTCAGGCATCCTATAATGGCAGCCAGCCTCTCTGCAACACCAATTCTGCAGGGAAAAATGAAATTCTGCACAGAACAGTAATTTGTGTGCAAATTCTGAATTATGCAGTGGTGCAAAATTCCCCCAGCAGTAACTAAATAAAAACAGCCACCATCTCAGCTTACTTTAATGGGACTGAAGCCACAGACTACTTCTCAGACAAGATAGCTACTGTTTTCCTACAGTCATTGCATGTTGAAGTGAGGTAACCCTTACTACAGATGGTCACTATCTCCCATCATTTTCAGTACATCTGAAACCAGAATGCTGACAGAATAGGTTGTTACCTCATGGACTCTATAGTTAGGAAAACAAATAGTTTTCCTCTATGGGTGCTGGAAAAGTGAAAAGGGGGCTATACAAAGGAATATAGGATACATGTAAGAAACCGAGGGATGTAGGCATAGGAGGTGCATGAGAGAAACAGATTGCAAGGGAATAGGGATATAAAGGGAGAATGTTGAAGGTAGGAGACTGATTAGAAAAGGAGGGAAGTATGGGTTTAGATGAATATAGGTGGCTGATATGGGTAGGAGACTTTAGTAGTGCTTGGAGGGAGCATATGAGTGGAGCAAGAGATTTGGTAAGGCTGGGAGGGAAACTGAATACTAAAGAGGAGATTCCTGGATACACCAGAGACTTGAAGGTGATACTTGTAATACCTTCTTCCAAAAGCTTCCTGTATTGCAAAAGGATCTTGGGCATCTTCTAGTTTAAGAAATGCCATACCAATGGTGTCTCCTTTGAAGTGTTGCAGTGCCCTGTAAAAAGGATATAGGGGCATTTTAGAGCCTGGTAGATGCTAGTTGCTGTGGCTTACTTAGCAGGAAATTTGGTTAACTTACACGTAAGGAAAATTTTTGCAAAAAGAAAACAAAAACAACCCCAAACCAAAGCAAAACAAAAAAACCCCACAAACCTGCACCTTTTTCAACTCAAGGAGTAATAGTTCTCTTTAGCCCTCTATACCTTGTATGTATAAGCATAATCAAACACTTTATATCTAGCACCAAATGCCTTTTACTCTGTGACTTTAGATCTGTTTTAAAGGTGATTTTCTGAAATGTAGTTTCAGCATTATAGTAGCTGGTAAAATGAGAAATTAAATAATTTGTTTATGGGTTTTTTTTTCTTTTGAGATGGATCCAGATAAAAAATTTATCTGACTTAAGATATGATTTTTTTATCTATTGAAATAGATGCATTTCCCCACACTAGTACTATGAAAATAAGAATCTTATAAGAACCTCAAGCTAACAAGTTGTGTGCTTAACCTCACTTTGATTATCTAGCTAGCATATTGTATTTCTTACTCCCTGCCCTTCAATCTGTTTTGTGGCTTTGCAGATTCTGTCTTATGTTTTGCACAGCACGTAATACGTTGGAGGCTCTATTACAATACAAATAACTAAAAATAATCACAAAATAACTAAAGTGTGACCAAGAGATTGTCTATACACTATAGTGCTGTTACTGTGCTCTGAAGGATACTGTAATGAAATATACAAGAATGTTGTTCCTGTAGAAGGGCAGGGTTCCTAAGCATTTCAGTATCCTGCACATGCTGATATGAATGAATGAAATGGGCAAAGCTAAGGGACACTGTAAAATGCACACTTTCTAAAAGAAAAACAGAAGGCACTGTAGGTCTATTTTAGGCCATTTAACCTTAAGAATGTCTGTCTATTGTACACTATAGCAGTGGTACTCATACTTTCCAGACTACTGTACCCCTTTCAGGAGTCTGATTTGTCTTGTGTACCCCAAGTTTCACCTCATTTAAAAACTATTTACTTGCAAAATCAGACATAAAAAAGACAAGTGTGTCACTGCACACTTACTGAAAAATTGCTTATTTTCATTTTACCATACAATTATAAAATAAATGAATTGGAATATAAATGTTGTACTTGCATTCATGGGTGCTGGAGCATTGTTAAGGTTCCTCCCCCTCTCTGAACTTTAGGGTACAGATGTGGGGATCTGCATAAACACTTCTAAGCTTAACTACCAGCTTAGATCTGGTTTCGCTGCCACCATCCAGATTCCTCAGTCTGGAACACCCGCTTTCCTCCCAAAACTTTCCCCTCCCTGGGTAGCCTTGAGAGACTTTTTCACCAAGTTTCTGGTGAACACCGAGCCAACCCCTTGAATCTTAACACAAGGAGAATTTAACCATCCCTCCTCCTTTCCCCCACCAGTTCCTGGTGAGTCCAGATCCAATCCCCTTGGATCTTAAAACAAGGAAAAATCAATCAGGTTCTTAAAAAGAAAGCTTTTAATTAAAGAAAGGTAAAAATCATCTCTGTAAAATCAGGATGGAAAATACTTTACAGGGTAATCAGATTCATATAGCCCAGAGGAACCCCCTCTAGCCTTAGGTTCAAAGTTACAGCGAACAGAGGTAAAATCCTCTCAGCAAAAAGAAACATTTACAAGTTGAGAAAACAAAAATAAAACTAACATGCCTTGCCTGGCTGTTACTTACAAGTTTGAAGTATGAGAGACTGGTTCAGAAAGATTTGGAGAGCCTGGATTGATGTTTGGTCCCTCTTAGTCCCAAAAGCGAACAACTCCCAAAAACAAAGAGCACAAACAAGACTTCCCCCCACCAAGATTTGAAAGTATCATGTCCCCTTATTGGTCCTTTGGGTCAGGTGTCAGCCAGGTTTCCTGAGCTTCTTAACCCTTTACAGGTAAAAGGATTTTGGTGTCTCTGGCCATGAGGGATTTTATAGTATTGTACACAGGAGGTGTCATAAACAGATAGCTAAGGGTTAATGTCTCTTTCACCTGAAGCACCTGACCAGAGGACCAATCAGGAAACCGGATTTTTTCAACTTTGGGTGGAGGGAACTGAGTGTTTTTGTCTTTGTTTTCTGGCTGCCTGCCTTCTCTGAGCTTTGGAGAAGTAGCTCTACTTTCTAGTCTTCTGTTTCTAAGTGTAAGGACAAAGAGATCAGATAGTAAGTTCTATGGTTTTCTTTTCTTTGGTATTTGCATGAATATAAGTGCTGGAGTGCTTTGATTTGTATTCTTTTTGAATAAGGCTGTTTATTCAATATTCTTTTAAGCAATCGACCCTGTATTGTATCATCTAATACAGAGAGAACATTTGTATTTTTTCTTTCTTTTTTTATATAAAGCTTTCTTTTAAGACCTGTTGGAGTTTTTCTTTACTTCAGGGAAATTGAGTCTGTACTCACAGGGAATTGGTGGGAGGAAGAAATCAGGGGAGATCTGTGTGTGGGTTGGATTTGCTAGCCTGATTTTGCATTCCCTCTGGGGGAATAGGAAAGTTCTTTTTGTTTCCAGGATTGGGAACAGAGAGGGGGATCACTCTGTGTAGTTTCACAGAGCTTGTGTCTGTGTATCTCTCCAGGAGCACCTGGAGGGGGGAAGGGAAAAAGGATTATTTCCCTTTGTTGTGAGACTCAAGGGATTTGGGTCTTGGGGTCCCCAGGGAAGGTTTTTCAGGGGGACCAGAGTGGCCCAAAACACTCTAATTTTTTGGGTGGTGGCAGCAAGTACCAGGTCCAAGCTGGTAGCTAAGCTTGGAGGTTTTCATGCTAACCCCCATATTTTGGACGCTAAGGTCCAGATCTGGGACTAAGGTTATAACATGGTGGCAGCCGGTGGGATATAGATAGAATCCAGAAGCCAGTAGGAATATTATATTTTTCTTTTCTCTGCTAAGGGCTTTTTAGCAGAGAGAAACAGTTTGGTTTTAAAAGGGAACCAGAGAGAAATTTTTTTTTCTGCTCTCTCTGGCAGTTTGTGGCTTGCATGTTAAGCAGAAGTCGTTAAGGACTATTAACAGTCTTTTGTCACACAATAGCACTCCCATTGAGAGTCATACCAGCACTATATGAATGCAAATAAAGTGGTTTTTCAGGTTTACTTGACATTGAAGATTAGCTAAAGGCACTGTTGCTAGGCAGACTTCAGGAGGCAACAGAGAACCTGCAGTTCAGAGGATAAACACCGGAGGGCACCCCAACACAAGAAAACAGGAACCATGACTTCTAAGGCAAAAATTAAGGCCGAAGAGCAATTCAAAGAAGCTGAACACAGGCGACAAATGGAGATGAAAGAAAGAGAAGAACAAATCAAAGAGGCAGCACACAAAAGAAAACTAGAAGAAGAAGAGGTGGCCTACCGAAGGAAACAAGCAGAAGAAGAGTTGGCCCACAGAAGGAAGCAAGAAGAAGAAGAGGCGGCCCACCACCGAGAAATGGAAAAACAACAAAAAGAGAATGAAGAGAAGGAAAAACAGAGAAAACATGAACTGGAGTTGGCAAAAGCTGGGCTGCCTGTGCCAGCCAACCCTAACAACCCAGCGCCAAATATTGCTCCACAGCCCAGGAAATTTCCCACCTACAAGGCAGGTGATGACACCGAGGCCTTCTTGGAAAATTTTGAAAGAGCCTGTCTTGGGTACAGCATTCCCGAAGACCAGTACATGGTAGAATTGAGGTCACAGCTCAGTGGACCTTTAGCAGAGGTGGCAGCTGAAATGCCTAAGCACCAAATGAATGACTATAAACTTTTTCTAACCAAGGCCAGATACAGGATGGGGATAACCCCAGATCATGCCCGTCGGCGCTTCAGAACCCAAAAGTGGAAACCAGAGGTGTCATTTCCCAAACACGCCTACTACATTGCAAAAAACTATGAGGCCTGGCTAACAGGAAACAACATTCAAACCTTGGAAGAACTGAACCTCCTCATACAAATGGAGCAGTTCTTGGATGGTGTTCCTGAAGACATCACGCGGTACATACAAGATGGAAACCCCAAGAATATCGCTGAGGCGGGGGAGATTGGAGCCAAATGGATGGAACTGGCAGAAAGCAAGAAAGCTACTGTCAAGGGGAACGATTACCCCAGGGGGCACACAGACCATAAACCCTACAACCGAGGACAGCCAAAGACCCCACATACCACCCAAGTAAAGCCACAGATACCCTACCCTTCAACCTCACCAGTCTCCAGTAACTCACCTCGGCCCAGTGACCCATCAGATGGAAGATGCTTTAAGTGTAATGAACTGGGACATATCAAGGCCAAGTGTCCCAAGAACACCATGCGAGTGCAATTCATTACACCACCATCACACCAAAGATCCCCAGGCCCGGATGCCTCTCAAATACCCTTGGAGCGAAGGGAAAATTTGAGAGTGGGCGGAAAGAAGGTTACTGCGTGGAGAGACACGGGGGCACAAGTGTCAGCTATCCACCAATCCTTCGTTGACCCCAAATTCATCAACCCAAAGGCCAAAGTTACAATTTACCCCTTCATGTCACAAGCTGTAGACTTGCCTACAGCTCAACTGCCTGTCCAGTACAAAGGCTGGTCAGGAATGTGGACTTTTGCAGTCTATGACAATTATCCTATCCCCATGCTACTGGGGGAAGACTTGGCCAACCAGGTGAGGCGGGCCAAGAGAGTGGGAATGGTTACACGTAGCCAAACCAGGCAAGCTTCCAGACCCATTCCTGTTCCTGAACCGTCCACAGAGGCCCTGTCTGTGTTACCAGAGACCCAGACAGAGGTAGAGGACCCGGATTCCATGCCTACCACTGAAACAGCCACAGCACCTCCAGTCCCAGGCCCGGAACTGGAACAGCAACCAGCACCAGCAAGTGCAACCCCATCTTCAAACTCAACGCCAGAGGGCGCCAGCGAGCCAAAACTGGCAGAAGCAACAGACAGCCATACCCAAAAGGCTCAGCCGGAGCCTGAAATACCCTCAGGTGCACCAGCGGAGAGCGGTTCACCAGCAACGGAAACAACCCCATCACCTACATCGCTTCCAGAGGGACCAAGCCCAAGTCCACAGTCTGAGGAAGAACTGGTGACCCCAGCCTCAAGGGAACAGTTCCAGACTGAGCAGGAAGCGGATGACAGCCTTCAGAAAGCTTGGGCGGCGGCACGGAGCACCCCACCGCCTCTCAGCTCTTCTAATCGATCCCGGTTTGTTATAGACCAAGGACTTTTATACAAGGAAATTCTTTCTGGTGGACACCGGGAAGAATGGCAGCCGCAAAAACAGTTGGTGGTTCCAACTAAGTACCGGGAGAAGCTCTTAAGCTTAGCCCATGATCATCCCAGTGGCCATGCTGGGGTGAACAGAACCAAGGACCGGTTGGGGAAGTCCTTCCACTGGGTGGGGATGGGCAAGGATGTTGCCAAGTATGTCCGGTCTTGTGAGGTATGCCAAAGAGTGGGAAAGCCTCAAGACCAGGTCAAGGCCCCTCTCCAGCCACTCCCCATAATTGAGGTCCCATTTCAGCAAGTAGCTGTGGATATTCTGGGCCCTTTCCCAAAAAAGACGCCCAGAGGAAAGCAGTACGTACTGACTTTAGTGGACTTTGCTACCCGATGGCCAGAAGCAGTCGCTCTAGGCAACACCAGGGCTAACACTGTGTGCCTGGCCCTAACAGACATCTTTGCCAGGGTAGGTTGGCCCTCTGACATCCTTACAGATTCAGGGTCTAATTTCCTGGCAGGGACCATGAAAAAACTGTGGGAAACTCATGGGGTGAATCACTTGGTTGCCACCCCGTACCACCATCAAACCAATGGCCTGGTGGAAAGGTTCAATGGAACTTTGGGGGCCATGATACGTAAATTCATCAACAAATTCTCCAATAATTGGGACCTAGTGTTGCAGCAGTTGCTGTTTGCCTACAGGGCTGTACCACATCCCAGTTTAGGGTTTTCACCATTTGAACTTGTGTATGGTCACGAGGTTAAGGGGCCATTACAGTTGGTGAAGCAGCAATGGGAGGGGTTTATGCCTTCTCCAGGAACTAACATTCTGGACTTTGTAAGCAACCTACAAAGCACCCTCCAACACTCTTTAACCCTTGCTAAAGAGAACCTAAAGAATGCTCAAGAAGAGCAAAAGGCCTGGTATGACAGACATGCCAGAGAACGTTCCTTCAAGGTAGGAGACCAGGTTATGGTCTTGAAGGCGCAACAGGCCCATAAGATGGAAGCATCATGGGAAGGGCCATTCACGGTCCAAGAGCGCCTGGGAGCTGTAAACTACCTCATAGCATTTCCCAATTCCTCACTAAAGCCTAAAGTGTACCATGTTAATTCTCTCAAGCCTTTCTATTCCAGAGATTTACAGGTTTGTCAGTTTACAGTCCAGGGAGATGATGCTGAGTGGCCTGACGGTGTCTACTACGACGGGAAAAAAGACGGTGGCGTGGAAGAGGTGAACCTCTCAACCACCCTGGAACGTCTGCAGCAGCAACAAATTAAGGAGCTGTGCACTAGCTTCGCCCCATTGTTCTCAGCCACCCCAGGACGAACTGAACGGGCATACCACTCCATTGATACAGGTAATGCTCACCCAATCAGAACCCCACCCTACCGAGTGTCTCCTCATGCCCAAGCTGCTATAGAACGGGAGATCCAGAACATGCTACAGATGGGTATAATCCGCTCATCTACCAGTGCATGGGCATCTCCAGTGGTTCTGGTACCCAAACCAGATGGGGAAATACGCTTTTGCGTGGACTACCGTAAGCTAAATGCTGTAACTCGTCCGGACAACTATCCAATGCCACATACCGATGAGCTATTGGAGAAGTTGGGACGTGCCCAGTTCATCTCTACAATAGACTTAACCAAGGGGTACTGGCAAGTACCGCTAGATGAACCTGCCAAGGAGAGGTCAGCATTCGTCACCCATGCGGGGGTGTATGAATTCAATGTCCTTCCTTTCGGCCTTCGAAATGCACCCGCAACCTTCCAGAGGCTGGTAGATGGTCTACTAGCTGGACTGGGAGAATTTGCAGTTGCCTACCTCGATGATGTGGCCATTTTTTCAGACTCCTGGCCCGAACACCTACTACACCTGGAAAAGGTCTTTGAGCGCATCAGGCAGGCAGGACTAACTGTTAAGGCCAAAAAGTGTCAAATAGGCCAAAACAGAGTGACTTACCTGGGGCACCAGGTGGGTCGAGGAACCATAAACCCCCTACAGGCCAAGGTGGATGCTATCCAAAAGTGGCCTGTCCCACGGTCCAAGAAGCAGGTCCAATCCTTCTTAGGCTTGGCCGGATACTACAGGCGATTTGTACCCCACTACAGCCAAATCGCTGCCCCACTGACCGACCTGACCAAAAAGACCCAGCCAAATGCAGTTAAGTGGACTGATGAGTGTCAAAAGGCCTTTACCCAACTTAAGGCAACGCTCATGTCTGACCCTGTGCTCAGGGCCCCGGACTTTGACAAGCCATTCCTAGTAACCACAGATGCATCTGAGCGTGGTATAGGAGCAGTGCTCATGCAGGAAGCAACAGATCACAACTTCCATCCTGTCGTGTTTCTCAGTAAGAAACTGTCTGAGAGGGAAAGTCACTGGTCAGTCAGTGAAAAGGAATGCTATGCCATTGTGTACGCCCTGGAAAAGCTACGCCCATATGTTTGGGGACGGCGGTTCCAACTACAAACTGACCATGCTGCACTAAAGTGGCTTCATACTGCCAAGGGGAACAACAAGAAACTTCTTCGTTGGAGTTTAGCTCTCCAAGATTTTGATTTTGAAATTCAACACATCACAGGAGCTTCTAATAAAGTTGCTGATGCACTCTCCCGTGAGAGTTTCCCATAATTCAGTAGTTAAAAAGTGTTCTTAAAATGTAGAAGTCTGTTAGTTATATACTTAGGAGTATATGTAAAGGTGTATGTGTTGTATTAATCTGTTTATTTTCAAGTTCTAGAAGGAAATCGCCGCCAGTGAGCTTCCCCACTGTCTGCAATTTGGGGGGCGTGTCATAAACAGATAGCTAAGGGTTAATGTCTCTTTCACCTGAAGCACCTGACCAGAGGACCAATCAGGAAACCGGATTTTTTCAACTTTGGGTGGAGGGAACTGAGTGTTTTTGTCTTTGTTTTCTGGCTGCCTGCCTTCTCTGAGCTTTGGAGAAGTAGCTCTACTTTCTAGTCTTCTGTTTCTAAGTGTAAGGACAAAGAGATCAGATAGTAAGTTCTATGGTTTTCTTTTCTTTGGTATTTGCATGAATATAAGTGCTGGAGTGCTTTGATTTGTATTCTTTTTGAATAAGGCTGTTTATTCAATATTCTTTTAAGCAATCGACCCTGTATTGTATCATCTAATACAGAGAGAACATTTGTATTTTTTCTTTCTTTTTTTATATAAAGCTTTCTTTTAAGACCTGTTGGAGTTTTTCTTTACTTCAGGGAAATTGAGTCTGTACTCACAGGGAATTGGTGGGAGGAAGAAATCAGGGGAGATCTGTGTGTGGGTTGGATTTGCTAGCCTGATTTTGCATTCCCTCTGGGGGAATAGGAAAGTTCTTTTTGTTTCCAGGATTGGGAACAGAGAGGGGGATCACTCTGTGTAGTTTCACAGAGCTTGTGTCTGTGTATCTCTCCAGGAGCACCTGGAGGGGGGAAGGGAAAAAGGATTATTTCCCTTTGTTGTGAGACTCAAGGGATTTGGGTCTTGGGGTCCCCAGGGAAGGTTTTTCAGGGGGACCAGAGTGGCCCAAAACACTCTAATTTTTTGGGTGGTGGCAGCAAGTACCAGGTCCAAGCTGGTAGCTAAGCTTGGAGGTTTTCATGCTAACCCCCATATTTTGGACGCTAAGGTCCAGATCTGGGACTAAGGTTATAACAGGAGGGCTGTTCCCTTCCTTTATAGTTATGACAAGCACCCATGGAAAAAAATGGTGGGTGTGTAGTACCCACCAGCAGCCCCCCTATCAGTGCCTCCCCTTTCCCCCAGTGCCTCCCACCTTCCATGATCAGCTGTTCTGCCGTGTGAAGGAGGTGCTGGGGGGGACAGAGGAGGGAGAGTAGTGCACGATCAGAGGAGGCGGCGGGATGGGGTAGGATCTTGGGGGAAGGGGTGGGATGGGGCATGGCCTGGGGTAGAGCCAGGGCGAGCACTCCAGCACATCAGAAATTTGGCTCCTCTGCTTAAAATTCAATGTATAGTATATAGAGCAGTATAAACAAGTCATTGTCTGTATGAAATTTTAGTTTGTACTGACTTCACTAGTGCTTTTTATGTAGCCTGTTCTAAAACTAGGCAAATATCTAGATGAGTTGATGTTCCCCCTGGAAGACCTCTGCGTATCCCCAGTGTTACACATGCCCTTGGTTAAGAACCCCTGAACTATAGTGTTCAGCATTGAAGAGCCCTCTTTTTACCCATAGTTATCACACTGGCATATAAGACACCATAGTAACCTACTATTCTGGGCACAGAGAAATCCATGGTATCTTGAATAGTGCTTCTAATTGGCAATCATTAATATATTACTAAAATTTCTCCTCCACCCACCTCTCTTTTGTATATGAATTCTTAGATCCTAAGGCCAGGAAGGGCAGGACTCTTTAAATTTTGAGCTTGATTCTGATCTTGCACTAGTATAAATTGGGAGTAACTTTGCTGAAGTCAGTAGGGCTAATAAAGGATAAATGAGATCATTTGGGCCCTGTATGCTTTTAATAATTAAGGAAAGTGTGTAGGTGCTCCTAGAGACAGTATTGCACAGTTCTTCTTCGAGAGATGTCCCTGTGGGTGCTCCACTCTCGGTGTTGGTGCGCCCAAGCGCTTTTGATCGGAGATTTCTGTAGCAGTACTCGTAGCGGCCACGCATGCTCAGAGCTGGCCCCCGCTCTGAGAATACCTCTAGTGAGCATGCACAGCCGGTTCCCTCAGTTCCTTCTCTACCATCCCCAGCTTGAGACGGAGCTCAGCAGACTCCTTAAAGAATTTCTTTCCTTATCTTAAAATAACTTGTAATTAGACAGTTTCTTGTTAGTTAGTTGTTAGTTAGTGTTACCTACCTTTTTTCTACTGTTAAAAAAAAAAATTTGTTCTCTCAGCCGCTTCAAATATGCCTGGCTCCACAGGCTTTAAGCACTGCTCCTCCTGTAAGGACGCTGTCCCTCTCTCTGATGGACATTCACAGGGCATAAAATGTTTGGGGGAGACCCATATTCCCCAAAAATGTGCTCACTGCACTAAACTAAGCTCCAGAGAGAGAAAGGACAGGGAGATAAAACTTAAACTTATTTTACTTCAAAAATCCCTAGGGTCCGCCTCAGACCCTGGCGCGGACTCTGCCTCCGCTCACCGACACAGCTCTCCCACTTCTAAAAGGCAGAAGAAAGCAGCAAAACGAGGACACCTTCTGTCAAATTCAAAAGAAGCCCTTAGACACAAACCTTCTCCGGTCAGATCCACAGTCTCCTTACCGGTGCTCCCCCGCCTGAGCACTTTCGACGAGCTGGGCTCCTCCGGCACCTCGTTAAACCGGCCTGCGCTTTCGGTGGC
This sequence comes from Gopherus flavomarginatus, assembly GCF_025201925.1. Classification (NCBI taxonomy): domain Eukaryota; kingdom Metazoa; phylum Chordata; order Testudines; family Testudinidae; genus Gopherus; species Gopherus flavomarginatus. Next base: position 264,462,112 of record NC_066618.1, read on the forward strand.
AGTGCTAGGCTCTGGGGCCGAGGCGACAGGCTTTCAGTTGCCTGCCTCGATTATGGCACCTATCGGCACCACGATGAACACGGTGCTGACAAATCAGGCCCCCCCGAGGCACCGCAGCCTGCTATTAATAGCACAGCACCGACTATGGCACCGGCATTAACAGTGCTACTTGGCACGAAGCCAAGATTAAGAACTCCGGTGCAAGCCTGGGTTCCCTCACAGCAATTCTTTCAGCCTTCACCTTCAGCTGCCTCAGTGCTACCGTCAAGTGACCTCCTAGTGTCACCTAAGCTGCAATCGCCCTTCCTTAAAGACTGCTTCTCCCTTACGAATGATTCAGGGTCCGAGCAACTTTCCTCCAGTGAGGAGGAGTCTGAACTACAGGGTGATGTTTCAATACAATCAGAATTCCATCCTCGGAGTCCTGTCACCCGCGGGCACAGGAAAATTGTCTCAGATCACCCTCGAGACCCTACCTCCTGGTGTGTTAACCCCTGGATGGCACCACCTATGCCTTTTCCACCACCAATGGCAGTATTGGGCCCCATGGGCATCTTTCCCTCAGCATGACACCCGCTATTCCAATCCAACGAGACGCGAACGTCCAAATCATATGACTCACTTGGCAGCACCCTCCCATTCTCAGGATCAATTAACTCCTGCTCCTGACCCAGTACTAGCTGAAGTACCAACTGAAGCAATGCCTGAAGAAGCTTTACTTCCCTCCCCTCTACCGCCCTCAGACGATTTTCGAAATTCCAGGATCTCTTTAAAAGGGTTGCCAGTGAGCTTAGAATCAATCTAGAGGAAGTACCGGACCAACAACATGAGATAACGGACATCCTGCAACCCTCTTCTTCATCCAGGCTGGCATTACCAATTAATGCAGCCCTTCTGGAACCTGCTAAGTCCATCTGGCAGGCTCCAGCCACAAGCCAGCCTACCTGCAAACAAGCAGACCGTAAATACTTCATTCCCTCTAAGGGCTCTGAATTCCTTTTCTCACATCCTGCACCAAACTCCCTGGTAGTGGACGCAGCCAATCAAAGGAACAAATAACAGTATTTCCGCCATACCCCAGCCAACAAGGGAGGCAAACGCTTAGACCTGCTGGGTCGCAAAGTGTATGCCTCTTCAACCTTACAATTTCGAATTGCCAATTATACCGCAATTCTGGCAAAGTACGACCATAGGAACTATAACAAGTTCATGGACTTTATTGAACACATTCCAGACTACAAGAAACAACAGTTTACAGCTTTAGTTTCTGAGGGCCAAATCATATCACGCACGGCTCTTCAACAGCTCTGGATTCAGCCAATACCACAGCAAGATCCACCACTACAGCGGTGGTCATGCGCCGAGGTTCATGGCTCTCCTCTTCCCTCTTTCCTCGCAAGGTTCAGAGCACCATAGAGGATCTCCCTTTTGATGGTGATAAACTCTTTGCTTCCACCACTAATGAGGTGCTCCACTCAATGAAGGACTCAAGGGCAACTCTTCAATCCTTAGGCATTCAAACCCCTACAACCAGAAGGCGACAGTACAGATATCAACCTTACCACTGTCCACGCTACCCCCCATATACTCAGCGTTTCCCAAGATCTCAGGATCAACACCACCACCACCAATGCCAGAGATCCAGATACCAGCAGCGTTGCCCCAATTCTTCCGGGATGCCCCAACTTCCTCCAACTAATAAGCAGATTTGAACCTTTGGTCGAGGGTCTTGTAAACATCGTCCCAACTTCAGCGTATGCACTGCCTACAAGTATCTTTGGACACTGCCTACAGCCATTTTTGCACCAATGGCAGAATATTACCACCGACAAGTGGGTTCTAGAGGTCATCACTCCTGGGTATTCTATCCCCTTCCTCTCCTTACCTCCCACCCACCCATCCTCCCCATCCCTCTTCAGGGACACCTCTCACGAGCCACACCTCCAGCAAGAAGTACAACATCTCCTTCACCTGGGTGCTATCAAACTTGTGCCCAAATGCCACAAGGGGAAAGGGTTCTACTCCCCTTATTTCTTAACAGAAAAGAAAACTGGAGAATGGCAACCGATCCTCGACCTCAGGAGGCTCAACAAATTTGTCAAAAAGCAAAAGTTCAGGATGGTTACTCTCACCACCATAATTCCAGCCCTGGAGCAGGGCGATTGGTTTTCAGCCCTCGACCTACAAGACGCCTACTTTCACGTCACTATCCACCTGGCCCACAGACATTTTCTTCGTTTTACCCTCTGCTCAACACATTTCCAATACAGAGTTCTACCATTCGGCCTTTCCACTGCCCCTCGAGTTTTCTCCAAGCTCCTAGCGGTAGTCACTGCCTACCTCAGGAAAAAAGGAGTCATAATATTCCCTTACCTCGACGATTGCCTCCCGAAGGCCTCCACATTCGACGAGGCCCTCCACTTCACACAAATCACCATCGAGTGCTTCGAATCCCTGGGCCTGCAAATAAACTAAAGCAAATCCACATTAAGTCCTACCCAGCACCTGGAGTTTATAGGAGCGAGCCTCGACTCCACAACCGGACTGGCATCTCTCCCACCCGACTGATTCAATACTATAAAACTGCTGGCTACAAGACTTCGCAACAGCCCCCGGGTCACCGCCCGACACTGCCTCCAACTACTAGGGCACATGTCCTCGTGCACTTTCGTGGTCCAGAACGCACATCTCCACATGAGATGCTTCCAAGCTTGGCTGGCCCCGGTTTACAAATCAAACGTGCATGCCCTGAACAAACAATTGGCCATACCTTATCGAGTCAAAGACTCTCTCATATGGTGGACAGTCCCCTACAACCTCTGCTCTGGAGTCCCCTTCCTCCAGACCCCCCCCCCAACTCTGATGATGGCGACCGATGCATCCCTCATGGGTTGGGGGGCCCACATCTCTCTACAAACAGTCCATGGGCTATGGTCTCATTCCGAGACCTCCCTGCACATAAACATTCTAGAACTTCAAGCTATACGGAATGCCTGCTGCTGCTTCCTTCCACTAATCAAGAATCAGCATGTACGCATAATGACAGACAACATTGCCTGCATGTTCTACGTAAACAGACAAGGAGGGGCTCGTTCCCACTCTCTTTACTCAGAGGCCATAAAACTCTGGAATTGGTGCCTTGTGAACCACATCCGCATATCAGCTGCTTATCTCCCAGGGGTGATGAACACCACTGCCGACGAATTAAGCAGACGTTTCCTTTCGAAGCACGAATGGGAGATAGACGAGGGAATCATTTACAACATATTTCGAACTTGGGGTCACCCAACCATAGATCTCTTCGCAACCGCGAAAAACATGAAATACCTCAATTTCTGCTCCAGGGCGGGACTGGGCAAACACTCCCTCAGAGACATATTCATGATCTCATGGCACCGGGACTTAGCTTATGCATTTCCCCCAATACCATTGCTCAACAGGATCCTCATAAAGATACGAACGGATCTTGCCAGGGTGATCTTGATCGCACCTTCATGGCCGAGACAACCGTGGTTCCCTTTCCTCACCAGAATGTCAATTCAACCACCGATCTCCCTGCCTCTCATCCTGAACCTCTTATCACAGCAACATGGCCGGCTTCTTCACCCCAATCTCTCCATGCTTCATCTCAAAGCCTGGTACCTGCATGGTTCTCCCAACGAGAACTAGACTGTTCCGACCAAGTTCAGAGGGTACTTCTACACAGCAGAACACAATCCACCCGTACCACCTATCTCCGAAAGTGGAAACGATTCACAAAATGGTGCTCAACTAAACAACTGTCTCCTACCTCGGCACCTCTTCCTTGCATACTCGACTATCTATTGGACATTAAGCAATCCGGCCTTTCCTTCAGCTTCATCAGAGTCCACTTAGCTGCCATCACAACCTTTCATGGTACAGTTGACAATACCTTGGTCTTCACTCATCCCATCACCAAGCATTTTCTGAAGGGACTCCAAACCCTATATCCAGACATTAAGCCACCTGCCCCTCCATGGGATCTTCACCTAGTATTGTCCTGTTTAACTCATCAACCCTTTGAGCCCTTAGCCACCTGCTCCCTCTTGCATCTCTCGATGAAAACAGCCTTTTTGGTGGCCATTACCTCTGCCAGACGGGCAGGCGAGATAACAGCCCTTATGGCAGATCCACCATATACCCTCTTCAAGGACAAAGTTACTCTACGCCTACACCCAAAATTCCTTCCAAAAGTTCACGCTTCATTTCACATCAATGAACCAATACATCTACCAACTTTCTTTCCGAAACCACATGCAAACTCCTTCGAAGCAACAATGCACACACTTGATGTGCGCAGGGCCTTATCCTTCTATTTGGACAGAACCAAACCCTTCAGACACTCTCCTAGACTCTTTGTCTCCATCACGGAGCACTCCAAAGGCATGGCTATCTCTACCCAGAGACTTTCGAACTGGATCTCCGATTGCATACGACTCTGCTATTAGATAAAAAACGTTACATCTCCAGCATTGATCAGAACACATTCCACTAGATCTGTATCTACCTCTGTAGCCTTCTTACGTAAAGTACCATTCTCTGACATTTGTAGAGCAGCCACTTGGTCCTCCAAGCACACATTTGTCAGACACTATGCCCTTATTCACAGCCCTCTCTCCGACACTCGATTAGGCAGGGCAGTATTATCTACTGCATTCCTGCCAGACCCGAAGTCCCTACCTCTTTGAGATACATTGCTTCGAAGTCACCTAGAGTGGAGCACCCACAGGGACATCTCTCTCTCGAAGTGGAGGTTACTCACCTTGTGCAGTAACTGATGTTCTTCGAGATGACTGTCCCTGTGGGTGCTCCGCTACCCACCCTCCTCCCCTCTACTTCGGAGTTGGGGTAGCCTCCGTTGTAGAGAAGGAACTGAGGGAACCGGCCGCGCATGCTCACTAGAGGTATACTCAGAGCAGGGGGCAGGCTTTGAGCATGCGTGGCTGCTATGAGTAGTGCTGCAGAAATCTCCAATCAAAGACGCAGGGGTGCACGGACACCTAGAGTGGAGCACCCACAGGGACACTCATCTCAAAGAACGTCAGTTACTGCACAAGGTGAGTAACTTCCTCTAACTCCTCACTTAACATTGTAGTTATGTTCCTGAAAAATGCAACTTTAAGTGAAACGATGTTAAGTGAATCCAATTTCCCCATAAGAATTAATGTAAATGGGGGGGATTAGGTTCCAGGAAAATTTTTTTTTGCCAGACAAAAGGCATTATTTACATTTTAAACAAGCAATTGGATACAGTTACTGTACTATAGTTGGGAGGTGCCCCTGCCTTACCCTATATGGGCACAGCGCACTGGCACTGGAGATGACGCAGGCAAGGAGGCTGAAGGTGCTGTAGGCTAGGAGAAGCACGTTGCGCAGCAGCAGCAGCTTCCCCTACTCTGCAAGCACTGGGGTGGGGGGCTCAACCCTTAGCCCACCCACTCCCCCCCTTCCCCCAAGCCTCCATCCTTGACCTGCCTCTTCTCCCCCACCACTCCTCCCCCTTTACTTCCCATGCTTTGTCCTCTCTCCTCCCCTCCCTTTGCCTGGGGCAATCAGCTGGTTTGCCGCATTCAGGAGGCAGGGGAGGGAGCGGGGAGGCATGCCAAGTCCTTGCTCCTCCCCTCTCCCTCCTACCTGGGACAATCAGCTGGCTTGCAGCATTTAGAAGGGAGGGGAGGGAGGGGGAGCCTGTGTGCTGAGTCCTCACTCCTCCCCCTAACCTCTTGTCCCCAAAATGCCGCAAGCCAGCTGATTGCTGTGGGCAGGAGGCGGGGGAGGCGCTGATCCACGGAATCTGCCGGTGGGCAGGAGGTGCTGTGATGAGGGGGAGGCTGCCAGCTGTGGAGAAAGCAGGCAGCCAAACAATGCAAGAGTGGTGCATTGCACAACTTTAAATGAGCATGTTCCCTAACTGATCAGCAACGTAACAACGAAACAATGTTAACCAGGACGACTTAAAATGAGGAGTTACTGTATATGATTGTTAACTATTAGGTAAACAATTACAGTCAATAAAGCAAAAACATGGTCCTTCAGTTATGTCTATCATGTTACAAAGACATTTTTCATAATTTTTACTGACATTTGATGATTAAAGATACTGTACCTTGGTTTAAAGAAAGATTTGCTCCTTCCCAGTCTATTTTGACTTTGTACTCAACACTGTACTGAAATCAGTCAAGGTAATTGGAAAAGACTGATCCAACAACTACAGAATTTTGGTTTCACTTTTGGTTAAGCAGAAGAAGATGAATTATGAGGAAATAAATGCATCTCAAATAAAATGAAGTAAATAGAGAAACTGAATTAGCTATTTATTGTTAAAAGTGTAATTGAAAATGCAGCAAAGGTATGCATGTACATATTCTCCCTCTCCCTCCCCAAACTTCCCGACCTAGCAAATTTAAGTTTGTCAGGCTAGCACAGTATCTGTATAATAATATCGAATACAAAGCCTTTCAGTTTTTTTTAAAGTGATTGTTCTTTCCCATTTATTTAAAAAATGGTCTGAGTTCTGTGTTGCTCTTGCTAAGATTTGCTCCATAATGATGTTTACAGCTTGAGTTATAGGTCTTGAGGTTTGGTCCTGCTGGATTCCTTCAGAACATCAGGATTGCTTTCTTTGGCCAGCATGAACACTAGTAAAAGAGCCCTTATATATGATTAATGATGTTTTAGCATGCCAGTGTCAAGAAAATGCAATTGTGGTATTTTGGAAACAACAATTTCCAACCTGACCTTTATTGTTTATATTACTTCTACCCAAAGAATTTGTGTTAGTTGACCTCAGTTTACATGAAAGGAGGAGTCTTCCTGAAACTTTCATTCACTGCAAATGCTGTTGGTATTTTTTACATATTATCTCATTTAATTCTGGAGAAATAAAGCTCTATAATGATTTATGTTTGTATAAATGTTATTTCTGGAAATGTGAAGCTATAAAGTAGGAGTCGGCAACCTTTCAGAAGTGGTGTGCTGAGTCTTCATTTATTCACTCTAATTTAAGGTTTAGCGTGCCAGTAATACATTTTATCATTTTTAGAAGGTCTCTTTCTATAAGTCTGTAATATATAACTAAACTATTGTTGTATGTAAAGTAAATGAAGCTGCTTAAACATTTTAAAAACCTTATTTAAAACTAAATTAAAATGCAGAGCCTCCTGGACCAGCGGCCAGGACCCGGGCATTGTGAGTGCCACTGAAAATCAGCTCACGTGCCGCCTTCAGCAATACCCCTGCAATAAAGTATTACACCATCACTTTCTACTACTATCTTTTGTTTAAAATATTTAAATTCTAAAAGTCTGAGATTGCGTACAAAGTTTCTGTGTGTAAGGTTTGTTTGTACTTCACAGCCTTAGTAGATCATCATCAACTTTTCAGTGGGATGCAGTTCCCGCAGACCTTTGACGGTACTGAAGTGTTTAAAAATGTAGTTTGAGCTGGAGGTAGTGCAGCGGTATTTGTTTGAAACTCCTTTTTGCTGACTTCAGTAAAGTTACACCCTGTTTATACTAGTGCAAGATCAGAATCAAGCCCAAAATTTAAATAGTCCTTCCCTTCATTAAAACATGCCATTTGTTTGAGGTTTTCTTTTGTATATTGAAATTTTAGGCTCAAGCGTGGTACGACTGGAATATGGGATCTACTTCCTGGGAAAAACTGAGATCTCCTGTTACTGACTACACATGAAGTTTTGTGTTTTATCGTGTTTTCCAATATTCTGCCAGGTCTTTATTGTACCTTTTTGATAAGGAGATGACCCATAGGCGGACCATGGAAATAATCACTTATTCTTAAGAAGTACATTGCCTTTGTCACTTAAACAAAAAAATTGTTTTAATAACTTCCAACCAAATGCTATCAACTCCTGGGCCCAGTGTAAAATGTATTTTAGTTTGATGGCCCAAAGTACATTTTTGAAGACAGACAGCCCAGTATCTCCCTCCTTTTTGGGCATCTGAGTCCAGGGCCGCCCAGAGGATTCAGGGAGCCTGGGGCAAAGCAATTTTAGGGGCCCCTTCCATAAAAAAGTTTCAATACTATAGAATACTATATTCTCATGGGGGCCCTTGCGGCCCTGGGGCAAATTGCCCCCCCCCCACCAAGAAATAAATGTTTAAAAATCTTCTGCTTCTAGGCACAAACCCAGTTTTGAGAGAACTTCTTTTCAAGTCACCTTTACAAGGTATAACTGGTTCTCAGCATCAGCTAGTGCTAAAAGGCACTCATTAAAAGGGTTGGACAAATATTTTCCGTCAAAACTTTTTTTGGATCAAAAACTAGGGTTTTTTTAAAAGCAGAAAAAAATCACGGACAATGTCTGCTTCCCTTCAAAATTTGTTGTGGTATTTTTAATTGAAAAGCTGAAATTAGTCTGCCAAAACCTGAACATGGTTTGGGGTTTCAGAAGTGTGTGGCCAAATATTTGCTGCTTGCTGTGTTTGATTGTTTAAAGAAACAATAAAAAAAATTCTGCTTAAAAAAAATCCAAAACTTTTGAACCACCTCAGCTTGTGACCAAATGTCCGAGCCATCCAGTCAGAGATTTTTCCAGGTTTCTGATACTCTGCTGGCTTCCTTGACTCATATCTGTCTCCATAACTTTGGGTTCATTGAGGTTAGAACACAAGAATGGCCATACCAAGTCAGACCAAAGGTCCATCCAGCCCAGTATCCTGTCTACTGACAGTGGCCAATGCCAAGTACCCCAGAGGGAGTGAACCTAACAGGTAATGATCAAGTGATCTCTCTCCTGCCATCCATCTCCATCCTCTGACAAACAGAGGCTAGGGACACCATTCCTTACCCATCCTGGCTAATAGCCATTAATGGACTTAACTGCCATGAATTTATCTGTTTCCTAGAGACTGGCTCCTTGGGATCCCTCACAAACTGGAGACGGTTATTGTAGGTTTGTCTTTAGTATAGCTTATGTACATACTCCACGAACTGAGCATTTGAGCTTGTTCCAGAATCTGGGATGAGCCTATGTTGTGAAAACTGAAATGCTCAAAATAGCACATGCATGTGAATGGACACAGGGTGCTAAAATTAAATTAACCCAGGGGTTCTCAAACTGGGGGTTGGGACTCCTCAGGGGGTCACAAGGTTATTACTGGGGGTCATGAGCTGTCAGCCTCCACCTCAAACCCTGCTTTTCCGCCAGCATTTATAATAGTGTTAAATATATAAAAAAAGTGTTTTTAATTTTGAAGGGGGGGGTCATGCTCAGAGGTTTGCTATGTGAAAGGGGTCACCAGTACAAAAGTTTGAGAACCACTGAATTAACCCCTCTGGAGCCTCGGGTAATGCAGAGGAGTGGGGGGGGATCTCCTTTGGTAGGGTTGGGAAGGAGGTAGGTGTTGTATGATATTGCTCTTCTCATGTGATCCCTCCCCCATGGCTCTCTTGGCTCTATCACTGTTAATCTAAAGTGGCTAATTTTAAATGAAGCTAACCTTCCCTGACATGAATCTCCCTGTGGCACTGAAATTAAATGTAGACTATAATTTGGCATTTGAGAAGTGAAAGGCATGGTAGCCCTAAGGGAAAAGATAACAGATTGGCTCTTTGTGTTAAATAGCTGTCTGCAAGCCTCAAACTGCTGAATGAGCTTTAGGGTAGGGAAGGCTGTGCCTCCCCAAACTGCCTGGCCCTGCCCCCTGTCTGACCCCCACCCACTTCCTGCCCCCTGACTGCCCCCCTCAGAATCCCCAACCCATCCTGCTCCTTGTCCCCACCACCCCAGGACCCCACCCCCAACCAGCCCTCCCCATCCCCTGACTGCCCCAACTCCTATCCACCCCCCGCACTGAGTCCTGACAGACTCCTGAAATGCCCACAATCCAACCCCCTGTTCCCCGTCCCCTGACTGCCCCCAGGAGCGCTGTCCAGGGGTGCTCCTGGGTTACCGCTGCCTCTCCCCTCTCTCGGAGCCTCAGCGCACCGCGTCCAGGAGCTGCCCCGGCCCCTGGACTGCGCTGAAGCAGCGTGGTTCTGGCAGGACCGGAGCTCGCCCCCTTACCTGATCTCTGACTCAGTGGGAGGAGCTCAGGTCCCGCAGCTGCAGCGCTATCCAAGGCTGCTCCTGACGTGGCGTGCTGAGGCGCTGGGGGAAGGTGGGACCTGGGGCAATTTGCCCCATTTGCACCCCCCCCCCGGGCGGCCCTGTCTTGAGTCTACATAAATCAAAGTGTGATGTATTCCCCATCCCTTCCTCCCATAACAAAGGAGTGACAATTTCATTTAGGCTAAAGGAAAGTATTTACATTAAAGTGAGGCATCTGGATAGGATATAGTATTCTGGGCGGAGTATTCTTTTATTGCAGTCCTTTACCCTAAACTAATAGAGAGGGCTTTTTCTGTCTAAGAAGCTGTTTCTTAACTGGTGCCATTATAGTTGCCATAAAATGTTTATACATATCCTTTAATTCCATGAAGGTTCATATTCCCTAGTGTCTAGTTTTCTCCTTTGCTTTTTTAAAAATGCTAACTGAATGGGATGGGAATATATGTCCAGCATGAGAGCCATTAAGATTCAGTCTACTTAATTTTATACCTGAAGTATGATGCAAAAATATCTGATTTCTATTAATCCTGAGATGAGTGCTCTGGTTGCATAGTGAAAGCTAACAACTCATCAGCACAGAGTAACAGTTTGCATCCTTCCATATTTATACTGATATCTGACTTTTTAGGAAGATATGGCTAATATTTCTCTTACTAACTAGAAAGGGTTATAGTAGCTGGTCATGTGTTGTGAATGCAGTTATCTGCAGAAGGGATGATTTTAATTCCATTATGTAATAAAAATGCTTGGGAGGAATGATACAGAGTTTGAGTCCTCTACCTTAAATTTCTACAAGACAGTCATCATAAAAGCCCCTTCTACTATGTTAAAACTCTTTTCAGCATCCATAGGTATAATTAGAAATTGCTTAGCATAGCATTTCACATGGTGAGATATATTCAATAACCCTTTTAATTTACTAGCAGGCTCTCCCCTTGTGACAAATCCTGCTTGATCAATATCTACAAGAGATGTTAAAAACCTTCCCAGGTAATGTCATTTCTTCAGCTAGAATCTTTGCAGCCACATGTATTAATGATACAGGCCTATGTGATGCACATTGATTAGGATCTCTGCCTGGCTTTGGTATTAGCGTTGTACATGCTTATATGGAAGCTGAAAGTTATTAACAGAGCTGATTGAAAAATGTTTTCAGCAGAGCAGTTTTTCATTGTAAAAGGCAGTTTAGTCAAAATCTAAACATTTCACAGTAACGTTGAATTTGACAGATTTTAGATGAAAGAAACTCAATAAGAAATTATTAAAATTTCCAGATTGTGGCTGATGTTCCTATAACCAGTTAAAATTGGTAAGATAATGCCACTTTTCCCAATTTTATTATGGATTATTTTGTCTACTAAAGTTTTGGTGAAAAGAAAACAGACTATTTAGGTGTCAGTGTTTTGCATTGTGAAAAACCATCACTTGGGTTTGTCCCCTTATACAGCCTCTTGCAACACACATCACTGAGAAATGACAATTTTTTGGGGGCCTTCTTGACTGAGACCAATGTCAGATTCAGCTCCAGAAACTCCATTTGTCTTCTCTATTGCCTCTTACCATTGAAGAACTTTGCTATCTGTAGAGGCAATGTGTGTGAAACACCCACACAACCATATTCTTATAAAATAAGACTTCTTAGAATAGAAAATCAGATCAGAATAAAATAAATGGTTTGTGTAACATTCCTCATTAGAATATTCGCTTATCTGATACATTGAGCTTCATCAAGAAACTTCCCAATGTTCCTGCCAACATGGCAAAAGGTGTATATGTAGCATGTTTTTAAATAAAAACTTCAGTGTAGCTAAATAAATCAGTGCAACTTCAATCTGTTTGCCATGGAGTTGTTGCTTCCCCAGGTTATGTTTCTCTGTATGACTATATTGTAGTTGCAAAATTCTGGAATACTTGACTCCCAGATTTCATGATCTCTCCTGCATGTTTGGATGCTAGGAGGACCCTCTGATCTTAGTGTTTGGACTCTGACAATAATAGCTTTGAGTCTGATGTTGCTTATCATCACTGTAGTTCTGTGTGCTCTTTCAGTTATCAGAATACTAATTTTTAATGTATTGGAGAACCATTTTTCAAAATACTCCACAGAATCATGACCATCCTGGCCTTCCAGGAAACTTATTGTACATTTATCTATTATCAAGGTCTTATTTTATGTTCCAGAATTTTATAGTTCTTTCATAATGATCACACTTTGTTGAATAATCCCCCCAGTTATTTTCTATAGCCAAGAGTTATTTTTTAATATTCCTCTTGCATGACTTTAGGTCGATAGTAATTTTGCTATCCAGTGTTTCCATTTTACTTTCCATTACCCTCCAGGACAAAAGTTAAGTTAGCAGTATAATTTATTGTTTCCTCACTGGGTATGTGTGTCCTGGTGCTGCAGGAGCTTTAGTATTAGCTGGTGCTTGGCCCACTGCTTGCTTGCTTGACTTTGAAGCAGTTTTCGGTAAGGAATATTTTATTCTCCCCATAAATCAGATAGGACCATTTTCTCCTGACTCTTAGATTTTTTTTTTTCCTGGGGGAAGGAGTGAGGAGGTAGTGCATCAGCAGAATTTTTAGCAGGATTTTTATTATAAAAACTAGAAGGAAAGAGGGTATTCACAGGACCCTCCGCTACTGAAATCAGCATATCACATTATCCCTTCCCCCCTACCCAGCCCTCACAAAAATACTGTGTTGCATAAATTTAGTTGTTGAAATTTTTGATCCAGTGGAAAAATCCCTTTTTATAAAACCTGTTCTGGCTAAGAATAGCACAGGTATCTTGCTGTCTACAGTGCAGAATGTTAATGAATCTGGAATCATTATTATTATTTTGTATCAAGAAATTAAGTACTGAAGTCCATTTGAGTTATTTTAATCCTATGAAATAGCTCTAGTGATGTAGCACTGAATGCATTGCTGTTCATAATACTAGACCTTTTCATAAATAGGGAAATTATTGATTAAGCTGCTGTGATCTAGAACACACTTATGAAATTTTAACTGATTGGCCATCAAACACCCCTATTGGGCCCTTCTCCCCCTTTAAGAACTTATAAGTCAAAGCTGTTTCAAACAGTCCCCACAAGGAGCTCCATTTATTTAGTCCTCTGGTACATACTGGCCATCTAGGCCTCAAGCTCAGTTCAGTATCTTTCTCCTGATTAATCCAAAATAACACAAAACAATAACTCACACAGTCTTCATCCCAGCTGACCTTTTAAGTCTCTCTACTGCTTGTACAGCATCTCTTTCAGGTCTCCTTGCTGGAGAACTTTCTCCCACTCTCTCCTGCTTCTTAAACTTTTCCCTTGCTGATTCAGAGCCCTGTGGGAGCTTTCTGCCACTCTACAGTGTCCTCAGATATAACTGAAGCCTCCCCAGCTTCCACACTTTCATTCAACTCCCTGCCCTTTTTATTCTGGGATCACCTAATTCAACCCAGGTGTGGCTCATCCTGTAATCAGGGCTGGCTTAGCCCTCGGCTCTCCAGTCCATGGAGCAAGCCACTGTTACATTAAGAATTAGCCAACATTTCTTCCAAGAAGAGTCTAGAAATATATTTAATTATTTGGCTCTTTGAGGATCATCACATTTATATTTTTCTCAAGATGGACCTCTCTAAAAACTATTGCTTTGTATACAAACAAGTAAAATAGTTAAGAGTTCTGTAATATAGCCTTGTTGGAAGAATCATTGAGCAGCTCAGATATCCAAGGCAATTGATTAAAATATTCAAACAAAATTAAAGAGATGTTGAGTCTGAAATAGTCATGCTTGCTTCTTACATCATGGAGAAGCTAGCAGTTTTTAACAATATGCATGATGATACAAATTTTGTTAAATAATCAATAAACTGTGGTTTTCTTAGTGCCACCTTCTGAGTTTACCTTTTTTGTGTCTGAATTGTTACTAACCAATTAGTGGACTCTGCAAAATCTGGATTTCTGTGTGGAGTTGGGATTAAGCAGTTCTTCATGATATTAAGCGTGATACTTAAAGCAATTTTTTAAACACATACAAAATAAGGAAAAAAAATTATGGCACTAATATGACATTTGCAGGCCATTACATGGATCACATTGCTTGTATATTGTATCAGTATACTCTGTCCTTAATTTGTCTTGTTTTATAATATCTTTGGGACAGGGACAGTCTATTATTTTATAGGTATGTCTACACACAGAGCATAATAGCCAATCAGTGCAGGCAGAGAATATCTGGAGTTAAAATGTGTACAAGTAGGATCAGGCCTATGGAGATGAACTATCCGTCTGTGTTGTGATGGCTCTACTTATGCGACCCAAAATCACATTGCTGTGTTTGCTGCCATATTGCACCATAAATTGATATCTAATTTACTGTTTGTAGTGTTGGAAAAAAAAATTGTATATTTTTAGTTTTTGCTATAATTTTTCCTACTGTGACAAACACATTTTACAATCTACTTTATTATGAGTTCAGTTGGATGTTGGATGAAAAGTGTGATTAGTTGTTCAGATGTAAAACTTATCAAATAACTTTATGTAGAGTTACATTTCTCATTTCTTGTGTAAAAGTTTGAGAAGCAAGAACTATTTAACTTTAGTTAAACATATATAAACTTTAGTTAAACATATATAAACATATATAAACTTGTTTGACACCTTTTTGCTTTTTGTGCTACATTTTTCACATACAGCTCACTGTTTGCGTTCCCAAACAGTACGATAAAGATTAGTTTATAAAATACTGATATTTTTCACCTGAGCTCTTTTTTTTTCTGTAGTAAGTGACTGCTGCTGTTTCATAAGGCTAATTTTGAACGTGTATTGATTGTGACAGTGTGAAAATCTCAGATCAAATCTTTATATTACTTAAGGAAATGTTACTATAATAAGCCTGTTTAACTAAACCATTGCTCATGTCACTATTGTTCAAATACACAAGACTTACACCAGGAATGTATGTACACTGTAGGGAAAGAAGTAGACTCCTCTCCTTGCCTCCAAACTGGTAGCCAGAGAATAGATGAAACTTCCTTTCTCCTGCTTTAACCCCAGTAATTTCTAGTGTTGCATAATGATCTTACTGCTAAACTCCTGGTGCTGCTGATGGTGGTAGTAGTAGTCTTAGAGTAATACCTGGGGATCAACTAAGAATGGGCTCCCAGGAGCACTGGCATCAACTTGGGCTAACTACTTGAATATGTATCCATGGGTCCTGACAGGTTTGTACTAAAGGCATCTAGTCCCTCCTGCTGCTCACTGCCGCCCATGCTACTGTGACTATACTTCCATTTTTAGCGTGCTAGCTTGATAAAAGATGGTGTGAATATGTCTCCTCTATCTGGGAATCATACCCTTCGCTCTGTGTGTAGACATACCTATAAAATAATAGACTGTCCCTGTCCCAAAGATCTTATAAAACAAGACAAATTAAGGACAGGGTATACTGATACAATATACAAGCAATGTGATCCATGTAATGGCCTGCAAATGTCATATTAGTGCCATAATTTTTTTTCCTGTCCCTTTTAGGAGTAGTGGTGGTGGTTTTTGTTTTTATTCTATGTAGTTTTGTCAGAAGGGGAATCACTAGACTAGAAACAAAGGAAGTCAGAGGGAACATAGAAGGGATAGAAGAAAGAAGAAGGGTATGAAGAGCAGGTGGAGTGAGGCTGAGGTGAAAAGAAAGTGAGAGAGAAGGCAGGAGGAATTTGGCGGAAATAGCCAATCAGTGCAGGCAGAGAATATCTGGAGTTAAAATGTATACAAGTAGGATCAGGCCTATGGAGATGAACTATCCCTCTGTGTTGTGATGGCTCTACTTATGCGACCCAAAATCACATTGCTGTGTTTGCTGCCATATTGCACCATAAATTGATATCTAATTTACTGTTTGTAGTGTTGGTCTCGAGGTATGAGAGAGACAAGGTAAGATGAGGTAATATCTTTTATTTTGGACCAACTTCTTTTGGTAGAAGCTACAAGCTTTCAGGTGTCACAAAGCTCTTCTTCAGGTCTGGGTAAGGAAACCAGAGTGTCTGAGCTAAATACAAGTTGGGATAGATTAAGCATAAGTGGGTTAACATATGCTATAGGAGACCACTTAAAATGAAGTGGGCAATTAAGGATTTAGAGGCAGTGGGGTGTGTTGCAAATTGTTGTAATGAGCCATAAAACTAGTGTCTCTGTGGAGTCCATGATTTTTAGTGTCTAGCAGAGTTATGAATTTAAGTTCTCAGGCTCATCTTTTGGAAGTGTGCAGGTTTCCTTTGATTACTAGTATTTAATTTGCTCTCCATTATCAACTCCCAGTTTCTTTTAGAAACACTGTTTTCCAGGTTCCTTCCTCCTTGTATGTGTGTATGTGATGGCCACTGTAGGTTTTCTTTTCTTTTTAATTCATAGTGTAATTACTCAAAGTACTTTATGCTCATCGGATTCATTGCCATATTGTATCTCAAAGACTTTGAAAATACTGTGGACACATACTGCCAGGCCTCCACCTCTTCTTTTTTTCTATTTCTTCTGTATAAATTATACCTCTCCATATTTATATTCCACTTATAGTTACATCATCAGAATTGTTATGTCTCCTAAATTATAATCTCTGCCTTTAACACTTCAAATTTTTTAGATATTTCTTATATCATTTGTATAGAAATGTTTCAGTATATTGGTTTTCCTTTTTTTAATTTTCTGTTGAAGACCGAAGAAGTGCCATATTATCTGAGTTAAACAAAAGTTCTTCAAGTGCTTGTTCATGTCCATTCCAGTCAGGTGTGTGTGCGCATGTGTGCATGGCAGCTGGAAGATTTTCCCCTAGCAGTATCTGTCAGGTCAGTTTGGGCACCTGTCAGATAACCTTGTCCCAGATTTGGACCTTAGCGTCCAAAATATGGGGGTTAGCATGAAAACCTCCAAGCTTAGTTACCAGCTTGGACCTGGTACTGCTGCCACCACCCAAAAATTAGAGTGTTTTGGGGCACTCTGGTCCCCCCAAAAACCTTCCCTGGGAACCCCAAGACCCAAATCCCTTGAGTCTCACAACAAAGGGAAATAAACCTTTTCCCTTCTCCCCCATCCAGGTGCTCCTGGAGAGATACACAGACACAAGCTCTGTGAATCTAAACAGAGGGACTCCCCCCCCTCCCCGTTCCCAGTCCTGGAGAATAGAATTACCGAGAGTTAATCTCTCTTTCCCCCCTCACCCAGAGGGTATGCAAAGTCAGGCAAATAAATTTAACACACACAGATTTTCCTCTGACTTCTTCCTCCCACCAATTTCCTGGTGAGTACAGACTCAATTTCCCTGAAGTTTCCCAGTAAAGAAAACTCCAACAGGTCTTAAAAAGAAAGCTTTATATAAAAAAGAAAGAAAAATACATACAAATGGTCTTTCTGTATTAAGGTGACAAATACAGGGTTAATTGCTTAAAAGAAATATGAATAAACAGCCTTATTCAAAAGAATACAATTTAAAGCACTTCAGCAACTATATTTATGTAAATACAAAAGAAAAAAAAACCATATAACTCACTATTTGATCTCTTTGTACTTACAACTGGGAAACAGAAGATTAGAAAGCAGGAACAGAATTACTTCTCAAAGCTGAGAGAGAGACAGGCAGACAGACGAAGACTCAGACACAAACTTTCCTCCACCCAGAGTTGAAAAAATCCGGTTTCCTGACTGGTCCTCTGGTCAGGTGCTTCAGGTGAAAGAGACATTAACCCTTAGCTATCTGTTTATGACAGCACCCCTTGGAGTGGCGCCTTCATAGCGCCCACTCTCAAATTTTCCCTTTGCTCCGAGGGTATTTGAGAGGCATCTGGGCCTGGGGATCTTTGGTGTGATGGTGGTGTAACGAACTGCACTCAGTTGGGGTTCTTGGGGCAGTTGGCCTTTATATGTCCCAGTTCATTACACTTAAAGCATCGCCCAGCTGACTGGTCACTGGGCCGAGGTGGGTTACTGGAGATTGGTGAGGTGAGAGAATAGGGAGTCGGCAGCTTTCCTGGGGTTGTTGCAGGTGGGGTCTTGGGTTGCCCTCGGGTATAGGGTTTATTGTCGGTGTGACCCCTGTGATATTCGCTCCTCTTGATAGTAGCTCTTTTCTTTTCTGCCACTTCCACCCAT
The DNA here is from genome assembly GCF_025201925.1 of Gopherus flavomarginatus. Classification (NCBI taxonomy): domain Eukaryota; kingdom Metazoa; phylum Chordata; order Testudines; family Testudinidae; genus Gopherus; species Gopherus flavomarginatus. Next base: position 264,480,337 of record NC_066618.1, read on the forward strand.
CTGGCTCCAATCTCCCCCGCCTCAGACACCGTTTTGGGCTTCCCATCTAGGATGTACCTTTCTATTTCTTCAGGAACACCCTCTAAGAACTGCTCCAATTGTATTAGGAGGTGCATGTCATCCAGAGATTTAACATTGGCTCCTGATATCCAGGCATTATAATTCTTTCCAATGTGGTAGGCGTGTCGGGGGAATGACACATCTGGGTTCCATTTTAGGGTTCTGAACCGCCGACGGGCATGTTCAGGTGTTATCCCCATTCTGTATCTGGCCTTGGTTTGAAAAAGTTTATAATCGTTCATGTTCTCCTTAGGCATTTCAGCCGCCACTTCTGCTAAGGGTTCCACTGAGCAGTGGCCTTAGCTCTATCACGTACTGGTCCTCAGAGATGCTGTACCCATAACACGCCCCCCAAATCACTGACAGTGTGGAAGTACACTGGCAGTGATTTCTCCCTAGAACTTTAAAATAAACAGATCAATAAACACATGCATCCTTACATATGCCACTAATTAAGTAAAACTACAAGATTTTTCACATTGTAAGGACAATTTTTAACCAGTTGATTTTAGGGAACTTTCACAAGAGAGTGCATCAACTTCTTGATCTGTTGCCATTGCAGACCTTTCCCGGTTGTGGAGAGGGTCACCTCTCCCACGCCACCATTACTTTTCCCTTTATCGTAGACACTGTCAGGCCACTCAGCGTCATCTCCTTCCTGGGCTGTAAACTGGCAAACCTGCCAGTCTCTGTAATAAAAGGGCTTGAGAGAATTAACGTGCTACACTCTGGGCTTTAGGGAGGAATTGGGAAATGCTATGAGGTAGTTAACAGCTCCCAAGCGCTCTTGGACTGTGAATGGCCCTTCCCATGATGCTTCCATTTTATGGGCCCGTTGCACCTTCAAGACCATAACCTGGTCTCCTACCTTGAAGGAACGCTCTCTGGTATGTCTATCATACCAGGCCTTTTGCTCTTTTTGAGCATCCTTTAGGTTTTCTTTAGCAAGGGCTAAAGAGTGTCGGAGGGTGTTTTGTAGGTTGCTTACAAAATCCAGAATGTTAGTTCCTGGAGAGGGTGTAAACCCCTCCCATTGCTGCTTCACCAACTGTAATGGCCCTTTAACCTCGTGGCCATACACAAGCTCAAATGGTGAGAACCCTAAACTGGGATGTGGTACAGCCCTGTAAGCAAAGAGCAACTGCTGCAACACTAGGTCCCAGTCACTGGAGTGTTCATTCACAAATTTACGTATCATGGCCCCCAAAGTTCCATTAAACCTTTCGACCAGGCCATTGGTTTGATGGTGGTACGGGGTGGCAACTAAGTGATTCACCCCATGAGTCTCCCACAGTTCTTTCATGGTCCCGGCCAGGAAATTAGTCCCTGAATCCGTAAGGATGTCGGAGGGCCAACCTACCCTGGCAAAAATGTCTGTTAGGGCCTGGCACACAGTTTTAGCCCTGGTGTTGCCTAGAGCTACTGCTTCTGGCCATCGGATAGCAAAGTCCACGAAAGTCAGTATGTACTGCTTTCCTCTGGGTGTCTTTTTTGGGAAAGGACCCAGAATATCCACAGCTACTCGCTGAAATGGGGCCTCAATTATGGGGAGTGGCTGGAGAGGGGCCTTGACCTGGTCTTGGGGCTTTCCCACTCTTTGGCACATCTCACAAGACTGGACATACTTGGCAACATCCTTGCCCATCCCCTCCCAGTGAAAGGACTTTCCCAACCTGTCTTTGGTTCTGTTCACCCCAGCATGGCCACTGGGATGATCATGGGCTAAGCTTAAGAGCTTCCCCCGGTATTTAGTTGGAACCACCAACTGTTTTTGTGGATGCCAGTCTTCCCGGTGTCCACCAGAAAGAGTCTCCTTATATAAAAGCCCTTGTTCTATAAGAAACCGGGATCGGTTAGAAGAGCTGAGAGGCAGTGGGGTGCCCCGTGCCACCGCCCAAGCTTTCTGAAGGCTGTCATCTGCTTCCTGCTCAGTCTGGAACTGCTTCCTGGAGGCTGGAGACACCAGTTCTCCCTTAGACTGTGGACTTGGGCTTAGTCTCTCGGGAAGCGATGTAGGTGCTGGGGTCTTTTTCATGGCTGGTGAACTGCTCTCCACTGGTGCACCAGGTGGTATTTCAGGCTCTGGCTGAGCCTCTTGGGTATGGTTGTCTGCTGCTTCTGCCAGTTCAGGCTCACTGTCGTTTTCTGGCGTTGGGGTTGAAGATGCATTTGCAAGCGCTGGCGTCAGTGCTGGCAATGGTTCTGGTGCTGGCTGTGTTTCCAGGTCCGGGTCTGGGACTGGAAGTACTGTGGCTGTTGCAGTCATTGACAGGGAATCCGGGTCCACTACCTCTATCTGGGTCTTTGGTAACACAGACGGGGCCCCTGTGGACGGCTCAGGAACAGGGATGGGTCTGGAAGCTTGCCTGGATTGGCTGCGTGTAACCATTCCTACCCTCTTGGCCCGCTTTACCTGGTTGGCCAAGTCTTCCCCCAGTAGCATGGGGATGGAATAATTGTCATAGACGGCAAAAGTCCACATTCCTGACCAGCCTTTGTACTGGACAGGCAGTTCAGCTGTAGGCAAGTCTACAGCTTGTGACATGAAGGGGTAAATTGTTACTTGGACCTTTGGGTTGATGAATTTGGGGTCCACCAAGGACTGGTGGATAGCTGACACTTGTGCCCCCGTGTCTCTCCACGCGATAACCTTCTTTCCGACCTGCCACCATCTCAGTTCCTTCTTACTGCCGGTGACGGCTAGCTGGAACTACCCATCGCTCTTGCCTTTGAAAGCATGTGCTTCACAGTGTCCTGTTTTTTGTGTGTATATAGTGTGGCAAGGCATCTTCTTAGTCTTCCCAGCCTCTGCTGCTTTTAGCCCTGGTGAGACAGGCTTGGGTAATGCGGTGCCCCCTTGGGACATGGGGAAGTCTGCTCCCCATATCTCCACCAGTCCTGTTTAGAGTATTTTTACTCCCTTGTGGGAGAGAGTACTGCCTCTCCTCCTGGTGAGGCTCGCTGTCTTGCTGCTCCTGCACTCCTGGCAGCAGGGCTCCTTCTCTGTCTGCTCTCTCCCCTCCTTCCTCCCAGGGAAGGGTTTAAAAAGGTCCCAGGCAGCCCTAAGTTGGAATCAACTGATCCTAATTAACCTCAGGTAGCTCCCCCCCAGCTGATTCTAATTGCTACCTTGGTAACCCTTTCTCAGCTGAACCTAATTGACCTGTAGTTGCCTCCCAGCTGACAAAGAGGAGGGCCTTTTAACCCTCTGGGACTGATTCCTACCCCTCCCTTGCAACTGTCCTGAGTTTATCACATATTTCCCCCCGCCCCTCCGCTCAACACTACAGGGTTGGGCTACTTGGGTCGGCAAACAGTGTACCCTTGAAAGGCCTCCGCATTGCCATGCTTGATTCTGGAAGTGGAAGGGTTGTTGTACTCTGAAGTGGAAGGGTTGTAGTGACAGGAACCACCTTGTCACTCTTGCATTTTTCTCTTTGTTTTGGTGCATCCACTTCAGAGGGGCATGGTCCGTGACAAGGGTATACCTCCATCCGAGTAGGTAGTAACAAAGACTTTCTACGGCCCACTTTACGGCCAGGCATTTCTTCTCTACTACCGCGTATTTACGTTCCCTGGGCAGGAGTTTCCTACTGAGGAACAGGACTGGGTGTTCTTCTGCTCCAACCATTTGTGAAAGAACCACTCCCAACCCAACCTTAGAGGCATCTGTTTGCAAGATATACTCTTTCCCCCAGTCTGGAGCTACCAGCACTGTGCCTGTGCAGAGGGCGGTCTGCAGATCTGCAAAAGCCTTCTCAGCCGCGCTAGACCATCTTACTATGTCCGGGCCATGGGCTTTCGTTAGGTCTGTTAGCGGGCATGCCCTGGTGGCGAAGTGGGGGATGAACCACCTGTAGTACCCAACCAGCCCCAGGAATGCTCTGACCTGTTTCTTCCGGACTGGTCGGGGCCAATTCTGTATTGCCTCTAACTTGTTGAGTTGCGGCTTCACCACGCCTCTCCCCACTATATACTCAAGATATTTGGCTTCTGCTAGCTCAGTTGCGCATTTGGAGGGATTTGCAGTCAGCCCTGCCTTCCTCAAGGTGTCCAGGACTCCTTCCACCTTCCCCAAGTGCATCTACCAATCTGGACTTTGTATAATGACATCATCAAGATAGGCGTCTGCATACTTGCCATGTGGATGCAACAGTTTGTCCATGAGCCGTTGGAAAGTTGAAGGAGCCCCATGTAAACCAAAAGGGATGACAGTGTATTGGTACAGTCCCTCTGGTGTTGAAAAGGCCATCTTCTCTTTGTCGGCCTTGGCCAAGGGAATTTGCCAATAACCCTTAGTCAGGTCAAGGGTGGACAAAAATTGTGCTTTCCCCAGTCGGTCAATTAACTCATCTATCCGGGGCATAGGGTACGCATCAAATTGGGACACCTCATTCAGTTTCCAGAAGTCATTGCAAAACCTCATACTGCCATCCGGTTTAGGTACTAGGACCACTGGGCTTGACCATTGGCTATGAGACTCTTCAGTGATCCCTAACTTCAACATTTTCCTGACTTCTGTTTTGATCTCTTCTCGTTTCATCTCCGGGATCCGGTATGGCTTGACATTCATCTTCACTCCAGGCTCTGTGAGGATGTGATGGTGAACCTCAGTAGTCCTGCTTGGCTTTTTTGAGAACACATCCTGGTTGCATTTGATCATGTTGAGCACCTCAGTTCATTGGTCAGGGGTCAATTCTGGGGATATTCCCACTTGGCCAGGCGGGTTGCTTTCGGGAGGAGGTGACCCTAGTGTGACCATATGAGCTTCCCTGTCTTGCCAAGTTTTCAACAGGTTTATATGATAGATTTGTTCCAGCTTCCGGCGTCCAGGCTGTCGGACCTTGTAATCGACCTCTCCAATGGCTTCTATTATCTCGTATGGCCCCTGCCATCTGGCCAGGAGCTTGCTCTCCACTGTGGGGTACGAGTACTATTACCCGATCTCCTACCTGGAATTTTCAGATCGTCGCTTGGCGGTTGTAGTATGTTTGTTGGGCCTTTGTGCCCTCTCCATGTGTTCCCGCACTATGGGGGTGACTATCCTGTCTTTCATCTGCAACACATGCTCGATGAGGTTTCTCCTTGGGTCGGCTGTTCTTCCCAACTTTCTTTGGCAATGTCCAGTATGCCACGGGGTGGCGACCATATAACAGTTTGAATGAGGAAAACCCAGTTGAAGTCTGAGGCACCTCCCTTATCGCAAACATTAGGTACGATAGCAGGGTATCCCAGTTCTTCCCATCCCGGCTCACCACCTTTCATATCATGTTCTTCAATGTTCTATTAGAACACTCGACGAGGCCATCGATCTGCGGATGATAGACTGATGTCATTAGGGTCCGTATGTGGAGCATTTCACATAGATCCTTCATTAATTTAGACACAAAGGGGGTTCCTTGGTCCGTCAGGATCTCTTTGGGTATTCCCACTCTAGCAAAAATTTGGATTAATTCTTTAGCTATGGTCTTGGTCGTAGTGTTCCGTAAGGGAATGGCCTCGGGGTGGCATAATCTAGCACCACCAGTATGTGCTGATGGCCTCAGGCTGATTTTTCTAGTGGCCCTACTAGGTCCATAGCTATTCGCTCAAAGGGAACTTCAATAATTGGCAGAGGTACCAAAGGTGCCCTTAAATGTGGTCAGGGCCCATGTAATTGGCATCCGGACAGGAGGCACAATATCGTTGGACCGCTGCATATATTCCAGGCCAAAAAAACCTCTACAGAATTCGATCCCGGGTTTTATCTACCCCTAGATGTCCCCCCGAACAGATGGCTGTGGGCTAGCTTGTCATAAACAGATAGCTAAGGGTTAATGTTCTTTTACCTGTAAAGGGTTAACAAAGGGAACCAAACACCTGACCAGAGGACCAATCAGGAAACAAGACTTTTTCAAATCTGGGTGGAGGGAAGTTTTGGGTGTGAGTTCTTTGTTCTTTGTCTTGGGTCTGTGCCCTCTCGGCTCTGAGAGTGATCTATCTATCTTCAAGCTTCTAATCTTCTGTTTCCAAGCTGTAAGTACAAGAATAATAAGATAATAGGTTTATATTGTTTTTTTTTGTATTTACATGTGTGTAGTTGCTGGATTGTATTCTTTTTGGTTAAGGCTGTTTATTCATTTTTTTTTCCTTTAAGCAATTGACCCTGTATATTGTCACCTTAGTACAGAGATCATTTTATGTCCTTTTTCTTTCTTTTTATATAAAGCTTTCTTTTTAAGACCTGTTTAAGTGTTTTTCATTGGTTAAGACTAAGAAACGAAGGGAGGGGGAAAATCTCTTTGTGTTAGATTTACTAAGCCTGACTTTGCATACCCTCTGGGTGAGGGGAGAGAGAGATTGATCTCTCGGTACTTGTGTTTCAAGGACTTGAAGCAGGGAATCTCTGAGAGTACCCAGGGCGGGGAAATCTGGGAGGAGGTAAAGAGGGAGAAGGGAAGTGGGTTATTTCCCTTTGTGGTGAGACTCAGGGCATCTGAGTCTTGGGGGTTCCCCAGGGAAGGTTTTGGGGAGACCAGAGTGAGCCAGACACTGGAATTCTGGCTGGTGGCAGTGATATCAGATCCAAGCTGGTAATTAAGTTTGGAGGTTTCATGCTAGCTTCTCATGTTCTGAACTCTAAGGTTCAGATCTGAGTAGGAAAGTTATGACATAGCTCCATCACGCCCCTCTGATGTTTCTGTGGTTCTAGGAGCTGTTCCACGACTTACTCTTGGATACGGACTACTCTGTATAGCAGATCCTTATTGATCATATAATATGGCCCGGGCCCTTGGCTCTTCCTTCCACAGGGACCCCATTCACCTTAACTACTTCTTTGCGAATATTATTATATACTGGATTATTGGCCTGATCCTGTCCAAAATTCTCTAGTGAAGGTCCAGTTTGCCCACACTCAGGGGGTTCTATTTCCCCCTCCCCCTTGAGGGAGGTCCCTGGGGAACTGGGCCCAGCTGCTGGGTCACCGACCTCCTGCCTAGTCCCCTTGTCAGTTGGGCCAACTTTCCCCTATGAGTATAGGCTTTTGGTTCTGGGTCAAGATTCTCGTTCCCCTCCTCTTATCTGCCCTCCTTTCTTGCCGAGTCTTCCTGGTCTTCCCAGGGGGTGAGAATAAATCCTGGGCAAATTCATGGAAGACCAGAGGAGTGCTAACTATTGAGGTCATCCCATTGCTTTCTGGGTTGTTATCTTCTTCTGACTCCCTTCCAGGAAGTAGACTGCTAAACCCTGGGAAGTCTCATCCTATGAGGACTGGGTAGGGGAGTTTCGGGACACCCCCACCGTCACCTTAGCAGGGTTTCCCAGGACCTCTATTTTTACCGGGATAGTTGGGTAGTAATTGACATCCCCATGGACACAGGATATTCCTGTGCGCTTGGCCCGGGATAGTTGAACATACCCGACCAGCTTTCCCGAGACCAGCGTGACTGCACTTCCTGAGTCTACTAATGCAGTGGTCTTTATACCATTCATTTTAACTGGCCTAGTATATCTATGAGGGACCATCACTATCCCTACTAGATTTATCAGGTCACATGGCTCTTCTATATTTCCCAGGTCGCATTGCATGGGCTCCTCTAGGTTTGGGCATTGGGCAGCTATATGCCCTATCTCTCCACATGCATAACATCGGTACCCTGCTCAGGGCAGCCCCCTATTTTTCGGGCTGTGATGCCTTACCCCCCGAGTCTTTCTCTCCTAGTCCCCAAGTCCTTCTGAGTACTCTGGCTGCTCTTCGGCCTCCTTTCTCCCCTCCATAGTTCTGCCCGGAGCTACGGCAACTTGGGCCCTTGGTACATAGACTTGCCTCCTATTCTGGTGCCTCCCTTCCCCGGTGGTCCGAGAAAGTTCCTGTGCTGCTAGATGTCTCTCTATGAGGGCAACTAGCTCATCATAGGAGGAGAGATCATTTTGACTGACCCATACTCGTATGTCCGGCGGTAGTCCTCTCATGTACCTGTCCACAACTATGGTTTCCACGACTTCCTCCGGCTGGTGGGTCTCAGGGTGCAGCCACTTCCTGGCTAGATGGATCAGGTCAAACAGCTGGGACCTTGGTGCTTTGTTGACTCGGTATTTCCACTCATGGAGCTCCTGTGCCCTTATAGCTGTCGTCACGCCAGACCTCGCCAGGATCTCTGCCTTTAACTGGGAGTAATCTGAAACTGCTTCTGTTGTCATATCAAAATATGCTTTCTGTGCTTCCCCACACAGAAAAGGAGCCAGGATACTGGCCCACTGGTCTTGGGGCCAGACCTCCCGCCAGGCCGTTCTCTCAAACGCAAGGAGGTATGCCTCCACGTCATCATCCATCGTTCTCTTCTGTAAGTAGTGGCTTGCCCGCAGGGGCCGAGTCCGATGGGCACCGTGCGTAAGGGTGGTCAGGGCCTTTAGCTGGTTCACAACCTCATGCAGGGTGGCTTGATCCTGAGCTGCCTGGCTCATCAGTAGTTGATTTGTCTCCTGTTGAATTCGCACTGCCTCCTGCTGGGTAGCTATCTGCACCCTGGTAGCTTCTTGTTGGGCCGCAGTGTCCTGCACCCATGCCTTCACTACATCCTCCATTTTGGGTTTTTTGTTTGTTTGTTTGTTTATTTTTCTAGGGGATGTTTTACCCTGCCCCGAGACAGTTTGCCACGAAGTCTCACTCTATGCCACTCCTGACACCATGTGTGGCAAGGCACCTTCTCAGTCTCCCCAGCCTCTGCTGCTTTTAGCCCTGGTAAGACAGGCTTGGGTAATGCGGTGCCCGCTTGGGACACAGGGGAAGTCTGCTCCCCGTATCTCAGCCAGTCCTGTTTAGAGTATTTTTACTCCCTTGTGGGAGAGAGTACTGCCTCTCCTCCTGGTGAGGTTCACTGTCTTGCTGCTCCTGCACTCCTGGCAGCAGGGCTCCTTCTCTCTCTGTTCTCCTCCTTCCTTCCTCCCAGGGAGGGTTTAAAAAGGTCCCAGGCAGCCCTAAGTTGGAATCAACTGATCCTAATTAACCTCAGGTAGCTCCCGTTCAGCTGATTCTAATTGCTACCTTGGTAACTCTTTCTCAGCTGAATCTGATTGACCTGTAGTTGCCTCCCAGTTGATAAGGAGGAGGGCCTTTTAACCCTCTGGGACTGTTTCCTACCCCTCCCTTGCAGCTGTCTGTCCTGAGTTTATCACAATAGTTAGTTGTATATAGTAGTAGAGTACTTTTATAGTTAGTGTAGATAGTTTTGTAAGTTTTCTTTGGCACCAGGGATGTCAATGCTGACATCGACAATCCCAGCACCAGTCGAGGCATTGATGATGGTGGCACTGGCCCCAACTGCAGCACTGGCTCCATTGGTGGCACTAATATGGACTGTGTCACCAACAGCGACTGTGCCGCCAACACCGGTGCGGCACCAACTGCGACACTGGAGATCCTAGCTCCTCAGGACCCCAGGGGAGCTGAAGGCAGAAAGCAGACTCTGGTACAGGCCACCCTATCGTTGTCCTTGTCTCTGGAGTGTTTGAGGGCAGCAGAGTGTTACAGCAGCAGCTGAGATGGGTGGCCCAGAACCTGAACATAAAACCAGAGAAGGTGGTGGTCCCTACACCCAGATATCGTGAACGACATCTTCCAATGGTGGGGCTTTCCCCAAATAGATCCCTTCACCACATGACACAACAGGAAGTGCCAGAAGTTTTTCTCCTTCCCGAATCACAGTCCAGGCTCCATCGCGAATGTGTTCCTCCTCCCATGGGGAGACCATCTCCTGTACACCTTTCCACCCTTCCCTCTCGTTCACAAGGTGCTCTTTAAGATAAGAGGGAAGAAACTTTTTGGTGATATTGATAGCTCCAGCCTAGCCCTGCCAACAGTGATACACATCGCTCCTCAAGATGTCCGTGTAAACTCCAGTCACCTTGCCACTCTTCCCAGACTTAATAACTCAGGATCACGGCTGTCTCCAACACCCGAACCTCGAGTTGCTGCACCTGACAGCGTGGAAGTTCCATGGCTGAACCCGATGGAACCCTCCTGCTTGGACCTGGTTAAACAAGTCCCTGTTGGCAGTAGGAAACCCTCCACCAGGGCCAAATGGAAGAGATTTTCAATCTGGTCACCGCAACACTGTCCATCTCTGATGCTTGCCTCCATACTACTTACATAGGACTACCTTTTCCATCTTAGAAGCAGAGGCTGTCCATGTCATCAGTAAAGGTTCACTTGGCTGCCATTTTGGCCTTCCATCCAGGTGCAGAGGGCCAGTCGATCCTTGGCAGCCCTATGGTTGGCCATTTCCTGAAAGGTCTCGACAGGCTATACCCAAATGTCTAACAACTGGTCCCGACCTGGGACCTCAGTCTGGTCCTTTCCAAATTGATTGGTCTGACCTTCGAACTGCTGGTGACTTGCTCCCTGCTCTTCCTGTCGTACAAGGTGGCGTTTCTGGTAGTGATAACCTCAGCCAGGAGGGTGTCTGATCTCAAGGCCCTAACAGCAAAGTGTCCTTACACAGCGTTCTAGAAGGACAAAGATCAGCTCAGGAAACATCTTTCATTCTTCCCAAAGGTTGTCTCCCAATTTCATATCAACCAGGACATCTTCCTCCCAGTGTTGTATCCTAAGATGCACACAAGTGGCAGAGAGCAGAGGCTTCACTCATTGGATATCCACAAAATGTTAGCTTTTTACATAGAAAGAATGAAACCATTCCAGAAGTCCATTCAGCTGTTTGTGGCCATGACAGACAGGATGAACCGTCTTCCAGTCTCCTCATAAAAATTTCATTGTGGATCACTTCCTGCATCCATGAGTGCAATAACCTGATGGAGGTGCCAACCCCACCGCTCAGCACACTCCACCAGGGCATAGACTTCTTCAACAGTCTTCCTGGTGCATGTTCCCACAGAGGAAATATGCAGAGTGGCGATGTGGTCCTCGATACATACCTTCACATCACATTATGCTATCACCCAGCAGGCCAGAGGTGACATGGCCTTTGGTAGAGCAGAGCTCCTGTCAGTAGACATCTGAACTCTGACCCCTCCTCTGGAACTTAGGCTTGGGAATCACCTGAATTGACATGAACAAGCTCTCAAAGAAGAAAAAACGGTTATGCATCTTCTCGTAACTGGGGGAGGGATAGCTCGGTGGTTTGAGCATTGGCCTGCTAAACCCAGTTCAATCCTTGAGGTGCCCATTTAGGGAACTGAGGTAACAATCTGTCTGGGGATTGGTCCTGCATTGAACAGAGGGTTGGACTAGATGACCTCCTGAGGTCCCTCCCAACCCTGATATTCTATGATTCTTCGAGATGTGTTGTTCATGTCCATTCCAATACCCACCCATTGACCCCTCTGTTGGAGTAGCGGCAAGAAGGAACTAGGGGGTGGCGGGTTGACAGGGCCCTATATTGGGCGCCATGAAGGCGCCACTCCAGGGGGCGCCTGGACCAACCCAACGGATACTGCTAGGGGAAAATCTGGCTGCTGTGCACACGCATGCACACACACCTAATTGGAATGGACATGAACAACACATCTCAAAGAACAACAGTTACGAGAAGTTGAGTTACCGTCTCCCCTCATACTACCCTTCATTTCTAGCCATATTTACCCTTCCATTTTTGAAGTTATGAGGTCAGTGTCCTTCAAATTGAGGAGCAATAATCCTTTCTCCTACTCTTTGGGGGGGAAGGGTTAATCTCTTGCTGTGTATATGTACAGTGGCCAGCACAATGGGGCCCCAATCTTGCCTGGGATCTCCGGGTATTACTCTAATACTAATAATTAGCAAGTGGAAGTGTTGAAATAGATATTTTGCTGGGAAAGGTCACACATAATATTTAAACTTGAAACTATTAAAAATCTAATACTATGAGATACTAACACTTAAAAAACTAACAGCAATTTTAACAAGCACTCTAAATAATTTACTGAGTAAAAGTAACTGCTATGACAGCTATAACAACTTGCTAAGGCATAACCATTACTTGGAGGGTTTTTTTTTAGAGTTAGCTCCTAGCAGAGTGAATTAGATCATTGTTAGTTTACTGAACCTCTAGCAGGATCTGTTTTTCTGTAGACTTTGAGCCAGATCCACTGCTGTGTTGATGCAGCATCAGATGGGAGATGAATTATCCCTTCCCTGTTAAGGGGCTACTGGGAAATGATGCAGGCTAACCTGCTTCAGAAACGTCAGTGGACTAATTCTGAGATGCAGGTTCATCCCAGCCATGCTGTCGTCTGGTCCCAATCTATCTCCAATCCACTCTTATCCTTCTCAGAATTCCCCCCTCTCCTCCGCTTGGTGCTGTTCATTACAGGGGGCATAGTTGCAGGGGCTTTCACCTGCACTATGAATCTTTTGTACTGGGATAGCTGGCACAAACAGACCATAGAGCAATGATGAATTGGGCCATGAGCCTCTTTGCTGCTGCACAGCAGTACTGTCAGAGGGTTCTGGTAAGGGGATGTAATGCTGTTCCCAGTTGTATTACCTTCTATTTGTATTACCTTCTACAGTACAGACCTGTTTAGGCGCAAATCCGCTTAACGTGCAGTAGTGCCATGCCTCCCAGAGCTACCTATTTAACACACGAGACTCGTTAACACGCGGTACAAGAACTTGCTATGTAGCACTACAGATTTGCTCACTAACTCACAGACCTAGAAATTGACAGGAAGTGTGGAGTGGAAACACGTTGTATGTCTTTACTACCGATGGGGGAAGGAGGCAGGAGGAAAAGGGGCAGCAATGTTAAAGCGCTGCTTTAAGGATGGTCCTTTGCTGCAGCAGCACTTTAAGGATCCTCAAAGCGCTGCTGCGGCAAAGGACCGTCCTTAAAGTAGTTCTTTAATGTTGCCACTCCTTTTTCCCCCGCTGACGGCGGCCCTGCTGGTAGGGACCCAGCAGGGCTGCTGATGGGGGAGGCAAAAAGGGCAGGACCAGGGCCATGGCAGCACTTTAAAGATGGTCATTTGCTGTGGCAGCGCTGGGCCGCCAATGTGGGGGGTGTCGTGCAGCAACACTAAAGCACTGCTGTGGCAAAGGACCCTGCAGCGCTTTAAGGTCCCTGCCCCTTTTGCCCCCCCTTGGCTACCGACGGTCAGGAGGGATCAAAGGGAGCAATTGTCCCATGGAGATATAAAGGGCCTGGGGCTCTGCTACCGCAGCAGCAGTGTACAGGGCCCTGGGCCCTTTAAATTGCCACAGGAACCCCGGGCGGTGCAGACCAGCAGCCTGGAAGGGCTGGCTGAGGGATGCTGACCTCTAGCCCCTCTCCTTCCGCCTGACTCTCCGCCCCTTCTGGGGGCCAGAACTGCCCCCCCCACCAGTAAGTGTCCTGAGTTACTTTCACCCCTGTTTAGTAGTAGTAATGTTTTTATTAAGTTACACATTTGAATTTATATTCTTGCAAAGCACCATTAACAGGCATGCAGTATTTGGGACACTGTGAATATGTATGTAATCATAGATAATTTTACATGTACATATAGATATCTTAAGATATTTCATCATGGTCCTCTTAACCCACAATCTGTTAACACGTGGTCGTGACGGCTTGACTCCTGACATCTGCGTGTAAACGGGTCTGTACTGTATTTGTATTTCTTTGCTGGAATTGAGGAAAGCAGGGGACAGCACCATGGACAGTAGCATTTTCCCTACTCACCTACACCAATCTCCTAGGAGTTCCTGTTGTGGAGAAGGTGGTACAGAGGCAGAACTCTCTTGTTTTCAGGCAGAAAGTCAGATAGCCACATGTGAAGGCACCTTCCATGTGCAGATCTGTGGACAAGACCATTATAGATGGTTATTGCCAGTACTGCAGCTTGAAGAGGTAGAAATACCCATTTGACATCCATGAACATTAAAGTGATGGATTAGCATTTTTGCACCTCTTGCAAAAGGTATTCTAAGGTGTTGCTGAGGAATCGCCACATGACATCTTTACCTACTTGTTAATGATCAGGTGAAAGAGAGAATATTTTACAACTGTGTTATATAACTGCTATCAGAAGAAATAATTTCAGAATTAGGTCAGCCTGCACACTAGTTACCATTTTCAGTAAATTTTGTAAACAGCAAATGTTGGGAATGTTTGTTCACTAAGTTACTCAGTAACAGCTTGTTCCATATTAAACAAAGAAAGATCAATGGCATCTGTCACAGACTTCCTGTCAGGTTGCTTGGTATTGCTGATTGTTTAGATGTGTTTTGCTTAGGTAAGAACACAACTTACCAGCAGTATGATGCAAGTTTTAGTACAAATATTTATTGTCTTTTTTTAATAAATTTCCACAGCCAGTACATTTATGATATGTTCAATCACAAAAAATGGTGACATTAACTTTTCAAATATAATTTTAATGTTTTCCACATTTACAATTCCAAAAGTAACTTCATACTACAACTCCTTTTCGAAAGCAAGAATTGTTAATTTGCAAATCCCTTTAATTCTCACAGAAAAATTCCTAGCATCTTCATTTAATTTCTCAGAAAAGATTTATTAACAGTGTTAAAATGCTAACATTTGATTATCTTTACAAAATACACTACAGTATATTTACTGCTACTATATACTGTGTGAAGCATTGTAATGCACAGAGAATATAATTAATGTGACATGAACAAAATGGAATATTAAAAAGAAATGAGTTCTAGTCTGGGAGAAACAGCTATTTCCCATTGAAATATGCTTGGAGGAGCACTAGTGATGGTTCTTCAAAGGGAAACCACTGCTTCCTAGCTGAGTCTTAGTGCACAGAAGTACTTCAAAGGGAGATTTTAAGTTAAAGTTTACTGTAAGAAGTGGAATTGGGGGATAGTTTAAGGGTCCAGTTTCATTTGGTCTTGTTGAATTCAACCTTATTCTTTTTGTATATAGAGTGGTGGTGTTTAGAACTTTTTAGTTATCTTAGATTTCAAAATATTTCAGTATTTGCATACTCCTACAGGAAGAATAGAATAGTATAGGAAGCATTGATGTAAAGTTATTAAAGGCAAAATTGAAAGCATCAAGCACTATAATGCTTCTATGATTTACAATACTGTGTGCAGGTAAAGCATAAAACAAAGTGGACACTTGGGAAAAAAAATTGTGTATCTTTTTTAGTCAGTAAAACTGCTCAATATTGAATATCAATTGACTATTTAATGTCTCTAAATATAGTGTAGCCTTGAAGTAACTCTTTAGACTGGAGGGAAAAATAGTTAAACTTGTGGAGGAGTAGCGTATTAATTGTTGCTTTAGAATATTCATTGCGAGAGCGTCCATGGTAATAGAATATTTAGTTTTTTAATGTCTATTCAAATATTTGATTCTGATTTAACATGCTTATATAACTACAAAGATGTCCTAATAAACTGATTATATGTCAAAATATCTAATTTTTAAACTAGATACTTGTCAGATGATTGATAATTTCTGAGATCTAATTTTATGAATGAATTACATTTTGCATAAACTCAATTTTAAGGGGGAAAAAAAGAGAAATTGCATTAAGCTCTTGTTCATTCACAAAAAGAAAACTTAGGGAAGTACGGTAAATCCCATTAAATAATTTCCTAACAAAGGAGGAAACTGTGTCCTGAGCTGGTTTACTTTTGGTCAAAACACATCAAGAATTCACACGCATCCAGCTTTTAAGTGAACTAGCTTTAGTGTGCATAGCTTAATAGTTGCCATTAAAAAGACAGCATTTTCCAGTATTTTCATTGTGCGTGAAGTAACGTATTTGAAGTTATATATATGAAATTCCTTGAGAGAAGATTTGCAGAGAACTATGGACCATTATCAATGATTTAGGTGATCACCAAATCTTGGAAAGATATTTTTCAACTTAATTATAATAGCACCACTGAGGTAGGAACTCCAGTTGGAGAAAGCTGAAGAATTTCAATTCAATATTAATAATAATCATCACTATTTTCATATGTCTTGCACAAATATGCTTCTAGTCTTTATCAAGGAACAGCTGGTAGCTTGTATGTCATGAGATTCTCTCCACTGTCTTGGTTTGTTCACAGCTTAAAACTGACACTGTAAAATGTTTTACTGATGTTAGTTCATCATTTGTTTCTAGTGTCTTTGGTGAACTGTCTACTTGATCTTCTCTGAAGATCTTGGGAATTATTTTCCTGCTTCTGTGAGATAGGAAACATTATATTTTCTAACCATAATCTTTACTTGGAGCAGAGGTAGAAGGGATCATGTACAGGGGGTGCCATACCTGCTTCTAATGGGCCTAATCTGAATTAGGCTCTTAGAGGCATGTGTTGTGCTAATTCCCTCAGCTGCCTGTAGCCCAACTACTGCAGAAAGTTTTCTGGCCTCACTAGGAGATCCCCAAGCCACTTGAGTCTCCATTACTATAAGGAATGGGAAGCTCTTTTAGAAGACTATCCTTGCAGTGGTAGAATGATAAAAAGGAATAAAAAGTGTGGTAGAGTATCGGAGAAAAATAGTGATGTGAACTAATTCTGATCTCTGAATAAAAAAGAAAACATAGCTAGATAACAGTATCAATAGTAAGTTACAATCAGTCTTGTTCGTTTCATTTTAACATCACATAAATGAAGCGGATATTAATCTTTTACTTTGCCAGGGACATATTTACTAGTGTATTAAAATATTGCATTAAATTCAGTAATGGATTTCTTCATAGATTTTAAGGCTAGAGAGACCCATTATTATCATCTAGTCTGACTTACTGAATAACTCAGGCCTTATAACTTCACCCATTAACTCCTGCATTAAGCCCTATCATTTGTGGCTGAACTAGAGCATATTTTTTAGAAAGACATCCAATCATGATTAAAAGATTTCAAGTGGTGGAGAATCCACCACAGCCCTGGAAAATTGTTCCAGTGGTTAATTACCCTCTCTGTTAAAATTTTGCATCTTATTTCTAGTCTGAATTTGTTTTCCACCTCCAACTTTGAGTAATTGAATCTTATGACACTGTTTGCTAGGTTATTTTCTTTTCAATAAGCTAAATAAATTGAGCTCCTTAAGTCTCACTGTGACAAAGTGACACATCAGTCAGTGTACTGCTTTATGACTGGGTGGGGAATTGTTAGGTTTTCCTTCTTTGTAGCCTCACTGATTAGCGATTCAGAACCACTGGTGGTTCCTGTTGACTTGTGACTTCGTCTTCCAGCCAGGTCACTTTTAAGCTCACCTCTTTCAGAGTAAGTCAAAGACCTGTCCATTAACAGTCTGGAAGTCTTTTGCCAGGGCACTAGCCTGACTCTAGAGCCACTAGGCCTTATTGTTATCCAGGGCTAAACCCAAAACAGTGGTAACTTAACTGTTTCACTCCAGGCAGTGTCAGGAATAAATCAGTGGAATGCAGCTCTTCCAACTGATGAAAGATTGATACAAATAAATTTGCTCTTATCTAAAACTACTATTTATTAAATTTGGTCACACACAGATAAGCAATAGGTTTAGGACATCCCAAATAATTGCCTAAAATATGAGATATTGACTAATTAGCAGTTTACCTGCCAGGGAGTAGAGTGTCAGGGAAAAAAAATCTCTCAGGATAGCTTCAGAGAACTGCTCCAAGTACCCTCTATTATCTAGTCTTTTTATAACTAACTTTTACATAACACATAGCTCATAATGACCCTACTGGGTCATCACTTCTCCTAACTTCAGTAAACTATTTATCAATAATACCTTCCTAACAATCTTAGCCATAATAAGCTTCTCTACATGCACCCAAACTCAAGGTCCGATCCACTTATTTTCTTTCAGTCTCATAATTTGTTGACTTTTTCCCCCCGTCCTCCCATTTTGACTAGCAGAAACTGCAGCTAGTGTTTGACCTTGCCCCACAAAGCCCTGCTTGTTCAAATTAACTCTTAACTATGTGGTGTTCTATTTTATTAATCAAGGGTTACTGAATCCACACAATATGTCTGTGATTAGCTTGCTCAAGTTCTGGGGTAACACTCCCCCCCTTAAAGGTCATTATCTTTACTATTAAGACCTTTATATATGTGTAACAAGTTCAGTGGGTTACTCGTGAAGGCCCGGCATTAGGCTCAAGGCTCTCAACCGAGAGCAAGCAAGAATCTTCTTGCTGGCACTCTCAGGTTTCACCCCTGATTTTGCCTTGTTAGAGATCAGACCTCATGTACTTATATTCAGGGAGTACCCATGGTTTATAGAACCACTGGCTTTTCAGCCTGTCATTCTTTCTCTTTATCCAGCATATCAGTGCTAGGAATACAACATGTAGTAAAACATAATATTGCACAAAAAACCCCAGAAACATTTGCTACAAAATTTGTATAAATGTATTGATAAAAATATGTTTGCTAAACTGAATGTAACTGTAAAATAGAGGGAGAAAACTAATTACCAAAAATTGAATATAAATATACCAGGAAGAGGTGGATCTCAGATAAAACAATCTACACATACTACAAGGCTCTGTTCCACTGGCATTACTTTAGTTTTGTCTGGGTTTAGATTTAGTCAGTTGCTCATTGTGCTGCTGATTTTAGCTAGGATTTGAGGAAGCTAGGAGACGGCACTGTTTGACCTAAGGGAGATGAAGAGTTGAACAACATCAGTGCCACTTCATCCTGTGTTGTATCAGCTGAATACTGTGGAAGAGAAGATTGAGGTTTGTGAGATGCCAGAGGTTAGAGTTTTAGACCTGAAGGAGCAGTTGCCAGTTGAGTTCAGTTTCATGAGAAGAACCTGAGCCATTTAAGAGAGTTACCATCCACCTCTTAAGCCTCTTGGCTGCAGGAGTATTTTGTTCTGGTAATTTCATGGGTAGTTTGTTTATAAAGGGACTTTAGACTATAAAAGATAGTCTGCAAGGGCTTTAGTAGTGTCAGATTATTGCATATTTTCAGGTGTATGGGTGGCAGATTTGTATAGTCAAGGAGGTACTGAGAATCTGTTATCAGGGATCCCAGCTATTCTCTATCTGTCTATTCAGGAAGGACATGGTCAGACTTGCAGATGGCAGACACCACTGCCATTAGTACTTCCCTGACCACAACTTGTGTGAATGGACCAAGTTCTTCGAAGGAGTTTCTGTTTCTGGTTCTGAGCTTGACTTGTTCTTGAAACTTGAAACTTTCATCTAGCTTGTGAGATTAGAATTTAGCCCTGAAGTTATAAATGTAAACATATGCATGACTAAGGAAATAAAAATGTTAAGCTTCTTATTGCTACAGTAACTTGAGCATATGACATATTTGCAGTATTTTCATGACAAAGTAAGCTGCCTGATATACTGTATGTCCAACATGAGCAAGTTAAGGATGTAATGGAAACTATAACTTTCTTATTTACCTGATCATGTGGTTGTATGTGTGTTTAATTTATAATCTTAGGGTGGAGTTTTCCAAAGCATGTAAATGAGTTAAGAGCACAAGTAGTACTGAAAGGAAATGAAACTTGTCCTCATAAATCATTTAGATACTTTTGAAAATTCCACCTTTAATGTTGAATTAATGTAGGTTTTTACATGTACTTAATATTTCTATTTCTCAAAGAAGAAATGCATTTTTCCTTGCTGGTAGGAAAGAACACAACAAATGGTGTTATTCATTGTATGCCAACAGCATGCGCAGCAGTTTGCAGAACAAAGAGGAGCTCTTTTCTCCAGGAATTTACAATCCGCACGATCTCTGTTTGAATGTGGAGTTGGCATTTTTAATAGAGTCAATCCCAACAAGTTTCTTACATTTGTTTTTAAAAAAGGTGATTTTTAAGATTATAAAAAAGTAAGTTCTTATCCAATCTCTTATATTTTTCATTTATATTAGTTGTGCGTGTTAAAGAAAACACTGAAGTGTAAACTTTAATTTTCTCCTGATGTGCATTTATTTGAAATGAGCATTGACAGTAATTATAATCATGTTTGTGACTCTGTAAAAATAGTGTTTATTACCAGTGATTTTAGTAAGACACTGCTGATGTCGACATTCTTACACTGAACTATTTGTCTAGCCTGCTGTTGATGTCATTTTGTATTTACTGCCTTTCATTTGCATATTGTTTCTTCATGAATGATAGTCCGATTCATTTTAAATGCACACCAACTGCAAATAGACATGAATGAATGCTTGTAATTAGCTAGTAACAAGAACAGTGAGTCCCTGCTTTACAATAATGATTTATGGATTAAATTGTCTGAAGCTGTGACTCAGGACTCCGTTATTAAACATTCAGCATTTCTCTTTAAAGAACAGTTTTGAATAACTAACCCATCTTTATACAGAGTGACACACAAAGATAAATATTGTATAGATCGCGTTACATTTATATTCTGATTGTGGAATGGTGGTAAACACTAGAGGTAAAGCTGATTTATTAGACAAGGAACATGCAGTAGATCTAATCTATCTGGACTTTACTAAAGCATTTGACACAGTATCATACGGGAAATTATTAGTTGAATTAGAGAAGATGGGGGATTAGTACAGAAATTGTAGGGTGTTTAAGGAACTGGCCAATGAGACAACAATGGGTTATGCTGAAAGGAGAACTGTCGGGCTGGAGGGAGAGTACTAGTGGAGTTCCTCAAGGATCTGTCTTGGGAATTTAATATCTTCATTAATGACCTTGGCATAAAAAGTAGGAATGTGCTAATAAAATTTGCTGATGGTGCAAAGTTAAGAGATATTTGTTGTCAGTATAGAGGACTGGAATATTAAACAGGAAGAAATGGATGACCTACAGGACTGTAGTAGTAGAAATGGGGCGAACATTAGTAGTACAATATTCAAGGTCCATGAATTTAGGAACAATATCAAGAATTTCTGCTATAAGCTGGGAGCTTATCAGTTGGAAACAACATAGGAGGAGAGAGACCTGGGTGTATGAATCAATCACAGAATGTCTACGATACACCAGTATAGTGTGTCCTTAACAAAGGAAAATGCAATTGTAGGCTGTATCAAGTGTGATATTTCCAGTAAATATAGGGAGGTATTAATGCTGATGTACAAGGCACTAATAAGACCTCATCTGGAATAATGTGTACAGTTCTGGTCATCTATCTTCAGCAAAGATTAATTCAAACTTGGAGGTGGCTAAAGGAGCTTTGCTTGTTTATTCTAGCAAAATGAAGGCTGAGAGGGGATACGATTGCTCTCTATAAATACAGCTGGAGGGCAAACACCAGGGAGGGAGAAGAGCTATGTAAGCTAAAGGAAAATGTTGGCACAAGAACAGATGGATATAAACTGGCTATGAATAAATGTAGGGTAGAAATTAGAAGAGGATGCTTAACCCATCAGAGGAGTGAGCAGCAGAGGGACAAAAAACTAACTAGTTTTGTGATAAAATCTAATATACATATGGCTGAGTTTACATGATGATGTTCCCTATGATAGCAAGGGATGGGACTTGATGATCAAGGACATACCTTCCAGTCCGATGTTCCTATTAGTAGAGGCCACAGAGGGCTACAAATTCTTCCAGAGAAGGATGATGCTGATTAGGGGAAGCCTCTGGCACTGCCTCCTACTCCTCCTCTGCAGCAGGATTTACTGGGGAAGCAACCTTGCAGCCCAAATAGGTATAATAGAGTTAACCATTAACAGGCTGATTTTAGAATTATATTCTTTAGCTGTTTTTTGCAGTTAGATAATAAACAATAAAAAAGTATTAATTTTTATTTAAATTTTGTGGTTGAGTTTAGTGTTTGAAGAAAAAAAGTGATAGATTAATAGTACAAGGCAGGTGTTGCTGTACAAGTTTCTAAACACAGCTCCAGAAATGAACCGGAGTTCTGAGTGATAACAGCCTCTGATATCTTAATTTTTGGCCTTATCATATGGATAATGATCTAGGTGATGCTATCTTGGAGACAACCAACATTAAACAAAAGGCACATCCATAAATTTTCAGTGTAATCCTGTAGAGAGTTTATCACTTTTGGAAGAAAAAGTGATAGTAAATATGAAAATTATTCAAAGCTACACAAAGTAAGAGAATAAAACAAAATAAAAACTAAAATTATAATTAGTTTTTAAAGCTATATTTTCCCCTCCTAAATGATGTATTGATTTTCATGTCTCACAGAATCCCTCCTTTTCCTATTTTTTCCTAAACTTGGAATGGATTCTTATAGGAGGACAGCTGTATTTACAGAAGAGAACCTCCACTATTTTCAGGGGCCTGGCCTCCTTACCCTTATTATGTGTTTCTCAAGTAGAGATGTTTGAAAACCTTTTCCTTTCGTTGAGACTAATTTATATACATACAGGAACCAGGAAAAGACATCTATGAGGTCAAAAACTGTGAGGGCATATGCCCAGGCAAATCCATTGGATAGGGTGTAAATTAGCACAGAATTTGGTGCATGGTTGTTAAGTCTCTGCTTTACAGCAGTCAGTGCTGTCCAATTTGGTCATCTGACCCTTTGCCTGAAACCTATCTATGGACTGTGTGTTTTATCCTGGTGTTAGGAGCTAGTAATCCAGGTCAACTCCTTTTCCTGTATTGTGTGTCCATGATGTAGATTTAAATGAGTTAATTTGCTTCTGTGACCACTTCATCAATTTATTGACTATCTCTAAGTATACATAGATGTTGAAGAAAATGAATGGCAGTACACCTTTTGAAACTCAGCAGTGCTTAATTCAGGCAAATGAAACATGTTCCAGAACATCAGATCAATTAAAACCAAAATACTCTTCCTTGCTAGCTTTGGTACTACAAGGTTATAGCAGAATGAACAAGAAGCATGGCTCACTGGAGCTGCAAATACATCTCAATTAGATACAGCCATTGACATTACAGAGGCTCATATTCCAGTAGAACTAGTGAGAATATTATGTGTAAGTTTTACACTTAAAATTATGACTTCCCTTGCCAAAAAACCTTTGTAACAATTATATAGAGACCAAAGAATTCTGTTTTTGAAAACAAGATTGTTCAACAGATCAAAAGGATAATTTTAAATGTAGGTATTTTACAATGTGCACGCTATTACTGTATTTAAGTGCATTTTATTTCAGTCTTATGTAACAAGGTGACTTGAAAATGTTTTGTAAAAAAGCAACTGGCACTTAAGATTCCAAAAGTGATATATATAAATATAGATATATAGATATAATCTAAGAACAGCTGGAAAGAAAGGGATTGGGAAATTAGGCAGAAGGGTACATCCTCACAGAGAAAGACACACAAGAAATGTCAGCATAAGTGCCAATAACATATACAGTGAGAGGCCTGGTTGAAGAGAGAGGCAGAAACAGCAGAAATGCCATTGGATACTAAATTCTTATTTTCTTATCAAGTAATGGAGATTCTGCTTTAGTTTAACTGGCCGGTGCCATTGTTTTGGGGGAACAAGGATTTAAGTTCTTTCCTCACTGTCATGAAGGCATGAGGCCAGTGCTAAGTTCTTAGGTGGCTGTGGATTTATTACAATATTTTAAAACTCAGATCAAGTCAAAAGTAACCTGAATGGCAAATAAACAAATAAAATACAAATATAGACTATTAATATTTTTACTGAAGATTTAGTATGAAAAATAACAGCTGCTGACTCAGTTCTCTCTGTTTCACTGATACTGCATTGTTTGGAATGGCATTGCGACTTCTCCATGCCTGAAGAGCTGCAGAGATGAAAAGTAGAGGAACTAAAATGATAGCAGAAGTGAAAAAATGGAAGAGGTAGTGGGATAGGGGAATCTGAAACAAAATGATGAGATTTTAATCATTTAATTAAGTAGTCTTATAATTGTTTTATTTTTGATCCAAAATGTATCTTTTTGTTCAGCTTTTGGGTGGTTTTCACTTTTTTTTAGCATAGTTAATATTGGCAATAAAATGCTTTGAAATGAAATAATTGAGGGATCACTTAGTTTCATGTACACGAGAGTCCCCATTGCTGTCGGGTATCGAGAGTCTCATGGTACCAAGACCTTGCTCTTTGAGTGGCCACTTTGTGGCACTGGACTGTCCTCTATCCTCACTGGCTGCCCCTATGGGAGCACATGGAGGAAGAAGAAGAGGACTCATGGTGGGTCTCCTTGATTTCTGTTAGGAGTTTTCCTACACACTCCTTTGGGAATCTACCCATGGACAGGGAGGACTTTGTGATGTTTCAAGGATGGTGGAACCAACCTGTATGCCACCCTGTTCCCTTATGGATTTCTGCACTGGGGCCTGTGGGCTGCCTATTGTCAACAATTCAATAAACCACTGTACTGTCCCTTAGGGAAACTGGGGTTTCACATCCTCCCTCTACCCTTCCAAGGCAGGAGCAGACTTTGAGGAGTTGGAGACTAGGGCAGATGAGGAAGTCACCCTTGGCACTCCCATTTTGTTATTGCTGGATGAGGCAATTATGTCTCCTCCTCCTTCCATTGCTGATAACTTCCATTGCTGATGACTTCCATGACCTCATTAGAAGGGTTGATGACACTCTGCAGACCCCCCGGAGGAGGTCAAAGACCAGCAGCACAGGCTGCTAGATATTTTGTAGTCAGCAACACCTCCCAGAGTAACATTACCTATTAATGAGGTTCTCTTGGATCCAGCTAAGATGGTATGGCTGATACCAGCCACTAATCCACCAACATGCAAAAGGGAGAGAAAGACGTACTAAGTATCACCTAAGGACTCTGAATTTTAATTTTTCTGTTCCCCACCTAACTCCCTCATGGTGCATGCTGTGAATGAAGGGGGTAGGCAGCACTTTTTGAGAACTATCACCTATGACAAAGATTAAAAACAAATGGATTTCTTTGGACAAAAGTCTTATTCATCCACAACCTTGCAGTTCCAGATTGTGAACTATCAGGTGGGTCCACCTGCAGGGCAGCTAGAGTGGCAAAGCAGAAAAAAAAAACCTGCAGGGCGGCCAGAGCCAGGGTGCAGGGGGACTCCCTGTGCTGCAGACGTGCAGCGGAGTGCGCACCCAGTCTAGCGATGGGGGAGGGAGGGAGGGGAAGGGAGTGGGGGGAAAGAGAAAAAAGGGGGGTGGCCAGGGCTTCGTTGGGGCACCTGCCACTTGGCCCCTCCTGCTGCGCCGCCTGCTGGGAAGCCTCTGCGCCACTCTGGTTGGCTGGGAGGGAAGGAGGTGGGCTGCCATGCCAAGTTTGCTGCAAGGCGCTCCCCTCCTCTGCGCCGCCGCCCCCTACAAGAAAAAAAAATGGCCACCGGAATGCCGCCGCTTGTAATCTGCTGCCCCAAGCAGGAGCTTGCTTGGCTGGTGCCTGGAGCTCTACCTGTCAGGGCCAAATATAATTTTACTAATTACAACAAGCTTACAGCCTTTATTGAACAACTACTACATGACTGCAGGGAACAATTTCAGTCTTTTGTTGCAGAGGGTCAGCTTCTGGCGCTCGGAGTGGCCCTAGATCAGGGGTTCTTACAACAAATTTTAGGTGGCCTCAGAGTGTGACAACCAACTCTTGCTGGTGGCCACACTGACACTTGTCCTAAAATACTAGATGAACTTTAGGAAAAACAAATAAATACCACATATATACATCCACATCATTGTAATTTATTGATGTAGAGGTTTTTTTTGCAGACTCAGTAGTAAAAATATTACTGTGAAAAGTAATATTTGTACGTTTGTTAATATCAGTCACTTTTCGCAGTACGCTTAGTAGCTATCAGGAAGGCTGTGAAAAGTGATACTTGCATGTTTGTTAATATCACTTTTCTCAGCAAGTCCCAGGACAAATTAAGCTCTGAGAGGGTTGGGGAGACAGAGGCTGATGCAGTGGGGAACATGGTGGGATAGATGTGGCCTGGGGGAGACAGTGGGGCCCTGGGGCAATGGAGGGATGGATACAGGGTTAGGAAGGCAGTGGGGTCCAGGGGTGATGGGGAGGGGGACATGGATGCGGGGCCAAGAGAGAGGAGGGTGAGCCCTGCAGCTGTGCGACTGGAGCCAGGGGTTGGCTGCTGTGTGGCTGGGGATCAGTTCCCATGGCCATAACAGGAGCTGCCTGGCCGGGGCAGGGAGTTGGAGCCTAGGACCAGTGCCCCTGGCCATGCAGCCAGAGCCTGGAGCTGGGTGCTGGAACCCGGGGGGTCCATGCCCATTGCCATGAGGCCAAAGCCAGCACTTGCTGCTGCGCACCTGGGGCTGGGGATTGGCGCCTGGGGCCAGCATTTGCTGCCACGCACTCAGGGCCAGAGCTGGGGTCAGCACCCAAAACCCTGCAGCTGGAGCCGGGTGTTGGTGCATGAAGCCCCATGACTAGAGCTCTGCTCTGCGCAGCCAGGCTCCCTAAGTCCCACTGCTGGAGCCCACCTCCCAACCACCCCAGGGATGAAGCCCGAGCCTCATTGGCCCCCCTTCACTCAGGTAGAGAACTTACCGTGCTCCTGCAGCGTTGAGCCTCACCAGTTTCCAGGAGTCATGTAGGGCTGTGTATCCAGGAGGAACTTGGGGGGGAAGGGGAGGGAGGCTGATGCTTTGCGTTCCCCCCACATCACCCCTCAGAAAGCTGTCGTGGCCGCAGGGAAACCCTCTGATGTCTGCTTTGATGTTCACAAACTTTTGTCAGAGACCACAAGTGATTCCCTGCACATATTCAAGGACTTTAGGGCTATCCTATGTTCCTTGGACATTTATGCAACTATGAGCAAGAAGCATTTCAGTAGGTCATATACTGCCCAGAGTTCATCCCTACTCAGTTCTTGGGGTGGAGTGGGCTGGGAAGGGACGGGGTGAGAGTGGGGCATTGGGGGAATGGGTAGAGTGGGGGCGGGACCTGAGGCAGAGATGGGGGTCGAGCACCCCCTGGGACTTTGGAAAGTTGGCGACTGTGGTTGTATCTCTTCCCCCTCTGCTTGAGTTGTTCCTTAGGGGATGACTTGAGTAGAATGGGGTGATTCATGCATGCACCCCTATATATCCTCTGCGTTAGCCATGAGGAGGCAGAGGGTGCATGGGAGGGCCGAACAGACACTGCTAGCTAGAAATCTCTGATCAAGGGCTTGAGAGGTGCATGCAAACCTGAAGGGGAGCACCCATATAGACACACATCTCAAAGAACTACGGTTACTGCACAGGGTGAGTAACTTTTCCTTTGCATATTTTTTTTTGCCCATTTCTAGCTAGTATCTGTGAAGGGTCCCTGCCAAGGATATTTTCTGTCCTGGAATATATAGTTGGTCTCATGTACATGAGTTTGCTATGCTAATCACTGCTGCTGTTAGAATCTTTCATTTTATAACAAAACATAGTGTTTTCCATACAAATCCTACAATATTTTAGATGTGATTAACTTTTGGATTCTTCCTCAGCATTTAACATCCATTTGGATTTATTTTTGATTTATTTCAGCAATTTCTGTTCTTTTTTTCTGCCCAGCACTTCATCCATATCTATGGTGACTAAAGCATCAGAACAATCTGCATCTCAGTCTCCTCATGATGCTATATTGGAACTGATTATAATTTCAAATTTGTTTAAAGTCCAGTGCTGAATACATTTAAAATAACTAGATATGTAACACTTTCTTTTCCTGGAATTTACAAACATATGTAAATTTAAAAACCTTTGTTAGCTCACCTTTTAATTGTCCAAACCAAATGTTTATGGACTATCTAAAACAATTTTTCCAGGTTATCTGACTCTGAGATAAGTAATTACAGTACCCAGAAATTGATCTTTCCCTTGAAATGTTTAGCTATTCAAGGCAATTAAACATGTTTATAAGCTGCCAAAAGAAAAGTTAGAAAAAATAGTATTCATTCTGTAAATGTTATTTCTGATAAAGAGAAGGCCTTTATGATGAAAGGATTTCCTTTTTTCCTTGTGGAACCAGTAGATTAAAAAATAATCTGGTTGTGAAAAGTTTCTAACTATTTGTATATGCTACATGAGTTTACCTTACTTGCAAGTAGTCCCCACTGATATAATTTGAGATTTCACTTTACATGGGTACAGGATTTTATTCCTATCAGGCTAGAAGATCTGGGTCCTGAAATTATTTATCATTTATGTTAATATCCAAAATATGGTAGGCCGTTTCCAGAAACAGCCCGTGTCCTAAAGAGCATTACAGCCTTAAATGACAAAGATGAAGAGGGGGAATGGGATTGTAATGTATAAGAAGTTTTTTTTACTAAAGTGCACATCTTACTAACTACACCTTTGTTGTCACTGATTTTTTTTAAAAAGGAAAGAACATTAATTTCTCCTCCTTTGTGGTCCTCCCCCAAAAGAAATTCCAGCTTCACTTCTAGTGTCCTTCAGCTCATCTCTCCATAGAGATGAGTGGTTTTTCTCATGAAAAAAAAATGAAATAGATAAGTAGGTGACTTTAGTCGCCTACCTTTTTGTAGGCTTGCTTCATGGAAGACATGGATCTTCAGTAGGCCCTGATCCGGCAAGTGAATCCATATGCACATCTGCATGGAGTTCCATTGAAATCAATGAAAGCAGTAAAGAATCCTGTGGCACCTTATAGACTAACAGACATTTTGGAGCATGAGCTTTCGTGAGTGAATACCCACTTCGTCAGATGCATGTAGTGGAAATTTCCAGGGGCAGGTATATATATGCAGGCAAGCTAGAGATAAAGAGGTAGTTCAATCAGGGAGAATGAGGCCCTGTTCTAGCAGTTGAGGTGTGAAAACCAAGGGAGGAGAAACTGGTTCTGTAGTTGGCAAACCATTCACAGTCTTTGTTTAATCCTCAGCTGATGGTGTCAAATTTGCAGATGAACTGAAGCTTAGCAGTTTCTCTTTGAAGTCTGGTCCTGAAGTTTTTTTGCTGCAGGAGGGCCACCTTAAGGTCTGCTATAGTGTGGCCAGAGAGGTTGAAGTGTTCTCCTACAAGTGTTTGTATATTGCCATTCCTAATATCTGATTTGTGTCCATTTATCCTTTTCCGTAGCGACTGTCCAGTTTGGCCGATGTACATAGCAGAGGGGCATTGCTGGTATATGATGGCATATATTACATTGGTGGACGTGCAGGTGAATGAACCGGTGATGGTGTGGCTGATCTGGTTAGGTCCTGTGATGGTGTCGCTGGTGTAGATATGTGGGCAGAGTTGGCACCGAGGTTTGTTCCATGGAATGGTTCCTGAGCTAGAGTTACTATGGTGCGGTGTGCAGTTACTGGTGAGAATATGTTTCAGGTTGGCAGGTTGCCTGTGCGTGAGGACTGGCCTGCCACCCAAGGCCTGTGAAAGTGTGGGATCATTGTCCAGGATGAGTTGTAGATCCCTGATGATGCGTTGGAGAGGTTTTAGCTGGGGACTGTATGTGATGGCCAGTGGAGTCCTGTTGGTTTCTTTCTTGGGTTTGTCTTGCAGTAGGAGGCTTCTGGGTACACGTCTGGCTCTGTTGATCTGTTTCCTTATTTCCTCATGCAGGTATTGTAGTTTTGAGAATGCTTAGTGGAGATTTTGTAGGTGTTGGTCTCTGTCTGAGGGGTTAGAGCAGATGCGGTTGTACCTCAGTGCTTGGCTGTAGACAATGGATCGTGTGATGTGTCCGGGATGGAAGCTGGAGGCATGAAGGTAGGCATAGCGGTCGGTAGGTAGCAAAAAAACTTCAGGGCCAGACTTCAAAGAGAAACTGCTGAGTTTCAGTTCATCTGCAAATTTGATACCATCAGCTC
The DNA here is from genome assembly GCF_025201925.1 of Gopherus flavomarginatus. Taxonomy (NCBI): domain Eukaryota; kingdom Metazoa; phylum Chordata; order Testudines; family Testudinidae; genus Gopherus; species Gopherus flavomarginatus. Next base: position 264,509,955 of record NC_066618.1, read on the forward strand.
AGGATTAAACAAAGACTGTGAATGGCTTGCCAATTACAAAACCAGTTTCTCCTCCCTTGGTTTTCACACCTCAACTGCTAGAACTGGGCCTCATCCTCCCTGATTGAACTACGTCATTATCTCTAGCTTGCCTGCATATATATACCTGCCCCTGGAAATTTCCACTACATGCATCTGACGAAGTGGGTATTCACCCATGAAAGCTCATGCTCCAAAACATCTGTTAGTCTATAAGGTGCCACAGGATTCTTTGCTGCTTTTACAGATCCAGACTAACACGGCTGCCCCTCTGATACTTGATATCAATGAGGCGCTCTGCCTGGGCAGGTTTGGGCATAAATAGGACAGGAAAATGGTTATGTGGACCAGTTCAGGAGTGGCTTTCCATGTTTAGTGGCCAGAGGAGAAGAAAGCATACATATAGTTTTGGAGTAAATGGGCAAATCAGTGGCAAATCTGTCTTCTTTGGGCTGTTGCAATGAGAAGGAAGGGGGGATAACTATGAAGAATAGTTATAAAGAGCCTTGAAGATGATCACAAAAGACCTAAGTTTGATGGAGAGGAGAATGGGGAAACAGTGGAGAGAATCAAAGAAGTGTGTGTGGTGTGATCAGATTGTCAGGCAAAGATGATGATCCTGGTGTATTTTTCATGGCCTGGAAAGTGAGGGGGCATGATGTAGGTATAGGAGAGGCCAAGGAGGAGGATACAATAAGTAGGATTGGAGATGAGGGCCTGAACAGGTCAACCAGATTCTAATCGCTTTACAGCTAGCCGAAACCTTTGAAATCTGATTCGTCACTCTGTTACTTCAATGTCCTCACAAAGTTTGATATTGAAACTACTTGCAAAGAATTTGTTGGGACCATGGACTCAGTTGAGCTTAAAAGGCAGTCTCACAAATTTGTTTTTATTAAAAAAAACCTTTTGATTAAACTGAATTCTTTTGAAGAATTAGACAGGATGAGTCAGTATTGTCTTAGTATGCTTTGAGCAAAGATCAAAATGGCGTTTTCAACACTTTCTTTCCTAGTTATAAAGAGAGAAGCTTTTCAGGCAAGAGTAATTTAAGCCCCTCAAAATCCACTAATTACAAAAACCTCCAGCTTTTCAGGTAAGGAGAACTTTGATCCTAAAGCATTTAACACAAAGCACATGGGCTTATAAAGGAATCAAAAGCCCAGAAAAATCATATAGAGTTCAGAGTCTTGTATATCCCTAATTCACTTTAAAAAGAGCTAAGTGATGATCAAATAAGATAAGTGGACAACAAAAGCAAATCAATCAACAAAAAGACTGATTTATCTTCTCTAAATTGAACATCAAACCAGACTTGTATAGCCAAGGGAAATAGGTCCTTCAGCACAATATTTTTTATGTGTTAATATAATTATATATTTATATAAATTTTATATATTTATTTATTTGTATAACTATATATATAGTGCTATATATCAAATATAACTACATGCCTATTTTTTATCTGTAGGTTGCAATACTATTCTCACCAATTTTAACTCCTTCAGGCATCAGATTATATTTATCTTTAGAATTAATAGCCCAAAGAAGGCTGCTTTTAAAAGGGCAATCATCCCAAAGGCAGGATGATCTAACCTAATAATTTGTGCCATCTTTCTACAGTCTGAATAGACATCAGAGCTACTCCAAGTATCTCATGTTTCAGTTAGTGTTGTTCTGCAAATGAGATCAGACCATATTTCAATGACCTACTAGGTAACTCCATTTTATTTAGTCATAAACTAATAACTATCAAAGAAGGTTTAAATAGAGAACTTGAGATGCTGAAGCCAAAATATTTTCCCATTTATGCTTTTATTGTTTCCTTATATACACAGAAGATTTCTCTGAAACTATACATTTTTACATATGCTATTTTCTTAACTAGTATTTTGGAGTCTCCAAGTTATTCCTTGCAAAAGTCTTTTTAAATAGACCTTCTAATAATATAATATTTTTTTACACTTGTCCACACACAAGTGGACAGCTGTAGTAAATCAGTCATGAAAAAGAGACTGGTATTTAATTTAAAGAGATATCACTCTCTATCTAATTATGCACAACAAACAAAAGGACATGGACTTTGATTTCAGGCATCTGAACCAGCCCTCAGAGACCATCACAGCTCTATTTAGTCCAGTTCTCTTCATAATGATAATTGTACTGAACTTGCACTAAAATGTACCTTAAGTAAAATATGCATATCATCAGTTAACATACAACTATATTTTAATGTTCTTTAAGAAATGAAAAACTAGCATTATCCTCCTCTCAACCAAGAGGGTCATTTAAAGGTGAGTTAGTACTGATCCTCTACAGGGGAGGTACTTGATAGTGCAGCTTTTGAAGAGATTATGCTGTCAGCAAGATCCAGAAGTCAATGAGAGGAGAAAAAGACCTCTGTATCATTGGTCATGCGCTTCTATGAGTTTCCAAAGATCTATTGGTTTAAGGTGCTCCATTTTCTTTTCATGACAAAGTGCAAACCCCACTCTAAGAATTATGTTTACACTATAAATGAAGGTGGCATGGATTATAGTGGTAGTGAAGAGATAGTGGCATGGGTTTCAGCACAGGCTAACAATCCCAGTGCAAGCCTGCCAAGGCCTTTTGGCACATAGTTGGGTTGTTGGCCCACTTGAGGGTCCATGCTATTAGGTCTTAACTGCCATTGTTACCTGTGCTAGCTAAATTAAAGCTAGCACATTATAACTACCTGTGCTGCAATCAAACCTTCATTTGCAGTGTAGACACACCATTAGGAAAAGATACCAGGGAAACTTCCAAAGAGGAAATGTCATGGAGCTTCTGTTTTCATACATGGGTAAAGTCCATAGGAATTTAGAAATAGGCCCATAGATTCACCCTCTGAAGTGACAGTGTCCTTTTTAGTGCCTTGCATACTGAGTTAAAATGGTATGGGGAGAAGAGAATATAGGAATTTAATAATGTTGCATCTATACTAGAGAAACAACCATTTAAAAAAACCATTTCAGCTAACATATTACCATCAGCGTGGAAGGTGCATAACTTTGTTACATTTTGTTTTTTTTTAAACCTTAAGACTAAAATCAATTTTGACAAAGTTGTACTTTGAACTGATGGAAAAACTGTTCTAGTGGAAACAGTTTTTAAGCATGACATTTTCTGTAGCATAGACAGATTCTAATGCCATGAACCAGCAAAGCACTTAAGCATGTGCTTTTACTTTTTGTCCCCAGTGGGACTACTCACTTGCTTAAAGTGCTTTGCTGGATTCATAGAATATCAGGGTTGAAAGGGACCTCAGGAGATCATCTAGTCCAACCCCCTGCTCAAAGCAGGACCAATCCCCAATTAAATCATCCAACCAATATTTGCCCCATATCCTTAAATGGCCCCCTCAAGAGTTGAGCTCACTACCCGGGGTTTAGCAGGCTAATGCTCAAACCACTGAGCTATCCCTCCCACTGCAAGAGTCGCAATCATACCTAGCTCTTATACAGCACTTTCCAGCTACTGATAGCAAAGTATTTTACAAAGGAGGTAAGTATTATTCTTATTTTACAGATTGGGGAAACTGAGTCACAGAGGTGAAGTTACTTGCCCAAGGCATCCAGCAGGCCAATGGCAGTGATGAGGATAGAACCCAGGTCCTCTAAATTACAGTCCAGTACTTTTCCATTGGGCCACACTAACATCTATATTCTAATATCAGTCCTGTGTTCTCTGAGCAGAGTTCAGATAAACTGCATACTGGGTCAGACCAAAGGTCCATCTAGCCCAGTATCCAGTGTTCCGACAGTGGCCAATGCCAGGTGCCCCAGAGGAAATGAACAGAACAGGTAATCATGAAGTGATCCGTTCCTGTTCGCCCATTCCCAGCTTCTGGCAAACAGGCTCGGGACACCATCCCTGCCCATCCTGGCTAATAACCATTGATTGACCTATCCTCCATGAATTTATCTAGTTCTTTTTTGAATCCTGTTATAGTCTTGGCCTTCACAATATCATCTGGCAAGGAGTTCCACAGGTTGACTGTGTGTTGTGTGAAAAAATACTTCCTTTTGTTTGTCCTGCTGCCTGTTAATTTCATTTGGTGACTCCTAGTTCTTGTGTTATGAGGAGTAAATAACATTTTCTTATTTACTTTCTCCACACCAGTCATGATTTTATAGACCTCTATCATATCCCCCTTTAGTTGTCTCTTTTCCAAGCTGAAAAGTCCCAGCCTTATTAATCTCTCCTCATATGGAAGCGGTTCCATACCCCTAATAATTTTTGTTGCCCTTTTCTGACCCCGTTCCAATTCCAATATATCTTTTTTGAGATGAGGTGACCACATCTGCATGCAGTATTCCAGATGTGGGTGTACCATGGATTTATATAGAGGTAATATGATATTTTTTGTCATATTATCTATCCCTTTCTTAATGATTCCCGACATTCCATTCACTTTTTTGATTGCTGCTGCACATTGAATGGATGTTTTCAGAGAACTATCCACAATGACTCCAAGATCTCTTTCTTGAGTGGTAACTGCTAATTTAGACCCCCATCATTTTATATGTATAGTTTGGATTATGTTTTCAAGTGTGCATTACTTTGCATTTATCAACACTGTAAATATGTAAAAAGAAACTTTCACAGATATATGCTAAATAACATAGCTTTTGCTGCAGTATCTTCATCCTTGGTTATATGCACAAGTGTAGAAATTACATCACTTAGAGTGGCAGGAAAAGATACTTTACTAATCAGAGCCACAGTTAGAAAGACATATGACATTCTATCTATTCTATCACTCTTCCTGGCATGTTTGCTCTTTTTATCCCTGTGATGCTTAGTTTTCAATCTCATTAGGCAGTTGCTTTATGCCTGTCTGTATCCAGAATACCTTTACAATAGTCAGGGATCAACAAACAGTGGAACTAGTATCAAACTTGTGGATGTTTGCTGTTCATGAGAGAGTCAGCCTTGAATGTGGCTGTTAATCTGTGGCTTATCCAAAGACTTGATTAACCAGTTTAGTTCAAAATGCAAGCTTTTTTTTTAAGTAGACAGAATTTATATAAAAAGAAAGTAGCATCATCATTGCTGGAGTTGAGCTTAACAATATTCAATTAACACAGACTTAAGAGGAAGCATTACTAAATTAGTATTATCAAACATTCTAAATTAAATATTTAAATTTTAAATAAAAAATAATTTAAAGGAAACAAATTGGCCTCTCTCCTGCCCTTGCCTAATATTTCTTCTTTTCTTCTTCCTTTTCTTGTCTCCTTTTCTTACCCAACAAGTTTATATATCAATTCAATAGGCTTGAGTTATTCTAATATAAACAAACAATGTAAACACAAGTATTTGATGATGTGTAGGAAGGGAAAGTGGGCATTGTGGAGCACTGACAAAACTCCTTCATGAGTTAAATGGGAGTAGGATTGGGCCTGATAAATGAAGTTGATGGATTTTTAAATATTTTTTAAAAGTTAATTTTATGTCACGTTAGGATTTTTCAAATTCAGACAGAAATGATGCAGCATCTTTGTTGCTGGCAAAAAATTTGAAAATGCTGAATAGCACAAAAGACTAGAAGGAGTTTTGTATTCAAATACAATTACTGAAAAAATAGCTATACAGTGAGTATGTAAAGTCATGCAGTTATTAGCTAGAGCTGGTTTAAAGTACCGCCCCCCTAAATGCTCGAACATTTTATTGTTTGTTTTTTAATAAAAATCAATTTTTGATTACAATATTTACTGAAATTTGAAATGTAGAAAAATAAGTGCTTTATTATTGGCTAAATCAACACAGGGATTTGCATATTATATGGACATAGAAATAACCACACACCTAGATGTTAACAAGAGTTGTGAAAAGTACATAACTGGGAAAAACTTAAAATGTTGTTTCAGTAACTGTATAGTATCCCTGAACCATGATTTAAAAATGCAAAAGTCCAAAAATGTAATTAAACTTATTTCACAAATTGTATATAGATCAGCTGGGTCACTTCTTGATCTTATTTTTGTAACACAATGCAGCCACATCCTGTTTCTCCCTTCTCATCTGTTTTTCCCCTCACTTTGTCATTTCATGTCTAAATTCTAGATTGTAATCTTACTTTCAGGGCAAAGACTGTCTATTTGTTCTGTGGCGTGGTTTTGTTTCCAATGCAGTATAATTATTGGGCTTTCCTTAATTATTGTGTAACAATATTGGCAATACTACCATTTCTTGTAACGCATTCTCAGTGGAGAAAGTTATCAAACAGTGGTATCATTGCTCCTATAACACTGAGATAGCAGAAACAGAGCTGTTTTGGGACATATGACAACATGCTCACTGCAACTTATGGGGTGGGCCTTTGTCCGGCTGGCCAGAAGAAAAGGGGTTGTTACCCCATTAAGGGCTCCCTCTGCAGCTGGTAGCAGAGGAGGAAGAAGGGGAAACTTTACCCAGACAGAGCTGGGAGGCCTCAGATGGAAGATGGTTAGATCATGCTCAGGCAGTTCAGCCTTGCTGTTTGAGAAATATTGACTTAATGTCTATTTATAACTGTTGTAATATTACAATTAGTATGTATAATTCCAAACTGCTGAATACTATGATTTAGCAAGTGACTTACGGTAAATTGATCTATTTTCAAACTTATTTTAATAGGATACTGCAAAAAAATCCTAAAATATTAACAGAATACCTAGCATATGAAGACATAAAAATTACAACGTTTAAATCAATTATATAGTTTGACAATTAATGTTAAGCATTGAATGCAGGGTTCACTTGATGCCCTGAAGCAACTAGTGACATTACCAAGCACATAGGAAAGTTTTTCCCACAGTATATGGTTGGGATGCCATCTGCTGTTGAAGAAGAGGCACAGAACACTGAACTCAGATCATGGCAGCTACATAGCAAGAATTGCTTTTTAAATATTTTGTTAAAAATGACTTGTAATGTCTAAGCCTAAACAATAGTCCTTGAGAGATCATTTAAAAAATCAACTTTGTAGTACATTTTTAATAGTTACTGTTCATTTTTTATTTCACTACAGGTAATACTCTGAGGTTTAAACTATTACTTTCAATATACTAGTTTTGGCATGATTTAAAAAAAGGATTGTTTTAATTTTTTTATACAGAGTTTGTTAAGAATTTCAGCCAGTCTAAAAAAGATCTAGACAGAAACAGGAAAAAAAAAAACAAACCAAAATACCTTTCATGTATTTTTCATGTTGAAAGTAGACATGGAAAAAGTAGTCTAGACACTACAATAAATATTCAGACATCCCTCTTAAAACAGTACTTGTAAACAGAAATATAGATCTACTCAAATAAATGCTATTTATTTAAAATGTTTGTGCCTCTGGGCGTATGCCTATGTAACTTCCTGGTCCCCAACAGACACACACCGAAAGGGAAGTCCTCTGAGTTGATCGGCACTGTGCATACTCTATAACGTTTCATTTAAATGTAATAATTTTTTGCAAAACAATTCTGTTTTGTGATAAAGTAATTTAAAATTGCACACTTTTTGATGTATGACAACCACACTGGTATTTTGTTGTGAAATTATCATCGTCAGTGAAATTTGTTTTGGTGAGATTGCGCATTGAGGCCTTTTATAGATTTACAGGGGTAACTCTGTGTTACAATTCGTAGGGATTGAGCCATTCATGACTGACTAACATTAATGGTTCTGGTAAATCTGTACATATTGTGCTGAAAAAGCTTAAATCAACCCCTTTGATGTCTGTGCATGCAGAATTTCATATTTATTGCCTTGTTTAAAACTTCATTTTTATTGACTAACTCTTTAAGCCTACTGCTCCAAAAGAAATTGAGGGATCAGTATGTTTCACCAGCACAAGGCTACAGCAATCCTAATTTCCAACAATAAAGTAGGATTCATCTTACTGCAGGCAGTTTTATACACTGCAAACACTCTAGAAATGATAGCAAAACTTCTATTATACAAATTCCAAGAGATAACTGCAAAACTAAATAAATTTAACATACCATACTTTCTAGTACTTTTATGATGCATCTTAGTTTCTTGAAATAACACATTACAATTGTAAGAGTGATTGTCTGAAGAATCACTTCTCTAGAACATTTTCTTTCCAAATCTCCATGTCCTATCAGGCATAAGAATGAAATCTTAAAAAATAAAAAAAAAAACAAATCCCACCTTCTGGAATAAATTCCATTTTTATCTACTTTGTTAAAAACAGAGAGGCAATTAATGTAAACCAACAAAACTGTTTGCTTAACATATCTAGATATATGCTTTCTCATAAGCTAAACTAGATAAAGCATTTTTAACTTAGTTGCAGACCAAAAACAAAAAAACAAAAAACAAGTCTATGAATCTCTTAAAAAAGACAGGAGGTCAGGGCGTCTATAAAAAAGATTGAAAAGAGAAGAGGGGAAAAGAAACACTGCACAACATTCACATTAATTCATTCTAAGTGAATAAAACTTCTAATCAGTTTAGTTTTGCTTCCATGCAGGCAAAGAAGTCCTCTATGTTCTCAAGTCTATTACATTAAAATGTTAGCTGCATCATGGTCTGAGGTGTACATATTTAAGATTGGAGATATATAATGTAGCCTCCTAGGTTACATTCTTCCCTGCTTACATTCTCTAAACACTATAGGTTAATATGCATTTATTAGCTAATGCATCATTTAGTGAGAGAATGAGGTAGATGAGTATGAGGCATTAATCCTTTCTGACTGCATTGTACTGCATTGTTTTGGGAAGTTCCAAGCCTCAAGACTGGCATAGAAAATTGAAAGGGCAGGTTGGGGTTTTCCTGATCTGTTTAATTTACTGTATTTGCGGTCTTCTAGTCACTCCACACCTCTTCCTTTGGAGACTAGCACTCTTTTACAAGTTTCAGAGTTTTATGTTACAATTTTAAAGGCTCAAAATTTGAGATCTGTATTGCTTTGTAAATAACATGAACTGCTTTTGAAGATTCAGCTGAGTTCTGGGAGCTAGCAAGCCCCTTATTACTACTCTCAAAAGTCTATCAGGCTATGTCTACTACACTGGCAATTGAACGACAAAACTTTTCTCTTTCAGAGGTGTTAAACCCTCCCCTACCCAAAATACAAAAGTTTTGCTAATGACAAGCGCCAGTGTGAACAGCACTTTGTTGGCAGGAGCACTCCTGCTGAAAAGGCAAAAGCCGCTCATTGGGGTGGAAGTTTTTTGTCGGCAGGAGAGCTGACAAACAGCGGCTACATGGTGTGACTTTTAGCAACATGGCTGTGGCGACACGGCCCTGTAGTGTAGACAGAGCCTCAGTGTCTCCATCTTCTGTCGGGGGGAACAGTAGTTAAGTGTGTGGACTGACGTGAACAATTTCAAAGAAAGAAAGGTAATTAACATGAAGAAAAATGTCTCATGGTGCTTTCTCCCTTTCTCCACCTCCAGAAAAAGAAAAGGGAATCAGTCAATAAATATTGAGCCTGAGTTTTTTGCCTTAATGGGAGATGCAAATATGAATACTACTAGTATAGTCCAGGTCTGAGGAAGAATTCTCTGAAGTTTGAAAGCTTGTTCCTTCCACCAACGGAAGTTGGTCCAATAAAAGATATGACCTCACCTATCTTATTTCTCTATTAGTAAAAACAGAAAGTTGCCACCAAAGACATCCACAAATCAGTGACTGACAAAAAATAAAAGGGACATCTGTATGCATTGCTTTCTATCATTTAAAGGGATAAGACACTGACTTCTGTCCCAAAGAATTTACATTCTAAGATAGACAAATTTTGAGTTGATATCTTTTAATGGACTAATTCACCGACCTTTTCTTTGCTGTATTCTGGGACCAACATGGCTACAAAAGCACTGCAAACAAATTTTGAATTGTTAATCTGGTATGGAAATAATGAAAGCTCCTGGTCAATCTCCATAGTGTTAGAATTTTAAAAAGTATATATGAGGCTGCTTACTTGCTGGCAATATCTTTATTTTATTATGTCTTAAGATAAAATGACCTCCCCCTTTTAGTATATAATTGCTAAAAATATTGGTGTGAAAATTCCTCCTTGTGAATTGATTGGCCTAAATTGAATTTTATCTGAAGAACATTAAGTCTTTGGTAAAGTTATCCAATTTTTATCACCTACATATTAGAACAGCCTTGATCTCAGAGATTTTGTTGAGATAGTTGTCTTCCTACATTTTTTATAGTTACTGTCATGAGATGATTGTTCTTTGAGGGTTCATTTGGAACTCATTCAACCAGCTGTAGTATACAGCAGCAATTATGAGAACCAACCTTAGGTCAACTGTCTCTTGAAGGCTATGTGGTGTTCACTTGGTGTTCTTTACATGTTTCATAAATATTCCTGCCTTAGTTTATACTTAGAAGCATTTTAAATTCATTATGAATATGTTATGGATACTGTTCCAAGCCTGAAAACTTAACTTTATTCTTCTTCTTGTTTACTAGCGTCATAGATCTAAGGCCAGAAGGACCATTGTGATCTAGTCTGACCTCCTGTATAACACAGGCCATAGAACTTGACTAAAATAATTCCTAAAGTATATCTTTTAGATTGGATGTTTTTCTAGAGTTAAACATTGTCAGTGATGGAGAATCCACCCCAACCCTTGGTAAATGGTTCCAATGGTTATTTATTCTCATCATTAAAAATTATGCCTTATTTTCTGTCTGAATTTGTCTAGATTCAACTTCCAGACATTGGATTGTATTATACTTTTCCCGGTTAGATTGAAGAGTCCATTATTAAATATTTGTTCCCCATATAGGTTCTTGTAGATTGTAATCAAATCACCCTTAACCTTCTCTTTATTAAGCTAACAAGATTGAGCTCCTTGAGTTTATCGCTATAAAGCATGTTTTCTAATCCTTTAATCATTCATGTGCCTTTTCTCTGAACCCTCTCCAGTTTATCAACATTCTTCTTGAATTATGGGAACCAGAACCGGAGATAGTAGTCCAACAGCAGTAGCACCAGTGTCAAATACAGAGGTAAAATAACCTCTCTATTCCTACTCAAGATTCCCTTATTTATACATCCCTGAATCACATTAGCTCTTTTGGCCACAACATCACACTGAGAACTCATGTTCATATGATTATCCGCCATGACCCCCAAATCTTTTTCAGAGTCATTACTTCCCAGAATAGAATTTTCCTTTCTGTAAGTATGGCCTATGTTCTTTGTGGCAAGATGTATAAATTACATTTAGGCTCATTAAAACGCATATTATTTGATTGTGCCCAGTTTATCAAGTGATCTAGATCACTCCAAATCAGTGACCTGTCCTCTTCATTATTTACCACTCTCTCAATTTGTGTGTCATCTGTAAACTTTATCAGAGGTCATTGATAAAAATATTAAATAGCTTAGGATCAAGAACTGATCCTTATGGGACCCCACTGGAAACAAATCCATTTACAGTTACATTTTGAGACCTATCAGCCTGTTTTTAATTAATTTAATGTGTGCCAACTTAATTTTATATAATTCTAGTTTTTTTTAATCAAAATGTCGTTCAACACCAAGTCAAACTCCATGCAGAAGTCTATTATGTCAACATTATTACCTTTATCAACCAAACTTGTAATCTCATAAAAAAGATATCAGGTTATTTTGATAGGATCTGTTTTCCATAAACCCATGTTGATTGGCATTAAGTATACTACCATCCTTTAATTCTTAATAAATCAAGTCCCATATCAACCACTCCATTATCTTACCTGGGATAGATGTCAGGCTGACAGTCCTATAATTAAATCTTCCCATTTACCTATTTAAATATTGGCACAACATAAGATTTCTTCCAGTCTTCTGGAACTTCCCCAAATATCCATGGATATCTTTTTTCCTTATCTAAGATGTGGTTTTACTGTGGTTCCTTTTTTGATATTTATATTGTTTTTTGTGAAAATCACTCCACTCTGAGGAAGCTTTTTGTGAACAAGACCTTCTCTTTAAAGTAGTCACTAACAGGGTATCCAAATATAAGATTCTTGGACTGTATTCCAACTTCTCATGCCCACTTATCTATCAAACAATAGAAGCAACAATTGTGTAATATAAAGATTCTGACTTGATTAAAATATAATTTAGAGTTGAACACAAATCAGTTAGCAAATTAATTAAAGTTATATGATGACCTCAATTGTTCTCTCTAACATAATTAGGATAATCAGTTCAGTTTGTCATTAAGATTTAAATATCCAATTAATGTGCCAATTACACTTAATCTACTGCACTCTGTAGTCTAGGAATCAAATATAGTTTATTAAATACTTTTAATTACAACTTCTTACCCAAGGCAATACTCATGTTCTCCTTTGATATTATGTATCTTTTCCTGGCTATCTTTCAGCTGAAGAAGTTTCTTCTGTCCAACATCATTTACACAGGTTTGACTGTTTTCTGTTACTTATGTAAAAATAGTCATGCCAATCTGTCAGATTCTAGTAGAAACTGTGCAGTGTCTGCATTTTGCTTGTTAATTTCTTAAGACAACTTTTGGACATAAAAACAAATAAGCAAAGTTACCTCGAGGAGGTACTAACTGCCATTTGAAAAACTTGTATATTGTTCAAGCCCTGTGTGTGTGAAAAGTTACATACGGTATGCACAACGTATGTTTAATCTTCAGACCTCTAAGCAGCTAGTCCCTATGGCTTAATCCTCAGACAAAACTGTAAACCTCTGTTTCCCAGTCTTTGGGTGAATGTCAGTAGAGTGATATTATGCAAATATGGAAGAAAGAAAAAAAAGGTCACGAGTGAACAGGTGGGAAAATGACATAATATTTCCACTTGGGGTGCCAAATTCCTTGATTTAGTACCCACTCTGCTATGAGGAATACTGTGTTTTCATAATCTTCTTGTAGAGACCATAGAGGGTACCATTAACTATTCCCATAGACCTTTCCAGATGTCTTGAATAATTGATTTGTAGTGGTTATAGCCCCTTTTGGAATAATACATTTATAATTTCTCCCCACAGAGGTAAAGTATGATTGAGTGGTTGGGATGTAAGCCTGTGATTCAGAAGACCTGGATTCAAGTCCTTGCTGTACCAGAGACTTCCTGTGTGACTTTGGGCATATAATTTTCTCTGTGTTCAATATCCCATATGTTAAATGGGAAAAAGTACTTCCCTACTTCACAAGTGTATTGTGAAGGTAAATACTTCTAAAAGATTGTAAGGTGCCCAGATACTATGGTGCTAGGGGCCCTATAAGTACCCAAATAACAGTATTAAAAAACTTTTTAAAAATTCCAAAGATTATTTGTAAGGTGATTTCTTTGCTCTGATGTTCTTTATCTCCATCCTGTGCAATCTTCAACCTTTCCTTCCATGATTAAATAGACACCAGAGGAAATCCATTTCTTTGCTTGCTGATCTGCCTGACTGACAAGATGAGAGAGAGATTACCCATTTGTCATCCTATTATTATCCCTAAGCTCCTCATTAAAGACTGAGGTAAAGTATTTGTTTAGATATTGGGCCATGCCTAGATCATCTTTAACCTCCACTCCATCCTCAGTGTTTAGCGGTTCCACTTCTTCTTTCTTTGTTTTCTTCTTATTTATATGGCTATAGAACCTTTTACTATTGGTTTTAATTCCCTTTGCAAGGTCCAACTCTACATGGCTTTTGGCCTTTCTCACTTTATCCCTACATGTTGTGACCTCAATAAGGTAGCTTTACTTGCTGATCACTCCCATCTTCCCTTCCTTGTAGGCTTTCTGCTTTTTCTTAATTACCTCTCTGAGATGCTTGCTTATCCAGCTTTGTCTACAATTCCTGCCTATGAATTTTTTCCCCTTTCTTGGGATGCAGACTTCTGATAGTTTCTGCAACTTTGACTTGAAATAATTCCAGGCTTCCTCCACCTTTAGATCCCCAAGTTCTTCAGTCCAATCCACTTCCCTAACTAATTTCCTTAATTCTTTAAAGTTAGCCCTTTTGAAATGAAAAACCCTAGTCACAGCTCTATTTTTGTTTATCCTTCCATTTAGTTTACACTGAATTAGCTCATGATCTCTTGAACCAAGGTTATCCCCTACAACCATTTCTTCTATGAGGTCCTCACTACTCACCAAAACCAAATCTCAAATGGCATCCCCTCTTGGTTCAGCAACTACTTGGTGAAGGAATCCATCAGCTATCGCATCTAGGAAAATCTGAGCCCTATTATTTTTACTAGCACTTGTCCTCCAGTCTATATCTGGGAAGTTAAAGTCTCCCATGACTGCACAATTCCCATTAATATTTACTTCATTAAAAACATTAAAGAGGTCTCTACCCATATCCAAATCAGATCCCAGCAGTCTGTAGCACACCCCAAGCACTAACTCAGGGGAGGCTCTAGTAGCTTTTTTCCCCAATGTGATTTTTGCCCAGACAGACTCTGTCTTTTCCATTCCATCCCTTCTTATTTATTTACAGTCTACCTCATCATTGATATACAATGCTACTCCACCAGCTTTGCCTTTATTTCTACCTTTCCTAAACAGCACATACCCTTCAATACCTGTACTCCAGTCATGACTACTATTCCACCATGTTTCTGTTATCCCTAAATATCCGGTTTCACTTCCTGCACCAGTAACTCTCGTTCCTCCATTTTGTTACCTAGGCTCTTTGCATTGGTGTACAAACATCTTAATTCTTGCTGTTTGGGTTCACTCACATTCTTTACCCTATTAAGCCAGTGCCGCTGCAGCTGTCTGATATGGTTTTGCTGGGGTTACACCTCCCCTAAGAGTGACTATTAGATCAAGGCTATGTCTGTAGTTCAACTCAAAGACATTCCAGTTCCTAAAATCTTCAGGGCTGCAACATGGTCCCCAGCACACATGCTTTCCAATCACTGTGCCCCAATTCATGCTGCAACATTAGATGCAGCAGTAGGTAATACAGTTCTTTCTTCAGTGATGAATTCTATTCCAAAACTCCCACCTTCTTCAAGGGTTATTGCTAGGGAGTCATCTAAAGTGGAGCATCCACAGGGGCACTACTTGAAGAGGAGAGGTTACTCACCCTGTGTAATAACTGGACTTCTTTGAGATGTGTGTCCTGTGGGTGTGTAATTTAACAGATACTGACTCTCTGGCTAATTATCACCCCATATTTAATCTCTATTTGGTTAAGTTTATTAAATAGGCTGTGATGTAAGAACTCTTGACTATTTTGTTGCCACAGATCTCCTTGAACCTTGTCAATCTTGCTTTTACACAGACTATTCTAGTTGCATTGACAGTAGATATCCTGTTGGTGATAAAGACTATTTGTCCATGTTGTTGTTAAGCTACCAGCTGCCTTTGATACCATTGGTCCTGAGGTAATGTTGACTTGCTTGCAAGCTCAGCATGTGTGGAAAAGGCTGCTCTTGGGTGTCACCCTTCTTTTCTTGCACAGTATTATTAAAGAATATTTACAAAGTTCTCTTGTGATGAGCATTTTACAAATACATTCTCCAATCTGCACTGACTACCACTTGGTTTCAGTGTAGATTTGAAAGATTTGGTTTTGACCTAGATGGGTAAGATAATTTGAAGCTATCTGAAAGACAGTCTGTCTCTCCATGCCATGATAGTGTACCTGTGAATTAGTTAAGTATTATCCTCATTTTATAGATGGAAACCAGAGGCAGAGAGTAAGTGACACTCAAGGTTGTTTAGGAGATAGCAGGCACCAAGTTTAAAACTCCAGAGTTGTGCTTAGATCATGCTTCTCATTATCTTTATATAGACATTACAACCCTGATTTTCCAAAGGTCTTGGAATAGTTGAAAATGCCTGATAATTATGGACTTGGTTAATTAGGAGAGCCAGAAAGACATTTTCCCTCACAGCTTTCATGCTGGCATCCCTCCTCTTCAGCTACCTGCTGGTTCTTCATTACCATCTGGGTTTGGGGAACCTGGAGTGCGATGCAATGCAAATTACAAATCCTGAGGAGTGTGCTGAGTTTAATCAGCTTTGTAATGCATATGTATGTCAAATAATTGCAATACATGCAGTTATGTTTATTACAAGTGTAGCACTTCTGCAGACACACTTTTACAAGTATTTTAAATGGAAATCAACATGTGGGGCAAAATTCTTCTCTCAGATCTGCATTATTTGGCTCTCATCAAAAAAGTCTCCAATCCTTTTTTGTGAACACTGTTTGTGATCAGAGACGGTATTGTGCCTGTAGAGAAAGCAAAATATCAAGATTCTTCTTATATTGATCTAAGAATTTTCCCTCATTGTTCTGTGCTTCTTTCTGTAGACGCAATAAACAGTACTACTCATGCACTGTATGCAATATGTAATCTCTTTATTTCTCAACCAAATTATTTAAACTTTAGGAAAACATGCATTTCTCATTGAGGACTACTATACATAAATGCCACATTAAAGATTTTGGTCCATGAGGCTAACAAACTCCCCAAACTTGCAGTTTCATCCAGGGCTGCCCAGAGGATTCAGGGGGCCTGGGGCAAAGCAATTTTGGGGGCGCCTTCCATAAAAAAATTGCAATATTATATTCTCATGAGGGCCCCTGCAGGGCCCAGGCAAATTGCCCCACTTGCTCCCCCGCCATGGGTGGCCCTGGGAAAAATAAACCTTCAGCATCTCGGCAGAAACCCAGTTTTAAGAAAACTTCTTTACAAGATATCACTGGTTCTCAGCATCAGCTAATGCTAAAAGGCACTAAAGCTCATTAAAAGGGTTGGACAAATATTTTCTGTCAAAACTTTTTTTGGATCGAAAACTAGGGGTTTTTAAAAAACAGAAAAAAATCACGGACAATGTCTGCTTTCCTTCAAAATTTGTTGTTTTCTTTTTAATTGAAAAGTTGAAATTAGTCTGCCAAAACCTGAATATGGTTTGGGGTTTCAGAAGTGTGTGGCCAAATATTTGCTGCTTGTTGTGTTTGATTGTTTAAAGAAACAATAAAAAAAATCTGCTTAAAAAAAATCCAAAACTTTTGAAGCACCTCAGCTAGTGACCAAACGCCTGGGCCCATCCAGTCAGAGATTTTTGCAGGTTTCTGATACTCTGCTGGCTTCCTTGACTCATATCTGTCTCCATAACTATGGGTTCATTTAGCTTAGAACATAAGAACAGCCATACTGGGTCAAACCAAAGGTCCATCCAGCCCAGTATCCTGTCTACCGACAATGGCCAATGCCAAATGCCCCAGAGGAAGTAAACCTAACAGGTAATGATCAAGTGATCTCTCTCCTGCCATCCATCTCCACCCTCTGACAAACAGAGGCTAGGGACACCATTCCTTACCCATCCTGGCTAATGGCCATTAATGGACTTAAACTCCATGCATTTAGCTGTTTCCTAGAGACTGGCTCCATGGGGTCCCTCACAAACTGAAGACGGTTTCTGTGGGTTTGTCTTTAGTATAGCTTATGTACATACTCCACGAACTGAGCATTTGAGCTTGTTCCAGAATCTGGGATGAGCCTATGTTGTGAAAACTGAAATGCTCAAAATAGCACGTGCATGTGAATGGACACAAAGTGCTAAAATTAAATTAACCCAGGGGTTCTCAAACTGGGGGTTGGGACCCCTCAGGGGGTCACAAGGTTATTACTGGGGGCTGCGAGCTGTCAGCCTCCACCTCAAACCCTGCTTTTCTGCCAGCATTTATAATAGTGTTAAATATATAAAAAAAGTGTTTTCAATTTATAAGGGGGTGGGAGGTGTTGCACTCAGAGGTTTGCTATGTGAAAGGGGTCACCAGGACAAAAGTTTGAGAACCACTGAATTAACCCCTCTGAAGCCTCAGGGAATGCGGGGGGGGGGGGTCTCCCTTGGTAGGATTGGGAAGGAGGTAGGTGGTGTAGGATATTGCTCTTCTCATGTGACCCCTTCCCCAGTGGCTAATTTTAAATGAAGCTATCCTCCCCTGACATGAATCTCCCTATGGCCCTGAAATTAAATATTGACTATAATTTGGCATTTGAGAAGTGAAAGGGATGGTAGCCCTAATGGAAAAGCTAACAGCTTGCTCTTCTGCAAGCCTCAAACTGCTGAATGAGCTTTAGGGTAGGGAAGGCTGTGCCTCCCAAACAGCCTGGCCCTGCCCCCTGTCTGACCCCCACCCACTTCCTGCCCCCCAACTGCCCACCTCCCTCAGAATCCCTGACCCATCCTGCTCCTTGCCCCCTCATCATCCCCCAGAGACCCCACCACCACCACCCCGGGACCCCACCCCTGCTCCCTGTCCCCTGACTGCCCTGACCCCTATCCACCCCACCACTGTGTTCTGACAGACCTGGAATGCCCACAATCCAACCCCCCCGTTCCCTGTCCCCTAACTGCCCCCCCAACCTCTGCCTCCTCCCTGTCCCCAGGATTCCCTGCCCCTTATCCAACCCCCCTGGTCCCGGCCCCATCCTCTTACCCCCAGTTCCCCCTATCACCAGAGCCTCAGCACGTTGCATCCAGGAGCATCCCTGAATAGCGGTGCAGCTTGCCTCCAGTGGGGCCTGAACTCCTCCCCTCTCAGAGCCTCGTGGTAAGGGGGCGGGTCTGCAAGCTTCAGCGGGGTCTGAGCTCCTAGCCCCGCCCTCTTACCATGCGGCTCTGAGCGGGGCGGAGCTCAGGCCCCGCTGGAGCTTGCAGCTGCGCTCCCTTTACCGGGCGACTCTGAGCGGGGCGGAGCTCAGGCCCTGCAGGAGACACGCTGCAGCTGTTCAGGGAAGCTCCTGGATGTGCTGAGGCTCCGGGAGAGAGGTGGGGTCAGGCCGAGAGCCTCATCTGTTCTCTTGGGGGCCCCTGCGGAGCCCAGGGCCTGGGGCAAATTGTCCCCCTCCCCCCACCCCGGGCGGCCCTGGTTTCATCCAGTTTTTTGCCCAAGAAGTGGGGCAGGGGAGGCAGAGTTTCCCCTTTTTTTCTAATTCATAGGAGTTTATTCCTTTAGGGGTTTAGAGGTTCTCAAGACATTTTTGAGGGCAGTAGCAACTGAAGACAGATCAAGGTTCTTTTCTTATATCTTAACAACACTATTCCCTCGCAGCAGCACTCAACCTCTGCTCCACACAATGAGTGAAAGGGCTGTAGTTGTTTTTGTGATGTTTTTCAATTAGAAACACAGCAGGATTTGAAGGGAGCATGCTGTCGAGTCTGGACTTTTTAACACATGGGGGAAGGACCGCCAAAATATTTGAGAATTATTTTTTTAAGATAAAAAAAGTTCTACTTTGTAAAATGCTCATTTTTATTTTATCAATTTTCAAAATAAAATTACTTTTCAAGAAAATCTGTCAAATAATTTTAGTTTTCAGATGCATTGATATTTAGCCAGAGCATAAGCATGAAAAATTCAGACTCAAAATTAATGCTTTGTCCTTAGTAAATCCATGCTGGCTGCTAGTGATTACAGCTTTATCCTCTAGGTGTTGGTATCCCAAACAAAAATATAGACTCATAGACTCATAGGTCAGAAGGGACCAATATGATCATCTAGTCTGACCTCCTGCACAAGGCAGGCCACAGAACCCCACCCATCCAATTTTATAACAACCCCTAACCCAGGACTGAGTTATTGAAATCCTCAAAATTGGTTTGCAGACCTCAAGCTGCAGAGAATCCACCAGCAAGCGACCCGTGCCCCACGCTGCAGGGGAAGGCGAAAAACCTCCAGGGCCCCTGCCAATCCGCCCTGGAGGAAAATTCCTTCCCAACCCCAAATATGGCGATCAGCTAAACCCTGAGCATGTGGGCAAGACTCACCAGCCAGCACCCAAGAAGGAATTCTCTGCAGTAACTCAGTCCCCATCCCATCCAACATCTTCCCGCAGACCATTGAGCAGACCTATCTGGTGGTAATCCAAGATCAATTGCCCAAATTAACGATCCTATCATAACATTCCCTCCATATACTTATCAGGCTTTGTCTTAAAGCCAGAAAAGTCTTTTGCCCCTACTACTTCCCTCGGAAGGCTGTTCCAGAACTTCACTCCCCTAATGGTTAGAAACCTTCATCTAATTTCAAGTCTAAACTTCCTAATATCCAGTTTATACCCATTTGTCCTCGTGCCTACATTAGTACTAAACTTAAATAATTCCTCTCCCTCCCTAACGTTAACCCCCCTGATATATTTATATAGAGCAAGCATATCCCCCCGCAGCCTTCTTTTGGCCAGGCTAAACAAGCCAAGCTCTTTGAGTCTCCTTTCATAAGGCAGTTTTTCCATTCCTCGGATCATCCTAGTAGCCCGTCTCTGAACCTGTTCCAGTTTGAATTCATCCTTCTTGAACATGGGACACCAGAACTGCACACAGTATTCCAGATGGGGTCTCACCAACGCCTTATATAACGGTACTAACACCTCCTTATCCTTGCTGGAAATACCCCGCCTGATGCATCCCAAAATCGCATTTGCTTTTTTAACAGCCGTATCACATTGGCAACTCATAGTCATCCTGCTATCAACCAATACCCCAAGGTCCTTCTCCTCCTCTGTCGCTTCCAACTGATGCGCCCCCAACATATATCTAAAATTCTTATTATTAATTCCTAAGTGCATGACCTTGCACTTTTCACTATTGTATTTCATCCTATTTCTATTACTCCAGTTTACAAGGTGGTCCAGATCTTCCTGAATAGTATCCCTGTCCTTCTCCGTGTTAGCAATACCCCCCAGCTTTGTGTCATCCGCAAACTTTATTAGCACATTCCCGCTCTTTGTGCCAAGGTCAGTAATAAAAAGGTTAAATAAGATCGGTCCCAAAACCGATCCTTGAGGGACTCCACTAGTGACCTCCTTCCAACCTGACAGATCACCTTTCAATATGACCCGCTGGAGTCTCCACTTTAACCAGTTCCTTATCCACCTTACAACTTTCATATTCATCCCCATCTTTTCCAATTTATCTAACAGTTCCCCGTGCGGAACCGTGTCAAACGCCTTACTGAAATCTAGGTAAATTATATCTACCGCATTTCCTTTATCTAAGTAATCCGTCACCTTCTCAAAGAAGGAGATCAGATTGGTTTGACACGATCTACCTTTAGTAAATCCGTGTTGCAATTCGTCCCAATTACCATTGACCTCTATGTCCTTAACTACTTTCTCCCTTAAAATTTTTTCCAAGACCTTACATACTACAGACGTCAAGCTAACAGGCCTATAATTACCCGGATCACTTTTATTCCCTTTCTTAAAAATAGGAACTACATTAGCAATCCTCCAATCATACGGCACAACCCCCAAGTTTATCGATTGCTTAAAAATTCTCGCTAACGGGCTCGCAATTTCACGCGCCAGTTCCTTTAATATCCTCGGATGGAGATTGTCCGGGCCCTCCGACTTCGTCCCATTGAGCTGTTCAAGTACAGCCTCTACCTCTGTTGCGGTAATATCCACTTCCATATCCACATTCCCGTTTATCATCCCTCCATCATCACTAGACTTCTCACTAGTCTTATTAAAAACTGAGGCAAAGTACTTGTTTAGATGTTGGGCCATGCCTAGGTTATCCTTAACCTCCATTCCATCCTCAGTGTATAGCGGCCCCACTTCTTCTTTCTTTGTTTTCTTCTTATTTATGTGGCTGTAGAACCTTTTACTATTGGTTTTGATTCCCTTTGCAAGGTCCAGTTCAATGCGGCTTTTAGCCTTCCTCACTTTATCCCTACATGTTCTGACCTCACCAAGGTAGCTTCCCTTACTGATCCTGCCTTTCTTCCACTCCCTGTAAGCTTTCTGCTTTTGTCTAATCCCCTCTCTGAGTTGCTTGCTCATCCAGTTTGGCCTACAACTCCTACCCATGGTTTTTTTCCCCTTTCTTGGGATGCAGGCTTCCGACAGTCTCCGCAGCTGCGACTTAAAGTAATTCCAGGCCTCCTCCGCATTTAAATCCACTAGTTCCTCCGTCCAATCCACTTCCCTAACTAATTTCCTTAACTCTTTAAAATTAGCCCTGGAGAAGTCGAAAACCCTAATCCCAGATCTACATTTGTTTATCCTTCCATCTAGTTTGAACTGAATCAGCTCATGATCACTCGAACCAAGGTTGTCCCCTACCACCATTTCTTCTACGAGGTCCTCACTGCTCACCAACACCAAATCTAAAATGGCATCCCCTCTGGTAGGTACTTCAACTACTTGATGAAGAAATCCATCCGCTATCACATCCAGAAAAATCTGACCCCTATTATTCTTGCAAGCACTCGTCCTCCAGTCTATATCCGGGAAGTTGAAGTCCCCCATAATCACACATTTCCCCTTTGTGTTTACTTCATTAAAGACATTAAAGAGGTCTCTATCCATATCCAAATCAGATCCCGGCGGTCTATAGCACACCCCAAGCACTATCTCAGGGGAAGCTCTAGTTGCTTTTTTACCCAGTGTGATTTTTGCCCAGACAGACTCTGTCTTATCCATTCCATCGCTTCTTATTTTGCTACAGTTAATTTCATCATTGATGTACAAGGCTACTCCACCACCTTTGCCTTTCTTCCTGTCTTTTCTGAACAGCACATAGCCTTCAATACCCGTGCTCCAGTCATGAGTACTATTCCACCAGGTTTCGGTTATCCCTATAATATCCGGTTTCACTTCCTGCACCAGTAGCTCCAGTTCCTCCATCTTGTTACCTAGGCTCCTCGCATTAGTGTACAGACATTTTAATTTTCGGCGTTTGGCGTCAGTGACATTCTGTCCCCCGTCGTGCACAGACCTTCTACCACCAGCATCACCCGTTACTCTGGTTTCTACTCCACTATTCCTCCTTGGATCAATTCTTTGGACCGCAAGGGTATCCCCTCTCACTTTGTTTACTTCCCTCTCCAGGTTATATTCTGGCGTGGAGATCTGCCGAACATCTCCCAACCATCTCCCCCAACTTCCTAGTTTAAAGCTCTCTTGATGAGGTCGGCGAGCCTCCATCCTAGAATTCTATTTCCCTCCTTGCTTAGATGAAGTCCATCCTGAGCGAACAGTCGTCTATCCGTAAACGCTTCCCAGTGACCGTACATCCCAAAGCCCTCCTTATAACACCACTGCCTGAGCCATCTGTTGATCGCCATAATCTTGTCACTCCTTCGTTGCCCCGCTCTAGGAACTGGCAGAATCCCACTGAAGATCACCTGAGCCTCGATTTCTTTGAGCGTCTTCCCCAGTCTGGCATAGTCCTCCTTGATACAGTCCAGCGAGTAACTAGCCATATCATTCGTTCCCACATGAAGGATAATCAACGGATTCTTTCCCGCTCCCGCTAAGATCATATTCAGCCTCAGGTCCACATCCTGTATCTTAGCCTCTGGCAGACAGCACACCCTTCTGTTCTCCCGATCAGGTCTAGTTACAGGCCTGTCTACTCTTCTCAGTAAAGAGTCTCCAATCACGTAGACTTGCCTTTTCCTGGCGACAGTGCGATTCTGCGGTCTATCCCCCACAGCAGCTGGCTGCAATTCCTCTCGATTTGTATTCGCCCTCACAATCCTCCTAGGGCTCCTACTTGGTGTCGCCTCCATTGACTCCTCCCCTCCTTCTGCAGGACTAGCTGCTCGCCTCTTCTTCCTCGCCCTTTCTCCTTCAGCAGCCTGCTGTGCTCCATCTTCATTTTCCAACTCAGCAAACCTGTTCCTGAGTTCTATTTCTCCATCGCTGGCCCGTCTTTTCCTCTGCCTGGTTCTCCTAGTCACATGCTTCCACCGTCCACTTTCCTCACCCAGCAGCCCCTCCTCAGAGTCCTTTGGTCCTGCTTCTATCCGCTCGTCTGAGCTTGTCCCCTGTGCCTCATCATGTCTGTGTTCCATCATCTGCTCAAATCCCCTTCTAAACTCAGCCAGAGTTTCCACTTGCATCTCCAGTCCCCTTAACTTTTCCTCCAGCAGCTCTATCAGGCGGCACTTCATGCAGATGAAACTCCTCTCAGGTACCCCCTCTAGGACCATGTACATGCCGCAGCTACCACATCCGGTCATCCTCAGTGTGTCTGCACCTGCTGCCTCCGCCTCCATCATATCGTTCCAACTCTGTGCCTGGCAATCCACGCCTCACACCGCACCGCAGGCCACCAACAAGCGCAGGGCTGCTGGCAGACCCCTGCCTCTTCCCTAGTCTGCCTTCCTGTAGTATTCCGTAGTCCTGTTAGGCAACTAACTGGTGCCCCACCCCTTCTTACAGAATGTGTCTGTTTCTGCTCCTTCATGAGTAGTGAACATGTTTAAGTTCCTCAAAATGTCTCTGAATCATATGTATTGATCTTTGAAATAAGTGCTGTAGTAGCCAGTATAGAGGATTCTGTGGAGCGTTTGGGAAGTGAAAGATATTTTCTGACAAAAGTTGAACAGAAAAAGAGATTCCATGTAGGGAGGGGCAGGGACCAAGACACAAAGGAATCTTCCAGAAAGAGAACATATCAGACCTGGCCTTTAAGATTGTGATTCCAGTCCAGTTTCAGGGACCCTTAGAGAGGATGCCCTAGGAAGCTGACAATTAGTCTGTGCCTAAGGCTATTTCTGAACTGACTGGTGTGAACATGGCTAATACACTTTTTATCCTCATCCCCTACAAAGTACAGGTGCTTCAAAGGGATACAATTTAATCTGTATGTTGGGGGGTGGGAGGAGGGGTGGGGGGGAGGGAGAAGGAGAAGGTCTAATTTTGTGTGGTGACACCAAATTGAGGAAAAACAATCACTTCTCCCCACAGAGATTTGTTGTGTGGTTGAGGTTGGGATTGTGAAGCCAATCAAAAAAAGGCAGAAATGTCAGTTACAGTTGATAAATCATTTTGCTATTAGTTCACCTAATTGAACAATAAAACAAACCATGATGTGAATAATAAAGCATATTAATAACAGCACCTTTCACCATGAAGGAGTTCAGAAAGTTTTCAGGTTTTATATACAGTGATCAAGTAACTACTAAAATGCAAACTTTAGTGGGTAGCGTTATAACCTTTCTGCACTAATACTTACAATTTAATTTCTAACAAACACTGTAATTTTTTATGAGACTAGGTAGTGGCATGGCTGGAGTAGCGCCTCCCTTGTGGACCTACCAGGTGCTCCAAGATGTCCAGAGATCTCCCCAGGGGGAAGAAGTCTCTGTCTTGGGTACCCACAAAGGCAGACTCCGGCCTACCAGCTAATGTCCCTTTGTGTCCTCTCCCCTTTGGGGATAGAGTGTTGGAGAGACATACCCCTGAAACGTTCTAAACAAAAAGCAAGCGCAATTCAATATTGGGCCGCCCACTAGTATTCCCAGGTGGTGTCTCTGTCTATTTCTTTGGGCCTGGTTCCCAAAACAGTTTCTTACTCATACAACCTGCTGCTTGGGGTCTAACTGCTGCTGCCCACTGGTTAGCAGATCCATCTCTCTGCAACTCTGCAGACAAAGCTCCTTTCAGGCAGAACTCCATCCTCCTTCCTGGCCAGCCAGCCCTGAATGGAGCCAGACTCTTTTGTTTTATTTCCTCTGCAGGTTTGGTATTGGCTGCAGGTATAGTGGGGCAAGGCTAGCTGGACCCATAGGCTTGTCTGAACCCCTTCTCATGGTGTGGGGCCTCTCTGCACTGTCACAGATTACAAGTATGGTTCATCCTGGTAACTGCTGATAAATGTTCTGAGACTTCTGTAAGGCATTTAACTTGATTTTTTTTATGAGATTACAAGTTTGGTTGATAAAGTAGTAGCACTGATATAATATACTAGGGCTTCTGTAAAGCATTTGACTTGATGCTACCCAACAATTTGACTAAAAAACCAGACTGATACAAAATTAACATGGCACACGTGAAAAACTGGCTAACTGATATGTCTCACAAAATGTAATTGTAATTGGGAAATCATTATCAAGTGAGTGTGTTTCTACTGGAGTCCCACAGGGATTGGTTCTTGCCCCTACACTGTTTAGCCTTTTTATCAATTACCTGGAAGAAAACATAAAATCAATACTGATAAAATTTATGGTTGACACAAAAATTGGGGAAGTAGTAAATAATGAAGAGAATAGGTCACTTATACGGAGCATTTGGATTGCTTCATAGGTGGGTGCAAGCAAACAGTATGTGTTTTAATACAGCTAAATGTAAATGTATTCATCTAGGAACAGAGAATGCAGGTCAGACTTACAGGTTGGGGGAGAGGGTCTATCTTGGAAGCAGTGACACTTGGGGATTGCGGTGGATAAATCAGCTGAAGATGAGTTCTCAGTGTGATGCTGTGGCCAAAAGGGACAATAGAATCCTTGGAAGCATAAATTTAGGAATCTCAACTAGGAGTAACGAGGTTATTTTATCTCTGTATTTGGCACTAGTGTGACCACTGCTGGAATATTGTATCCAGTTCTGGTGTCCACAATTCAAGAAAGATGTTGATAAATTAGAGAGGGTTCAGAGAAGAAGCTTGAGAATGATTAAAAGATTAGATAACATGCTTTATAATGATAGATGTAAGGAGTTCAATCTAGTTGGTTAACTAAGAGAAAATTAAGGGTCGACTTGATGATAGTCTGTAAGTACCTACATGGGAAACAAATATTTAATAATGGGCTTATCAGCCTCGCAGAGAAAGGTATATATGATCCAGTGTCTGGAAGTTGAAGCTAGACAAATTGAGATGGAAAATAAACTGTAAATTTTTAACAGTGAGAGCAATTAACCTTTGGAACAATTTACCCAGGGTTGTTGTGGATTCTTCATCTCTGAAGATTCAATTTCAATTTTTAACTCTATGCTCTAGTTCAAAGAGGGATTATTTTGGGAAGTTCTATGTTCTGTGTTATACAGGAGGTCAGATTAGATGATCACAATGGTCCCTTCTGGCCTTGTGTGACAGGATGCTATCAGCAGCACCCTGGTCACTGACATTGCTGCAGCCTGGAGGAGGCTGCAGGCCCAACTGAAGGCAATGACACACCTTCTGGTGGAGGATTGTGAGCACCTGGGTGATAATGACTGGTTTAACAAGATAATTGGGGAGAATGTAAGAACAGGAAATAGAGGCAGTCAAACAGGAGCTTAGAAGGAGCTCTTTGGGAGGTAACTCAGAGAGTGAGCCAAGGCTGGGGAGTGAGGGCTGCAGGGAAGTTTGTCCTTGCTATAAGCCTGTGTTTCATGTTATGGGGAGGTAAGAGGGAAATAAATGCACACCTTCGTGAAGGATAAACATCCTGGCATGTGTTTATGATTGTGGAATCACCTGAACTAATCAGGCAGTGAGGTTCACTGGGTAGTGATGGAAGCGTCTTGTGACACTTTGGAATCTATCAGTCACTGTGTTGATTATTTCACTGACTTGATTCTGGCCTTTGTCAGGTCACCTAATCTTTGTGTATCAGATAACAAGTGTATCTTACTTCACTACAGTATCTCAAAGGGTGCAGTGAAGATTAATAATCTATGTTTGTCCAATGCTTGGAAAAGTTAAAAGTCTTTAGAAGTGCTAAGTAGTAGTATTTTCTTTGTTATTAATACCCATGCCAAACGCCAGCCTTGGGAGAATCATCAATTTAATCAATAATCTTAAAGTCCAGTTTTATATGAATAGAAGAATGGTGTAACATTTGGATTTCATAAGGATACTATGATTTCTAAATACAGAGATATTCAGATTTCCTAATCTGACTGTTACATTATTCTCTCTCCTCTTTCCTTCACACATACTTTTCTCAAAGACAAATGCCTCCCCACTTTACCTCAGGTGTTTTCATGGAGTAGGGGGAGGAATTAGTGTCCTGCAACTGTTTGCCAGTCCAGAGCTGCCTTTTCCTGGATTGTTCGAGATCTACTCCCCTTGAAGACATTGCTAATGGATCTGGTTATTCAGCACATGCTGAAGATTAAAGGAGAAGGAACCCCAAAAGACACTGGACAAAACTGGTGGCCTACAAAATCTATTTGAGAAAGCTAAAACCAACAGACTCTGTATTGAGGATAATAGAGTATTGCATTTCTTTACATGTTCCTGCAAGTGGGGTAGCACTAGCCATTTTTTTGTCTCTGCTGTCTGAGCCCCATCCATTTGCAAATAATCTCTCAGTAGTGGGTAATCATTGTTACTGTAGGTTATAGGCAGGACCACTATTCTTAAGGCTGCCTAATACTTTCCATTATAAGAACCTGTTTTCAGCTGATTATAATTTTGCCATTTCTCAGAATGGGGTTAGGAAAAATACTTTGTTTTGCCTATCTTAAATTTTTACAATAATTAAATAAAATATCGAATTTGGGCTTCAAATTTGGCAGGTGGACCATGAAAATCTGCCCAAATTTCAACAAGTACTTAGCATCTGAAAAATCACAATTCACACATACTCAACTGAGTCTTGATGGAATTTGGAAGCTAAATTCTGAGATTACAGCTGCACTGAGAATGTCTCTTCTGTGCGCTCAAGGGTTC
This sequence comes from Gopherus flavomarginatus, assembly GCF_025201925.1. Lineage (NCBI taxonomy): Eukaryota > Metazoa > Chordata > Testudines > Testudinidae > Gopherus > Gopherus flavomarginatus. The sequence goes on from NC_066618.1 coordinate 264,538,335, forward strand.
CACTGCTGGCACACAGAAGGAAGAATCGTGTCTAGCATAAAGAGAGGTGAGCAGCAGGGAGGAATACAGGGAGGTGGTTGGGGGCAGAAACAGGCTGCAAGGTGAGGAAAGAGAAGGGGGAACAGAGACAATGTGTGAATATTGGTTTGTAACCACAAGAGCACATTCTCTTCAAGAATATGAGTTGAACCCAGGAACCTTGAATCTCAGCATTCCTCTGCTGTCTAGCAAATAGCTCTGAAACCTGCTGAAAAAGTGTGTGTCATATCCCCATTTAGTGGTTTGTTCACATAGAGGATAACAGCCTTCTACTGCTATCAATTACTCCTTTAGCTCAAGTTGTAGAGAGCTCTGTGCTCTGGATCTAAAGATTCCAGTTCTGATGATGACTCTTGTAAAGGGTTTGTATGGTAGCATTTCATTTTTTCTAGGATTGTTGTTGTTGTTATTAAACATACGAAATTATATTAAAAACTCAAAGAAGACCTTTACCTCATTCAGCACAGAGGATGGATGGCGCTCAAGGAATCTGTTAGGTCTGTGTAGTGCATGAGTCTGTTGTCTTAATTTAGATGGAATACATGGGCTCAAAGAGTTAAGTATTAACATGTTCTTCTTCGAGTGATTGCTCATATCCATTCCAGGTAGGTGTGCACGTGCTGCGTGCACGTTCGTCAGAAGATTTTTACCCTAGCAACCCCGGTGGGTCTGCTGGGTCGCCCCTTGGAGTGGCGCCGCCATGGCGGCGGATATATACCCCTGCGGACCCGACCGCTCCTCAGTTCCTTCTTACCGCCCGTGTCCGTTGTTGGAACAGTGGAGCTCGGCTCAGCTGTCCTCCACTCCCCTAGCTACTCCTTGTTCTTCGCTATCTTGTTGTATATAGTTGGTTTTATCTATAGTTATAGTTACTTTAATAGTTTTTAGATACTTAGTGTATAGTTCAGTGGGGTTTGGGCATTAGCCTTTTCCCGCACCCGGTGCCAGGGCCAATACCTGGTTCACCAGGGTTTAAACCATGCTCGGCCTGTCATAAGTCGATGCCCACAAGCGATCCCCACGACTCGTGTCTAAAGTGCCTTGGGGAACTGCACATTACGGATAAGTGCCGTATTTGTAAGGCATTTAAACCGAGGACAAAGAAAGAAAGAGACTTTTGCTTAAAGAATCTTCTCATGGAGGCAGCTTTGAACCCTCCGTCCTCAGCACTGAGCGCTGAGCAATCTGCTAGCAGCGCTCTTCCGGCACCGGACCGTCCCGGCACCACCAAAACACGGCGGCACCGGCCATCTCCAGTGCAGGGACTTGCTCGGCACCGATCTCTCTCTCCGAAGCAGAAGAGGTCGAAGCCCTCCACTACCTATGTGTCCTTGACATCACAGTTGCAGCCTCGTTCGGACTGCCCGGCACCTACACCTGCCGTTGCACCGACTGCTGCTGTACCGTTGACTCCGGTCCCGCGAGGGCCGTCGACTCCGGTCCTTGAGAGCTCCCCGCCAAGGCCTGTGGTTGAGCTTACGGTCTCCTCTACACCAGAGACATTCTCCGCAGCCAGAGACCTTATAGCCATGACAGAGTCTGTCCTGCCTCAACCCCCGGCACTGCCAGTGTGAGTATTACACTCCAGAGGCAAACCGGCTATATTGAGACCTCCTTCCATCAGCATGGCAGACCAGCACCGATCACGATCCAGGTCCCGGCGCCATTCATGATCTCATGGACAGTCACGGTCCCGACGCCGCTCGCAGTCCCGGCACCGCTCACCTATCCGGTACCAGTCGTACTCGCGGCACAGATCGACGTCTTGGCCTCTGACCCGGTACTCTCGGTACTGCTCCAGCTCCCGGCACCGCTCCCGGCACCGCGACTCTCGCAGCCGTTCCCGTCGCTGACGTTTGAGATCCAGGTTGACCTCCTGGCACCGTGCCGGTCGCAGGTCTCAGTCTCGCTCTCAGCATCGGTATGACTCGAGGTGCCGATCCCCGGTGCCGAAGAGATCACCGACGGTGAGACAGAGGGACACTTATCACGGTCTCTCAGCTCCTCCTTGGCCGTCCCGGCACCCATCCGTGTCTTCCCAGGCGGACAGTGCGTATTCCCAGGACAGAGACGCTGATGTGCCTGCCGTGTTATTCCACGAGCCCCAGGCTCAGGATCACGGACCTCAACAGTGGGCATTCTGGACACCTAGGGCATACCATCAGGCCCAAGGTGCGCATCCAGGCCCATCGCGCTTGGCCACATCAGAGCTCCGGGTGCCAGAGGCCACCATTAGCCGCCCTCCTCCTTCTGTTTCGGAGGAAGTGTCGACCCAGCCACAGGACTCCCATGTCCCGAGGGAGACAGAGGCTGTCCACCCAGAGGAGCCCTCGACTGACCCACTTGTCCCGGGTCTCTCCTCATCCTCCTCCCCTGACGAGGCGGTAGCCGGAACGTCGTCGGTAGGCCCCCCACCGATTGACCTAAGGGCCCACCAGGACCTCCTCAGGCGTGTTGCATAGAATATGAACTTGCATGTGGAGGAGTTCCCGGAGGTGGAGGACCCAGTGGTGGATATCTTAACATCAGATGCCCCCACGAGAGTGGCCCTCCCCTTTATACGGACAATCCAGGCCAATGCCACCACAATCTGGCAGTCTCCAGCCTCTGTTCCACCTGCTACCCGGGGAGTGGAACGTAAATATATGGTGCCCTCCAAGGGTTACAAATATTTATATGTCCATCCCCCTCCTTGCTCCCTTGTTGTCCAGTCAGTCAACGAGAGGGAATGCCATGGCCAGCAGGCCCCAGCCCCGAAATCAAAAGACGCAAGGGGCATGGACTTGCTGGGCCGCAAAGTCTATTTCGCAGGGGCGCTCCAACTCCGCGTGGCTAATCAGCAAGCCCTTCTTAGCTGCTATAATTAAAATACCTGGGCAGCGGCGGACAAATTCAAGGAGTTGCTCCCGCAGGACTCCCTTCAGGAATTTGCGGCCATTCTGGATGAGAGAAAAAAGGTGGCTAGAACTTCCCTCCAGGCTTCCCTGGACGCGGCGAACTCTGCAGCCAGGACCCTAGCCTCCAGGGTGACTATGAGGCGTATATCTTGGCTGCAACTCTCAGGCCTTCCCCTGGAGCTCCAACATACTATCCAGGACCTCCCCTTTGAAGGACAAGGCCTATTTTCAGATAAGACTGACTCTAGGCTGCAAAGCCTAAAAGACAACAGGGTTATCATGCACTCGCTGGGCATGCATATGCCAGTGACACAGTGCAGGCCGTTCCGCCCCCAGCCACACCGCCCTTACCGACAGCCCAGACAGAGACAGGACTTTGCTAGAAGGTGGGGTAGAAACAGTCGCCGGAGGCAGTCAGGCAATCAAGGGGGCCAGAACCAAGGTCCCTCCAAACCTTCCACAGGGCCGAAACCCTCCTTTTGAAGGTGTGCCCGAGGGCGTCGTACCAGTATCGTCAAACGATCCGTCCCCTCCTTTCTCCAACCGCCTCTCCCTTTTCCTCCCTTCGTGGTCCCAGCTAACGTCAGATCGCTGGGTCTTACGCATGCTGGAATTTGGGTACCACCTCCAATTTATTTCACCCCCCCCTTCAATCCCCCTTCCTCGTCCCTCTTCAGGGACCCCTCTTATGAGCAACTCCTTCTGCAGGAGGTGCAAACGCTCCTCGCCAAAGGAGCCATAGAGGAGGTACCGGAACACGAATGGGACAAGGACTTTTACTCCCGCTACTTCCTAATCCCCAAGGCAAAAGGGGGTCTCAGACCTATCCTGGACCTGCGGGAACTCAACAGATACATGGTAAAGTTGAAGTTCCGTATGGTATCCCTGGGGACCATCATCCCATCCCTGGATCCTGGAGACTGGTATGCCACCCTCGACATGAAAGATGCGTATTTTCACATAACCATCTACCCACCTCACAGGAGGTTCCTCCGGTTCGTAGTCAACCGCCAACATTTTCAGTTCGCGGACCTTCCGTCTGGCCTCGCTACAGCCCCAAGAGTATTTACGAGGTGTTGTCGGGTGCATGTTTTTCCGTATCTAGATGACTGGCTCATCTGAGGAACCTCCGCTGTTGTTGGGGTCCCAGGTTGGGGCAGGGCGGCGTACCTGGGGGTAAAGGTGCTCCAAGTCCTTGAGGAATCGAGATATCATAGGATGAGAAAACACTGAGCGGCCATTCTCCCCTGGGTGGAAGGTAGGGATGGCCGCCAAGTGCACCCTCAAAGATGATATCACTAGTTCCTGTTGTTTAAGGGACCAGAGGTAGTCCAAGATGGTAGGGATGGGGGCCTCGGCGGGAAGAATGTTGTGCTCTGCACACCAGCATGTGAAACACTTCCACTTGGCCAGATACGTTGCCCTAGTAGAAGGTTTTCTGCTTCCCAGGAGAACTTGTTGCACTGGGGCAGAGCAACGCAACTCAGACTGGGTCAACCACTCAGGAGCAATGCCATGAGATGGAGGGACTGCAGGTTTGGGTGATGCAGTTTGCCGTGGTCCTGAGTTATCAGGTCCAGGTACAGAGGCAGTGGGATAGGGTCGGCTATTGACAGGTCTAGCAACATGGTGTACCAGTGCTGCCTGGGCCATGCTGGAGCGATCATGATCAAGCGGGCTCTGTCTCTGCGTACTTTCAGCAGGACCTTGTGGACAAACGGGAATGGTGGAAAGGCATGTGCGTCGTCCAAACCCGCCCTCCTTCCCCACTGTCGGAGTAGCCGGCAAGAGGAACTGAGGAGCGGTCGGGTTGGCAGGGGTATATATCCACCGCCATGGCGGCGCCACTCCAGGGGGCGACCCAGCCGACCCACCGGGGTTGCTAGGGTAAAAATCTTCCGACGAACATGCACGCGGCGCACGCATACCTAACTGGAATGGATATGAGCAACACATCTCGAAGAACAACAGTTACAAAGGTGAGTAACCGTCTTATCCCATCACTGTTCTACCTTGAATAGTGTTAAACAAGCTTTAGAGAGTTTGATATAGAGACCTCAGCCTGCTTAGTACCATGGAAAACACATGATTGACATCTTTCTTCTATTTAAGATACAGAAAAGCAGGAAAAACAGTTCAGGCATTTGAAATGTAAAATTTTAAGAAAGGCTTTCATTTTAACGACAGTCGTTGTTCCCTGTCCCTTTCCCTATCAAGAGTCTTCAGAAGGAATCCACCCGCACTACTGTTTGACAGTCTTTTAGATGGTAATAAGTGTCTTTTTTGTGGAAAAGATAAGTTAGCTGAGATGGGATGGAGCTATCATAGTTGCTGTTATTGTTAAAGTCCTGTCCAATTTCCTGGAAGACAAAACAAAACAAAAATACATAGGAAGGGAAAGAAAAGATAGTAAAGATGGAAAATATTGCTTCTGTCTCTGATGTCGACTCTTAGCACATTTTTACTGCTGGAAAAACATAGGCACAGCAAATGATTTTATCAGCCACTCAGAGACCTGGCAAATTTGTATCAACATTGGCTGTTCTAGGACATTACTTTCAGTTATCTCTCTTACAGCAGTGTTACAAAATACACAGTGTTGCCTGGCTAAATCAGATTTTATTGAACAGAAGTCAAAAGAGAGGGATAGTAAAGAGAAGAAGTATGGTGGGACAGGAAAACACATGTGGGAGAGGAGTGTGACAAAGTCTCACATTTTTTTGCTTTTTGGGATTTTGCTGGAGCCAATGAAGAGGGTGATATCATATAGGTCCCTCTCTCTCTGGCCTAGTCTGGTCAGGATGTCTCTTTGGCTAAACAACCAGTGGGGCCTCTGGACGATCGAGATAGAAAAGGAGCACTTAAAGATGATAAAGTCATTGCGGAGAAACTAAATGGATTCTTTGCTTCAGTCTTCTTGGCTGAGGATCTTAGGGAGATTCCCAAACCTGAGCTGTCCTTTGTAGGTGACAAATCTGAGGAATTGTCACAGATTGAAGTGTCACTAGAGGAGATTTTGTAATTAATTTATAAATTTAACAGTAACAAGTCACTGGGACCAGATGGCATTCACCCAAGAGTTCTGAAAGAACTCAAATGTGAAATTGTGGAACTATTAACTATGGTTTGTAACCTGTCCTTTAAATCAGCTTCTGTACCCAATGACTGGAAGATAGCTAGTGTAATGCCAATATTTAAAAAGGGTGCTATGGGTGATCCCGGCAATTACAGACTGGTAAGTCTAACGCCAGTACTGGGCAAATTAGTTGAAACAATAGTAAAGAATAAAATTGTCAGACACATAGAAGAACATAAGTTGTTGGGCAAAAGTCTACATGGTTTCTGTAAAGGGAAATCGTGTCTTACTAATCTATTAGAGTTCTTTGAAGGGGTCAACAAACATGTGGACAAGGGGGATCCAGTGGACATAGTGTACTTAGATTTCCAGAAAGCCTTTGACAAGGTCCCTCAACGAAGGCTCTTACGTAAATTAAGTTGTCATGGGATAAGAGGGAAGAGCCTTTCATGGATTGAGAACTGGTTAAAAGACAGGGAACAAAGGGTAGGAATTAATGGTAAATTCTCAGAATGGAGAGGAGTAACTAGTGGTGTTCCCCAAGGGTCAGTCCTAGGACCAGTCCTATTCAACTTATTCATAAATGATCTGGGTAAACAGTGAGGGGTAAACAGTGAAAGGGGTAAACAGTGAGGTAGCAAAGTTTGCAGATGATACTAAATTGCTCAAGATAGTTAAGACCAAAGTAGACTGTGAAGAACTTCAAAAATATCTCACAAAACTAAGTGATTGGGCAACAAAATGGCAAATGAAATGTAATGTGGATAAATGTAAAGTAATGCACATTGGAAAAAATAACCCCAACTATACATACAATATGATGGGGGCTAATTTAGCTACAGGTAATCAGGAAAGAGATCTTGGAGTCATCGTGGATAGTTCTCTGAAGACGTCCACGCAATGTGCAGCGGCAGTCAAAAAAGAAACAGGATATTAGGAATCATTAAAAAAGGGATAGAGAATAAGATGGAAAATATCTTATTGCCCTTATATAAATCCATGATACACCCATATCTTGAATACTGATTACAGATGTGGTCTCCTCATCTCAAAAAAGTTATATTGGCATTTTGAAAAGGTTCAGAAAAGGAAAACTAAAATGATTAGAGGTTTGGAGCGGGTTCCATATGAGGAGAGATTAAAGAGGCTAGGACTTTTCAGCTTGAAAAAGAGGAGACTAAGGGGGAATATGATAGAGGTATGTAAAATCATGAGTGGTGTGGAGAAAGTGAATAAGGAAGAGTTATTTACTTGTTCCGATAATATAAGAACTAGGGGCCACCAAATGAAATTAATGGGCAGCAGGTTTAAGACAAATAAAAGGAAGTTCTTCTTCACACAGCACACAGTCAACCTGTGGAACTCCTTACCTGAGGAGGTTGTGAAGGCTAGGACTATAACAGGGTTTAAAAGAGAATTAGATAAATTCATGGTGGTTAAGTCCATTAATGGCTGTTAGTCAGGATGGGTAAGGAATGGTGTCCCTAGCCTCTGTTTGTCAGAGGGTGGAGATGGATTGCAGGAGAGAGATCACTTGATCATTACCTGTTAGGTTCACTCCCTCTGGGACACCTGGCATTGGTCACTGTAGGTTGACAGGATATGGGGCTGGATGGACCTTTGGTCTGACCCAGTATGGCCATTCTTATGTTCTTATTCAGTGCAGATGGCACATGGTAAATAAGGCTTGGACCTTACATTGAATGAGAAGGATACAAAGAACTTCAGTAACTCCCCACTTAACGTCCTCTCGCTTAACGTTGTGTCGATCTTATGTCCCTGCTCAATTACAGAACATGCTCCATTTAAAGGTGTGCAGTGCTTCACTATAATGTCATTTGGCTGCCTGCTTTATCCACAGCTGGCGGCCCCCCTATCAGCTCCCCTATGCGCTCCCCACAGCTACTCCTGCCTGCCGGCAGACCCCACGGATCAGCGCCTTCTCCTCCTTCACCTGCCTCCTGCCCGTAGCAATCTGCTGGCTTGTGGTGTTCAGGAGGGAAGGGGAGGGGTGAGGATTTGGCACGCAGACTCCCCCTCCCTCCTGTCATAAACAGATAGCTAAGGGTTAATGTTCTTTTACCTGTAAAGGGTTAACACAGGGAACCAAACACCTGACCAGAGGACCAATCAGGAAACAAGACTTTTTCAAATCTGGGTGGAGAGAAGTTTTGGGTGTGAGTTCTTTGTTCTTTGTCTTGGGTCTGTGCCCTCTCGGCTCTGAGAGTGATCTATCTATCTTCAAGCTTCTAATCTTCTGTTTCCAAGCTGTAAGTACAAGAATAATAAGATAATAGGTTTATATTGTTTTTTTTTGTATTTACATGTGTGTAGTTGCTGGATTGTATTCTTTTTGGATAAGGCTGTTTATTCATTTGTTTTCCTTAAGCAATTGACCCTGTATATTGTCACCTTAGTACAGAGACCATTTTATGTCCTTTTTCTTTCTTTTTATATAAAGCTTTCTTTTTAAGACCTGTTTGAGTGTTTTTCACTGGTTAAGGCTAAGAAACGAAGGGGGGGGAAAGTCTCTTTGTGTTAGATTTACTAAGCCTGACTTTGCATACCCTCTGGGTGAGGGGGGAGAGAGGTTAGATCTCTCGGTACTTGTGTTTCAAGGACTTGAAGCAGGGAGGGTGGAATCCCTTTGTTTAGATTCACGGAGCTTGAATCTGTATATCTCTCCAGGAACCCAGGGAGGGAACTCCTGGAGGGGAAGAGGGAGAAGGGAAGTGGGTTATTTCCCTTTGTGGTGAGACTCAAGGAATCTGGGTCTTGGGGTCTCCTGCGAAGGTTTTGGGGAGACCACAGTGAGCTAGGCACTGTATAATTCCTGGCTAGTGGCAGTGATACCAGGTCCAAGCTGGTAACTAAGCTTGAAGGTTTTCATGCTAACACGCATATTTTGAACGCTAAGGTCCAGATCTGGGAAGAAATGTCATTTGGCTGCCTGCTTTATCCACAGCTGGCAGCCCCCCTATCAGCTCCCCTATGTGCTCCCCACAGCTACTCCTGCCTGCCAGCAGACCCCACGGATCAGTGCCTTCTCCTCCTTCACCTACCTCCTGCCCATGGCAATCTGCTGGCTTGTGGTGTTCAGGAGGGAAGGGGAGGGGTGAGGATTCGGCACACAGACTCCCCCTCCCTCCCATCTCCCAAACGCCACAAACCAGCTGATTGCCATGTACAGGAGCAAGGGGAGGGATGGGGGAGGCTGCACACCAAGTCCTTATTCCTATCCCCTCCCTCCTGCCCCCTGAACATTGCAAGCCAGCTGATTGCTGTGGGCAGGAGGAAGGGGGGAGGAGTGAGGACACGGTGTGCCTCCCCCTCCCTCCCCTGCCTCCTGCCTGTGGCAATCAGCTGGCTTGCAGTGTTCAGGGGGCAGGGGGAGCCTGCACGCCAGGTCCTTTCTCCTCCCCACTCCTTCCTGACTCCTGAACGCCGCAAGTCAGCTGATTGCCCTGGGCAGGAGGCAGGGAAGAGAAGGGGGAGGAGCGAAGACACGGCGTGCGGAGTAAAGGAGGAGGTGGGGAAGAAGAGGTAGGTTAAGAGTGGGAGCTTGGGGGAAGGTGTGGAGTGGGTGGGCCGAGGGTTGAGCCCCCTGCCCGTGGTGCTTGCAAAGAAGGGGAAGCTGCTGCTGCTGTGCAACGTGCTTCTCCTAGCTACAGCACCTTCAGCCTCCTTGCCTGCTTCATTGTCTCCAGTGTCAGTGGGCTGTGCCTGTATGGGGTAAGGCAGGGGCACCTCCCAACTATAGTACTGTACTGTATGGCAAAAAAAAATGTTCCCTGGAACCTAACCCCTCCATTTATATTCATTCTTATGGGGAAATTGGATTCGTTTAACATCGTTTCACTTAAAGTTGCATTTTTCAGGAACATAACTACAACGTTAAGTGAGGAGTTACTGTATTGAATAGCTACCCATTCAGTGAGCACTGTCCATTATGGGCAGTGAATGAGGCAGAGATCCTACGGAAAAAATAGTATTTGGTCATGTGATTAAAGACTTAATTACAGTGCATAGGTACAATTAACTACAAATATATGGGCTGAATTAAGGTTGCACAGGGAAATTTAATTCAGACATTTCCTAACTTTTGCATCTGTATGCTTGATTTTTCAACTGTAACTTTCTTTTAACATAGTGGGGTGTGTGTGTGTGATATTGTAATATACTAAAGAGGCAAAGCAGTGATAGGAAGTTATTGATTCTGTGCTGTATGTTTGGCTCTGATGTCGTAAATTATGAAATATTTTCAGGATATCGTATTCTACCCTAATGTGTCACTGACTCTTTTCCTAGTTTTGCTTTGTGTGGATGTTCATTGAACCTTCTCACAGTAGTAATTCACTGTGGCATCACAGAAAGCAGGAAACTGTTGGCTATTTCTTGAATTTTTGGCACACTTTATAGTAAACTTCTATGACTTTCTGTACTTCACAACATGGGACCCTATGTGTATATGTGGCCCTTGCTGTGTGAGATGGGAGCGTAATTAGGTGTTGGTAGAGCACTGGATAGCATGCTCAAAGCTAAGTATGTACTTCAGCTGAAATGTTTTCTTAAAGACATTTGACCTTACTAGAATTGTTCAATAGCTATTATGGGTAATAAATAGTTGTCAGCCTTTTTCAAGTCTTAGTAAGGTTTATTCAAACAAAACTGACTTATTTAATTTTCAGAGCTGTACTGTACATTGATGCTCATGAAATAGAAATGTAATTTAGCAAGTGAAATCAAGGTTTATCTTCTAAATTAATCTACTGGTTCAGGAAACTAGATTTTAAATAATTGGTTAAGAGTTTAAATTCACTTTGAATTACAATCGGTGAGAATTTAACTATACATGTAGACCCTGAATATTTTTCTCCATCAGAAATATAAAAGCATAAAGTATTAATATATTAACTTATGATTAAAACTCCACCCTTTTTCCATTTTATAGGATAATATATTTCTAAAAATATTCTAATATGCTAAACTATTCTGTCTAAAGATTAGGAGTCAATCACAGTACATCACTCTACTCATTTCAACAGAATTTTAGATATTAACGTTACATTACCTCATTTTTTAGTCTTAGTGGAAGTTAAAGAATACAGTTCACTACAAATATATGGACAAGTATTAAGTAAATCTAGTTTAATACAAAAATAAAACTATTTTTGCCCATTGGATATAGATTATAGAACTGCAGAGAGAAACTGTTTTCCAGTACATTGCACTCAGTTGTGCAAACTTATTTTTTTAGGATCAAAGAAGAACAAAAACCTCAACCAACACAGTAAGTAAAATATCTTAAAAATGCAGTAGGCTTGACTTTTCTACCTTTGCCATGTTCTGCTTTCTGCACCTCTGATGGTATTAGCGTTCACTAATACCTGATAGGCTGCAGCTAGTTTGTCATCTGCTTCCTGATTGGCTTGTAAGAGAGCTGCCTGCAGCTTCTTACTTCATCCACATGTTAGCTGGATGTAGTTTCTTGCTACCTGCTTGTGGCCTGGTTAAGTGTAAAACTTTATTTCTCTTACATCCTTAGTGGCTGACTTATTATTGCAGCTAACATTCCCATTGGCTGTAGCTTTTCCACCTGTATATTTCTATTATTGGGTAAGAAAACATTTAAACTAGGATGATTTATTTGGTTATTCAGTCACATTATTTGCTTATTTAAACAGGTGGTTTCCCTTTAGTGGGATCACTGAGCTGGTAAATAACGTTCTTCAGCCACAGCAAAAACAACAAAATGAAAAGGAGCCCCAGACGTAAGTAAGCTGCTCTCTGTAGACTAATTAATGTTTCTAGCATTAAAACATACTGGAGAGTATGTGTAAAATACTTTCCCATTCATAACATCCTTATAAGAGCATTTTACAAGCTGACACTGCCTTTGCTTTCAGAGCTTTGATTAGCAAAGAGAAATATGCAAATTAAGTGAGGGCCCACTTTTACCAGACAGTTGAATTGATTAGATTAGAAAAAAAAATCTTAGGAATTCTCATTGCTCCATTTAATGCCTTTTCCTGCAAGTACTCTTTTTGAAAAACTTCCAGTGAAGTTAACATGAGTTCTATCCATGGGAAGCTTGAATTATCAGACATATAGTATTATATGTAGCATGTCTATGTAGATACACAGTATTTACGATATGGGTCATACATAGAATGCTCTAAAATATACATGATACATTTGAAGAGCTGGGAATTTTCCATTTCATTTTTTTCATGATGTTGAAATATCTGTAAAGTTTCTGAGCTTTGACAGATATGAGGTGAAATCCTGGTCCTATTGTAGTCAATGGGAGTCTTTCCATTAACATCATGTGGCTAGGATTTCACTGATGGTCTTTTTACAGTGCCATGCCATGATGGATTTCCTTTAAGGAGAACCATATGAGAAATTAACAGTTAATGTTAAGGTTGAACAGAACCTGGCAAAGCTAGGAGATTCAGACTTACGGTTGAACTTAAATCATGCAGCTGAAAATAAACAGAGAAGAAAGTTAATAATTTTAATTTCAAATTTCCTAGATAAATGTTACAGCCTTAATGTTAACCAAGTATCACTTTTTAATTTATGAAGTTTTATTTTATTTATTTACTTATTTTATGGGAAAAAGTCTTGTTGGTTTATGTAATGAATTTTAAAAATCTTTTGGGGCACATGCTTAGGTGGTTTTAAAATATGAATTTTTATTATTTCTTTTATATATTTTTCAAAGACATGTCTGGTCCCTTTGTTCAATATATATTTAGCTGAGTTTCTCTGAGTTACTATAGGCAATGGCAGTTTTAGTTTATTGTGAAATATATATATTGAGAAACATAAGAATCTTCAAAAAATTGCACAGAAGAAAAATTTCTGGGATTGGGTATTACTAAGCCTTGAATGTTGCAGTCCTTGCAAACATTCTTTAGAAAGGGCTGTATGATTTGGCTCATAACTATATATATATATATACACACACAGAGAAAATTACAGTATAGATTTTATCAAATTTATCTTTTATCCTGTAAGTGTATAAAAAAACTACTTGAGTGCAAAATTGCATGTGAAACTTTTAAACCTTTCAGCTAGAATTTTTTTTAAAGGAAAGCAATAACCTCCTCAAAAAAGGGTTAATAATAGAAATATTGACAACCTAAACTACAGCAGCAGAAATGTTTAACTATGAAGTTATATATTTGTTTTACTTATATTTTTCCAGACACAAACTAACTATTTCAGTTTTATTCATACTTTTTTATGATATCTGAAGTATCTAATTTCACTCAATTATTCTGTAGGCTGTATTACTTTCCAGCGATCTACTATGAGGAATATTCACTTTTAACATTATAATAGCTGTCTAATAATTAGCATGATTTATTATGTAGCAATTAGAATCAGAAAAGGAAGGGGAAAAATAGAAGAGTAGTCGTCATCCTCCAGCTATGATTTCATCCTTTTAAAAATTTCTACAAGATAGTGTATAATTTGTAATCCTAAAATCATAGATTTCTGGTAAAATTATAGAAGATCCTTTTTTTTCTTCATGGAATATAACTCTGTTAGTTACTAGTTACGTTCATCTTACTATGCTCTGAAATTACTTAAAACACCCAGATATTTGGTATAGTGAACATTGAGCCAAATTCTGCTCTGGTGTATGCGCAATTCCCATTGAAGTCATGACAGCAGGGCTCCTAGAACTGGGGATAGAGCTGGTCAAAAAGTGGAAAAACAATTTCTGCAAAAAAATTTCAAAATTTCTTGCAGAGTTCAAAATTTTTTCCTTTTAAAATTGCTTTTTGGCCAAAATATATTTTGAAAAATTTCAAAAAAATTATTTTTTTCTCCTTTCTCCTCTATTTTTCTTTTTTTGGCAATGAGTACAATAAAATGATGTCCAGGTTGTTTGTGTATTTTCTCCACTCTGCAACTTTTCAAAGGTGAGGAAATTTTGAAAAATTATAAAATGGCTAATGGAGGAGGAGAAGAATGAAGAAGTGTGTGTGTGGGAAAACAAAACATCATTCATTCTTTTGTATTCAGTAATGAAAAGGAAGGAGGATAAATGTGTGAAAAACAAATGAAAAATTTTGCAATTTTCAGTTTCAGTGAAAAAGTACAAACTTTTAAAAACAAACATACATAACTTTTCATGAAAGTTTTATGTTCTGGAAAAAAAGCCATTTTTCAGCAAAAAAGTTTTAGTGAAAAACTTTAACCACCTTTAATTGAGAGTAAAGTTTGGTGACAATCTGTGAACAAAGTGATAAAATATTTAATTTTTTTCATTATTTAAAAAAATGTTCTTTTGATATTGACAAGTATCTTCAGACAAAAATAAGCTTACAAAATCTAATAGAGAATAAATATCTATAAAAATTCAGTTACTGGAAGAAAACTCATTTACGTGGTTTCTTCAGACATTCAGTTACAAGTATTCAGAAGTCATTGAAGGGTCTGATCCTTCAACCTTTATTCATCAGAGGTTAATGGGACTACTTAGATGAATTAGGGTTACCAGTTTGATTGTAATACTTTTTCACTATTAACAGGCAATATGAAATAAATCTTCACACAAAAAGTCTAATGTGATATTTTTCAAGACGTAAAAGTACTGTGTATTGTATTATTTCAGATACATCACCTCAGTACCTATGTCTAAAACCTGTGTATAAAGATACTACAATTGATCTGTTGTCTTTGGCAAATAGGGGTATGTACAGATGAGAAGAGGGACAGTAAGGTGGCTAGATTTGTTTCTAAAATTCCCAAGATGAAATAAGTGGGGGAAGGGAGGAAGGTGTGGTGGGGTGCTGAAGGAATTGAGGATGGGGATTTTGTTATTAATTTCAGTAGGGTCAGAATTCCACCTGCATGTCTACTGGAAACATACACAGGGGACTCTGTGGGTTGGAGAAATGCACACTAGGTGAAGAAGGCAGTAAGGCATTCCCTGTTGGTCCATAACCATAATGTTAGGTGTCTATTACAAGGAAAAATAAAAACAAGAAATCTACACACTTGTAAAATTCTCTTTAACTGACCATTAATTTAGCAGTGCTATACATTCACATCTCTAGTAACACAGATTTGAAGAGCTGCTGCATACTGTTCTTCTAGAGCATATGGGAAATAACATACAAGAACTTCTAGATAGACCAGCACATGAACATGATATTTTGTTGCTGCTGTATATGAACTAGAAGTACCATGGCCTACAAACAAACTTTCTAATTTGAATAAGAATTAGCAGATAAACTTGGAGAAGGAAAAACTAGTTGAAATTTTACTTTGCTCATTCATTATTGGTAACATAAGTTTAAGTGTTTGTTTTTGGTTTTTAAATTGATTTTTTGAGTTGACAGAGGTTTCTTGGGGCAATATGTCTTCTCTATGAGGACTGGCTCAAGAAAAAACTCAGACTTCCCCCTTCAGAACAATTAACTTGGGCCATCCAGTATGCTATCTTCTCCCTAAGACATGTCCCAAACTACTCTGTCATGCCAGCAGAGACAGACGGAGGAGAAGAAATAGGTGATGTGTTCAGAATTGGTACATTTGTGAAAAAGTTAATGTAATCCTGTATAGAAATGTCTTGTTAAACAGGAGGAGACAGAAACCTGCAGAGTTTTCCCAGGTAGGACTTTGATAAAAGGGGAGACATTCTGTTTCCTGAGGAGACTCTAATTATTAACACTACAGAATTCTCATCATGAAGCAGGGTTCACTCCACTTTTCAGTTCTGGAGCCTTAGTAGTAATGCTAGCATTTCAGTTCATTTTGGTTCTGCCACTGATATAATTTATCTGCGTTCCCTAACTTTTTTATGCTTATTTATGCCCTGCAGATGGCTGTTGCAGCTGGGGATTGCTGGGGGAGACTGGGAAATAGCATGGAGCAGGCTACACTCACTCACTCTATGTAGAGTTTTATACTAATGCTTGCCACTATAGTATCCAAGCATCTCCCACATAAAATCAATAGCAATAATGGAGTCTGTAGTGGACTACATGTTTCTTGCTCTCTTCCCTTTTAGGGGAAAAAAAACAGCGTGTGGTACTATTTTTGGGGGAGGGATATAGAGTGGTGTTAATCCTGTGAATGTCATTCTTGTTATGTTGGAAAGGCTTTTTCTAAGAGGAAGGTTTCATAGCATTTTCCAAACATAGTCAGACTATGAATTTGCTTGCTTTCCCCTTGGAGTTTATTGCATAGCCTCTTGACTTAGAATGTGTTGTCCCCCAGCTCTCACATACTTCATCTTCATCTTCATCTTCATCACTGTCCCGGATGTTTGTATGTCAGCCAGGGATTCCCCACACTGAAGACATCCTCAGCTGCCCAGCTTATGCAGCTTTATGGCCCCTTTTCACCATCAGCCTCTGGCTTATAATTTCTGATTAATGCAAATAGGTTTAGTATATTTTTGGTTGAAAAGTAGATTCATATTATTTGACTTCACTGGGAGTTGCAGGTGCTCAGTATGCCTCAGGATTTGGGCCTGAGTTTATAATATTTTGTCTTGTAAGCAAGTTGAAAAGTTGTGCAATTGTGTTCTATAGTAAGCTCCCTTCAAAAGAACAAGGTTTATAAAATGTGCTTCTTAAAGAAATGTCCAGAATATAAATATTTTATTTCTGCATGTGGACATGTTGGTTTATTTTTTGAAGTGTTGCATAATATATTAATTATTACTATAGTAATGCAACTTGATCTGTTAAAGATAATTTAGGAATATAGTAATACCATATTTTAAACATATCAAGGTGCCCTAAGTAACATTTAAGGTTAAAGAAATACATAAAAATTATTCTAGCCAGTTGCAAAATTATTTTTTAAAATATGTAAACATATTTTTATTTTGGTGTATATACATGTGTAACTCCCACTATTACTAAAGAAAGTTATGTGTTTACAGCAGAGAGAATATACATAATTCACTGCATCAATGGCTGGTAGAGTTTTTAAAGTCACCTTAGAACTGCTCCTGCTGATGATCCTAGTAGAACTCTCATTGCCTACAATATGAACAGGAGCAAACCTTCTTTCCTGGCTTTTGGTAATTTATCAGGAGGATAGCATTCTTAATATAATAAGATTCCAGAGTGTGTCACTCTGTAGCCTAGAAAGTCTGTTGTGTCAGTGTGAAGCAATAGAAATTGCTACAAGCATGGTTGGGAGGTCTTTTTGTTCAGAATATTACCAGGTTGTATCATCCCTGGGATTTGTGGTCCCCGCATGCGACAGCAAGGCATGTATCTATGCCATGCCATAAATCCTAGACCACTATGGTATATATCACAAGTAACTCAACCAATCGCCACCCTTACTTTACAGCTAATTTTCATTCTACCATTTTATTGGTTCTGTTAGGGAGACTGCATAGATGGTGGTTTATTTGGCCCAGCCGCCACAGTTTTTCAGAACTACCTATACAATAGCACACACAATAATCCCAAATACACCTCACTACAGCACACACCCCTGATTCACAGGCTGCACAAATACGCACAACTCTCCCAGCACTTCAGAACCCCAACACAAATCAACACAACCACCCACACAACAGCACAACCAGCACAAACAGTAACCCTAAATATCACTCTGAATCCTAGAATGCATGATGAGTCAGTCTGAAGTGATGAAAAGAGCTACAAGCAAAGTTGAGAGTTCTTTTTGTTTAGAATATCACTGGGATTAATGGTGTGTTGCTGTCCAATTTTTAAAGTTCTCAGCCATTTTTGGCTTTTTACACACACATGATTTCATTAATTATATCTGTGACAGCACAGACTTTCAGCTACTAGTTACAAATGCATCCTGTGTCAGAGGGCATTATTGATTATTTGTTTATTTATTATCTAAATAATTTGAATCAAGAAAGTATTTTCTTGTATTTGTAAGATTAGTTTTGAGCGGGGATGGGGAGCCAGATATAATAAAAGTACACTACTTATCACAACATAGTGACCACACATGGAAAAAGATTTCTCAAATCAAGCATGTTAAATTCAGTGCTTTCTTTCTGCTTATAACAATACTGTGTTAATAGACAGATAGCTTGTGTTTTTTATGAGGCTATTGTTACTTTTATAGGGGAGATGATGGATGAAATTTGTTACAAAATGAGATGTTACAGAATCTTAATTTTTCTACAAGATAAATCTCCACAAACCAAGGTAACTTTTCTATTATTAGCCAAACCTGATATATTATAAAACAAACATTTTCAGAAAAATGCTTATTTATTAAACATCTGTTTTCATTCTGGCCAAGAACCTCAAATAAACCGCTAGTAGATTGTTTATTAATTTTAGTTTATTTCTAGAGACAAACTTTGAAATAAACTGATATTCAGTCACTGAAGAATGATATAAAATTTTTGCCATGCAAGTTTTTGAGTAATATTTGATTTCTACCATATATACTCATTCACTGTAATCTCCTGCTCACATTCCTACATTTTTGTCATGTGTATTCTACCCCATTGGAATAGAGTGGCCTCTGGTTACAGTGGGCAAAATTTGGAATTATAAAAGTTTCTGTCATAACAATCATGCACTGTATCTATACCGAAAATAATGTCATTGTTCAGCTCATCTCCCTCAAGGCACTTGTCAGGGTTCCTTCCCCACTCTGAACTCTGGGGTACAGATGTGGGGACCTGAATGAAAGACCCCCTAAGCTTATTTCTACAAGCCTAGGTTAAAAACTTCTCCAAAGCACAAATCCTTCCTTGTCCTTGGATGGGTACTGCTGCCACCACCAAGTGAGTTAGACAAAGATTCAGGAAAAGGACCACTTGGAGTTCTGTTTCCCTAAAATATTCCCCCAAGCTCCATTCACCCCCTTTCTTGGGGAGGCTTGAGAATAATATACCAACCAAATAGTTAACAAAGTGAGCACAGACCATACCCTCGGGTTTTTAGAACTCTAAAAACCAATCAGATTCTTAAAAAAACCAGAACTCTGTTATAAAGAAAAAAGTAAAAGAAGCACCTCTGTAAAATCAGGATGGAAAGTAATTTTACAGGGTAATAAGATTCAAAACACAAAGGATTCCCCTCTAGACAAAACTTTAAAGTTACAAAAAAACAGGAATAAACCTCCCTCTTAGCATAGGCACAATTCACAAGCTAAAACAAAAGATAATCTAATGCATTTCCTTCCTATTACTTACAATTTGTAATCTTAGATGCTTAGTTCACGTATGACTTTGGGACATATATTTTCCCTGCCCTGATTCCTTGCTGAGCCAGAGAGAACACACAGAGAGAGACAAAACAAAAACCTTCCCCCATAGATTTGAAAGTATCGTCTCCCCTTATTGGTCCTTTTGGTCAGGTGCCAACCAGGTTATTTGAGCTTCTTAACCCTTTACAAGTAAAGGAGGGATTTTATGCTACCCTTAGCTGTATGTTCATGACAGCACTGTTGCCTAAAATAAAACAAAGGAGTGAAATCAATTGTAAAACAGTATCAGGATATAACATTGCTTCAGTTTATGACCTCCACGCCATCTCATTAATCCCGTAGGAGATCACTTGACAGGTAGAGGTTTTTGATATGATACACATTATTTTCTACATAAAATTACAAAATGGTCATTAAAGAAAATGATAGTGGATATGTTTATCAGTGTCTGCATAAAAAATCTTTAAAATAGATTGCCACATTTATAGTTAAAATAAAATATATTAAGAAAAATATATTGAAATGTCTCGAAAATTATTAATAGAAACAAATGGTTGATTATTGTTTGAATTTTGGACATAATGCGTAAACATTGGCATGACTTTCAGGTAATTGGGAAGTCCACCAGTAGATTATTTTCTTCAAGCATGGAAATAAATGAACATAGATAAATGATTAATAAGTTATTTCAGTCTTTTATTTATAATATGTTGAGTTCCTGGAAAAAATGGTTCTTCTTCAAGGAGTGTCCCTGTGGGTGGTCCACTGTAGGTGCTTTAGTGCCCAATGCTTTTAATTGTAGATTAGTAGTAGTAGTGCCCCAGTTGGCCGTGCATGTGAAGCAACCATCTCGCACCACTCCAAGCGGCTACCTAGCATGCGCAGTCAACTGACCCCCCAGTTCCTTCTCTACCACCCTTGGCTTGAGTCAGAGCACCAGCAGTGCCCCTTCAGCTTCATAGAAAGTTCATTTTCCCTCCTTTTTCTTTTATCCCCTCTATTCTAGTTAACTTTGGTTAACATTACTTTTAATTTCTTCCACATTTAAAAAAAAATTTTTTTTAGGGTAGTTTTACCCCCTGGCGGGCCTTCTCCAACAATGACTGCTTAAACATGGGCTACCCCATTTTTCTCCAGAGCTGGACCTTCCTCAAGCATGCCTGGTTCCCCTGAATTTAAATGCTGCCTGACCTGCAGGCTATCAGGCCATGTTTCAGACGGCCATGCTCAGTGTGTCCACTGTCTCGGAGAGACCCATATTTCTCAGAAGTGTCCTCACTGTAAAAAACTGACAGGCACTAAAAGCCAGGGACTTCCAACTTAAATTACTCACAATGGAGAAATCTCTCAAGCCAACCCCCATCCCAGAGTCCTGGATGCCTCCTGGCCAATGGTTGCCAGCAGCAGCCTCAGACAAGGGCTCCGGTACCAAGACTTCTTCCAAGGACCCTGCCCCTAAAAAGGCAGCCAAACACCAGTGTCAGTCATTTCCACAGCAAGATCCACCAAAAAAGAAATGGTCTCCTGGCAAAAAATCTTTCCCAGTACCAACAGTACTGAGAGCCTCCGACTGAGAGGCATCAGGAATGTTCAGTACCAAGACTTCCCAAGGAGCCAAGGACCCAGTATGGGCAGGCTCTTAGTCAGGTGTGTGATCTAAAGCCAAGCTCCCTAGCTTGCCTTGGACCATGCCGAAGAACATCCCGGCACTGACCACTGTAATGGCGCCACCTGCTGCATATACACGGCTCAGCAAGACCTTGGCACCATCAGTTTTGATGCTGTCCTCTCAGACTGTGCTGCCATCCAACCCTGAGCTTCCTGGTAGTGCAGCTTTTCACTAGACAGGCAGGCCTGGCAGTTTCTTTTACGCCAGGGACCCCCACTATTCAGTACTGATGGTACCCCACCAAGGCCCAGACCGAGTCAGATCATCACCCCGGGGGCTTCATCATGACCTCTCTCCAGTGATGATGATGAGGAGGACAACCCAGGACTGTACAACCTCACCACTCCTCTCCTAAAGCTGGTCCCTGACATCACCAGCCACTAGTAGACACGCAAGCTTAAAAGCCGCAATCCTGGCTGCCACCTCCTATGGCCCTCTCACCCAACTGGCCATACTGGGACCCATGGGCCATTAATAGGGCCCAGAACATTAGTCTGCCTAACCCACTGGTCTCCAGAGCACCATTCTCTCCCTCACCAATGGACCTGGCACCTTCAGAGGCCCAGGATGAGGAAACTGAAGAACAGCAGGACACACCTGAAGGAGACACCTTGCTACCTATGCATATTTCATCTTCATCTTCAGATGAAATGATCGTGCCACCACCCCCCACATTGGGGGATGACTTCAAGTTCTTTCAGGATCTTTTCAAGAGGGTGGCAGACTCCTTTGACATCACCTTGTCTGAGCTCCCTGAGACCCAACATAAGCTCACTGACATCCTCCAGGCATCCCCATCGGCAAAAATAGCACTGCTGATTAATGCTGCCGTAATGGACCCTGCCAAAATCATCAGGCAGACATCAGCCAAGAACCCTCCTTCCTATAAAAGGTCAGACAAAAAATACTACGTGCTGGCAAAATGGGCTAAATGTCTCTTTACCCACCCCACTCCTAATTCACTGGTTGTGGAGACAGTAAATCAGAGGGGCAAACAGCAGCAGTCTAGATCCACCCCTTATGACAAGGACTGGAAGAGGGTAGACCTCTTTGAGTGAAAAGCCTATTCTTCTGCCACCTTCCAATTCTGCATCACAAATTATTCTGCACTACTCACAAAATATACATACAACCTGTTTTCTACAATGTAATCTTTTACTGAACATCTTCCAGAGGACAAGAGAGAAGAATAAGTCCAACATCTCTGAAACTCTCTCATCACAAGGATGGCCCTCCAAGCCTCTCTCGATTCCACGGACACAGCAGCAGGCTCCATTGTGACCCCCATAGTCATGCATCAGGCATCTTGGCTCCACCTCAGGATTTCCAGGGAAGGTACAGGCTACAGTTGAGGACCTACCTTTTGAGAGTCAGAAACTGTTTTCAGAATCCACCAATGTGTCCAAAGGACTCCTGTGCCACCTTAAAGACACTTGGAATCGATGATCTTGTAAACAAGAAAAGGCAGGGAAGGTTTTATAACCAAAAATTCTGGGTTGCACCATACTCCCTGCCTCAGAGACACTATACCCAACACTGCAAACAGAGGCAGACAGGATGAAGGCAAAATCAAAACCAGCCTTCCATGTCCCAGCCTTCCATTTTTAGGCAATCATTTTGAAGGTCTGGTCAAGGGCCCGGTACTTCTACACTCTCTAATTCTGGATCTCAACCCCACTTTAAGACCTTTTTGGGCACTGTCTGTCACCATATTACCGAGTCTGGAACAATATCACCACAGACAGATGGGTCCTGAAAATTATCCAGTGGGGTTACTCTGTCCCATTTATTTTTATCCCACCTACCCTTCCCCATCCCTCTTCAGGGCCCACTCTCATAAGCCCCTATTACAACAGGAAATAAACCACCTCCTGTAGTTAGGGGCCGTGGAACCAGTACCACCTCAACACAGAGGAAGAGGATTTTATTCTCATTATTTCCTCAGAAAAAGAATGGCAGATGGAGATGCATTCTGGATTTACGCAAACTCAACAAATTTGAGAAAACACAGCAATTCAAAATGGTGATCCTATTGACAATAGGTCTGGCTTTAGAGAACGAAAAATGGCTCTCATCCCTTGACCTCTTCCCAAGACACTTATATTCATGTCACCATTCACCCAGCGCACAGAAGATTCTTGTGCTTCACCCTAGGACATCAACATTACCAATACAAAGTGCTACCCTTCGGACTACCCCAACAGTCTTTTCCAAAGTCCTCACTGTTGCTGCAGCTCACCTTCGCAGATTAGGTGTCATGGTTTTTCCATACCTAGACGACAGCCTGTTAAGAGCACCAACACAGCGGGCAGCACTAGAGGTCACACAGATCATAGGCGCCGACTTCTAATGGCGCCGGTGGGTGCTCGATCCCCCTCTGCCCCTAGCTCCACCTGGACTTCACCCCTGCCCCGCACCCATTCTAACCCCTTCCCCAAAGTCCCCGCCCCAACTCTGCACCCTCTCTGCCTCTATTCGACTCCTTCCCCAAATCGCAGCCCTGGTCCAGCCTCTTCCCCGCCTCTTCCCCTAAGCGTGCCACCTTCCTGCTCCTCCCCCTTCCCTCCTGGAGCTTGCTTCAGCTATTTCGCGGCAGCAAGCGCTGGGAAGTAGGTGAAGGAGCTGGGACATATATATATATATATATACCACACAAGCACTCCCTCAACAGGCAGCTCACCATTCCCCACAAGGTAAAGGATTCCCTTGAGTGGTGGATACACCCACAAAAGTCTGCTCAGGCATCCCTTTTCAACAGAAAGCTCCTACAATAACGATCACCACGGATACCTTCCTCATGGGATGGGGAGTTCAGCTGGGCAACAACACAATCCAGGGTCAGTGATCTGCAACGGAAACCACCTTGCATATAAAAGTACTAGAACTAAGAGCAGTTAGAAATGCATGTGAGCATTTCCTACCTCTAATCCACAACACAACTATCAACGTCCTTATGGACAACACAGCATACATGTTCTACATAAACTGCCAAGGGGGAGCCCAATCATACCCTCTATGCATGGAGGCTATATGCCTCTGGAATTGGTGCATCTCCCACAATGTAGACATCTCAACAACCTACCTTCCAGATCACCAGAACACCACTGTGGACCAATTGAGCAGAGACTTCTCACAAATCCACGAGTGGGAGACGGACTATGCACCCCTCACCACCATATTCAACCTATGGGGGTTCCCAGCTATAGATGTATTTGCCACAGCTCACAACGCAAAGTGCCCTCAATACTGCTCCCGAGCGGGGCTGGGACACCACTCTCTGGACGACGCTCTCCTCACGAAATGGGATGCACCACTAATGTATGCGTTCCCTCCAATTCTACTTCTGAGTCAGGTTATACACAAAATCAGGCAAGACAAGGCCAGAGTCCCTTGTGTGGCCCTGAAAAACACAATTCCCATATCTGAGACAGATGGCAGTGAAACCACCTCAAATCCTTCTTTTAATACCTAACCTCTTGACACAGGACACGTCAGTCACCCCAACCTAGCTCTTCTCCATCTCAAGGCCTGGCTTCTCCATGGCTGCTGGGTATTGACAAAGACTATTCTGATGAAGTTAAAGACATACTCTTGAACAGCTGCAGACTAAGCACACAGAAAACATATGCACAGAAGTAGATATGATTCTGCACCTGGTGCGAGGCTAAACATGTTTATCCACAATTGGCCCCACTGCCCAGGGTCCTCAAATATATACTGGGTCTTAAAAAATCAGAGCTATCCAACAGCTCTATCAGAGTACACTTCGCTGCAATCACCTCATTCCATAATGTGCTTTGCTCATCCAATGACCAAGCATTTTCTAAAAGGCATGATGAATACCTACTCAATGCTAAAAGACCCTGTACCCATGTGGGATCTTAACCTTGTCCTCGGTAGCCTCGTGGGGAAGCCACTGGAACCCTTAGCGACTTGTTCGTTGCTAAATCTATTGATGAAAGTGGCCTTCCTCATTGCAATCATGTCGGCAAGAAGGGTAGGAAAGCTAGGTACCTTAATGGCACCCCCACCTTATACCACATTCTGTAAAGACAAAGTGATCCTACAGCTGCACCCCAAGTTCATACCCAAGGTAGCCTCGTTCTTTCATCTAAATCAACCAATATATTTACCTGTGTTTTTCCTGAAACCACATGCCAACAACAGGGTTGCTTCTCTTCACACGCTTGACATCCACAGAGCACTAGCTTTTTACCTCTTTCTCTCCATAAAAGAATGACTGAATGGTCAGACCATCTCTAAAAAGGGACTATGTAAATAGATCTCTTGCTGTATCCATTTGTGTTACCAGCAGAACAACCGCCCTGCTCCACCAGGAGTTCGCACACACTCCACCAGAGTGTTATCAACATCAACATTCCGATGCATCTGAAGAAGTGAGGTTTTTTACCCACGAAAGCTTATGCCCAAATAAATCTGTTAGTCTTTAAGGTGCCACTGGACTCCTTTTTGTTTTTGTGGATACAGACTAATATGTCTACCCCCCTGATACTTGATCAACATCAGTAGCATTTCTCAATGACGTACCCATCATGGACATTTGCGGAGCAGCTGCCTGGGCCTCTGCCCACACTTTTACTAAGCAGTACACTCTCAAGCAACAATCAGCTGCAGATGCACAGTTTGGACTCTCGGTGCTAGCCTCCATAAATAAACCAACTCCAAAGCCCCTGCTCCATTGTGGGGTACTGCACCATAGTCATCTAAAGTGGTGCACTCACAGGGACACTCCTCAAAGAAGAAGAGAAGGTTACTCATCCTCTGCAGTAACTGAGGTTCTTCGAGATGGTTGTCCCTGTGGGTGCTCTATTACCTCCGCTCCTTCCTTCTACTTTGGAGTTTCACACTGATCCTGTGGGGTAGAGAAGGAACTGGGAGTTGGTTGTCTGCGCATGTTAGGTAGCTGCTTGGAGCGGTGTGAGATGTTATGTGTGGCCATCCAGGGCACTGCTACTACAAATCTTTGATTACAAGCGCAGGGTGCCAAGACACCTAAAATGGAGCACCCACAAGGACAACCATCTCGAAGAACCTGAGCTACTGCCCAGGGTGAGTAACATTCTCTTTTCAATAGCAATGAATTTTAAATAGTACTTAATAAAAGTAGCACTTCATAAGCCTATGTACTCACACTGCAGCGACACTTTTCTTAAGACAAAAATGTGTATTTTCAACTGACACACATGGTACTACAAACATGAGCTCTTGTTCAAATCCAATGTTTGTTCTTGCATACAAAAACTATATTAATATTAAGGTAAAGTTGAGAGTAAATATGAGTAATTCACAGTAACGCAAACATTGCTGGGATGTTTTAATTATCCCCAAAATAAAAATTATATGTTTGGAATTGGAGAAACGGATAAAAGGAATTTGAATGTAGAGATCTTAGTCCCTAGGAATAGAGCAAGAGTCAGGCTAACAAGTCAGGCTGACACAGACTCTAATAACGCGAGATTTGAAAGTCTAGGCAGGTAGAAAGAGAGAAAGCATATGGGAACAGACAGTAAAAGATACTGTTTTGGCCTTGTGTTAGATAAGAATGGAATGTAGACTGTAGCAGAAATTAATGAGAAAAGTGAGATATCAGGAAGAAATATGTATAACAAAATGCCACTGTTGCTCATTATTGTACGTGATAAAAGGTATAAAAGCTTGCCTTAATTGTTGATCTAACGGAGACCTGCCCCTGTGTACTCTGCTGTGCATTTGCAATTCCTCGAAAATAAAGCTGCCTCTAGCATGTTTCTTTAAACTCAGAGTGAGGACTCGTTTTTCTCCCACAATTGACATACAGAATTAATCTTAACTTTAAAAGACATCTAAACATAAAGTATGGAAATGCACAGATAAAGCACCCAGCCAATGACCACACCAGACCTTTAAGCGGTGTTCTATTGTCCCACTTGCCATGGTGATGTTGACACATTCCCAATCGAAAAGGGGCAAGCCTGGCAGAAGAAGCTCCTTTTTCCCAGATCAGGTGGAGCAGCATCCACCCTCCTTTCCCGTAGAGATGGCAAATATACTAGGTTTAGTCAGTACCTGCTGTGGGCATCATGCTAATCGCTCCTTTCTAGGGAGGCTGAAAAGGAGTTTTTCCATCACCACCAGATTGGCCAAGCTGGAGTGTGTTTTTTTTCACTTTCCCGCAGTGGGTTCAGAGGGATTTTGTTATGGTGAGTAGGGAAGGGGTTAGGCTATGCTGTTGCAACTAGAGCTGTTAAGCAATTAAATAAAACTAATTGTGATTAATTGCGGGATTAAAAAGATTATTTGTGATTAATCACAGTGTGATTAACAGCATGCTGTTAAAAATAGAATACCATTTATTTAAATATTTTTGGCTATTTTCTACATTTTCAAATATATTGATTTTAATTTCAACACAAATACACAGTGTATAGTGCTCACTTTATATGTTTTTTCATTACAAATATTTGCACTGTAAAAAACCCAAAAGACATAGTATTTTTCAATTAATCTAATAGAAGGACTGTAGTGCAATCTATTTATCATGAAAGTTGAACTTACAAATGTAGAATTGTGTACAAAAATACTGCATTAAAAATAAAACAATGTAAAACTTTAGAGGCTACAAGTCCGCTCAGTCCTACTTCTTGTTCAGCCAATTGCTCAGACAAACAAG
The DNA here is from genome assembly GCF_025201925.1 of Gopherus flavomarginatus. Taxonomy (NCBI): domain Eukaryota; kingdom Metazoa; phylum Chordata; order Testudines; family Testudinidae; genus Gopherus; species Gopherus flavomarginatus. The sequence continues at coordinate 264,565,877 of NC_066618.1, forward strand.
TTTGGTTACAATTTGCAGGAGATAATGCTGCCCACTTCTTGTTTACAGTGTCACCTGAAAGTGAGAACAGGCATTCTCATGGCACTGTCGTGTCAGGAGTCGCACAATATTTACGTGCCAGATGTGCTAAAGATTCATATGTCCCTTCATGCTTCCACCGCTATGTAAGAGGACATGTGTCCATGCTGATGACGGATTCTGCTCAATAATGATCCAGAGCAGCGTGGACTGACACATGTTCATTTTCATCATTTGAGTCAGATGTCACCAACAGAAGTTTATTTTCTTTTTTGGTGGTTCAGGTTGTGTAGTTTGTGCATCAGAGTGTTGCTCTTTTAAGACTTATGAAAGCATGCTCTATACCTCGTCCCTCTCAGATTTAGGAAGACACTTCAGATTCTTAAACCTTGGGTCGAATGCTATAGCTATCTTGAGAAATTTCACATTGGTTCCTTTGCATTTAGTCAAATCTGCAGTGAAAGTGTTCTTAAAACAAACAAGACTGCTATAACATGAAATATATGGCAGAATGTGGGTAAAACAGAGCAGGAGACATATAATTCTTCCCCGAGTTCAGTGACAAATTTAATTAACACATTTTTTTTACAAGTGTCATCAATATGGAAGCATGTCCTTCGAAATGGTGTCTGAAGCATGAAGGGGAATACGAATGTTTAGCATATCTGGCACATAAATACCTTGCAATGACAGGTACAAAAGTGCCATGCAAACGCCTGGTCTCGCTTTCAGGTAACATTGTAAATAAGAAGCAGGCAGCATCATCTTCTGTAAATGTAAACAAGCTTGTTTCTCTTATGGATTGGCTGAACAAGAAGTAGGACTGAGTGGGCTTGTAGGCATCAAAGTTTTACACCGTTTTGTTTTTGAGAGCAGTTGTGTAACAAAAAAAATCTACATTTGTAAATTGCACTTTCACGATAAAGAGATTGCACTACAGTACTTGTATGAGATTAACTGAAAAACATTATTCCTTTTGTTTATCATTTTTACAGTGCAAGTATTTATAATAAAAATAATAATATAAAGTGAGCACTGTACACGTTGTATTCTGTATTGTAGTTGAAATCATTATACTTGAAACTGTAGAAAAACCTCTAAAATATTTAATAAATTTCAGTTGGTAAACATCATGGTTTATGGATAATTACTTAGATGCCATTACTTAATGTACCCCATGGCAAATGCTAAATGCAGGATTCTTTTCATGGATTAAATCTTAATTTTTCAATATCATGCATAATGTACATCTATTTTATTAATTTAAGCATGCAGAAAAACTTGCAAGCTATAAAACCTGTTCTTATGATTTACTCTTTTTTTTATGATGGAAATATTACAACTAAAATGTCCTAACAAATTGTTAGTTTTTTAAATTAAATGTCTCCAATCACAGGGAGACAAACTCAGATTAATGAAAACTGGGGAAAGGAAAAGGATTATTTATATGGGTTGGTGGTATGTGGTGATTGTTGTCAGCTTCAAGCTATCTTGGCTTTTTCCTCAGTCTGGGAGAGCCCATATCTATCTGAAGTCTAGTTGGAAAGCTGGATCCAGAGGTGCAAGGTTCAGTTGTCTAGTAGGAATCAATAAAGGTGATATCAGACACACAGGCAAAGACGAAATTCAGGACTGTCTAGGGTACATTGTATGACCTAAGAAACACCAGTGGACTGAATTCCAGTAGGCTTTACACTGACTAGAGATGTAAATTAGAGAAGATTTACAAAAGAGACAGACATAAAGGAATAAAATTGAAGAGTAAGTTCCTCATTCAGGGTTATTCATTCTGATTCATACACTTAATACTTCATTAGTCTACAAAAAGTATGCAGGCTGTGCATAGCAGCTCTTTTCAGAGTTCTTCTGTATTTTTTTAAACCAACTTTGTATACACAGTGTCCTTAATCACAGTCTCAAAGTATATTTTTAACAAGTTCAGTTTTCAAAACAAAGTTCCCAACATTCATAGGATTTTCCTTAGTCTGAATAGGGTAAATGACTTTAGTGATAGGTATTTTGTATTGTATGTTGTGCATACTTACTATTCCAGTTCTGGGAAAACTACACTTATTTACTTAATTCTTACTCTTAACTCCTTTTCCATTTTGAGACAATAATGTCAGGTTGGAGAGCATGAACAGATGACAAGGAGTTGATATAAAAGTGGGAAATAAATGCAGATGTTTCAAGGGTTTAAACAAAAGTATGTTCCTTTTTCTACATATCCAGACACTGGATACCATATTGTGAAGTATGTTTTCTAGTCATCCCTCAGAGCTTACCTGTTACTTCTAGAACTTTTGAGGTGGGGGGAGTCTATACAGGAGAGATGGGCTCCCCCTAAACCAAAGTGGAACCAGACTGCTGGCACTAAACATTAAAAAGGTTGTAGAGCAGTTTTTAAATTAGGAGATGGGGGAAAGCCGACTGCTGCAGAGGAGCATGTGGATCAGACACAGACTTCTCTTAGGGGACAGTCTGATGATAGAGAATCTCCAGGTTATAGTCAGGAGCAGAGGACGGAAGAGGATAATGTAAGGGCCAGATCAGATGATAAACAGTCACATAAAAAAGAATCTGGCACATAAGAAAAGGGCAGACAAATAAACAGGGACAAGTTTTTAAAGTGCTTGTACACAAATGCTAGAAGTCTAAATAATAAGATGGGTGAACTAGAGTGCCTTGTGATAAAGGAGGATATTGATATAATAGGCATCACAGAAACCTGGTGGACTGAGAGCAATCAATGGGACACAATCATTCCGGGGTACAAAATATATCGGAAGGACAGAACAGGTCGTGCAGGGGGAGGAGTGGCACTGTATGTGAAAGAAAATGTAGATTCAAATGAAGTAAAAATCTTAAGCAAATCCACATGTTCCATAGAATCTCTATGGATAGAAATGTCATGCTCTAACAAAAATATAACATTAGGGATCTATTATCGACCATCTGACCAGGACAGTAATAGTGATGATGAAATGCTAAGGGAAATTAGAGAGGTGATCAGAATTAAGAACCCAATAATACTGGGGGATTTCAATTATCCCCATATTGACTGAGAACATTTCACTTCAGGACGAAATGCAGAGATAAAATTTCTCGATACTTTAAATGACTGCTTCATGGAGCAGCTGGTACGGGAACCCACAAGGGGAGAGGCAACTCTAGATTTAATCCTGAGTGGAACGCAGGAGCTGGTCCAAGAGGTAACCATAGCAGGACCGCTTGCAAATAGTGACCATAATATAATAACATTTAACATCCCTGTGGTGGGATGAACATCTCAACAGCCCAACACTGTGGCATTTAATTTCAAAGGGGGGAACTATACAAAAATGAGGGATTTAGTTAAACAAAAGTTAAAAGGTACAGTGACTAAAGTGAAATCCCTGCAAGCTGCATGAGTGCTTTTTAAAGACACCATAATAGAGGCCCAACTTCAATGTATACCCCAAATTAAGAAACACAGTAAAAGAACTAAAAAAGAGCCACTGTGGCTTAATAACCATGTAAAAGAAGCAGTGAGAGATAAAGACTTCCTTTAAAAAGTGGGAGTCAAATCCTAGTGAGGCAAATAGAAAGGAGCATAAACACTGCCAAATTAAGTGCAAGAGTGTAATAAGAAAAGCCAAAGAGGAGTTTGAAGAACGGCTAGCCAAAAACTCCAAAGGTAATAACAAAATGTTTTTTAAGTACATCAGAAGCAGGAAGCCTGCTAAACAACCAGTGGGGCCCCTTGACGATCGAAATACAAAAGGAGCGCTTAAAGACGATAAAGTCATTGTGGAGAAACTAAATGGATTCTTTGCTTCAGTCTTCACGGCTGAGGATGTTAGGGAGATTCCCAGACCTGAGCTGGCTTTTGTAGGTGACAAATCTGAGGAACTGTCACAGATTGAAGTGTCACTAGAGGAGGTTTTGGAGTTATTTGATAAACTCAACATTAACAAGTCACCGGGACCCGGTGGCATTCACCCAAGAGTTCTGAAAGAACTCAAATGTGAAGTTGCGGAACTATTAACTAAGGTTTGTAACCTGTCCTTTAAATTGGCTTCTGTACCCAATGACTGGAAGTTAGCTTGTAATGCCAATAATTAAAAAGAGGTCTAGAGGTGATCCCGGCAATTACAGACCGGTAAGTCTAACATCAGTACCGGGTAAATTAGTTGAAACAATAGTAAAGAATAAAATTGTCACACATAGAAAAACATAAACTGTTGAGCAATAGTCAACATGGTTTCTGTAAAGGGAAATTGTGTCTTACTAATCTATTAGAGTTCTTTGAAGGGGTCAACAAACATGTGGACAAGGGGGATCCAGTGGACGTAGTGTACTTAGATTTCCAGAAAGCCTTTGACAAGGTCCCTCACCAAAGGCTCTTATGTAAATTAAACTGTCATGGGATAAAAGGGAAGGTCCTTTCATGGATTGAGAACTGGTTAAAAGACAGGGAACAAAGGGTAGGAATTAATGATAAATTCTCAGAATGGAGAGGAGTAACTAGTGGTGTTCCCCAAGGGTCAGTCCTTGGACCAATCCTATTCAACTTATTCATAAATGATCTGGAGAAAGGGGTAAACAGTGAGGTGGCAAAGTTTGCAGATGATACTAAACTACTCAAGATAGTTAAGACCAAAGCAGATTGTGAAGAACTTCAAAAATATCTCACAAAACTAAGTGATTGGGCAACAAAATGGCAAATGAAATGTAATGTGGATAAATGTAAAGTAATGCACATTGGAAAAAAAAACCCCAAATATCCATACAATATGATGGGGGCTAATTTAGCTACAGCTAATCAGGAAAAAGATCTTGGAGTCATTGTGGATAGTTCTCTGAAGATGTCCACACAGTGGGCAGAGGCGGTCAAAAAAGCAAACAGGATGTTAGGAATTATTAAAAAGGGGATAGAGAATAAGACTAAGAATATTTTATTGCCCTTATATCAATCCATGGTATGCCCACATCTTGAATACTGTGTACAGATGTGATCTCCTCACCTCAAAAAAGATATTCTAGTACTAGAAAAGGTTCAGAAAAGGGCAACTAAAATGATTAGGGGTTTGGAGAGGGTCCCATATGAGGAAAGATTAAAGAGGCTAGTTCTTTTCAGCTTGGAAAAGAGGAGACTAAGGGGGAATATGATAGAGGTATATAAAACATGAGTGATGTTGAGAAAGTGGATAAGGAAAAGTTATTTACTTATTCCCATAATACAAGAACTAGGAGTCACCAAATGAAATTAATAGGTAGCAGGTTTAAAACAAATAAAAGGAAGTTCTTCACGCAGCACACAGTCAACTTGTGGAACTCCTTACCTGAGGAAGTTGTGATGGCCAGGACTATAACAGTGTTTAAAAGGAACTAGATAAATTCATGATGGTGAAGTCCATAAATGGCTATTAGCCATGATGGGTAAGGAATGGTGTCCCTAGCCTCTGTTTGTCAGAGTATGGAGATGGATGGCAGGAGAGAGATCACTTGATCATTGTGTGTTAGGTTCACTCCCTCTGGGGCACCTGGCATTGGCCACTGTCAGTAGACAGATACTGGGCTAGATGGACCTTTGGTCTGACCTGCTACGGCCGTTCTTATGTTCTTATGTTCTTAGAATAAAGCAGTGTGAATTTTTTTCATGGCTGTTTCTGTTGTGACCTTTCAGTATGATGGTATATTAAAATGCTCCCAGTGATTAGTTTCACATTTATTGGCATATGCAGTGTGAAGTAGTTACAGATATGTGATTGAGGGATAAATTTGGAAATCTTGATTAAAATTGTTTGTAATTGTGGTTTTTACATAGTCAAAGGGATTAACTTTAGTCACATCTAGCAACTGTTAATAGTATTTTATACCTCTTCATCTCATTCTTTGATTTCTCTTACCTCTGAATATATTTTCTGGAGGATTTTTATTTTAACAGTATTTAAAAAGATTTTGCCATGTGCATGATAGGATTTATTAGCACATCATTCTAGAAAATATGAGGCTGAAATTCCTATATAATTGAACAAGAAAATTCCCAACTAAGGTAATGAAGCAATTCTGTTATTTTAGCATAACAGTTCCAACTTGGCAGTTGGAAGCTATGTGGAAATTCCAGGCAAAATCTTAGTGTATTCAGATGGTTGTGTGAAGCCATCTTCTGTGGTTATAGTACATATGCAGCAAACTTTTTCTTTTAAACTGATTGTTAAAAGGTGTTTCCAGTGTAATATAAATATACTATTACCAGGGTAGTCACTGCTTTGTATCCATTCCATTTATTTATTCTTGGTTTCACAATCTAAGAGATTAATCTGGACTGCACCAATCCCTGCCAACTGACTGCAGATTTATCCAATGCTGTCAAGGTCCACAGGTGTTTTGATAAGATAAGTTTTTTGTTTTTGTTTTGTTTTATTTTATGTAATGAACTCTGTCTATATTCTGAGAATTGATGGCTAGTGTGAGAACACTACTTTCTACTTCTTGTGAGCTGGATTCAAATCCTGTATGAAATTGCAAGTGCAAATGATTTTGAATGGTTCTCTGTTAAATTATTATTATTATAATGTATTATTTGTATTAGTGGTGCTTTGGAGCCCCAATCATGGACCAGGGCTTGGTTGTGCTAGGTGCAGTACTCAAACAACAAAGATATGGTCTTTGCCATGAAGAGTTACAGTCTAATATTGATCTATGTTACAAAATTGCAAGGGAGTTTATTATACACCTCTACCTCGATATAACACTGTCCTTGGGAGCCAAAAAATCTTACCGTGTTATAGGTGAACCGTGCTATATTGAACTTGCTGTGATCCACCGGAGTGCACAGTCCCACCCCCCCGGAGCACTGCTTTACCACATTATATCCAAATTCGTGTTATATCGGGTGGCGTTATATCGTGGTAGCAGTGTAGTTTAACTTAACCAAGTCTAGTTTCAGATATGGTAGAAGACCTTGTCAGCAAGGATTGTGTAAGCCATTGAGGTGTATTAGCTGACCTGTCTGGGTGTAACCCACACACCTCCTGGGTGTGGTGTTCTGTCCCCTCTAGTGGCACCAAGACCATTTAGAGATGAATGATTCTGCTACAGCCTTAGCTAAGCACATTTAGCTTTTAGATCATGCAGAAGACACTCATGCACTAAGCTTCAGAGGTCCTAAGTTCGATCCTGCCCACTGATGACCGGAGTCTGTCAGTGTTACAAGTGGGGGCTCATCCGGGATTTCAACTGGGAAGTCTCTGAAGCTCAGGATGTGCTTCCTCAGGTAGGTGAAGTATGTAACCTATACACCTCCTGGGTGTGGTGTTCTGTCCCCTTTAGTGGCACTGAGACCACTTAGAGTTTAATGAGTCTGCTACAGACTGAGCTAAGCACCATGTGGCTTTTAGCTCATGCAGTAGAGCAGCATTTCTCAAACTGAGGTCTATGGACCCCTGGGGGCCCTCGGGGGACTCCAGGGCGTCCATGGGCCCTACTGGGAAACTCCTCCCCCTCCCTTCCTCAGCTCGTCTCCCTCCTTCCCAGGCGTGCCCCCAACATACTGGGGAACAGGCTTACCTGTCCTGGCTCCCTGCCACCTCTGGAAGCAGCAGGAATGTACACTGGGGCGGGAAGGCCAGGGAGTTTCCACGCACTGCCCCTGGCCAAAGTGCTGACTTCACAACTCCCATTGTCCGGGGACTGTGGCCAATGAGAGCTGTGGGGGCAGTACCTGAGGGCAGGAGCAGTGCAGCCAGAGGGATGTGCCGGATGCTTTTGGGAGTGTCCCATGGTAAGCCCTGCCCCGCTCACCCCCCCACACCCTAACCCCCTTCCCCAACCTAGAGCCCACCCCCAACACCCAAACTCCCTCCCAGAGTCCGCACCCCTTCTTGCACCCAAACTCTCTCCCCGAGTCTGCACCCTACACTCCTTCTTCATCCCAACCCCCTGCCCCAGCCTGTGAAAATGAAAGTGAGTGAGGGTGGATGGGAGCAAGTGATGGAGGGAGGGAGGTTGGAGTGAAGGGAAGGGGCGGGAAAGAAGGTAGGCAAGGGCTGAGTGGGTGTCTTAGGGGTCCCCCCAAATTTTTAAATAAAAATGGGGTTCCTTGGGTTGCAAAAGTTTGAGAACCACTGCAGTAGAGTCTCATGCACTAAGCTTTAGCGATCCTAGTTTCGATCCCAGCTGCCAATGACCGAAGTTTGTCGGTGTTATTTGGGGAGCTCAGAACAGGACAGAAAATGAATAGTGAGTGAGAAATGTTCTCCCAGTCCCTACTGAACTATGACTTACTCTAGCTAGGTCTCCCTTTCTAATCATCTCAATTTTTGAAATTAACCAACATGAACAGATGAGTGTAGGGGCAGATGTGCTGGTATCTTTGTGCTAGACCTGGATTTGATGTCTGATTCTGGTCTTTTGCTCTTTGAGTCAGGAACACTGCAGAAACAGCAAAAACTGGGGGAAGTGGTACAAAAAGGATCATGATAGGTCACTGATACAGAACAATCTGGATTGCTTGATAAGCTGGGAACAAGGAAACAATATACATTTTAATATTGCTAGGTGTAAATGTATACATTTAAGAACAAAGAATAAAGGCCATACTTACAGGATGGGGGGACAATATCCTGGGAAGCAGTGACTCTGAAAAAGATTTTGGGGTAGTGGTGGATTGAGATGGGACATGCCCTCATCTCACTGACAGAAAACTCACTGACAGGGCAAGTAAGGTGCACCTCCAGAGCATGCTCGTTTTGAAGAAGGGGAAGTTAAAAAGGTGAAGTTGACAACAAAAGGGGTCAGGGAGTTTGCTCAAGAGTAGAGGCTGCTAGGGACTGCTAGGGAGCCCAGTAGGTAAGGGAGTCCTGCCTGAGGCAGTGACTAGCCTTCCCTCTCCACACCTCTTGTTTAGGGAAGACAGACACTGCAGCCCTGAGAGGGGCTCTGGGTGTCTGTTCTCCATAAGTGTTCTGTAGCTGGACTGGCGGAGCAGCTCCAGGGACTGGAGGTAATTAGACTGAGAAAGAACCCCAGAAGTGAGATCAGCCCCTTCAGGAACAATGAGCTTGTCCAGAAGCTTCTGTAGGAGATCATGGGGAAGAGACTATAGCCAAACCCAGACCTGAGGGTCAGCCAATTACATGGATAATCAATGGAACATGAGCTCTCAGTGTGATGCTGTAGCCAAAAGGGTTAATTGCGATCTTTGGATGCATAAACAGGGGAATATCAAATAGGAGTAGAGAGGTAATTTTGTGTCTTTATTTGGCACTGCTATATCATGTTCACTTACAGAGTCCACTATTTAAGAAAGATGTTGATAAATTGGAGATGGGTCAGAGAAGAGTCATGAGAATGATTAAAGGATTAGAACGGACTTGCCTTATTGTGATAGACTCAAGGAGCTCAATTTATGTATGTTAACAAACAGATTAAAGAATGACTTGATTACAGTCTATAAGTACCTGCATGGGGAACAAATATTTAATAATGAGCTCTTCAGTCTAACAGAGAAAGATATAATGAAATCCACTGGCTAGACACATTCAGATGGAAAATAAGGTGTTAAAGGGTCATGGTGGATTTTCCATCACTGGCCTTTTCTAAATCAAGATTAGGTGTTCTCTAGGAATTATTTTGTGGGAGTTCTATGGCCTGTGTTACACAGGAGGTCAGATGAGATGATAACAATGGTCTTTTCTGGCCCTTAAACCTATGAACCTAGAATCTCTGAAGACAAATAAGTGGATCTGAAATTGTCAGTAAATAATATTCTTCTTTGAGTGCTGTCCCTGTGGGTGTTCCACTGTAGGTAACGGTGCGTCCCGGCGCCGTTGATCGGAGATTTTCAGTAGCAGTGCCTGGTCAGGACGCACGCACTCAGTTGGTATCTCCCATCTTGTTGGAATCTTCCTGAGTGCGTGCGTCCCGCACCCTCCTTAGAATAATAGGATATCAGGGTTGGAAGGGACCTTAGGAGGTCATCTAGTCCAACCCCCTGCTCAAAGCAGGACCAATCCCTGGACAGATCTTTACCCCAGTTCCCTAAATGGCCCCCTCAAGGATTGAACTTATAACCCTAGCTTTTGGTACAGTCCCACATGATATTTTCATAAGCAAACTAGGGAAATGTGAGCTAAATGAAATTATCATAAGGTGGGTGCTTAACTGGTTGAAAGTCCATACTCAGAGAATAGTGATCAATGGTTTGCTGTCAAACTGGGAGGGCATATCTAGTGGGGTTCCACGGGGTCAATCCTGGGTTATAGTACTGTTCAATATTTTCATTAATGATTTGTATTAGAGAGGTAGCCGTGTTAGTCTGGATCTGTAAAAAGCAACAAAGACGTATTGGAGCATAAGCTTTCATAGGTGAATACCCAGATATGCATCTGACGAAATGGGTATTCACCCACGAAAGCTTATGCTCCAATATGTCTGTTAGTCTGTAAGGTGCCACAGGACTTTTTGTTGCTTATTAATGATTTAGATACTCAACTAGAGCGTATGCATATAAAATTTGTGGGCACCAAGATGGGAGTGGTCAATAGCACTTTGGGGGAAAGAATTAGAATTCAAAATTACCTTGACAAACAGGAGAATTTTTCTGGAATCAACAAGATGAAACTCAATAAAGACAAGTGCAAAGTACTTCACTTAGGAAGGAAAAAAATCAAATGCACAACTACAAAAAGAGGACTAACTTGATAGGCAGTACTACTACTGAAAAGCATCTAGGGGCTAGTGGATCACAAACTGTATGAGTCACAATGTGATGCAGTTGTGGAAAAGGCTAATATTAACAGGAGTGTCATATGTAAGACACAAGACGTAACTCCTGCTCTACTTGGCACTGGTGTATGGTGTCCAGATCTAGGCACCACACTTTAGGAAAGATGTAGACAAATAGGAGAGGGTTCAGAATAGACCAATGAAAATGATGAAATGTTTAGAAAGCTTGACCTATGAAGAAAGGTTAAAAAATCTGGGAATCTTTAGTCTTGAGAAAAGAAGACTGAGGTGGGAACCTGCTAACAATCTTCAAATTAGTTAATAGCTGTTATAAAGAGGTCGGTGATCAATTGTTCTTCACATCCGTTGGAGGTAGGAAGATGTGCTTAATTTGCAGAAAGGGAGATTTAGATTAGATATTAGGATTTTTCTAACTATGGCTACATCTACACTGTGAGCTAGGGGTGTGAATCTCCCACTTGTGTACACATATGCTAGTTCTCACTGAACTAGCACAAGTATAAACAGCGGTGTATCCACTGTAGGACAGGTAGTGGCAGCAGTAGCATGGCCTAGCCATGCTGAATACATTCCCACTTGTTTTAGGTGGGTTTGTACTTGACATGGCTAAGCTGTGCCTTGTTGCTCCTACCTTTGCTACTGCAGCTATACTGTTAACTATACTTGCGTTAGCTTAATGAGCGCTAGTGCAAATATATGTGCATGAGCAGGGGAATCACACTCCTAACTTGTAGTGTAGACATAGCCCATAAAAGATAGATAAGTACTGGATAAGATCCAAAGTAGGTTGTGGAATTCCCATCATTGGAGGTTTTTAAGAACAGATTAGACCAGTGGTTCCAAAACTGGGATTCGTGAACCCCTGGGAGTTTGTGAAATATTACAGGGGGTTCTTGGGAAAAAATTCCCTAATGGTGGACAGAACTGTCCCTAGGGACCCCAGGCAGCACAGGGCCAGCAGCCCAGAGCCCCTGGACTTCCAAGAGCTAAGCAGATCAAAGCAAGCATATCTATCACACTGAGGAGATTCAACCTTCAAGACTCCTTATGAGAAATGGAAAGGGAGGTGGATGTTTTTTGCTGTTTTAAAAATCAAATAGGCAGCTAGTATTTTTTTTTAAATTATTAGGAAGAACAAGTTTAAGCTTTTTTGTAACGGTCGTTGTTTGCCTGGACTGCTCGAGACCTCAGTGCTTGTGTAGGAGGAACTCTTTGAGCTGGCTTCTTAAATATCTTCATGCTGTTTCATATCTGATACTCCTTGATGAAACATAGGAGCCTTGTCTTATAACAGGCTTATTCAAAGTGATACAAGCTACGAAAGTGAGATCTTGGAAGAGTGTTGCCTTTTTCATAATGTAATAAAATAGTTTATTGATAAATAATAATTAATAATAAACAGTGTGTAATAAGCGTGTCATAAAAATAAATTTTATACTTCCAAGATCACTGCTTTTATAATTTATACTCAGATAAAGGAAAAAATCCCTGGAAATATTCATTTTTAGGAGGGGGTTCACGAGACTTGACATTTTAGTGAAAGGGGTTCATAAGTTGTTAAAGTTTGGGAACAACTGGATTAGACAAAACACCTGTTGGGAATGGCTTATGTGTACTTGGTCCTGACTCAGTATAGGGGGCTGGAGTAGATGACTTCTCAAAGTTCATTCCATTCCTTTGGTTCTATGAAATGAAGGGAGCTTTATATATATATATATATATATATATATATATATATATATATATATATATATATATATAATGTAATGTAATTAACTATGTGTGTGTGTGAGAGAGAGAGAGTTGTAGTCTTCCTCGGGTGCAAGGAATAGTATGCAAAGAGGAGCAGTTTGAAAGGATCAGGGATATCTGGGGTTAACTCTGTGTGTGTGTGTGTGTGTGTGTGTGTGTGTGTGTGTGTGTGTGTGTGTGTGTGTGTGTGTGTGTGTGTGTGTGTGTGTGTGTGTGTGTGTGTGTGAGAGAGAGCGAGCACATGCATGCACAGAACATGAACCAACTGTTTATTGTGTTCATTTTATGGAGTTCTGTCAACTGAATCTACAGTGAAGAGACTTATCTATTGTACAGAAAATATGTAAATCAAACTCTTTGAGCTATACAGGAAGCAGGGATTTGTAGCCATATAGTTGCAGGTCAGTAACTATACAGCATCACTGTGCTCTGATTAGTTGAGGCAATTCAATCAGTGTAGTTCAAAAATATTCTCATAGGCCAAATTTTTCTGGGTTAGCTTTCTCTCTTTCTAGTTCAGACTCCTATGGCCATTTCACTCTGCCAAGAGGTCTCTTCCACAGTAGCTCCTTTTTTGGCTCTTAGGCCTGAGATACTCATTTTCTGTTTTAAACCCCGAGGACACCATTGCTCACCATATTTTTCCCTGATGTTGTCCGTAGTGCCTGTGACATATTCATATAGAGATGCCATTCACAGGGGGAATACTATCTGTAGCACTCAATTAAAAAAAAGGTATGTCTTTCCGCAGTGCCAGTGGCTTCTTTACATCTTGTTGGAGCATGAACCCTCACTGAAATGTAAATGGAATTGTACTGAAATAATATACAGTCTTTCAAAAAAATTGGTTTCCTGAGGAAAATATTAAATCTGCAAGGTTAGGCTAGAACTGTAAGATGCTCAGTGCTTCCTATTATGTGCTAAGCATCTTCAACTCCCATTAATGTCAGCAGGAGTTGGGGATATGCAGCATATTTTAGGCACGACAATCACTTTACAAGTTCAGACCCTGTAGATTGAGTTTAAAAATAAATCAAAACATGATCTCTTTAAAATAATCTTTTTGGTTGGGCTTTGGAGGTGGGCCTAATAAACAAGTATCTAACAGACCCACAAATTTAAGATGTTTGACCTAGTGATTTTTGTAGAATTGATTAATAGAATTCCTCCTTCAAGTCCCTCTTCAAAACATGCTTTTCCGTGACCTCTATAAACCTAATCCTACTTTGCAAACATAAAAGGTGTTTGTAGCAATCACTCACCCAAGAAAATAGAGACACTGTGGGTACGTCTACACTACAGGATAAATTCGAATGAGCTTAAACCGATTTTATAAAACAGATATTATAAAGTCGATTGTGCGTGTCCACACTAGGCACATTAATTCAGTGGTGTGCGTCCGTGGTCCGAGGCTAGCGTCGATTTCTGGAGCGGTGCACTGTGGGTAGCTACTGTAAAATAATGAGGCCAGTAACATCGATTTGCGTCCACACTAACCCTAAATCGATATAGTAATATCGATTTTAGCGTTACTCCTCTCGTTTTGTAGGAGTACAGAAATTGATTTAAAGAGCCCTTTAAATCGATATAAAGAGCAGTGTAGTGTGGACGGGTGCAGCGTTAAATCGATTTAATGCTGTTAAAATCGGTTTAACAGCGTAGTGTGGACCAGGCCTGTATAATCAATGCGGTGATGTTTTCAACCTTGGCTAGCTGGCTCATTTGGGGCTACAGGCTAAAGCCTGTGTGCTGCTTTCATTCAAGTTGGTACCCATTCCACTTTGCAGTGAGGATGCAGGCTAAAGCACTCAAGTGCTGATAGTCCTCTATTGCTGTCCCACAATTCCCCCGAGGTGCCCAGAAAGAGACAATTTCTTTTGCAGTTCATTGGGAAATAATTAGACTGACTCAGTTTACTGCAGCACAAAGTACCATGGGATATTCCCCAAGAAGTCCTAGAGACATCCATAGGTGAATGCAGTGCCTATGAGGACACAGTAACTTGAGCATGGCTTTGCATTGTGGCAGTTCACACCTGGCTGAAACTCATAGCTTTGTTCCTTCTTGTTTTTGTTATCCACATGTTTATAATATAACGAGAAAAACAAAATGTAGGTGTATTCCTTTGTTGTGTTAGTTAATGATGCAGTGGACTTTGATTGTCATATCTTGTATCTTTTTAAAACAATAAAGTCTCTGAAAATTTGTAGATTAATAGGAATTACGGGAAATGAAATCAGATTATTTTGGAAAGACACTGACAAAGGATTTGAGTAGCTGAACATAAGGAATATTTTATGTTCATGGAACGGGAAGAGTTATAAATATTAATAGTTAAAAATTGCAGTCACCTTTCCTGAAATATTCTGTATTGTTTTAAGAAAAAAACAGTGATAGGGAAACAATTTTTAGACTGCAAATTAAGGATTTGGGATTGGGTTTATATAATCTATGTATATGTAATATATTAATCCTCTGAAAACCAACAGTTATTTTTTACACATAATAAAGGGTCTTTTAAACGTCAGTTTTGTTGAACAGTAATTTTTGGTAACAAGTATTCTCAATTATCATCTTTAAAAAAAGTTGTTCCGTTTTAAAGTGAAGAGTCACTCAGAAATTTCAATATTGTGTGTGATTTGACTTTTCCTGAGAATAATTTTTAAAAACTGAAAAGAGCATAATCAGCATCTCAAAATAAAAGTTTTGGGGGAAAGCTTTCGCTTTCCGGGACCTCCATGACTTGTGCAGTGGCCGGTGCAGCTGGCTCAGGGGCTGCCTGAGGAGCTCGGGCAGCCCCGAAGCCAGCTGCACCAGCCACTGCTGGGGCAGTCTTGGACCACCGCCTCCCACCTCAGCAGCAGCAGGAGTTTGGGTGCGTGGGGGGAGGAGGTCAGGGCTTGGGCTTCCCAGCCACTGGGAGCTGTGGAGCCAGCCCTTGGAGCAGGGTCAGCATGCAGAGCTAGGAGTTGATGGAGGGACATGTCCCCGCTTCCGGGGAGCCACAAGGAGCCAGATAAGGAGGTTCCAGCCCCGCCAACCCCTGCCCCTAGCACCCCACACCGCTGCCTGCTCCCCCCAGCACCAGCAGGGTCCAGGCCTGCTCCTCCCCTGAGCACCTGTGGTGCTCCCCGGGCCATCCCCCCAAGATTTAGTCAGGGGTATATAGTATAAGTCATGGACAGGTCATGGGCTGTGAATTTTTGTTTACTGGCCGTAATCTGTCCATGACCTTTACTAAAAATATCCGTGACTAAAACATAGCCTTAGCTATAGACAATTCAAACTTCACAAGTCTCCTAGATCAAGATTTTTAAAGGCATCAGTGTGACAATGCATATCTGATTTAAGAGACTAAATTTCATTTTCAAAAGCACAGCAACACCTAAATACCTGTAAAAATCTGGTGCTGCTAACTATCTATTCATAACTTTGGTAAATTTGATGAAATCCTATAAATAAAATTCTGGTGTTTAAACTAGCTAACACTTTTACAACTTGTAAACCATAACTTTAGAATATTTAAAAGTGATACCTACTCAGGGATAAATCCTGTGAGGTGCTGAATGTCCTTCAACTGCAACTGATTTCTTCAGGAATTGAAAGATCAACAGCACCTCACAAGGACTGGACCTAAGATCTAAGCCCTACATGTTAATGACTGCTTTTGAAAGAAATGGATATAACCAAAGTGCTAAGGCTCAGCACCTATGAGGAACAGCTTCTGCTTAGGACTCAATTTTGTGAGGTGCTTTGTGCTCCTGTGATGAGTTAAGCATCCTCAGATGTTAATTACTCCAGTGGAAATAGAAGGCATCGGTCTTTGTTCTAAGGTCCACAGTCCTGTTATAGTGGGTACTGTGGCCTGCTTGCAGGTTGTGGGACAGAACCAGACCTGTCACTCACTGCCCCCCCCATCACTTCCTCACCATTTTCTCTGCTTCCCATTAGTCAGCTGCTGAGCCAGCCCTCCCTGCTGCAGAGTTTTCAGAGGGAAATTCCAAACTTTAGTTAAAATTTCTGACTTACACTTCAGCTCAACAACATGTCTGTCCAATTCCCAACTGTGTCCCAGAGCCTTGTTTGCCCTTTGGGGAGAATGCCTCTGTCAAGGTTTTTCCTCCCACTTTGAACTTTAGAGTAAAAATATGGGGGACCTGCATGGACCCTTCTAAGCTTAATTCCTAGCTTAGATATGGTAACGCTGCCACCAGCTAGAAGTCTGTATCTGGCACACTTCTGTTCCCCCCAAACCTTCCCTGAGGAACCCAAGTCCCAAACCCCTTGGGTCTTAAAACAAGGAGAAATTAACCATCTCCTCCTTTCCCCCCAGACTTTCCCCTCCCTGGGTTGCCTTGGGAAGCTTCACACTGATTCAAACTCCTTGGATCTTAAAACAAGGAGGAATTAATCATCCCCCCCTCCTTTCCCCCCACCAATCCCTGGTGAGTTTAGACGCAATCCCTTGGATTCTAAAACAAGGAAAAATCAATCAGGTTCTTAAAAAGAAAGCTTTTAATTAAAGAAAGAAAAGGTAAAAATTATCTCTGTAAAATCAGGATGTAAAATGCTTTACAGAGTACTCAGATTCATATAGATTAGAGGGACTCCTCACCCCTAGCCTGAGATTCAAAGTTACAGCAAACAGAGGTAAAAATCCTTCCAGCAAAAAGACACATTTACAAGTTAAGAAAACAAACATAAGACTACTCCGCCTTTCCTGGCTATACTTACAATTTTGAAACATGAAAGACTGATTCAGAAAGATTGGGAAAACCTGGGTGTACGTCTGGTCCCTCTTAGCCCCAAGAGCGAACAACGAACAAAACAAAAAAGCACTAACAAAGACTTCCCTCCACCAAGATTTGAAAGTATCTTGTCCCCCTATTGGTCCTCTGGTCAGGTGTCAGCCAGGTTCACTGAGCTTCTTAACCCTTTACAGGTAAAAGAGACATTAACCCTTAACCATGTGTTTATGACAGCCTCCTTAGCTTCACTTCCCTTCGGAGGAGTTTGCAGTGGCTGGTGTCCTACAGGCTTCAGGGATTTAACTGGGATGAGAAAAAACGGATGGAAAAAGAAAAGGCTGTATCTCCTGCTCCCCTGCCTCATCAAGTGCTTTGCTGGGGAGCTCAACCAGCTCTGTGGGCAGGATATAGCTTCCCTCACAGCCCAGCTGGCTGGGGTCACCTTAGCTTCCTCTTCCACCAGCTGGAAAGGAGCCAGGCAGGAGTGGAATTGCCTGCTCTGGGACAGGCATCCTGCACACTCCATCTCCATGAAGTCACTGAAGCCAGGAGGGCATCGCACCAGATGAATGTCTGAGTCTCTATAGCCTGCACCAGCAGTCACTCCTGACTGCAGAGCTCAGCCATCTTCTCCCTCCTCCTTCACTTCCCCAGGGATAGTGGATGGAGGACACAGCACAGACACTGCCAGTGCCAAAGTGTATGGTAAGGGCCCAGCTCCCCCTTCCTACTACCATCTTCATAACAGGTACCTCCACCTCAGGGGATCCCTACTGATAGGAGACCTCTAGGAGAAACACACATCCATCTGGCCCATGTAGCTCCCACACAGTGAAGAGGGGTAGAGCTTCTGGGTAGCCCATCTTGAACCTCAGGCCAGTATCTTCCCTGAGAGATTCAGAAGGGGTCCATGGGGGGGAAGGGAGACAATAAGTCCAGCCTCTTTAAGCGGAGGGGAGTGCTAGCCACTTGAAATGTTTTAGGAGTACTCTCTGAACCCAGTTTTGCTCCCCCCTCTGAAGCAGAATTATGGGGACAAACTCCCAAACAGGAAATAAATGAATAATTAACCAGTGGTGTTTTCTCTTTCTCGCCTTCACAAAGTGCACCAGGGCAGATAATCCCCAGTGTCTGTTTCCCATGCTTTACCTCAGATGTGTTGCATGGCAGATCAGTGCAAAAATGCGACAAGGCCATAGACACATGCTAATTCCTCTAGGTGTGCACACCCTTCCTCCCCAACATCCATACACATACAAAGAGAATTTTTCCTCCTTAGGGAAGGAAGGCATCCTCATCAGGCATCTATTGGGGGCATATACCTGAATGATCATTATATCTTTTTGATGTGCTTTTATCACTATTATCATTACACTTGAAGATGATAGATTCACTTGTTCAATCCTTCCAGCTAATTCAGTCTACTATAGTTACCACTACTTTCCTATTTTGACATCCACCTACACTGATAACTCTGTATTCTTTGCTGCTCTAAAGGCTTTTGACAAAGTCATCTTGACCTGCCTATAATGTCTCACTCAGTCCCACCATTGTAATGTCTAGTCTCTCCATTTCTCTGTGTATATTGGCTAGCTTCCTGGGTTGATTCAGTACCCTTACATTCCATGTGACAGTGCTTGTAGTTGCCAATTTCAGTCTTCCAGCCATGCAGCGCACTTGTTCGTGCAGAAGCCCAGTCAGATTTCACAGCAGTTGAGGAATACTAGGTTGGGTTATCATAGTATAACTTTGGGGCTCATGCCTTACAAGGGCCCCAAGAATCAAGTGCAGTAAGTTTTTTGGGTTGGAAATCCTAGCCTTTAGTCAGAAGGCTTAGCCCACAAGGTAGCAGGGATTTTGGCAGCTGGCTTACTGAATGGTGGCCTACACTTGCCATATCATAGTGCCAACTTTGGACATTTGTGGCATTTTATAGGTGCAACAGACCATCTGCTGTTGCACCACATCCTGTTAGTACTCTCATCAAATTGTCCACAACTGCTTATTCAGACAGATTTCCCTGCTTATATTGTGGCTAACCTCCATATTTAAAAACGGTTCCACTATCCATAACCTGCGGACGCATTCAGTGGCAGAAGACACTGCCAGGGATTATTCAAATATATGACACAACAACTTCAGATTCTGATGAGGATGTCAAAAAATTCTGTGAAAACACTGAAGTACTGGAAATCAGTGTTGGAAAGAAAGACAGAGGTAATCCTTATGGGAGATTGGAACACAAAAGTAGGAAGAGAACATATATGGCAGTGGACCCATTTGACCGTGGGGAAAGAAACAGCAGAGGAGAAAGATTAATAGAATTTTGCAAGAAACATGACCCCATTATCTGCAATGCTTATTTTGAATGAAAAGAAAGTTCAAGGCATACATAGGAATCACCAGTTTATACATATAAAAAACAAATAAATTTTATACCAGTCAGCTGTGGGTACAGAAACAGTGTTAGCAAGATTAATGTTATGCCAAGTGGAGATTATGAATCAGATTACAGACTGGTGTTGATGAGATTGAATATCAAATTGAAAAAGTTACAGAAAACCAAACACTATCTAAGACTGAACCTTGAAGAAGAAGTGTTATCAAAGAAGCTGCAGATAAACATGTAAGGAAGAAGTTACTAGCTAATAAAAACTCATTGAAATCATTGTTCTAATGGACAAAAGAAGGAAAGTAAAAGCACAAAGATTGACAAGAGAAAAACAGTATTACTGAAGTAATAATAAAAGGATAAAGAATAAATGCAGATTAATAAAGACTAAATGGTTGAATGAGAAATGCAAAGGAATTGAACAACTGGATAAAGAGAACAAACCAAGTGAGATTGTCAAAATATAAGAGCCTTCAGTTACAGAAGGAAGGTGATCAATATGACCCTTAAACACAAAAATGGAAAATATATGTCAGATCCTAAAGACAAAAACAAGAGATGGTGAGAATATATCAATGAACCATATGATGATGATAGCCATGAAAAATCTTAACTAGAGATTAATCAAGTAAGCCTGCCAATAACTGATGAAGAAATCATGGCAGCAGTAAGAAGTGTTCAGAATGGAAAAGCTATAGGCTGTGATAGAATACGAGCAGAATTGTTAAAAAATATAGAGGATGAAGGCTTAAAAGCCCTGTCTGAGGTAATGAAGAATATGTTTGAGACAGAAGAATTGCCAGAAGACTTTATAACTTGACTGTGTATCCAAATCCCATAAAACAACAATGCTATGGATTGTTAAGACTACAGAACAATCAGCCTAGTACACATGCCTCTAAGATACTTTTGCAATTTGTTCAAGACCAAATGCAAGGAAAGATTGTTAAGGAAATAAGCAAATGACAATAGGCCTTGTAGTTCATATTAGAAAGATCAGTTGAAAT
The DNA here is from genome assembly GCF_025201925.1 of Gopherus flavomarginatus. Classification (NCBI taxonomy): domain Eukaryota; kingdom Metazoa; phylum Chordata; order Testudines; family Testudinidae; genus Gopherus; species Gopherus flavomarginatus. The sequence goes on from NC_066618.1 coordinate 264,586,528, forward strand.
GGGGAAAACAGTATACTTGTGTTTGCATATGAGCATTTGACAAAACCTGCTACTACAAACTGCTCAGCATATTAAGATTAGTAGGGATTGATGGATACAAATACTGAGTAATGAAACATTTGTACTGGAATCAGAAGCCAATTATAATGGGAGATGAAAATGAAAATTTAATAGAGATCAAGAGATGAGTGAGATAAGGTAATGTAATGTCACCTACTTTATTCAACATTTATAGTGAGTGTTTGATTAAATTAAAGAAAGAGAAGACAGTATTAAGAAAAATGGGAAAAGGGTGAAACCACTGATAGATCCAAAGAGCTACCAACCAGTTTCTTTGCTGAGTGTCATCTACAAGCTGATGGAGAGATTAATCTTGATGTGGATTAATGAGCGAGTTGATCCTCAGCTGCCTCACATTCACGCTAGATTCAGGAGGGGATGATGCACCCAGAGTCTGGCATTCTTCTCCGAGACAAGATATAGAAAACTCATTTGAATCAGGAAAGAAAGTTGGTGCAGTTCCTATTGATCTGATGACAACTACAAGAACTGTGTGGCCTGTCAGGCTGACTGCCAATTGCTGCAAGTTATTCCTCGTAGGTCGATGGTGCAATTCACTCAAGACATGATTAGCAGCTGAGGCTATATCCTGCAAGTTGGGGAGAAAAATCAGTCACCTAAAATGTCTTCTTATGGCCTTGCACAGGGGTCAGTTTTGGCTCCTCTTTTTTTCGATATATACAGTACATATACAATCTTCTTGAAATGCAGGCTGACAAGTAGGTGTATGCTGAAGGCATCTGTATTGCTGATACTGGAAACTACTTCCACAGAATTGAAGGGAATCTTAGACAAGACATAGATACCTTCACCACTTACTTCCAGCAGCAGAGACTAATGCTCACTGATACCAAGACCATGGTAACTACTTTCCATCTAAACAATTGCTTGTCAATCAACCCATCTTGATCCATGTCCAAGGATGGCTACTGACATTTCATCCAGTTGTCACATACTTTGTAGTAATATGCAGCCATAACCTAACACATCAGTTTTATTTGGAGCACCTGAAAATGAAGATCTCTTCCTACTTTGGTTTGAAAACTGGGGAAAATAAGGAGCAGACCTTTTCCCCCTTTGTACATTTGTATTTGCCCTGGTGTTTGCTCCTGCTGAATATTGCTTTGACATCTAGGATAGCAATCACCACACTCAACTTGTCAACACAGTATTGAATTTGCCTACTCATATTATTAGTGACTGCTTGAATTATACACCAAGCTCCAGTCTGTATGTGTTAGCACACAGAGCTCCACCAGACCTTTGATGAGAGGCCATTACTGTTGTCTGTCTGAAGAGCTGTGACAAATGAAACAAACCACTGTGTCTCAGACAGGAAACACAGTGCCAAGTCAAAAGTCTGCTCATACTCAGGGGAGGAATTCCACTCCTGTGGACTAGCGTGTGACACAACAGCTGATCTGGACATCTCTGCTACAGGCTCTTTACTATGCATGGATGATCAGCACCACCCAGGAGCTGAAAACTATTGCCTTATAGAGTGGAGGGATCAGTGGGAAAGAGAAAGAGAGTCTAACCCACTAAATAATCAGGATTCTGTCACTGCACCTGACTCCTTGTCCACTTGATTGCAGATATTGGAACAGGCACTACAGATATGCACTAGCTTGGCCTGGTTTTCTCCCTACTCAGTCACTATGGGGCAGGATTGAAGACAGTAACTTCCATCTTGGAAGAGTGCCCAACTCAACATCTGAAGGACAGTTTACAATGTTTAGCCTCCCTGTGTACAGAGGCTCTCCTCTGATTATGGAACCTGAACATCAAACTCTGACATCTGCATGTGAGAGAAGAACTTTTTGGCTGTCATTACCAGCTAATGTAATGTCCAAATAATTGCTTCAAGCTTCTGTCACAGGCTGCATGCCTCCACCTCCTCCTCCTCCTCCCCCCACATGATGGCTATGGAGTTATGGTAAGGATAGCAGACTGGATATTGAAGAACTAGCATGCATTAAGTGTCCTCTGACCCAACATTTCTTTCTTTCTATCTCACTATTCGCCTGACCTCCATTGCAGGTTTAAAGACTTTCTGGAATAGAAGGTTCCTCAGTGTGTAGCAGTCAAAATTTAATCTAGTATCTCTATCAAAGATATATGTGGCTACTTTCCCTGGTGGCTGGACTCAGTGTGTCTTGCTAGAGGAAATTTGTACCTGAAAGAGTGGTATCCTCAATATATGGACCTGTCATAGGCAGGCATCATCTCAGTCCCTTTCTTTGGGCATGAAAACTCTCATGTAGAGTCAGGCCAACAAAAATAAATAAATAAAAACCAATTGTCATCTGATACCCAAAGTTCCCCCACATGATTTCATAAGCAGGGCTAACATGAGTGGACAATATTGCAAGAATGGTTCCTCTCAATGTAACAAATTGTTTGACCTAACAGTTCCTTCCTGAGGAGGTAGGATTCAAATCTGTTTCATGAAGCTATAAGGGGCTTTGGTCCTTGGGATCAGATGCTCAGACAAGTCATTTCCCAGCTATCTGACTGATATAATGGGAAATGTCATGGAGAGCTGATGCTGTTCAGGGTCATCAGAAAAGTTGGGTCCTGCCAGACAATATAGAAAGTAATACAGGTCCTATGGCAAGATGAACTAATCTGTGAAGTACAACAGGAGAAAATACCTCTTTGCAAGTGGCAGCTAGAACAAGTTCAGGATCAGTAACTACCGTCTATTGCAGGAGTGTGCAAAGTTTTTGACCTGAAGGCCACATTGAGGAATAGAAATTGTATGGTGGGCCATGAATGCTCACAAAATTGGGGTTGGGGTGCAGGAGGAGGTGAGGGCTCTGGTTGGGGGTGCAGGCTCTGGGGTGGGGTTGGGGATTAGGAGTTTGGGGTGTAGGAGGGTGCTCTGGGCTTGGACTGAGGGGTTCAGAGAGGGATTAGGGCTGGGGGTGTGTGCGGAGGGATGCAAGTTCTGGCTGGGGATGAGGGCTAGGAATGAGGGTTTGGGGTGCACGAGGGTGATCCATGCTGCGACTGAGGGGTTTGGAGAGCAGGAGGGGGATCAGGACTGGGGCAGGGGGTTTGGGCATGGGGAGATGCTTGGGGTACAGGCTTCAAGCGGTGCTTACCTCACGTGGCTCCTAGAAGCAGTGGCATGTCCCTTCTCCATCTCCTATGCATGGAGCAGCCCCTGACCCTTGGAGAGCCGGAGTGGGGCTGAGCCGTGTGGTGCAGGCCCCGACCTGTGTCCCCACAGGGAGCTCATGGGCCGGCCCATGGGCTGTATTTTCCAACCCCTGGTCTATTGTCTCAGAGCTACCTGCAGATTTCCCAGGAGGCATATCTGGCATTAGAACTCTGAGTGGTGTCAGTTTCTTTCAATTTGAGAGCAAAAGAGCTGCCTATAGCTTTGATTAAATGTGGTCACTGGACGTTGTCCAGAGTTAAGCAAGAATTTCAGGAATAGCTTTGTTCCATTCCCAGTCTCAGCAACCTATTGAAAGGCCATAAAATCATCCATTATCTGTTTCACATTAGAGCATCATAGTCCCCTCCTCATCCTATTTCTAGTCTCAGAGAACTGGAGACAAGCAGAGAGAGGTCCTGTCTGAATCACCTGAATAATTCCCTAAAGGAGGCTTATCTTCAAAGTATTCACATTTTACCATCCTCAGACAATTCTTACCTTTTGCAGATGAATGGATAGCTATGTCTTTTCCCAGCTTTGAGCATTACCGTTTGATCTCGCAGGGTCATGTTTTAGGATCATAGTAGCAATTATACTGGCTTTAGGGAAGAAGGAAATCTCTTCCTAGACAATTTTTCTGATCAGGGTTCTGTGCAGAGAGAAAGCTGATGTAAACACATGGTGGCATGGTTCCTGGAATATTTTGGATTCAGGACAAATACAGACACACTATGTCAGGGAAGCCAATCATAGACCTTGGCTGAGGATAAATACCATCAGATACAAGGTAATATCTCAGAAAAATAGTAACAGAAAATAAAGATGGCCATAATGGAGAACAAATGGCATCCCAAAAATAAAAGTCCAAGTCTTTTTTGGACCATATTGAGATGAGAATTGCCATTCACAGTTATATTTCAATGACCCAGATTTCATATGATACCTATCCTATAATTCTGGATATCCCCTTCATACCTCTTCAGTCTCATCCTTTGGCAGAGATCTAGCTCCAAATGTATATTCTCTATTCCAACAACTGGTGAACACAGTTTTCTTTTTAACTTTTAACTTTTAAAAGCATCTTCTTAATTCAGTTCAGGGATAGGGGTACCAGAAAATGATCACAGCATCCTCCCATGATTCATTGAGGTCTCAGCGCACTGCTCCTTTAATGGATAACAGGCCTGTTCTGGTTATGACAGTCTACATGTCTGACAGGATTTTCATAATAACTGGGAAGACAACGATCAGCCCTACTCCAGAGAGAAATTTTCCTGTTCTGGGTGGAACATGATTTCCCATCTCTATGTGCACTGGCCATCAAGAGGGAGATGAATAGCAAGACTTACGTAGCAGACGTTGAATTCAAAGAGTGGCTCCTATACCCAGAAATATCTCACTTGCAGTAAGTCAATATGGTAGGCTAGTGGTCAACCTCCTGGCATCTTGAGACACTAAATAAAGTGCCCTATAGCCTCTCTGTATGTCAGAACCCAGGATATGAGGTGATGAATGACATCTTACAAAGCTGGTCAAGGTCCTTGATATATGTCTTCTCACCTCTTCCAGGACAATACAAAAGATAGGGCTATGGAAGTGACAATGATAATGTTTATACCTTTCTGGATGCAGAGGCTATGACTTTCAGGCCTGATTTACCTAGCGCTGGATCTTCGGATGTAGTTATATTGCAGAAGAGGACTGCTATTGTAAAGCCAATCCTCCATTTGGGACCAGAGAGGTATAAAATTAATACTTGGATGAAGTGATTATCATTGTCCTGAACCACCAAAGAAATCAACAAATAGAACTTATTTTATTGGCTGAGACAAAGTTCACAGTTTAACAACCATGTTAAACCAATGAAACATAGGCTTGAGTTCCTCTAGGAGGATTTTATTGTGGATGTATACTAGTGTCCAAACAAAAAGGTCAAGTCTCTGTGCTATAATGTGCTCAGCCTGTTCAAGAAAAGGAATTTTTGTACAATTTCTAACAGTAAATGTTTCCTTAGGGCATCAACCTTATTCCAACCCTGCAAGGTCATAGTACACTGCCTTGGCACTTCATTCTGTTCCTTACAGCGCTACCCAGATTGAACCTCTATTGGAGATGTCATAATTCTTCCTATCCATTACAATAGGCCTCCTGATGGCCACTATCCCCACTCAGATGAGCTCTTTTTTGAAGCTGGGGGCTTTCTGTAATGAGATCCTGTCATTCTGAGGAGCACTGACGATCCCATGGCAGAGTAGTCATATCTCCTGTGTTGATATCAGTAGAGAGCCACATGGCAATCAGTTCCTAAATTCATCATGTTCTACATATTGAGCATCCAGCCTTAGCCAATACCAGTTCCTTTCTTTTGGCAGAAGTCTTCCACCTATGTTAGTGCTCAAAGGAAGATGGAAGATTATATTTATATATAATCTTCTTCATTTTTGGATGTCCACATTTAAAGGATGATCCTGCTTCCTATTCTAGAGTCATACTTTTATGAATATCCCATTGTAATGGATCTGTGGAGCTTAGCATGAAGAAGAATAGCAAAATATATCGGTGTTTATCTGAAAATTTGCTTTATCTGAGGAATAATATCCATAGATCTTGCTAGTGGTGCTGAAACAATTTGTATAGTGGGGGTTATGAGGACCATTGAACCAAATTGTAAACCCTGTAGATGTTGGAAACCACTTCAAGACAGGGGTGCGGCTGCATCCCCCCACACCCCTACTTCCAGCACCTGTGGATCTGGCCCACCCTGGAGACAAATGGATCATCCAAAACAGATGGAAATTGACATCCCAGGATTTACTGTCAGGTGAAATTTACAATGCTCTGTGACAGGAGAAATTGCCATGCTTTTTCCTCACAGTATATTTAACACAATATGTAATTTAGGAACATAGATTTGAATTATCATTGGTATGGAAGTTATTTTAACTGGAGGGAACAGAAGAGGAAGGGGGCATTTTCCTGCTGCCAGTAACTGACAGGTCTAGTTCTGACCCCCCAAGCTGCAAGCAGGTGGAAGTACCCATTGTTATGGGTCTGTGGGCCTTATTACTTGAAGGAATTAATTTTTCAGGTAAGCACAGGAACATTTTCCTATTCAGCATGTTGCAGGATTGTGCATATACTACAGAGAAATATGAAAGCTGCTTGACTATGTGAGCAAACTTCTATACCATACTGAAATGAGAACTGTAAAGCAAGAAGGAAAATGGTTATATTATCAGGCAAAGATAGGATAGGGTCTTACTGATAGTGTTTAAATGCAGTCGATCCAATACAAGCTTTTATGACTAGCTTCTCTTTTAAGAATATTCAGTTATCTGATTCCAAATACAAGTAGCTCACTAGAGGGTTCTTTAAGAGAGGCATTTAGAATAAACTGATATTGAGACTAGCTCTTTACATACAAAAATATCCAAGGGTTGTGGGAAAACAGAATTTCTCACAGTCATCTATTCAGTATCTCATGACATATACTCAGCACAGTGTTCTTGATTCCCCAACATGCATACAGTGCCTGCTATTATCTGCTTATTCATTTTAATGGATCCTGGGTAACGAAGCATATTCAAAAGCCTTAGTGGTCACTCATTATTGCAGTATTACAGCCCTCACTTACATCCGTGTAGGACCAAGTCCTTAATGATTATTTGGTGGACTTTAATTGAGGGGTAAATGGATTAAGCATAGGACTGGATTTTAATCCTATCTCTGCTACCATTTTCTTGGATGTGGTTTGGATAAATCACTTAACCGTTGTGTCTAGGTTTCTGTATTTGAAAAACTTAGATGATACTTCTCAGAAATATTGTGAGATTAGTTTGTGTTTATACAGTGCTATGAAGATTTAAATCAGTTATTACTATTTGTATCTATTCAATTATTACATATTTTGATTTAGCTAAAATAGAAACTGTCACATATCTTCAATTTATATTAATGCGTTCATTGTACTGAGTAAAGTTGTGAGTGAGGGATCATTTTTTGGGTAAAAGGAATGTGAAAAAAGGACCAGCCTTAGAAATTAGTAACATAGGAACAATTGTTCCTAAACTTAGTCATGTAAATAGTTCCACTGAATTTGAATAATGAGAGTAAGATTTTCCCCATAGTTAGTAGTGAATCCCTTGTTAATACAAAAATGTAATTCCTTTAATTTTAATGGCAAAAGAAATGGTTTGAATTGCATTTTCATTTTATTTCTAAAGGTCTGTTCCTTTTGATTTTCTGGAAGATCTTATGTTATAAAAAACAAATGTTGTGTTTATGTGCATACTTCCTATTTTAAAAGTATGAAAACTGACAATCCACCTGGGCACTTTAAAGCCTTGTCTATTTCAGGAGATCTCCCACTATTTCACTATCACCAGCTCCACTGGTGATAGTGCAGCAGGAGGCGTAGTGGTGTAGACAAAGCTCAGACCTTTTTTAATTTGGAGTCATCACGACATGCTCTGGGCAGGGTTAAACAACAAAGTGGTAAATACTCCTGAACCCTGTCTACACTAGGACTCCTAACATTGCCTACACTTATCTCCTGTTCATTAAAAGGAAAACCATCCAGATAAGAACAATGCTGTCACAGTAGTAAAAGGATAGGGGTTACTTAATAATTGAAAACTCTCATAAATGTTGTAAATGAAGTGGAATGAACTCATTCTAATATGATACTGTAATGTCAATGAGTGTTAAGTTTCAGAGCTAAAATAGAGTGACCTAGTATTTTGTACACATTTATTTTAGTCGTGTCAAATAAAGTGTTACAGAAAGTTAATTTTGCATCCAATAATAAAGGCAAAAATATCTTTAACACAGCAACTTTGTAATATTTTTGTTCTTCTAATAACATGGTCTTAAAGGTTATAACTAGCTAATGTACAGCTACTGATGATGCAAATAAAGTAACTTGAGTGACTTGTCAGAAATATTATCTCTGGTAGAGAGACTCTTCATAAATTTAATAATGTTTCAATGTACTTAACAGCCAGGGACTGAGTTAGTTATTCTTAAAAGTACATTTTGTAAATATTGTATGCCTCTTAAAAGTAATGGTTACTTTAACCATTGTGCAAAGTAAATCAAAAATATAACTTACTGAAACAAGTAAAGTGTAAAACTAACTGTGGCCTTTTTATATGGGGAAGCTTACAGATCTCTGATAATAAAGCAGTAAACTATATAGTTGTAAGTAGTGAGGCTAAAGTTTTAACAAGGAAGGTCTAGTCACTTAAACTGCCAAGAGAGAAATTGTTGCATGATGCTAACTCACTCTCTTTATCTGAAATAACGTTTGATTGTTTAAAGATGAGGTCAGTGTGAAATTCACCAACACAGCCTAAGACCTTCCAAAGCCTGTCTAGTTAAGGCCCTGCTTTTTTGATTGCCAATATTCATGTGATTACTGAATTCAATATAGTGAATAAAATATAAAAGGATCAAACAGATGTAAAACTATACATTTACAGCATAATGTTTTTATTATAAAACACTTAAATGTGACTAGTGAAGTGTGTGTGTGTGTGTGTGTGTGTGTGCAGGGAATAGGGATGACATACAGTAGTGGTCATAGAAGTAAGCAGACCTAGGATTTATAAAAATAGGTAGGAGGCAATACTGAAAATATATTGATGCGATAAGTATGTCCTCATCTGTGTTCAGTTCTGGAGACCGCATCTCAAAAAAGACATAGAAAATAGAAAGTACCTAAGGAAGGGCCTTTTACCTGATGTATTCCAGAAGGATCCATTCACCACATGAGAGGTGGTGAGATGTTGCACACACCAATGGTCACACTACATGGATGGTACCCAGCTGCATGTCTCATTTTGCACAGACAAACCAATAACATCGTAGAGCTGTCAGAATGACTACAAGGTATCAGCTCTTGGATTAAGAATTGGTGGCTCAAATAAATACATGACAATCTCTCTTCTCCCTTACAAAAATTCTATTATTCATTCACATTTACTCTTATATGTATTGAAAACATGGGGGTGGGAGAGTGAGAAAGATTTTGTTACTACTCAACACTTGGGAAGTGGTCAGACACTAGGTACTTACACAGTCCCATCATCATAGATGGGTAATGATCTCTTTTGAGGAAGACTTCTATTCATTTTTGTTGGGCCCTTTAGAGGTGATATTAAACTTTCAGTCTACAGATTGATAAACAAGACTTTATTGTGGGATAGATAATAGAAAATTGAAAGGCTAGCTTGCCTTAGTAATGCTTATTTTGAAAACCACAGTAATTTAAAAACAAAAATAGTGAGCTAAATCCTGCTCATTTTATTCATACAGTTAGGCCAATTGAAGTCAATAAAACTTCTCAAGTGAATAAGATGAATGGTATTTGATCTTTTGTCTGACAAATTTGCTTGGAATACATTGCTAAAATGATAGATAAGGGTGAAATAGTATGTAGAAAAGCTTCAGATTCTGTTCTACATAGCAAATTAATTTACAAAATCAGAAAGAATTGTGTGAGGAACTGTTGAAATGAAAAAAAAATTAGAAACCTGATGGAAATGTGGAGAAAATATGTCTGTTAATATTATTTTTGTCTTTGTGTGTGTGCATGCACATGTGTGGGAGGAGGACAGAGAGAGAGACTGCTTTTTTTTTCCTGCAGAAATATATACTATACATCTTCTAATTGTCACACAACTAGGATAAAAGAATATGAATTAAATTCTGAGTTTCAGGAACAGGCTATACAAACTACATGGTTGTACCCTGCAAAAGTTAGTCCTTTGTGCAAAAGAAATAAATTTTCTGAATATGATCAAGCTGTGATTTGACGCTTCTGGCCTTCAAACAGCCCTCGTCCCTAGTCTCACCAAGCTCAGCATCTGAAGGAAGCTCCTCACAGATCAGACCAACTTAAAGCGACACAATGGTACAAAACTTGAAGATGTCTGTCCACTACTATAATGATCAAATATACACCACAACACCTTTCAAGATCCAATAACCAAGATCCATGCCTATAAGAATGTGTTGTACCTCATCTAGTGCACTAAATGCCCGAATAACAACTATGTGGGTGAAACCAGACAATCACTATACTCTCAAATGAATTCACAGAGAAAAATGATAAAAAACAAAAGCACCATATCACCCATGAGCAAAAACATTACACAAAATGATCGCTCCATATCAGAGCTCTCAGTCCTCTTCCTCAGAAGAAACCTACACAATACCTTAAAAAGAAGAGCCTTGGAATTTAAATTTATAACTTTGCTAGGCACTAAAAATCATGATCTTAACAAAGACACTAGATTTATGGCTTATTACAACAACCCATAGCCCATTAACTGCCCTTTTTTGTCCTATGACTGTAGTTGGGTTAATGATGCACTTCACCTTGAATAGTCCCTTAGAATATATGTTAACTACTTATACTAGAAAGTCTGTTTCATCTTATATTTAGCTGTGACATTGGAAGTACCTTTCCCAGATCTGAAGAACTCTGTGTACCTCAAAAACTTGTCTCTTTCACCAACAGAAGTCGGTCCAATAAAAAATATTACCTCACACACCTTGTCTTTCTATGACCAAGCTAAACATTTTTAGGTGAACATATGAAGATGTGGACTCAGTGACCTGATATAACCCTTGAACAACAGACTGAAGTGTTGATTGAGGTTAACTGTGCTGTACTTTGGCCTGATATTGAGACTACTTTGATGCCAAATTATAAAGTGATTACTTCTAGTGTGCTGGCACCAAGCTCCTGAGAACTTTCATACAGAAATATTGTGTGTAGAGACCCGAATACAGATAATATGAACAAGCTATAGTTTTATTTTCACAATATTTTATGAAAATTCAGTTACAAAATTCTTATTAAATTCTGTCCTATTATAAAAAAAGCAAATGTTATTATCATGACGTGACATTGGACATTTAGTTTTTGTGTTAAGCCACTGTCTGTGAGACCTGTGAGAAATAGTAGATATTGAAGTATGAAATAAAGTGGTTCAAGTAATTTTATGAGTTTCCTAAACTGAGGCCTTCACAATTTTTGTTCAGCTATGATTATTTATCCTGGGTTGCTCTCTTAATTAAGTGAATATATATGGCATGTGTTTTATAAGAGTCTCTATGAAATTTTGTCCTGTGTTGTTGCTTTTTTCCCCTCTGACAACTGTCAGTACAATAATCTATGTAGTATTTTCCTTCTAATATAAAATATTAATAAAGGAGAGAGGCAATATATAGGTTGTTAAAAGTACATATAGTTTTAGTTTTGTATATGACCCTGAAAAAGAGTCAGAGGCTACTAGTAAAACAAAGTATGGCAACGAGAAGGCTATTTGAATATATTTGGCTTATGGAATGGCAAAGGGCTTATGGTTTTTAAGTAGATAAGTGTATAATGAGACCAGTGACAAAATACAGAATAATAATAATAGAAACTATAGGTTACAAAGAAACACAATACTTAATGGACTAAAACCTACACTCGAGCAGTGGCGGATTAATGATTTTGCCGCCCCTAGGCCCTGAAATAATTGCCACCCCCGGCGGCTGGCTCCATATGAACTTGTTTTAGTTTTTTTAGTTTTAGTCTACATAGCGCGATTTCGGTTATAGCATGGATCCAAAATGCCGCGTTCAAGCAGGAGTCCGGTTTTATAACAAATATTTATTTTTTATTTTATGGAGATACAATGAAAGAAATAAAAGTATTTGAGTAGTAAGTAATTACATTTGTTTACGCCTACACCTTTGAGTGGCAAACTTATTAATTAATTCTGTATAATCCAGAGAAGTTGTTAGATCCTTTTCAATTGTCAGGAGAGAAAGGGAGTTTAATTTTTCTTCACTGAGATTAGCCCTCAAATAATTTTTCACCCTTTTTAAATGCCAAAAATGATCGTTCCACTGAACAGTTTGTAGCAGGTGTGCAAACCAACATTCTGAAGGCAATATCAAGATTTGGATATACTGAATAAATGTTTTGATTTCGAAGAAGGCTGCAATATCTTAGAATTGACTTGTTTTCATTTTCAGGAATTTCAGCATCTTCCAAATATGATCGAAAATGTAGGCACTCATTCACGAATGATTCTTCTAAATCTCCTTGGTAGCATAGCTGTAATTTTTTAGCATGAACTGTTATATCTGCTGTTGAAGTATTGGTAATGTTAGAGAGAAACTGAAATCTGCCATAAACTTCTTGATATGCATCACTTCTGTGTTTCAATTCAGAACATACAAGGTCTAGTATTGTTAAAAAGGTATCTACTTTAAATTTATCTCTACCACACATTTCCACTTCAACTTCGCGTGTCTCCTCAGCTTGCAGTTTACGCTTTCTTTTTCGCTTTGTGTCAAATTTGTAGTCTTCAATTTCAGATTTTTCTTTGGCTTTCTCTTTGTACATATCAAACAAGTTCCATATAGAGTTAATGTATCCTATTAGTGAGTTGTAGATTTCTACAACTGTCTGTATATCAGTATAAACATTTTGCAGTTTTCGGCTAGTTATATGAAATCTTTCCAAGAGTGAGCTCCAAAATACAGCCATAAAAGCTGCCTCAAGTCGATCGAGTTTTCGCTGCAGGCCTGCAGCTTCATTACGTGTAACAGGTTTCTCAGTAGCATCTTCCTTTATTGTATTTAAGGCTTTAATTATAGCATTCCAGTTTTCACTCAAATTATGACAAGCTTCCACTCCAGATGACCAGTGAGTCTCAGAAAGTCTTTTTATTACTTTACTGCCTGGCTTCAAATTAGATAGTAAAATCTCCCACCGATGAGTAGAGGCAGAAAAAAATGAATAAAGATGTTGGACAGTTGAGAAAAATGAACATGATTCATGACAACTTTCTGCTGCACATACTCCAATCAGATTTAAAGAATGCGCAGAGCAAGGCACATACACAGCATAAAGATTTATATTCTTAATTCTTGCTTGCAACCCACTATATACACCGAACATGTTAGTGGCATTGTCATACGACTGGCCACGGCAGTTTGTGATATCTAATCCATAACAATTCAAAGTTGAAAGTACAGCATCAGCTAACTGCTCTGATTTGTGGCCAGTATTTGGTAAAAAACAAAAAAACCTCTCTACTGGTATACCATCATCATTTACATATCTCAGTATAAAAGCTAGTTGATCAACATGAGATATGTTGGGAGTTGAGTCAACACTTATTGAGAAATATTTGGCTTCTTTTACTTCTTTAATAATATTTGAGATCACATTTGAAGCCATCAATGTTATAAATTCATTACATGTATAGGATGAAAGATAAGATATGTTACCTCGACCTTCATTTCCATAACGTGCAATGTGACTTGCTAAAAATGGGTCGGATTCTGCGACAAGCTCAAGGACCATCATGTAATTGCCATTATAAGGTGATCCAAATTTTTCCACCTTACCTCTAAATGCAAGTCCTCTGCTTGAAAGTTTCTTTACCACTGCTACAATCCTCTTCAACGCATTTCTCCAATACATAATGTCTTCTTCCATTTGAAATTTTATATTCGTATCAATTCTTCTGGATATCTTGCCTCTCCTCACCATTGTCAGTACACACGTTTTATGTTCAGTCGAATTTTCATGTTCACGTAGTCGAGCTGATATATTTTTCCAGTCATGGTATCCACTTATCTCCAGACTAGAGATCCCTCTGAATAATCGACATGGGGCACAAAACACGGCTCCTTTGCTCTTCGAATATACAAGATATTGCCATGGCTTTACTTCATCGTTTAAAAGATGTCATTCAAACACATTTTTTGTTAGAACACAGAGTTTATCAGTATATTGCCTTTTTGAGTTAGTAAAATCACTATTGATATTTTGTTTAATACCATGTGTTGATAAATACTCAATTGTAGCATCATTCAATATCCATTGGGCTGGGTCATCACTTATGGTAGCTATTCCAATGTCAGATTGAATTTCTGATTGATGTGATTTGCAAATATCTGCAGTATTGTCAAAGATATCCAGAGCAACATGATTCCCGGTAGTCTCTGATATGCTAGTATTTGAAACATTTTCTTCAACAGTAACTGCAGCTGGAATTTCTTCATTAGTTTTAATATGTACTTCATACACATCAATATTTTCAATATCAACACCAATATTGTCACTTTTTACTTCACTACTTCTTTCAACTTTTTTTTCTTTCTCACTGTCGGCGCTAACTGATACAATAAAGGAATCAATTTTGTGCATTTTTGCTATCATTTCATTTTCCCTTTCTTTCTTCTGTATAGCATTTTTTTTAACTGAGCACCACTTAATTTCTTCCTTCCGGTCATATTGTTAATTAATGCTTAGGATTGTCACAACTCCAGTCCTGAGTATGTTGTTTACTAAATGATGTCTCCGTCGCGCCATCATTGGCCTTTTCAATACGCGCTATCATGATTGGTAGAATCGTGGCGTGCGATTACAAAAATGCTGGGCTGCTATTTTAAATTTGCCGCCCCTGCAAATTTGCTGCCCTAGGCCTAGGCCTTGTTGGCCTAGGGGATAATACACCACTGCACTCCAAGTTCGTGATAGTGGAACAGTGAAAGCAGCTGCTAGAGTTGGATCTGAAGGTCTCTTATCCAGCCCAGAGCACAGTGCATAGCCATGTGTATGGCTGAGACAGGAATATTTTTTAACTGAAGCTGTATGATTTAAAAAAGCCCTACTTATATGGAAAGGGATTGGAACATTTTGGATCAAAGTAGTTTGTGTCTCAGTATTCAAAAATAGTAAAGTAAGTTGGTCTTCCAGATTTAATTCCCTTTGGGAGTGTCAAGGTTCCTTCCCCACTCTGAACTTTAGGGTACAGATGTCAGAGACCTGTATGAGAAGCTCTAAGCTTAACTACCAGCTTAGATCTGGTCTTTCTGCCACTATCCAGATTTCTCAGTGTCTGGAACACCCTCTTTCCCCCCAAAACCTTTCCCTCCCTGGATAGCCTTGAGAGACTTCACCAATTTCCTGGTGAACACAGATCCAAACCCCTTGGATCTTAAAACAAGGAGAAATTAACCATCCCCACTCCTTTCTCCCACTGACTCCTGGTGGATCCAGATCCAACCCCCTTGTATCTAAAAACAAGGAAAAAATCAATCAGGTATTAAGAAAAAGGCTTTTAATTAAAGAAAAGAAAGGTAACAGGAAACCCTCTGGGAGAGATTAGCATACCAGCTACTCTCAGAGACAACAGATTCAAAACACGGGGGATGTTCCCCTGGGCAAAAACATAGTTACACAAAAAATACCCAAATACCCAATTTGATTCTTCCTCTAATTGCACAAGACAGGTTACAAAGAAATAAACATAAACCTATTTATTCCTTTCTAAAACTTACTACTCTAATAAGAGGCTGGTTCCTTGATCTTTTTCACTCCAGCTGAAACTGAAACTGACTAAACAAGTATCAGAGGGGTAGCCATGTTAGTCTGGATCTGTAAAAGCAGCAAAGAGTCCTGTTGCACCTTATAGACTAATAGACGTTTTGGAGCATGAGCTTTCATGGGTGAATACCCACTTCATCGGATGCGTGTAGTGGAAATCTCCAGGGGCAGGTATATATATGCAAGGAAGAAGCAGGCTAAAGATAACGAGGTTAGTTCAGTCAGGGAGGATGAGGCCATCTTCTAGCAGCTGAGGTGTGAAAACCAAGGGAGGAGAAACTGGTTTTGTAGTTGGCAAGCCATTCACAGTCTTTGTTTAATCCTGAGCTGATGGTGTCAGATTTGCAGATGAACTGGATCGCAGCACTTTCTCTTTGAAGTCTGGTCCTGAAGTTCTTTTCCTGCATGATGGCCACCTTAAGATCTGCTATGGTGTGGCCAGGGAGGTTGAAGTGTTCTCCTACAGGTTTTTGTATATTGCCATTCCTAATATCTGATTTGTGTCCATTTATCCTTTTCCGTAGAGACTGTCCAGTTTGGCCGATGTACATAGCAGAGGGGCATTGCTGGTATACGATAGCTTATATTACATTGGTGGACGTGCAGGTGAATGAACCGGTGATGGTGTGTGATCTGGTTAGGTTCTGCGATGGTGTCACTGGTGTAGATATGTGAGCAGAGTTGGCATCGAGGTTTGTTGCATGGATTTGTTCCTGAGTTAGAGTTACTATGGTGCGGTGTGCAGTTATTGATGAGAATATGCTTCAGGTTGGCAGGTTGTCTGTGGGTGAGGACTGGCCTGCCACCCAAGGCCTGTGAAAGTGTGGGATCATTGTCCAGGATGAGTTGTAGATCCCTGATGATGCGTTGGAGGGGTTTTAGCTGGGGACTGTATGTGATGGCCAGTGGAGTCCTATTGATTTCTTTCTTTCTTGAGTTTGTCTTGCAGTAGGAGGCTTCTGGGTACACGTCTGTCTCTGTTGATCTGTTTCCTTATTTCCTCGTGCGGGTATTGTAGTTTTGAGAATGCTTGGTGGAGATTTTGTAGGTGTTGATCTCTGTCTAAGAGGTTAGAGCAGATGCAGTTGTACCTCAGTGCTTGACTGTAGACAATGGATCATGTGGTGTGCCCGGGATGGAAGCTGGAGGCATGAAGGTAGGCATAGCGGTCAGTAGGTTTTCAGTATAGGGTGGTGTTAATGTGACCATCGCTTATTTGAACCGCGTTGTCTAGGAAGTGGACCTCCCGTGTAGATTGGTCCAGGCTGAGGTTGATGGTGGGGTGGAAGCTGTTGAAATCGTGCTGGAATTTTTCCAGAGTCTCCTTCCCATGGGTCCGGATGATGAAGATGTCATCAATGTAGCGTAGGTAGAGAAGGGGTGTGAGTGGATAAGAGCTGAGGAAGCATTGTTCCAGGTCAGCCATAAAAATGTTGGCATATTGTGGGGCCATGCGGGTGCCCATAGCGGTGCCACTAATCTGGAGGTATATGTTCTCATCAAATTTGAAATAGTTGTGTGTGAGAATAAAGGCACAGAGCTCAGCAACCAGTTGTGCTGTGGCATCATCAGGAATACTGTTCCTGATAGCTTGTATTCCACCTGTGTGTGGGATGTTTGTGTAGAGAGCCTCTACATCCATGGTGGCTAGGATGGTGTTTTCTGGAAGGTCACCAATGCATTGTAGGTTCCTCAGGAAATCAGTGGTGTCACGGAGATAGCTGGGATTGCTGGTGGCATAGGGTCTGAGTAGAGAGTCCACATATCCAGACAGTCCTTCAGTGAGAGTGCCAGTGCCCAAGATGATGGGGCATCCAGGATTTCCAGGTTTGTGGATCTTGGGTAGTAGATAGAATAACCCTGGTCGGGGCTCTAAGGGTATGTAGATTTCTTCCGGTGTTAGTGTGGGGAGTGTCCTGAGTAGATGATGCAGTTTCTTAGTGTATTCCTCAGTGGGATGTGAGGGAAGTGGCCTGTAGAATTTGGTATTGGAGAGTTGTCTGGCGGCCTCCTTTTGGTAGTCGGACCTGTTCATGATGACAACAGCACCTCCTTTATCAGCCTCTTTGAAGATAATGTCAGGTTGGTTTCTGAGGCTGTGGATGGCATTGCGTTCTGCATGACTTACGTTATGAGGCAAGCTATGTTGTTTTTCCACAATTTCTGCCTTTGCACGTCAGCGGAAACGTTCTATGTATAGGTCCAGACTGTCATTTCGACCGTCAGGAGGAGTCCATGTGGAATTTTTCTTCTTGTGCTGTTGGTGGGAGGGTAACTGTGTATCAGTGGGCTGTTCAATGTTATCCTGAAAGTATTCTTTGAGTCGGAGATGGCGAAAGTGGGCTTCCAGATCGCCGCAGAACTGTATCATGTTAGTGGGGGTGGCAGGGCAGAAAGAAAGTCCCCGAGATAGGACAGACTTTTCTTCTGGGCTGAGTGTGTGGTTGGATAGATTGACGATATTGTGGGTGGGTTAGAGGTACCATGGCTGTGGCCTCATGTGGCAGGTAGGAGTTTAGACAGCTTACAGTCCTTTTTCCTTTGTAGAGAGGTGAAGTGAGTAATGTAGATCTCCTGTCTTATTTTAGTGGAGTCCTTTTGTATGTTTTTTTTTCTTTGCCTGAGATTTTCCCCCGGTCTACCTTAGCTATCTGTGTGGGGGGGAAAGGGGGAACAGCTTGGAATCTTTGGTTACTGTAATGTGATGATGCAGTGTGCAGTTACTGGTGAGAATATGCTTCAGGTTGCCAGGTTGTCTGTGGGCAAGGACTGGCCTGCCACCCAAGGCCTGTGAAAGTGTGGGGTCACCAGTATTCTCACCAGTAACTGCACACTGCACCATAGTAACTCTAACTCAGGAACAAATCCATGCAACAAAGCTCAATGCCAACTCTGCCCACATATCTACACCAGCGACACCATCACAGGACCTAACCAGATCAGCCACACCATCACCAGTTAATTCACCTGCACGTCCACCAATGTAATATACGCCATCATATGCCAGCAATGCCCCTCTGCTACGTACATCGGCCAAACTGGACAGTCTCTACGGAAAAGGATAAATGGACAGAAATCAGATATTAGGAATGGCAATATACAAAAACCTGTAGGAGAACACTTCAACCTCCCTGGCCGCACCATAGCAGATCTTAAGGTGGCCATCCTGCAGGAAAAAAACTTCAGGACCAGACTTCAAAGAGAAAGTGCTGCGATCCAGTTCATCTGCAAATCTGACACCATCAGCTCAGGATTAAACAAAGACTGTGAATGGCTTGCCAACTACAAAACCAGTTTCTCCTCCCTTGGTTTTCACACCTCAGCTGCTAGAAGATGGCCTCATCCTCCCTGATTGAACTAACCTCGTTATCTCTAGCCTGCTTCTTGCCTGCATATATATACCTGCCCCTGGAGATTTCCACTACACGCATCCGATGAAGTGGATATTCACCCATGAAAGCTCATGCTCCAAAACATCTGTTAGTCTATAAGGTGCCACAGGACTCTTTGCTGCTTTGACTAAACAAAGGAAAACCTCCCTCCTTCCTTTTGAAACATCATGTTCCCCCATTGGTTCCTCTGTTCAGGTGTCAGCTAGGCTAGGTGAACTTCTTAACCCTTTACAGGTAAAAGAGGCATTAACACTTAACTGTCTGTTTATGACAGGGAGACTGGTTGTATTGCACTGCTTCATGTGTATTTTTTTAATAATACAATCTTCAAAATGTCTGGGAAAGATAAAGAATCAAACAAATGTGAAGCCCTCATATACATTTTTCATTTTGCTTTAAATGTACCATGTTTGTACTATTTCAGATGATCAACTGTGTGAGACAGGAATTATGTCTTCTTGTGCATGTGAAGGGTGCCTAACACAATGTGGGTCTTTACAGGAATACATAAAATACATATTAATATATTAGCTTCTAAAGATGTAGGTAGTGACAAAACTCATTGCACTAGAGTTCAGTTTGCCTCAGCAGCATCACTTAAAGACATGCCCATCTCTGATTTCTTTCCCTTCTCCTTCGTCTAATGAGCGAGAGTCTGTCTATTCTTGCTTTTTATGATCACTGGCGTGAGCATAGGAAGGCTTTTGGCTTCAAGGGGATTACTTGTGTGCTGGAACTTAGGCAAATGCTTTAGTACCTTGCTGTGTTGGGGCCAATATGGGAGTGATCATTTTAAATATGTTCATTTTGAGATTTGCTAGTAAATTTGATGTATAAATCAAAATGGTAAAAGTAAAAATTGCACATTTCTTATTGTTAATATCTTGTTTTGTTTGTTATTATTTCCCTCATTGGAAAGGTCCCTGCTTGCCAGCAGTAGTTGTTGTTTACATAGTGCAATAAGCAGGCATTGTTTGGCACTTTGGAAACCCAGAGTAGACAAGGGCCAAAGTTTACAAACCCGAGTTCCAAAAATTAGGCTCCTGAATCACTGAAAACCTGCAGTTCCCATTTTCTTCAGTGTGAGCTGCACTTGTGTAAGTGAGCACAGATTTATCCCTTAGGGTTTAGTTTAGTTAGAATACAGATAACTAAGGAACAGGCTACATTGGAACATTAGTGTTTAGCCAAAAGAAGTGAATTTATAGGAAGAAAGAACCAGTGTGAAACGATACATGAAGATGAAGGTGTGAGGATACTGCACTAAGGAGAGAGGATTGGCAGAGAAAATGATTGCTGAAAGGTTGGTAGGAGTGAAGCTGTGTAGAGCCTTAATGGTGAGGAGAAGTAGTTTGAGCCTAATATGGAAAAAGAGTCAGAGCATGAAAGTGATTCCAGGAGGAGGGAGGGTGTGTCATAAACAGATGGTTAAGAGTTAATGCCTCTTTTACCTGTAAAGGGTTAAAAAGTTCACCTAGCCTAGCTAACACCTGACCAGAGGAACCAATGGGGGAACAAGATGTTTCAAAAGGAAGGAGGGAAGTTTTTCCTTTGTTTAGAGTTTCAGTTTCAGCCGGAGTGAAAAAGATCAAGGAATCAGCCTCTTATCAGAGTAGTAAGTTTTAGAAAGGAATAAATAGGTTTATGTTTATTTCTTTGCAACCTGTCCTGTGCAATTAGAGGAAGAATCAAATTGGGTATTTGGGTGGGGTTTTTTTGTAACTAAATTTGTGCCCAGGGGAACATCCTCTGTGTTTTGAATCTGTTGTCTGTGAGAGTAGCTGGTATGCTAATCTCTCCCAGAGGGTTTTCTTTTACCTTTCTTTTCTTTAATTGATTGGATCTGGACTCACCAGGGATTGGTGGGGGACAGGAGGGGGGATGGTTAATTTCTCCTTGTTTTAAGATCCAAGGGTTTTGGATCTGTGTTCACCAGGGAATTGGTGTAATCCCTCAAAACTACCCAGGGAAAAATGTAGTGCTTGGGGGATGGTGGCAGCGATACAAGATCTAAGCTTGTAATTAAGCTTAGACGTGTCCATGGAGGTCCCCACATCTGTACCCTAAAGTTCAGAGTGGGGAAGGATCCTTGACACAGTGAATGGAGAGAAAGATTAATCATAGTTCAGTAGGCCCACAATATTCCATAATAATGGCTTAAAACATTTCAGTAATAATACCATTGTAACTGTTTTTGTATTGTGATTGTAGTGTAGTGTGTTGGAGCAGTTCTGTAGAACAATGGTTAACTACTT
This sequence comes from Gopherus flavomarginatus, assembly GCF_025201925.1. Lineage (NCBI taxonomy): Eukaryota > Metazoa > Chordata > Testudines > Testudinidae > Gopherus > Gopherus flavomarginatus. Next base: position 264,607,804 of record NC_066618.1, read on the forward strand.
TTTCTGGGTTTGCAACTCCCAGAATGCAAAAAAAATATATATGTATTAAAAAAAATCATCCTGTGACGCACCATATTCCACAAGTCTGTGGGATATAGGTCATGGGAATAAGTATTGGGAGGCTTTTAGGTGCCTGGATTGGGACAGCTTATTCTGCTATCAGGTGATAGTGTTGCTGAGTGGGTGGAAAAGCTGCTGGGGGTTCTTTTGGGGGATCATAGGCATCTGGTAAACATGGTTTTCCTTTGTCATGAAGATGAGTGTTGTATAGCTGGGAAGGCTGAGAAGCAGTAGAGAGCTACTCTTGTAGAATTCCAGAGGATTATTATTTCTTCTTTTAATAAGCATCTGACCTCTTAACTAGAATCCCTTGTAGCTGTTGGATATCAATTGAGATATATGCAAGTTCCAGTCTACAATATGCAGCCTCAGCAGGTATGTCAGGTACCTAGTCATAAAGTAACTAGCCAATCAAATCAAAATCTTGTTTCATAATGGCCATATGTATGAGACTGTGTATAATGTATTATATATACTATAGTATTATGTAGTAAAACTATCCAGTATTTATGCATTGGGTATGACACTCACACAATTGTCCCTCCCCTTACACTGCCCATATATAAAATGTACATAAATGTATAGCATGTGATTGCAGTGTTGTGAGTTACAGGAGGGGAGCAGACCTGAATAAGCTGGCACCTCCTCGGGGGTGCTTCCACTATCCGTGTCTTTTGAATCCCATATTAAAAAAATTAAAATATTCATTTTTAACAGTTTTTGGTAGGGTATTGATTTACTTGCTGACTCAGCAAGATTGTGTATCAATCATCATCGCCATCTCCTTTTTCCCACATCAGGGTTGGGTAAGGCTGAAGAAATGAGCAAATTCCAGCCATTGATCTGCCATATGAGCCTGTTGGAGGGTTTCCTAGATGATTTTATATACTGTGTTACACCACTGTGTTATACCTCTTTGAACATCCACAGCCTCTCTTGCTGTGGACTCTTCCATAGAGAACCATTTTAGGTAGTCAATATGGGGTCATACTAGCAACATGGCCAAACTATTATAGTTGGCACCTTTTTAAAGATTGTAGTCACACATTGCACATTCAGTCTTTAACAGGTATCATCGTTTCTTAGTCTGGTTAGCCTTGCCGAGCCTTTGATATGATGGAGGCATTCCACATTTCAAATGTTTGTGGCTTTTGCTTCGGATGCTAGCAAATCTGCCATGTTTTCACTGGAAATTCAAGTGGGAGTTGATGATGGCTTAAGCATTATCTCCTGCTATGTGCTTCCTATGCCTACATCAGAGAGTTCTTGAGGAAACGTATTGCCAGGGAGCAGGAAGTAGTGAAGTGGAGCAGGTCATCTTACTCATGCCTAGAGAGCCATGGGATTCCTGTGGGATATCTCAGTGTATGTTGTGATATATATATACTTTTTATAGTGATATGCTCCCTTTTACCTTCTCAGAAGCATGATCCCAAAGAGGATGTTCTGGGAATTCCATGTCATTGACTCCATAACATTTTCATAATAACTTTTCCACTGCTGCAGGTTTTCCAAAGGAGGGGATGATATAAGCTATTGTCTCATATTTGCTCATCCCAGCCAGGTTCAGAGAATGAATAAGAATCTTCCTGCAATTACTGCTAGTATCTGTTGGAGATGACTGTGGTGCTGGGTACCAGCACTGAGAGCAGTGCACTCTTCTGTAGTCTTTCCTATACTCTCAGTGCAGCTTCTGATGATCCCCAGGGAGTGAAGGCGCATTGAAGGAAACAGCCTGACACAAATGCTGGGGGATGAGGAGCAGAGTGGGGACAGCAACCTGACTCTCTTTAGCTTCTAGTAACGTCTCCATATTCCCCAGTCACCCCTGTCTATTTCCAATCTCCATTTCTGAAAGGTATAACGGATAGTCTCATGTCTCTCTCTCTGCCCTTCCCACTGTTCCAGGGCACTCTGAAGGGGAAATAAGTGACAATTTTGCTAACATTCAAAAATCATGAGTCAGGCCCCTTAAAATGATGAGATTTAATAATAAGAAAATGTGTGATTATTTTTATTTTCCATCTAATTTCTGAGCCCATAGGTATACACAGGTCAGGTTTTCAGCTTTCTTCAGGAACTCTAAGGGCTAGACTTAATGTTTTTTTAAACATTAAAGCTGAGAATCTCCTGTAATCATTTGACTCCAGGAGCTGAGGCTTTCAGAAACAACAGCCATCACAAAACTCAAAATAAAGTATTGAGAGTTGGCAACACTGAGATAATAACTCCTCACTGGTAAGAAATGTTATGTATGGAGCTGCACAATACTTGGATGCTATGTTTGCAAGTCATGTGTTTGTTAAAACATTTGAGAATAATTCATCTGTACAGCAGTAGTGGGAAAAGCAAGATAAAAATGTAGGCATATTAAGTTATGAATGGTGAAAATAGGGAAAAGGGCACCTTGAAGAATCAAACCAGACTTTCTTTTACATAGTAATTACTGGTTTGTTAACAGCTAGCCCTGTCTTTCTGATTTCATTGTCAGGATGTTCCACTGCTGTTATGTCGGCCAATAGTTGGTCACAGACAAGAGGAGCGTTAACTAATCAGTGAAGTCCCCTTTACAGTAGTTGGACTTACTGTGTATGTGCTCTGCACATGATCACAGCTGAGACTAAACCTAAGCCCCTTATGTTTAGTCCTGTTAAAATGGATGATAAAAGGTAGAATTTCATGTAACATATGAAGTAAGTGCATTATGTATACAATCAATTCATTTTTTTCAGCTTTCTCTTTACTGTGGTACTTCTTATTTAAATTTGTTTTGAAAATTGATGAACACATTTAAGAATATACCTGTATAAAACAACTTTTCAGTGATCTGTTTTCTTCTGCAGGAAATTGCATCAACAATTTGAAATGTATAAGGAGCAGGTGAAGAAGATGGGTGAAGAATCACAGCAGCAGCAGGAGCAGAAGAGTGATGCCCCCACCTGTGGTATCTGCCACAAAACAAAATTTGCTGATGGCTGTGGCCATAACTGTTCATATTGCCAAACTAAATTCTGTGCTCGTTGCGGAGGAAGAGTGTCTTTACGCTCAAATAAGGTATGGAATTTGTTTAAAATAAGTATCACTGAATTTTCATATTGATGTTCCTTACTGTGAAGTGTGATGTAATTTGGTACAGAAGTTCTCTGAAGATTATTATTGTAATTTGTCCACAGTTAGTTACTTTAGTTATTGGAAATATATCCGCTGAAAAAATGGCTCCCTAGGACATACCTGTGCCTGTCCACAAGTTCGGTATCTGTTGTTTAGAATCACTAGTAATGCCTTATGATTATTGCTCAAACAATTTTTCCTTCAAGGAGGAAACTGTTTTAGGGTCTATTCAGGCTATTGTCCCTTTGACAAAGAATCTTCATTAAAACTCTGGTCCACCTGGGGACCAGTGAATATTGCTTTTAATTTAACACATACCACAGTTCTGCTGCAGGATCCTTGTACATGGATCCAATTACAAGATCAGTGCCTATATATGGAAGGAAAGGAATTTGTTTAGTGACAATCGTGTTGGGGTATTTACAGTTAGAGGTTAGAGCTAGGAATTGTTCCTGGCTTTGCCTGTCCCAGGCTTACTTGGACACTTAGCTTTATTTTACCTCAGTTTAGTAATGGGTATTATAATGTTTACCTACCTCCATATTGTCATTTGAGGGGACTAATTAAACAATGTTTGTAAACTGCGTTTTTTCTTGTACAAAGCACCATAAAATGCAAAGTATGTACAGAGAAAAGATATCACATTTTTTTTTTTGCGTTTGAGAAAGTATGTTTCACTTTAAAAAGATTAGTGTGCTAAGAAATAATACTCAGAGCTATCGTAATGATTTGTATTATGAGAAATCAAGTGGACTACCAGGTTGAATTAAAAAATACTTAAGTAAAACCAGTACAGCAGAACTCAAGTAATTACCAAAGTATTTTAGTTTAGTAGAGAGTTTCTAAAAATTTTAAATAAAATTCCCAAAATGATGACTTGACATAAAATAAGGAATAATGGCATAACAATGTAAATCACATTCAGCATAGAAGTCTGTCTCAGAGTCAGACAGATTCAGATATTCAGGGCACTGTTCTGAACTCTCTTTTTTTATGTGAGTCTTTATGGGAACATGTATGATTACTTTGAGTAGAGTAATTGGCACAACATGCACATAGTATGCAGAGTAAGAGAAATTGGTATGTATTTTACAGGAAGTTGCTTTCTTTATCATACTATTAGGCTGAAAAACAGGGAAAATAAGCAAAATACCCCCCCCCCACAAAAACTAAAAAAAGTGAGGAGTCCTTTTGGCATCTTAGAGACTAACAAATTTATTTGTGCATAAGCTTTCGTGGGCTAGAACCCATTTCATCAGATGTATGAAGTAAAAAATACAGGAGCAAGGATAAGTAAATAAGGTTTATATAAATACATAAGGTTTAATATGTATGTCAGTAATGCAAGTTATAAATCAGAGTACACAGAAATCTTCTGCTCACTGATGGCTAAAAGTAGCTGATGGTGTATACATCTCTCAGGCTATGTTGAACATAATGAAAGTTAGTTAAAAACATATTTTTAAAGTTTTTGTAGAGCCTTTTATCCTGAAAGATCTGACATACAATTATTACTTTTGATAACTGTCATAAACAGATGGTTAAGGGTTAATGTCTCTCTTACCTGTAAAGAGTTAAGAAGCTCAGTAAACTTGGCTGACACCTGACCAGAGGACCAATGGGGGGACAAGATACTTTCAAATCTTGGTGGAGGGAAGTCTTTGTGCTGTTTGTTTTGTTTGGGGCTAAGACCAGACGTGCAACCCAGGTTTCTCCAAACTTTCTGAAACAGTTTCTCATGTTCAAAATAGTAAGTACTAGCTAGAAAAGGTGGATTAGTCTTATGTTTGTTTTCTTAACTTGCAAATGTGTGTTTTGCTGGAAGGAGTTTTACGTCTGTTTGCTGTAACTTGCAAAATTGGATACTTATTATTGCTGTACACTCAAACGTCATGGGAAGACATCTCTGTGTTGGGAAGGTGTCACCAATTGGCACCCTAGAAAAAAATGCTCCTAAATGTGGGGGTGCTATGTGCACATTTTGTCAGTTACTCTGTTGAAAGAAATCAATTTTACTGGCAGAAAGTGAAATTGACAAGAGACTGCCAGGCCATTGGGAAAGTCAAAAATTGTACAGAAGAACTGAAATTTCCCCACTGAAAATTTCAGTTGTGCAAAAAAGGGAGTTTTTTATCGGAAAAAAAACTGATTAAAATTTTTTGATGAACTCTAATAGCTGACTCTTTTTTTAGCTGTATCCTCAAAGTCCATCAGATTGATCATTTAAGATAGAAGAGGGAAGCTGTACTTACAGCCATGGAGTAGATGACAAATGATTGGAACACAGCCATGTGATAATTCATTCTAAGACTGGGTTGTTTTTATTTCCTGTGTCTACGATAAGATAATTGATGGACCTGTTTGATCTCTTTCCATAATTCCAAATTCATCTGGGTTTATGCCAGCTTTTGCTGCTATACACATCAGTGCAGGTCATGTAGCGGCAGCAAACATCGGAAAAGGAAGTTGCTGAAGTGCAAAGCAGACACAGTTGCCCTTCTCTTAGGCTTTGTTTACACTACAGCCTATTTTTGGTATAACTTATGTCACTCAGGTGTGAAAAAGCCACCCACCTGAGCAACATAAGTTACACTGACATAAGCACTCACATGCAGACCGCTATGTTGGCAGGAAAGCTTCTCTCGCTGACATACCTACCACCTCTCTCAGAGGTGGTTTTATTATGCTGATGAGAGAGCTCTCTCCCTGCGGCATAGAGTATCTTCACCAGACATGCTGCAGTGGCACAGCTGTATCCTCAGGCCTGGGAAAGGTGCTCAGAGTGTCACAGCTAAATACAAGATCAAACATATAGTTCAGCATAAGTACTTAACACACATTCTAAGGGACCATTAAGGGTGATGTGGCGCTTTAATACGATGGTAGTCAGAGGACAAAACAGAGGGTTAGTGGGTTACAAATTGTTTTAATAAGCCATAAATCCAGTGTCTTTATTAAGACCATGATTTTTAGTGTCTAGCAAAGTTATGAATTTAATCTCCCAGTCTCCTCTTTTGAAGGTGTTGGGCAGATTTCCTTTGAGGATGAGAACTGAGAGGTCAGATATGGTGTGGTCATTTTGTGAAGAGTATTCACCCATAGGTATTGAGTGATATGGTGTTTTTGTCTTTATTCATTTTCCTGTGTACATTCATTTGATAGCATAGTGATTGTCTGGTTTCACCCACATAGTTGCTATGGGACATTTAGTCTACTGGATGAGGTACAAGACGTGATATCAATGGGTCCTATACATGCCTCTTGAAAGGTGTGTTGTGGGGAGTATTGATCACTGAAGCAGTGGAGCTATGTCATCAGGTTTTGCATTTGTTGTTCTGACAGGGTCTGATGCTGCTCTGAGTTGGTGTGTCTTGGGTCTATGGGCAGCTTGCTTCTGATGATGAGCTTGGAGAGGTTGGGAGGTTGTTTGAAGACCAGAAGAGGGGGATCAGGAAAGATTTCTTTCAGGGTGGGGTCCCCATCGAGTACAGGTTATAGTTGTTGATGATACCCCATAGGGGTTCCAAGGAGGGTGGTAGGTGACAACTAAAGGCGTGCAGTTGGAGAGGGGTTTATTTTTATATTGAAGCAAAACCCGTTCTGACCACACACCCCTAGTTGTCACAGGAAAATGATATAAGGCAAAAGTACCATATCACTAGTGGATGAACACTTTTCACAAAACCAACCCTCTATATTTGACCTCTCTGTCCTCATCCTCAAAGGAAACCTTCACAACACCTTCAAAAGAGGAGCCTAGGAGCTTAAATTCATAACTGTGCTAGACACTAAAAATCATGGTCTTAATAAAGGAACTGGATTTACGGCTTATTACAACAATTGGTAACCCACGACCCCCCCCATCTTTTTGTCCTGTGACTACAGGGGTGTTAAAGGGCCACGTCACCTCAACTGGTCCCTTAGAATATGTGCTAACTACTTATGCTAAATTATATGTTTGATCTTGTATTAAGCTGAGACACTCTGAGTACATAATAACATGACTTAAAATCGTTAAGTTATAAATATTATTAGTCTTTGTAACTGTGTAATTTTATTACTGTTGCCTTCATTCTTCTAGTCATTGTCATGCTCCCTTGTTGTCTAAATATAGATTGTAAGCTCTTCAGGGAGGGGATTGTCTTCCTATGTGTGCATACAATACCATGTACAAAGAGACTCCTATTCTAATTGTGGCCTCTTGGGCATGACCACAATACAAATACTTAGTAACAATAAAAATGTTTTTAAAGGCAGAGTCACAGATTCAAGGCCAGAAGAGACTACTGTGATCATCTAGTCGGCCATATAACTTCCTCACAATGATTTTTAGAGCATAACAGGGCCAGAGCAAGGTTTTAATTTTCAGAGACATTTGGGAAAATGTAAAAGAAGCAACAATTTTTAGGTAACTTCCTGTGTTAAGAGACTTCTCAAAGCATCCACAGCCATAGTGAGTTAAATTCTTTGTACTGACTGGGTGAGCCAAAGTGTGCTGAGGCTGGCCACATCCTCCTGACTGGAGATTTCATTGTGGGAGTCTCCACTAGATATAGAGATGGCTCTTATACCATCCTTCTCAAAGGCTTCAGTATTAGGTCTTAGTTGGGGGTGGGGAAGAGGAGTGTCTGGAGTGTGTTATATTCTGACTGCCCTCAGGTGGTGGAAAGTCCTTTGGGGACAATTGCCTGCTGCCTCAGGTTAGAGCAGTTCCAGGTCTGCTGTAACCTGTGCTTTAGCCAAATACCCTCTAAAAAATCAGAATGCTGTAAGTGGTTCCCTGACAGCCGCCCCCTCTACTTTGCCAAGTGCAAACTTTGTGAAAAAGAGAAGTTGGCGAACTGAATATAAATTTTCTGTATCTTATTATGAGACTACCTCTGTTAAACAATCAATTTTTCTGGGCCTCTTGCATGATTGCTTGAGACATTTTACAGTCTATGGTATTGGCAATGATCAGGTGACTTGGATTTATTGGACATAATTTTGATATCACTTACACTGTCATAAATTTCATTCATTTAAATAGAGTTACTCCTGACTAACATTGGTGTGAGAGGAAAAACAAGGCCATGCAATTTTTGTTTAATTTAATGTAATTGTTTTTTTTTTTTTTTTTTTTTTTTTTTTACTATTGATGGGATAAAATGATTGGGATAAAACATCCCCCCCCCCCCAACAGTGCTGTGTTAAGTTTCTAAAATTTGTATTTAAACCGTTTCGCAGCCTGAATGGCGGAAGGTAATTTGACAGAGAGCACTCACTCACCTTTGAGTGCCTTTGAGTGTTCTGATGTCAGTGGATTTGATTTGTTAAAGTTATTAAGGTTTGTAGATTACACTTTGCAAATATGCAGAGCACTTTTAACAACGATCTGCTAACATGAGGCTCCACTCTTCATGTATGTTCGATAACTGAGTAGTAGTGACTGTAGATGTGTAAATTGCACATTGAATGAGGTTGGGCTAGTATATTGACTGGTACTCTGCACAGTGAAAGAGGCAGTGTCAACAGGTGCATAGCTACGTGCAGCTGAAAAATTAAGTGCTGACACACAGCTTTCATGCATTGATAAGTTGGTGCCCAATTGATATAATTTTCAATAGCACAAAGTGCCAACTTAGTGAGGCAGGACCTTTAGGGTCAGTGTTTTGTTTTTCTACCTCTCTTTTCAAGAGAGGAAAAATATATTTGTATTGCATATATAAAATACATATTTAACTTGTATATAGATACAAATGTGTGTGTGTGTGTGTGTGTGTGTGTGTGTACTGTTATAAGTGTAATACAAAAATGTTTTTATTTTTGTACAGTGTCCATTGCAGTGTTTGTTGTTACTTTGGGACATTATTCAAGCTGTTTCCTATGAAAGAATAAGACTCCTGCAGAGATGGTGTACTTCAAAGTTTCAGTAAAATATCTGTAAGAGTCAGGAAGGGATGTTTTCCCCCAAATGTATTCTGTTTTTTATTTTTATTTAATCTCCTTCCTCTGAATCCTTTCTTCACACAGGATTCTCACTAACCCACCATATTCTGAGTTTGGAGGGATGTTTGTGAGATAGTTGGGGGTGGAGGGAGTTGGATTCTTTTTGCTTACATCCCTTGCTATTTTGCTATGCATTATTTCCAGCTTCCTTTATTTAAAATAAGAACTGGCGATTGTTGTGATCTCTTGATTCTAACATGGTTCAGGATCTGGTGGAATGATCTGCTCACCCAAATACATGCAGTTGTTGGTGTGCACCTTTTGAAGACTTACCACTGTCATTAAGAGGGTCAGCATTTTTGACCTGGGGAAGTTTCATTCTGGAAGCTACAAAAACAAAACGAGACTGCCTAGCAGGTCACTTCTACCACTAACTTGAATTTCAAGAATGATCATCTTTAAACAAATATTACACTAATTAATATGCTATCTTTCTGTGCTGTCAGATTAATCATGAATAGTTGATTGTGCATTTTCTCAAGAATTAAACAGAAGGGTGTGCTGTCTGCTGTGTGCTAAGATACGGGATGTGGACCTGAGGCTGAAGAGGATCCTAATGGGAGCAGGAAAGAATTCACTGATTGTCCTTCATGTGGGAACAAATGATACGGCTAAATTCTCACTGGAACATATCAGGGGAGATTATGCCAGGCTGAGGAAGACGCATAAGGAAGTTGAGGCTCCAGGGATCTTCAGTGGGATTCTGCCTGTTCCTAGAGAAGGGCAACAAAGGTGTGACAAGATTATGATGATCAACAGATGGCTCAGGCAGTGGTGCTATAAGGAGGGCTTTGGGATGTATGGCCACTGGGAAGCATTCATGGACAGAGGACTGTTCTCTCGAGATGGACTTCACCTGAGTAGGGAGGGAAATAGATTTCTAGGATGGAGGCTGGCATAACTGATTAAGAGATCTTTAAACTAGGAATTGGGGGAGATGGTTGGGAGATGTCCAGGTAGTCTCCATGCCGGATTTTAACATTGAGAGGGAAGAAAATGAAGTAAGAAAGGATACAGCCGTGGGTAGGAGATTGGACATAAGGAGGAAGGGTAGTGTAGATATCAATCTAACAGGTGGTATTGGTGGTAGAATGTCTGTGCCTAATCAGGTAAAGAATGTGAGAGAAGCCAAACAGCGAAAATTAGGATATTTGTACATTAAGATGTTTGCACATTAATTAACATGCGAGGAGTCTAGGTAATAAAATGGAGGAACTAGAGCTATTGGTGCAGGAAGTGAAACCAGATATTCTTCTTCGAGTGTTGCTCATATCGATTCCAATTAGGTGTGCGCGCACCGCGTGCACATTCATCGGAAGATTTTTACCCTACCAACACTCGGTGGGTCGGCTGGGTCGCCCCGTAGAGTGGTGCCACCATGGCGCCGGATATATACCCCTGCCGACCCAACAGCCCTTCAGTTCCTTCTTACCACCAGTGTTGGTCGTTGGAACAGTGGAGCGCTGCTTAGCTGATCTCCACTTCCCTAGCTGCTCATAGTTCTCTTACTAATTCTTGTGTATAGAGTTATAATTTCTATAGTTGTAGTTAGTTTAATTGATTCTATAATATAGTTAGTGTTCATAGTTGAGAGGGGTTTAGGGATTAGCCCTTTCCCTGCACCCGGTACCGGGGCCCATGGCTGCTTCACCGGCCTTCAAACTGTGCTTGGCCTGCCACAAGCCGATGCCAACGGGAGATCCCCACGACTCCTGTCTTAAGTGCCTCGGGGAATCCCACCTTTCGGGTAAGTGCTGGGTCTGTAAAGCCTTTAAGCCGAGGACGAAGAAGGAGCAGGACTTTCATCTCAAACAGCTCCTGATGGAGGCAGCTCTTACTCCTCCGTCCTCAGCACGGAGCGCCGGATAGTCCTCATCAGGGAGAAGCGCTTCTTCAGCACCGGATCGCACCAGTACCGCTAAAGCCCCTCGGCACCGACCGTCGCCAGCACAGATGTCTGTTCGGCACCGTTCCCTCTCCCCGCGGGTTAAGAAACATAAGACTCCTGCTGTTTCCATGCCACCTGCACCACAGTTGGAGCACCCGCCTAAGTCCAACCACCCGGCACCGACACCTGCCACGGCACCTCCAGCTTCGGCACTATCGATTCTGGTCCCGCAAGAGCCATCGAATCCGGTGCCTGAAAGCTCCCCATCGCACGCTGTGGTTGAGCTCACTATTCTTTCCACGCCGGAGACCTTTTCCGCAGCGAGGGAGCTGATTGCGCTGACGGAGTCTGCGGTGCCTCAACACCCAGCATTGCCAGTGCGGGTTATACAATCGATTGGCAAGCCTGCCCTGCTGAGACCATCCTCTGTTGGCACCGCCGAGAGGCACTGATCACAATCGCAGTCCCACTGGCGCTCTCAGTCCCGTCGCCGATCCCGGTCCCGACGCCACTCGCAGTCCCGGCACCGCTCTCCATCTCGATATCGGTTGCACTCGCGGCACCGTTCAGCATCCTGTTCGCCGGCCTGGTACTCTCAGCACCGATCCAGCTCCTGGCACCGTTCCCGGCACCGCATCTCTTGCAGCCGCTCCAGACGTCGAGCTTCGAGATCCTGGTCGACCTCCCGGCACCGTTCCAGTCGCAGGTCCCGGTCTTGTTCCCGGTACCGGTATGGCACCCGGTACCACTCTCTGGTGCCGCACAGAGAGAGATCGTTTAGAGATGGAGACCCTTCTCAGGGTTTTTCAGCTCCTCCATGGCCGTCTCGACACACATCTGTGTCATCTCACACGGACAGTGCTTCCTATGCACAGGACCGTGACTCAAATGTGCCCAGCCGAGTCTTCCAGGAGACCCAGGCCCAAGAACAAGGATCTCTTCAGTGGTCATTCTGGACACCTTGGGCATATCACCAAGCCCAAGGTGCACCTCCAGTGCCATCACGCTCCATACCATCGGAACACCAGGTGCCGGAGGCGACTGTCAGCTGCCCCCCTCCTGCGGGAACAGAGGAAGCTCCCATTCAGTCAACAGACTCTCAAGTACCACCCGAGCCTGACGTCACCCAAGAACAGGGGCCCATGCAGGACCCTCTTGTCCCTGGCCTTTCCTCTTCCTCCTCTCCAGATGAAGCGGTGGTGGGGACATCCTCCTCGGGCCCTCCTCCAATTGACCTGAGGGCACATCAGGACCTCCTGAGATGCGTGGCCCTGAACATGAATCTTCAGGTGGAGGAGGTCTCAGAGATAGAGGACCCTATGGTGGATATTTTGTCAGCTGACACCTCCACAAGAGTGGCCTTGCCATTCATTCGTACGATCCAGGCAAATGCCGATACCATCTGGCAGTCTCCAGCCTCTGTTCCTCCCACGGCCAGGGGAGTTGAGCGGAAGTACATGTTTCCTCTAAGGGGTACAAGTACCTGTACGTGACCCTCCTCCCTGCTCACTTGTCGTGCAATCAGTCAACGAAAGGGAGCGCCATGGCCAGCAAGCTCCTGCTCCAAAATCAAAGGAGGCTAGGCGCATGGACTTATTGGGCCGCAAAGTGTACTCTGCTGGGGCCCTCCAACTCAGGGTGGCAAACCATCAAGCCCTGCTTAGCCGGTACAACTATAACACCTGGGCGGCGGTTGGAAAATTCATGGAGTTAGTTCCCCAAGACTCCCGCCAAGAGTTTGCTGCCCTTTTGGAGGAAGGGAAGAAGGTGGTGAGAACTTCTCTCCAGGCCTCGCTGGACGCAGCCGACTCGCTGGACGCAGCCGACTCCGCAGGACTCCGGCTTCAGGAATCGCCATGAGGCGAATATCATGGCTTCAGGTGTCAGGCTTTCCATCTGAATTACAACACACCATACAGGACTTGCCCTTCGATGGCCAAGGCCTATTTCCTGAAAAGACTGATCCTAGGCTGCAAAGCCTAAAGGACAATAGGGTGATCATGCGCTCACTCGGGATGCATACACCGCTGACTCAGCGCAGATCCTTCTGCCCCCAGCCTCACCGCCCTTACCCCCGACCTAGGCCACAACAGGACTTCGGCAGAAGGCACGGCCGAGGCAATCGCAGATGGCAGTCTAGACCCCAAGGGGGTCAGAATCAGGGTCCCTCCAAACCACCCGCGGGACACAAACCAAACTTTTGAAGGCACGCCCGAGGACGACGTACCAGTTGTTTCCCAGGATCCTTTCCCTCCCTTTTACAACCGCCTCTCCTTTTTCCTCCCTGCGTGGACCCAACTAACTTCGGATCGTTGGATCCTACGCACGGTAGAATTCGGATACCACCTCCAGTTTATTTTGCCCCCTCCCTCCCAGCCCCCATCCTCGTCCCTCTTCAAGGACCCCTCTCACGAGCAATTCCTCTTGCAAGCGGTACGGACTCTCCTTGCCATGGGAGCTATAGAGGAGGTACCGAAGGACTCGAGGGACAAGGGGTTCTATTCCCGCTATTTCCTAATCCCCAAGGCGAAGGGAGGTCTCAGACCTGTCCTAGACCTGCGAGGACTCAACAAGTTCATGATAAAGTTGAAGTTCCGCATGGTATTCCTGGGGACCATCATCCCATCCTTGGATGCAGGAGACTGGTATGCCGCCCTTGATATGAAGGATGCATATTTTCACATTGCCATTTACCCTCCGCACAGACAGTACCTCCCGTTTGTGGTCAACCGTCAACATTTCCAATTTACGGTCCTTCCATTTGGCCTCTCTACAGCCCCACGAGTATTCACAAAATGCATGGCTGTAGTTGCTGCCTCCCTCCGTCATCATCAGATACACATCTTCCCATTGGCTCATTCAAGGGGCCTCCGAGACCCAAGTCACCTGTCATGTGGGCATCGCCAAGGACCTATTCAAGCAACTAGGCCTGATGATCAACACAGAGAAATCCACTCTGGTTCCCACACAAAGAATAAACTTCATTGGGGCCATTCTGGACTCCAGTCTAGCCAGGGCCTGCTTACCACAGCCTTGATTTCAGGCAATGGCATCAATTATACAAGGCCTACAAAAATTCCCGACAACTTCAGCTCGCACTTGTCTCGGCCTCCTGGGTCACATGGCTGCCTGCACGTTCGTGACCAAACACTCCAGACTACGTCTCCGGCCCCTTCAAACTTGGCTCTTCTCGGTATACCACCCGGGCAGAGACAGTATAGACACAATCCTCACGATCCCCCTGAGCATCCTAGGCTCCCTGGACTAGTGGTTGATGCCCTCCCTGGTCTGTGCAGGGATGCCATTCCATCCGCCTCAGTCTTCAATGACCCTGACAACAGACGCATCATCTCTTGGCTGGGGTGCCCACCTCGAACATCTCCGCACTCAAGGCCTTTGGTCAGCTCAGGAACTGGCCTTGCACATCAATATGCAGGAGCTGAGAGCAGTCCACCTTGCGTGCCAGGCGTTACAAGGGCATTTACAAGGCCATTGTGTCTCAGTGTTCACAGACAACACAATGGCCATGTTTTACATAAACAAGCAGGGAGAAGCATGTTCCTCCCCCCTTTGTCAGGAAGCTGTTCAGCTCTGGGACTTCTGCATAGCCCACTCGATAGACCTGGTAGCGTCTTTTCTCCCAGGGGTTCGGAACACTCTGGCAGATCAACTCAGCAGATCCTTCCTGTCTCACAAGTGGTCGATTCGTCCGGATGTTATCCATTCTGTTTTCCGGAAGTGGGGCTTTCCCCGCATAGACCTCTTTGCCTCCCGCAAGAACAGGAAATGCCAGACGTTCTGCTCCTTCCAAGGTCTCTCCCACGGCTCGATCTCAGATGCATTTCTGATACCATGGATGAGCCATCTGCTTTACGCCTTCCCACCGTTCCCGTTCAAGTTCCACAGAGACAGAGCCCACCTGATCATGATCGCTCCAGCCTGGCCGAGGCAACACTGGTACACCATGTTGCTTGACCTGTCAATAACAAACCCAATCCCTCTACCTCTTTCCCCGGACCTCATAACTCAGGACCACGGCAGACTTCACTACCCAGACCTGCAGTCTCTTCACCTCACAGCATGGTTACTGCATGGTTAAGCCAGTCCGAGTTATGTTGCTCTGCCTCGGTGCAACAAGTGCTCCTGGGTAGTAGGAAACCTTCCAGTAGGTTAATATATCTGGCCAAGTGGAAGCGCTTCTCCTGCTGGTGTGACCAACGTAATGTTATTCCCACTGAGGTACCAGTCCCTACCATCTTGGACTACCTCTGGTCTCTCAAACAGCATGGCCTAGTGGTATCTTCATTGAAGGTGCACTTGGTGGCCATCTCTACCTTCCATAAGGACAAGGTACAGTTGCAACCACATCCGGCCTTCCTCCCTAAAGTGGTGTCGGCCTTTCATATCAACCAGGATATCTTCCTTCTGGTCTTCTTCCCTAAGCCACACTCATCACGCTGGGAGCAGCATCTGCACTACGTAGAGGTCCGTAGGGCGCTCGCATTTTATACCGAGCGAACAAAGCCCTTCCGTAAAACACCCCAACTCTTTGTCACAGTCGCAGACAGAATGAAGGGCCTACCTGTCTCCTCCCAGAGGATTTCATCTTGGGTGACATCATGCATCCGCACCTGCTATGACTTGGCTCATATTCCGATGAGCCACCTTACCGCTCATTCTACCAGGGCTCAGGCTTCATCTGCTGCTTTCCTGGCTCATGTACCCATCCAGGAGATATGTCGTGCAGCTACCTGGTCCTCGGTCCACACCTTTGTGTCACATTACGCATTGGTTCAACAGTCCAGAGATGACGCGGCATTTGGATCAACTGTTCTACATTCTGCGACATCTCACTCCGACCCCACCGCCTAGGTAAAGCTTGAGAGTCACCTAATTGGAATCGATATGAGCAAGCACTCAAAGAAGAAAAGACGGTTACTCACCTTTGTAACTGTTGTTCTTCGAGATATGTTGCTCATATCCATTCCAAACCTGCCCTCCTTCCTGTCTCGGAGTAGCCGGCAAGAAGGAACTGAAGGGCCGTTGAGTTGGCAGGGGTATATATCCGGCGCCACTCTAGGGGGTGACTCAGCCGACCCACCGAGTGTTACTAGGGTAAAAATCTTCCGACGAATGTGCATGCGGCGCGCGCGCACCTAATTGGAATGGATATGAGCAACACATCTCGAAGAACAACAGTTACAAAGGTGAGTAACGGTCTTTTATAGGGATAACAGAAACATGGTGGAATAGTAGTCATGACTGGAGTACAGGTATTGAAGGGTATGTGCTGTTCAGGAAAGATAGAAATAAAGGGAAAGCTGGTGGAGTAGCATTGTATATCAATGATAAGGTAGACTGTAAAGAAATAAGAAGGGATGGAATGGATAAGACAGTCTATCTGGGCAAAAATCACATTGGGGAAGAAAGCTACTAGAGCCTTCCCTGGAATAGTGCTTGGGGTATGCTATAGACTGCCAGGATCCGATCTGGATATGGGTAGAAACCTCTTTAATGTTTTTAATGAAGTAAATACTAATGGGAATTGTGTGATCATGGGAGACTTTAACTTCCCAGATATAGACTGGAGGACAAGTGCTAGTAGTAATAATAGGGCTTAGATTTTCCTAGATGTGGTAGCTGATGGATTCCTTCACCATGTAGTTGCTGAACCAACAAGAGGAGATGCCATTTTAGATTTGGTTTTGGTGAGTAGAGAGGACCTCATAGAAGAAATGGTTGTAGGGGACAACCTTGGTTAGAATGATTATGAGTTAATTCAGTTCAAATTAAATGAAAGGATAAACAAAAATAGATCTGTAACTAGGGTTTTTGACTTCAAAAGGGCTAACTTTAAAAAAAATTAAGGAAATTAGTTAGGTAAGTGGATTGGACTGAAGAACTTGTGGCTCTAAAGGTGGAGGAGGCCTGGATTTTTTTCAAGTCAAGGTTGCAGAAACTATCAGAAGCCTGCATCCCAAGAAAGGGGAAAAAACTCATAGGCAGGAGTTGTAGACCAAGCTGGATTAGCAAGCATCTCAGAGAGGTGATTAAGAAAAAGCAGAGCCTACAAGGAGTGGAAGATGGGAGGGATCAGCAAGGAAAGCTACCTTATTGAGGTCAGAACATGTAGAGATAAGGTGAGAAAGGTCAAAAGCCATGTAGAGTTGGACCTTGCAAAGGGAATTAAGACCAATAGTAGAAGATTCTATAGCCATATAAATAAGAAGAAAACAAAGAAAGAGGTGGGACCGCTGAACACTGAGGGTGGAGTGGAGGTTAAGGATAATTTAGGCATGGCCCAATATCTATACAAATACTTTGCCTCAGTCTTCAATGAGATTAATGAGGAGCTTAGGGATAACAGTAGGATGAAAAATGGGAATGAGGATATGGAGGTAAATATTACCACATCTGAGGTGGAAGCCAAACTCGCACAACTTAATGGGACTAAATTGGGGGGCCCAGATAATCTTCATACAAGAATATTAAAGGAACTGGCACATAAAAATTGCAAGCCCATTTGCAAGACTTTTTAATGAATCTGTAAACTCAGGGGTTGTACTGTATGACTGGAGAATTCCTAACATAGTTTCTACTTTTAAGTAAGGAAATAAAGGTGATTCGGGTAACTACAGGCCTGTTAGTTTGACATCTGTAGTATGCAAGGTCTTGGAAAAAATGTTGAAGGAGAAAGTAGTTAAGGACATTGAGGTCAAAAAACAACATGTTTTTTGTGGAGGTTAATGGAAGGAGAAGGCATGCATCAGTGCCCCAAAGGTGCCCTGGGCAATTGCTGCTTCCCACCACCCAACACAGATGTAATAAGGTTAAGTGGTGTCCACATAAAGAAATTAAAACTACTGACTATTCCTTAAGAAAGGGTTTTAATGACTTATGGCTATAAATGCAATACGGACAGAATAGAAAAAGAAAATTTAAAGACCAGCATTGAGTAAGGAAGACAACCACAAGTACAAGTAATATTATACATCAGGTACTTATTACTATTTTTAATACTGCAGCATTGATATAACCTGAGATCAAATTATTGCAACACCACCATTTTTAATACTGTAGTGTCAGATCTAATTAGCTCGAGCAACCCAGACTTCTTTACTCCATAAACTTATACTGCATGCAACCAGACTATTTTACTTTAAAACCTTACCCTACCAAGAATATGTTACCTTTTAGTCGACTGCTTTTTCCACTGGCCAGATAAAGATAGTCCATGTGATTCAGGTTTCCTCAGTTTAGGATGTGTGGGTCAGACGGTCAAGGAGAACCACATCCTAGACCAAGACACACACATACACCCACCTGAGGCTCTACACATTTATCTGCCTGCCCTGTTTTGAAGCAGGTCAACCAATCAGGTTAGGCCAAATCTTTAATGTGATTAGAGTTGTTGCTTTGTCTGTACAATTCACGCTTACTTATTTTCTTGTGGCCAATTGTTTTTTTAATTTTATAAGTTATGCACAAGGAGATAACTTATGTCCATATAGCCCATTGTCTCGACTGTGGTTTGTCTAATAGCCAAATGTTCTAAATATGATCAATGTGGGCTAGACAAGCTGTGCCTGGGACTTATCATTTGCAGGATTAGGACCTATCAAAGTTGGGCCAAATCCTGCATTCTTTAGTCACGTGCACTCCACTATTTGTTTTAATAAGGCAGGTGGGATTTGACTGTTAAATTGTTTTTATTAAAGTAATTTTCTTTGTGCATGTATTTGTACTTTGACTTTCTTTGAAAATTTAATCCATAAACAACTAGAAGAAAACCAGTAAAATAACATCCCTTTCACCATATACTTTTCATAATTAGAAGAAACAAAAAGAAGTATGTGAATCAATTTCTTTGAAATTTGTTTATTTTTACTAACAAATATTAGCGCTTCGTTTTGGTATGGAAATAACTATCTTTCCTTCTTTGTCTTTTTCTGTCCTTTCTTGCTTTCGTGGATATGAACTCCAGGAGGACAAAGTGGTTAGAGCCTTTTTCTGTCTAACATTATTTATTTTTATGAGTAGTCTTAATACTAAAGGCTAGATTTTGCCCTCACTTATACAGATACAATTCCCACTGAAAGAAAAAGGAGTTGCTCTTGTTTAAGTGAGAGCAGGAATGGGCCTTATATGTTTAATAATTATTCATCTCAAAAACCATAACATTTAAAGTATTGTAGATATTATGCATGAAAGTTCTTTTGTTAAGAAACTTGTGAGCATGCACTTGTTTTTCCTTCTTTAATTTTGCAATATTCTATATGTGCAGTTTAAAAAAGAAAAGAAACTGGATAATTGATGCAATACAGTAACTATTGATTTTTTTTCTTCCAAAAGAATTTGACAAAAATTTTACAACTTAAGTGGCACAAATTTGGTAATATCAGCTTTGTTCACAGTGATAGCTCTGATTGTATTATGAACATCCACATGGTTAAAATTAAGTTAGTTTTTTAATTACATTTTATCCTTCTGATTTTGATGGAATGACAGCTCAGCAGTTTGAGGTTTTTTTCACAGTAATTCAAAACATTAATCATCAAAAATCATCAGGAAAACATGTCTATCCTAAACGTTTAATTTACTAGATACTATTTAATCCTTATAATATTGTCAAGTTAAGAAATAGTGTTTAATTTTTTTTGTTCTTTAAACTAAATTATAAGCATAGGTTTGTCATCCACAAGTCCTACTGCACATATTATATTGAGCATAATGTTGAAAGAATGTTAAAAGTTATGCATGCCACTAATATTTTGCTAGTTTGTTTTGTGAATACTAAACCTAAAGTATTCTCTTAAAATACTGTTTTTATTCTAGCTATGTTTAGGAGAGGATGTGTAAGAGAATATGAATATGCCTGCACAGCTTTAAACGTTTATTGAAAGAAATTAAATTTCATTAAAAAAAAATACAAACAAGAAAATATCCTGGCTAAACTAAATCTACTTTTCCATGAAAGTGACTATAAACATTCTAAAATCAACTGCAAATATAAAAGCTCTTGTCCTCTAGTGCTTAGCAATTAAATCTCTGTCACTTGCAGACTAAAATGTTTTTTACAATTTACCTATATCAAAATACATACACACAGAACAAACTCTCCCATTTAAATAAATGGGAGCTTGTTACCACTTTTCATTGGGAGCTATTTCAGGCCTCACAGGTTATGTCTACACTGCAGTGAAAAATCCCTCACTGTCCCATGTCACCTCACTCAGGATGATGGGGCTTGGACTACGGGGAAGTTTAATTGCGGTGTAGATGTTTGGGCTCAGGCTGGAGCGCAAGCTCTGGGAACTTCTCCCCTCACAGATTTTGGGCTCCAGCCTGGACCCAAACATCTACACAGCAATTTTACAGCCAGTCACCATGCCTCTGTCTGTGGGTCACAGCTGAGAATACCAGATTTAGGACAAACTGCTAATAAGTGAGGCAGATCCACCCCAAACAGGTGGTTATTCTTCCATAAGATATACCAAGCCAGTAACAAAATTAAGCTTCTGTATCACCACACTGGTTAACAAGACGTCCAAACTGTAGTCTCCTTTGGCATCCCAGACCTCGTTTCACCACCCAGACACGAGACTTGATGACTGGTTATTTAATACCAATTTAATCAAACAAAAGTTATTCTAATCCCAAGAGATCAGTCACACAGGCAAGCCAATATATAACTCAGATCTTACCTAATAATCACACTGTTGCCAATCCTTTAGTATCTAATATCTAAAGGTTTATTTATATGTAACCCTTCTGACAGGTGGAGCCGGCAGCAGCCAGGGTCAGGTTCAATATCTAAGGATTCCTTTTCAACAATACAACACAAAACTGGTGCAAGCCCCCACCTAGTAACCTGGGGAAATTACATGCTATCCCGGCTGCCTCTGAGAGCCAATTCTTCCCTACTTGCAAGCAAGTGTAGAAAAGAAACTTTTAATTAAAGGAGAAAAGTCACCTGACATTAATTAGGGAAAATGCCACAGGCAAGATTCATAAACATAAAACTGAGGAGAATGCATGGAGCACAGTCTTCTGTCTCATGTTCTTGAATTCTACAACCGAAAATTTATTTTCTGTGCCCCCCTCACCATACCTCATTCACAGTGGTTGTCTTTGGTCAGTGAGGACCCAGGGTTCAGAAGTGCATCTGCATGAGTTCACCTCCAACTCAGGGAAGAAGGCTCCTGGCTTGCTCTGTCATCTGAGCAGTTTTTCTGGCAGGCCACTCTGCCAGCCCTGTTCCTTGCTACCTGACTGCCCTACCAGCCACTGTTCCTCACCGCCTCCCACTGGCTGTTCCCGCCAGATGACTGCTTGCCACTTTTGGCAGCCAGTCACCTTCTGCTGCCACCTGCCTCTCTGTTGTGACCTCTGTAGGTCAGTCCTTTAGTGATTGTCAGCTCTTAGTGATTTTTAGCTCTCATCAGGCTGGGCAGAAACATTGTCCCACCACAAGTGATTTCTGCACTTAAAATAACAAAAGACTCCTAATGAAATCTATTTAGCTTTATGTTTGAACAGTGGGGAGGAACAGGTTAAACCAGACTGGGGACTCTTAGGGAGAGTCCCCACCCCTCTCTGCTTTCACTGGCATCTGGCATTCAAGTCCTTGGCTTAACTAGGTCCTTTCAGCTGAGGGGGGCTGTCATAAACAGATAGCTAAGGGTTAACGTCTCTTTCACCTGGAAAGAAGTGATCTGAAACACCTGACCAGAGGACCAATCAGGAAACGGGACTTTTTCGGATCTGGGTGGAGGGAAGTTTGTGTGGGAGTCCTTTGTTCTTGGGCTTTCTGCCTGCACTCTCTCAGCTATGAGAAGTGATTTCTGTTTCCTGCTTTCTAATCTTCTGTTTCCAAGTTGTAAGTACAATATAGTAAGGCAGTAAGGTTTCTATTGTTTTTCTTTTTGTATTTACATGGATATAGTTGCTGAAGTTCTTTGAATTGTATTCTTTTTGAATAAGGCTGTTTATTCAATATTCTTTTAAGCAAATGACCCTGTATTTGTCACCTTGATACAGAGAGACCATTTTTATGTATTTTTCTTTCTTTTTATATAAAGCTTTCTTTTAAGACCTGTTGGAGTTTTTCTTTAGTGGGGAACTCCAGGGAATTGAGTCTGCAGCTCACCAGGGAGTTGGTGAGAGGAAGAAGTTAGGGGGAAATCTGTGTGTGTTAGATTTACTAGCCTGACTTTGCATTCCCTCTGGGTGAAGAGGGACGTGCTTATGTTTCCAGGACTGAAAATAAAGAGGGTGGAATCCCTCTGTTTAGATTCACGGAGTTTACTTCTGTGTCTCTCTCCAGGAACACCTGGAGGGGGGAAAGGAAAAGGTTTATTTCCCTTTGTTGTGAGACTCAAGGGATTTGGGTCTTGGGGTCCCCAGGGAAGGTTTTTGGGGGGACCAGAGTGCCCCAAAACACTCTAATTTTTTTGGTGGTGGCAGCTTTACCAGGTCCAAGCTGGTAACTAAGCTTGGAGGTTGTCATGCTAACCCCCATATTTTGGACGCTAAGGTCCAAATCTGGGACTAGGTTATGATAGGGGCCTCCTCATTTGGGGCAGGTTAAGCACAGTTTTGCCCCCCTTTACTCAGACAATAAAGACAACATCGAAAACATTTCATTACCCAAACATTCAGTACTAAAGTGATTTGTAACCCAACACCAGCCAAAGTTGATCACTTGGGGCTACAAAGCTCCTGTCTGCTAGATAGCTATGCAGAGTAGGTGTGTGCATGTGAATACAGCTCCTGAAGTCTCTCCTCCTCCCCAACTAGCTGTCAGGGGAGAGTTCGTACAGACCCTGCTTACATCTAAGAGAAAAGAAAGAGGAGAGTGTTATGATGGTCAAGGAAAACAAATACATGCACTCATTGCAAAGTTCTTGGATCAGACTTGTAGTCATGATGTAATAAACTGCTGGCTTGTAAAGTCTCTCGTAACTTCCAAAAGATTGGAAGATCCTCAGTCCATTGGTTGTAATGCTCCTTTCAGTGTAAGTCCAGAGATCAGATCAGGAAAGAGGCAAAATAGAGATGCTTCCAGGGCTTTTTATACTTTCTCCCATGTACAGGGAATTCTCTCAGTCTTAGTTTGTGGAAAATTACAGGTACAAGGTGGAGTACAGGCTCACATGAGCAAGTCACATGCTCTTGCATGCTTTGATGAGTCATAGGAGCTGATTATTTTGGCTAAAATGTCCATCCAGCAGGGACAGGTTCTTCCATGGTCTATTGTGTGAGCTAAGTGTCTTTTAATGGGCCATCGACTTGAACAGTCCATTCACAATGTGCTGGCCAGACTGGATGTAAATTACCTTGTGGGCGTTATCCCAGAAGCAAACATATCTGAATTATTGGAACATAGTCAATATTCATAACTTTAGATACAAAGATGATACATGCATACAAACAGGATAATCATATTTGATAGATTGTAACTTTTGCATTGACACCTTACATGATATACTTTATACAAGATTTGTTGCAATTTACTAACAGTGGCAATATTAATGATATAATGGCTCATGTTTCAATCATACAGCATCACACAACCCAAGCCCTCTGAGCCCGTCAGCTGATTCAGGCCAGCCACAGGTTTTTAATTGCTGTGACAGACTGTATTTTAGTGTGGTTTAGAAATATATTTCTTCAAACATAGTCCATGTGGCACATGATCACTTATTATTTATGTAGCACCCAAGGTGTGCTAGGTATGTAACAGTTCAATAAAATAAACTCTACCCCACCCCAAAGAGCTTAGAATCTAAGAGTGGTCTTGAAAGTACATACACACAACCACTTGTATCTATAAAGGTATTTTTGTCTATATGTTTAGAATATCAAGCTCTAAATTTAGTAAGATAGTAAGCCCTCAGTTAAACAATGCAGTGAAGAGGATACACAAATACCTGGATTTATGATGTATGTATCATACTGGTTACATTTTGGGGGTGGGGGAAGGAGGAGTGTGTGAATCTTGGGAGCTGTTAGTATTTAAATTACCTTTTAATGGTTAATGATTGCATCTCAGATTGCTTTAGGTCAGGGGTTGGCAAACTACAGCATGTGTGCCAAAGGTGGCACGTGAGCCAATATTTGTTGGCATGCGGGGTGCGCAGAGCGGCTCAGCCTGCCGCCGCTCTGGGGTTCCTGCTGCTGGCCCCTTGCCAGCCAGGGTCCCACTCAGCACCCGCTGCTGGCCTGGGGGAAGGAACCGCCGAAAACCGTCTGCCAGCCGTGTTTGGGGCGGCAAAAAACATAGAGCTGCCCCTGAGTGTGAGTGTAAGAGAAGAGTAAAAGAAGCTCTCCTTCTATGTGCATTTGTGAAAGGAACAGCAGAAATCCTGGTTTTGCACCCTATAGTATCAAGAGAGCTTCTATATTCCTCAGCACTTTGCACTCAGACATTCACAGAATGGATATCCTGTACAATGTTTGGCTTTTATGTGATATAAAATATGGATTATGCTAGTGTTTTACCAACACGGAAAAGTCATAATAGTTTGTTGTCCCTCATTTTCCAGTACTAACACAAATGTGGCATAACAATTTTATGTCCAGTGTCTTAAGGGTCATGTTCTATTTTTGGTAACTGTAATACATTCTTAAATATAGCTATAGATACTGGCTTGGCTAATGGTTGAACACTGACCATATGGCTGAGCAATGTGGATCAGGAAACTCCCCTCATAGTTTAATCTGCAGCAGTCAGATCCATGCAGAGATGAGAAGCAGAGAAACAGTCTACCATGCCTTGTGCCATAGGGATCCTGTCAGCGAGGACAGGATTTCAAGAGAAGGGTTGGGGCACTGCTCAGCATGCAATGTGTGTAGAAGTTAACTGCCAGTCAATGTATGCTGTTGATTGGAGCATATGCAGCAGTTTAGATGGGAGTTGCACATAGCCTCTGACTGTCAGAATGTGGTTCCCATTCTGTTATTGAACATGTATGGTAGGAATCTAATTAGATGCACCTAGTAAGGCACTCAGATACGTTAAAGAGGATTCCTGCTTTGCTGTTCATGTGGAGGGAAGAGGCTTTCTGTGCATGCCTATTTCCTTTTCTTACAGCACTCCTCCTGCTTTAAACCATTGTTTCCACATATTGTACTTCATGTGCACATTTCTGCTGCTGGTGGTATAGTGAGAACAAGTCAAAAAGCAAAAACAAATCCCAGCCATGCCTCAGTCTTGCATAATTGGATATAGCAAAATATGTTTGCCAAATGGAGGACCAAATCTGTAAGGAAAGAAATGATCTATTTTTTGAGTGATGGCCCAATATGGATTCCAACATAGGTGCGTATGCACAGGAGCTGGAAGGTTTTAGTAGCTGTGTCTGTTGACTCATATGTGAGCCATGTATCCCCTCATGTTTGCTGCTCAGGTTATAAAAGGTTGTGTGGGTCAATGCCTCTCCAGTTCCTTCTTACCACTGCATGGCTTGAGTTGGAACCCCTGTTCCTTCACGCTGTTAGCTTAGCTAAGTGAGTGACTTTGTCTGTTCTTCCTTTCTTGTATATAGTTATAGTATTTTCTTGTTTTATAGCCTTTTTTTAGAGTTGTAGTTAGTTAGGTTCTTCTTCAAGTAGTGTCTCTATGGGTGCACCACTGTAGGTACAATAGTGCCCCTGCACCTGGAATTGGGGATCTTTGGTAGAAGTGCCTGTTGGGCTGCACATGTGCTCCTCCCTGCCTCTTGATGTAAGCTTTGGCTATATAGTGCTGCGTGGTCCAATCATCCTCAGTTCCTTCTCAACCACCCTTGGTCGGGGACGGAATCCCTAGCAGAGGCGTTCATACATCTGTAGTGATATTACTGCTTCTGTTGCAAGTTCTTAGTATGTACGTTTCCTTTATTTTTTCTTCCCTTTATCCCTTCTCTCTCAATTTTTTTTCTTTTGCTGTTTTCTCCCTGTTACTCTTTAGATTAGCATAGGTTTCCTTCTCTATGCCCTTTCCTACTGAGAAGTTCTCTCTACTTGGGGTTATGCCTGGATCTGCCAGGATTAAAAGGTGACTCTCCTGTTATGAGGCCATCAGTGTGAGTGATGGCTACTCAGGGTGCATACATTGTTTGGGTGAGGAGCACGTATCTCAGAAATGCACCCACTGCCTCAAATTAAAGGCATGGTCCAGGAAGGACCATGAATTGAAAATAAAACTTTTACTACTGGAGAGTTCATTGCAACCAGCCTCAGAATCTGGCCCCGATACCTTTCCTCCACCATCAGCACTGTCATCTGCTGACCCCCACTACAAAAAGAAAATTTACACTCTCTTGCTACCTCAAAGAAAGGCATCCCCTGTGAGTTCGGTAGCCTTGACATCTTCTGGGATGAGACCTAGTTCCTTTGACTGTCTAGGTATCTCTGGTATTGTTGAGAGGTTCAAGGACCCTAAGAGGGTAGGACAGCAAATGGGACACAGTCATTCGGGACCAATAAGGACAAATCAAAGACCTCAAAATTGGTACCCACTGCATCATTGACACACATGACTGATGCATCCTCCAACACCAATGCAGTCCGTAGTGCAATCTACTGGTCATTTGACAGAATGGACTCTAAATTCGGCACTGTCAACATCCAAAACATCTGCACCATTACCTAGACCTTGCATGGCACTCCCCCCGCAAACACACAGCCACCAGTACCTATGATTATGCCAGTACTGCAAGAGTTCCACTTCTCAATAGACTTGATCGTTTCTGACAACCCAGAGTCTCCTCTCCTCTGTACTGAGCTCCCAATGGTTCATGCCTCTCTTCCCTGGAACTGCAACTTATACCACCAAAGAGTCCTGTGACACCTTATAGACTAACAGACGTTTTGGAGCATGAGCTTTCGTGGGTGAATACCTACTTCGTCAGATGCATCTGACGAAGTGGGTATTCACCCACGAAAGCTCATGCTCCAAAATGTCTGTTAGTCTATAAGATGCCACAGGACTCTTTGCTGCTTTTATAGATCCAGACTAACACGGCTACCCCTCTGAAACTTATACCATGCCACTCTCCTTCACTATCCAGGACCGCACTGCCCTTCCTCAGTGAGGAGGAAGAAGAGGAGTACTCAATTGCGCCTCTCACCCTCCACATCATATCAAGGGGCTTCACACAGAGAATCATACTCGCACCGTTGATATCCAGAGACCAGAAGTGAAGCAGATCTTTGGTACAGGAGCCCATGGATGCTTATTCCCCCACATTGGCCCTTTTGGGACTATTTGGGACTTTCCCAAACTGTCACCAATCACAGACAGACACATATACTCTCCATCCTCACTGGTATTTCGGCCTCCTGAACCAGAGCCAGAATTGTTGGAAGACATGGAGGAAGAGGTTACACTGCCAGCCAACATCTTCTCATCCTCCCCTGAAAAGCCATTATCCCACTATCTCCAACATCAGCTGATGATTTTAAACAATTTGAAGAACTGTTCCAAAGGATTGTTGACTCTCTCCAGATCCCAATGCGGGAAGGTAGAGAGCAACATCACAAGTTGCTTGGCATATTGCAGACCTCTACACTGGCAAAGATGGCACTTCCAATCAATGAGGCCTTGTTGGATCCATGCAAGCTGATCTGGCAGACCACAGCATTAATATTAGCTACCTGCAAGCAAGCAGATAAGAAGTATTGTGTCCCTGCCAAGGACATAATGGAATTCTTCTTCTCACATCTTGCTCTAAATGCAGTGGATGAGAATGTATGCGCTGCTGTTGTCCTAAAACAATGCCATATGACAAGGACTGGAAGAGACTAGACCACTTTAGTCACAAGTCATATTCTTCAGCCATGCTCCAGTTTCAAATTGCTAATTATGAAGCACTTCCATCCAAGTATAATCATGTGAACTATTCCAAATTCCGTGAGTTTAGTCAACATCTCCAAGAGGACAAAGAAGAGCAGTTCCAGGCACTGGTGACAGAAGGACAACTTCTGGCATGTATCACACTACAATGCTGGTCCATTGTGACATCTGTTGTAGTGAGATGGGCTTCATGGCTTCACCTCTTGGAGTTCCCCAGGGGGAATCTCCTGTTTGAAGGATCCAAACTCTTTGCCAAGCACACTGAGTCCCTTCATTCACTAATGGATTCCAGAGCAACACTATGCTCACTTGGTATCTATACTCTAGCACCAAAGAGAAGACAGGGTAGATATCAACCTACCCCGAGATCTTGACCTTCCCCTTCCTCCACTCAATGGCATTATGATCCACAATGCAGGTGACAGAGACCTCCTCTCAAACCTCCCCATCCCACTTCCCACAGATCCTTCTTATGAGCAAATTCTACAAGAAAAAATAAACCCACCTACTGCATCTGGGAGCTGTAGCACTGGTCCCATTCCAACACAGAGGGAAAGTCTTTTATTCCCACTATTTTGTAATCCCCCCCTCACACACAAAAAAATCTGGCAGGTGGAGACCTATCCTAGACTTGAGGAACCTCAGAAAGTTTGTCAAACTACAACAGTTCAAGATGGTCACACTATCAACAATAATCCCAGCACTGGAACAGGGGGACTGGTTCTCAGTTCTCAACCACCAAGACATGTACTTCCAAATTATCATACACCCTTCCCACAGGAAGTTCATCAGATTTGACGGAGGTCTGACCATTGTCAATACAAGGTACAACGCTTTGGCCCCTCTACAGAACCCAAGGTATTTTCCAAAGTCCTGGAAGAGATGGCAGTGCACCTCTGCAAACAAGGGATTATAATATTCCCATACCTAAAAGACTGCCTCCTCATGGCTCAACCCAGAGTTGACATGCTCAAAGCCATAACAAAAATGATGGACCTTTTCTGGAAACTCAGCGTCCAGATAAACATACAAAAATCAATGCTGACACTAGTCCAACAACCAGAGTTTATTGAGGCCCCAACTAGATGCTATAGAGGCAAGAACTTTTTTCTCAGCTCAGATTCTCCACAATAGTCAGTCTCATCTCAACCGTGAGGACCAGCACACACCTCCACCAGAACTTGCCTACAGTTGCTTACTATAGTGGTGCCTTCTCCCAGCTCCACAAACACAGCCAGAGACCAACTGAAGTGCAGCACCTATGTCCTTCTATTGTTTGTGTCCGTTCCCACCACCTATTATTTACAGAGACCAACACTCTGGGAGACTGCTAACTTTCCAATCAGCAAGGATCTAGAACCCACGCTCCTGCCTTTCCTGTCTCTTCCTGCTTCCTGTCTCTTAGCCAGCTTTACAGGGCAGGCTGACTACCCAGACCTGCAGGTGGACCCACTCTGGTAATTAGGGCGTGGCCCCTCAGCCAGCCCAACTGCTACCCTTCTTCCCCTGGAACAGGGCTAACAGGGGACTGGCTTGTTTCTCCTAGCCAGCACCCTGTTGCATTCACTCATATGGCATCAACCACAGTGGTGATAAAACGTGCCAGATTACATATGCGCTATCTCCAGGGATGGCTAGGAACAGTGTACGTACCCCACCGACACAGTTTGAACAAACTTCTCTCGATACCGCTCAAGGTCAAGTAATCATTAGAATGGTGGACACAATTCCAGAATGTCTGCCTGGGGATTCCCTTCCTTCAACCACCACCATCCTTGATACCGATGCTTCACTATTCAGTTGGGGAGCACATCTACAGACTCACATGGTACAGGGCAAGCGGTCCCTGTCAGAATCCATGTTGCACATCTACTTCCTAGAATGCATGCCTTCACTTTCTACCAATAATCAGGCAAAAGACCATAAGAGTAATGATAGACAACATTGCCTGCTTGTTTTATATTGACAAGGGGGAGCACTAAAATTGTGGAACTGATGCATCCAACATGACATCAACATCTCTGCCAGCATACCTATCTGGACACCTGAACATAATGGCAGACTTACTGAGCAGGAGGGTCTCACAGGAACATGAGTGGGAGATAGACTTAAGAACCCTACAGCACATATTCAACTGCTGGGGATTCCTGAACATAGATCTATTTGCCACACCCAAACCCATCAAATACCCACCAATATCTGGGGGAGTCTTTCCTTGTTACATGGGATGCACTC
This sequence comes from Gopherus flavomarginatus, assembly GCF_025201925.1. Classification (NCBI taxonomy): domain Eukaryota; kingdom Metazoa; phylum Chordata; order Testudines; family Testudinidae; genus Gopherus; species Gopherus flavomarginatus. Next base: position 264,637,926 of record NC_066618.1, read on the forward strand.
CTCCTCTACACCTTTCCACTCTTTCTCTTACTATTCAAAATGATTCACGAGATACAAGTGGAATGAGCCAGAGTAATTCTCACAGCCTCAACATGGCCATAACAGATATGGCATCCTTACCTCTTGTGCATGACAGTCTGTCCAATGATCAACCTGCAGTCGACTCCACACCTCCTTTTGCTGGATGCAGGCCAAGTTCTCCATCCGCATCTAAAACGTCTCCATTTTAAGGCCTGGCTCCTTCATGGTTCCAGGATCTGGAGATGACCTGTTCAGAAGAGGTAAAGGAGATTCTTTTAAATAGCAGATGTTCAACAACATGCTATACTTACCTACATAACTAAAAAAGATTCTGGACTTGGTATGACTCCACACATGTCTCAGCAATGAGCGCTCCTTTACTACTCATTTTGGATTACATTATAGAGCTCAGAAGATTAGGGCTATCCATAAGCTACGTTTACATACAGCTAGCCGCCATTACTGCTCTCCACTCCAAGATAGAAGGTCATTTGGTATTTACCCACCCAATTACAAATAGATTCCTTAAGGGCCTTCAAAACCTTTACCCTGAAGTATTAGACCCAATCCCACCTTGGGATCTCAGCCTAATTTTACACTGTCTCACCAGCCCCCTGTTTGAACCTATGGCAACGTCCTGCTAATGCATCTATAATTGAAAATGGCCTCTTGTAGCCATCACATCTGCTCAGAGGGTAAGAGAAATAGGTGTCCTCATGGTGTATCCCTCGTTCACAATTTTCTACAAAGATAAGGTTGTGTTAGAACTAGGGCTGTCAAATGATTCAAAAAATAATTGCGATTAATTTCAGTTTTAATCGCACTGTTAAACAATAGAATACAATATATTTAAATATTTTTGGATGTTTTCTATATTTTCAAATATATTAATTTCAATTACAACACAATACAAATATATAGTGCTCACTTTATATTATTATTTTTTATTACAAATATTTACACTGTAAAAAAGATAATCTATTTATCATGAAAGTGCATCCTACAAATGTAGAATGTGTTTTACATAAATGCACTAAAAAATAGGACATGCTTCCATGCTGATGACGCTCGTGAAAAAAATGAGTCAATTAAATTTGTGACTGAACTCTTGGGGGAGAATTGTATGTCTCCTGCTTTATGGTTTTACCTGCATTCTGCCATATCTTTGTGTGATAGCAGTCTCAGATGATGACCCAGCACATTATTCATTTTAAAAACCCTTTCACTACAGCTTTGACAAAACATAGGAGGTACCAATGTGAGATTTCTAAAGATAGCACTCAACTCAAAGTTTAAGAATCTGAAGTGCCTTCCAGAATCTGAGAAGGATGAGGTGTGGAATATTCTATCAGAAGTCTTAAAGAGCAACATTCTGATGCAGAAACTACAGAACTCAAACCACCAAAAAAGAAAATCAATTTTCTGTTAGTCGTATCTGACTCCACACTGCTTTGGATTGTTATTGAGCAGAACCTGTCATCAGCATGGAAGCATGTCCTCTGGAATGGTGGCCGAAGCATGAAGGGGCATATGAATGTTTAGCATATCTGGGACATAAATACCTTGTTTAGAATATCAGGGTTGGAAGGGAGCTCAGGAGGTCACCTAGTCCAACCCCCTGCTCAAAGCAGAGCCAATCCCGCCCCCCCCAACGCTGGATGCAAAAGTGTCATGTGAATGCCTGTTCCCACTTTCAGGTGACATGTAAATAAGAAGCGGGCAGCATTATCTCCCATAAATGTAAACAAACTTGTTTGCCTTAGCGATTGGCTGAGGAAGAAGTAGGACTGAGTGGACTTGTAGGCTATAAAGAAGGGGTCTCAAACACGTGGCCCATGGAGTTATTTCCTGCAGCCTGCCATAGGCACCGACTCCACTGGCAGCCAAGCTCCTCTTCCCCACTACCCCCTCAAGCGTGCCACATCCCCACTCCTCCGCCTACCTCCAAACGCTTCCCACTGCTGAACAGCTGTTTGGCGGCACATAGGACTTTCCAGGAGCTGGGGGGGTGGGAGCAGGGATGCAGCACATTCAGGGGAGGAGGTGGAGAAGAGGTGGGGCTCGGATTTGGGGAAGGGGTTGGAATAGGGGTGGAGGGCAGATTTGGGGCAGAGACTTTGGGGAAGGAGTTGGAATGGGGTCGGGGAAGGGATGGGAAGAGGCAGGGCAGGGACGGGGCCTCATGGACTAGATGAGCAGTCTGATGTATGAAGTTCAGCATGTATGATTCTTTGCTATGAGTAGTTGGGAAGAATGTTTGTTAAAAGTGGTAATGTATTTTGTATGAATAGTTACTTTAAAAAGTCCCTGCCATTACAGCTATGTTGATAGACTGTTAGTGTAGATCATTATCAGTATTACTGACCACATAAGAAATAGTTACAGGTGTTTATATTTTTTTAAAACCTTTCTTCTCATTAGTTTTTAAAAAGTTAATACATTGACTTTAAATAGCATACTATATTACTCTTCATTTTTTTCATTTTTGACTATATTTTTGTATCGTTGTATGAAAAGTTTTCAGTGATGCGGCCCTTGGGCCAATGTACTAGTCTTCATGTGGCCTTCATGGTGATTTGAGTTTGAGATCCTTGCTCTAAAGTTTTACATTGTTTTGTTTTGAATGCAGTTATGTTAAAAATTCTATATTTGTAAGTTGCACTTTCACAATGGAGATTGTACTCCAATATTTGTATGAGGTGAGTTGAAAAATACTATTTATTTTGTTTATCTTTTTTTAGTGCAATTATTTGTAATAAAATAATATAAAATTAGCAGCATACCCTTTGTATATTTGAAAATGTACAAAAACATCCAAAAATATTTATAAATTTAAATTGGTATTCTATTCTTCTTTAACAGTGCAATTAAAACTGCAAGTAATCATGATTAATTTTTTTAATCCAGTTAATTTGTTTTGAGTTACCATATATACTCGTTCATAAGCTGAATATTTTTGGTAATAAACTGACTCATCAAAGAGCAGGGGTCGGCTTATAAGCTGGTGTACACCAAAATTTGATGATTTTAAACTCTATGGAATCATTGAATTCAATACATTGTCATTTTGTTTACCTGGAGTATCTGCAAGCCTGGAGCCCCTCAGCTCCCTGTGGCCACGGTTCGCCATTCCCAGCCAATGGGAGCAGTGGGAAGTGACACCACTTCCTGGAGCTCCCATTGACTGGAAACAACGAACCGCGGCCAGAGGGAGCTGAGGGGTTCCATGCCTGCAGACACTCCAAGTAAACAAAATGTCCCGACCCATCAGCGGTTGGGAGCCAAAGTTTTCCAGCCCCTGAAATATGGGGTTGGCTTTTGAAAGGGTCATACAGTTTTTGCTATTTTTACCTATCCATTTTGGGGGGTTGGCTTATAAACGAACAGGCTAATGAACAAGTATATACGGTAATCGCTTGAGTTAACTGTGATTAATTGACAGCCCTAGTTACGATTACACCCGAATTTCTTACAGTACTGTCCTCTTTCCATCTAAAGCGACCTATTCACCATGCTTATTCCTTTCTGTTGCCAAAAGATCAAAGGGGTCAACCATATCCAAACAACATCTTTCTAAATGGATCTCAGAGTGCATCCACCTTTGCTATTGATGACACTAACTTCAGTCCTCACCTGGAATTCAGAGGCATTTCACTTGAGCACTGTCCACCTTATAGCTTTTCTGAATAACGTACCTGTTATGGACATATGTAAGGCAGCTACCTAGACATCCATGGACACCTTCAGCCAACATTACACAATCACCCACGACAGGGCCTCAGACATCCTACTAGGACACAGTGTCTTATCCTCCTTAGTAGATGTCACTCCGAAGCCCCAGCCTTCCAAGTAGGGGCACTGCTCTAGAGTCACCTACAGTAGAGCATCCATAGGCACACTACTCAAAGAAGAAGAAGAAGAGAAGGTTACTCACGCTGTGCAGTAACTGAGGTTCTTTGAGATGTGTGTCCCTATGTGTGCTCTACTACCTGCCCTCCTCACCTCTACTTCATTGTTCAAATGTAAACTCTGCAGTACAGAAGACTCAGGGAAGTTGGAACACACAGTGGCTCAGAGCATGAAACTGGGAGTAGAGCATGTGCGGCCCAGCAGGCACTGCTACTGAAGATCTCAGAACTCAGGTGCAGAGACACTACCGCACCTACAGGGGAGCACCCGAAGGGACACACATCTTGAAGACCCTGAGTTACTGCACAGAGTGAGTAATCCTCTCTTATCTCAGTCTCAGAGTTCTTTCCCCATTGGGGACAACTGCCTTCCTGGGAAGTATGCCTTGAAAGCCAGATTTAAAAACCATGCCTTGTGCCTGCACTCCTTCTCTGTGTGCAATGAGCTTGTACTGCCTCAGTGAAACTCAAGTCTCGTCTACAGTACGACTTTAGGTCGAATTTAGCAGTGTTACCTCGATTTAACTCTGGACCCGTCCACACAATGAAGCCTGGCCCATGCTTTGTGAGAACTCTATGACCATGTTCCTCTCGTCACTGCGCTGCCATCGCCTCCTCGCCTGGTTTTGCGTTAAACAGTTGTCTGCCATTGCTCTGACGAAGGGAGGGGTGACTGATGACATGGCTTACAGGGAATTAAAATCAACAAAAGGGGTGGCTTTGCATCAAGGAGAAACACAAACAACTGTCACACAGATTGGCCCCTTCAAGGATTGAACTCAAAACCTTGGTTTTAGCAGGCCGTTGATTTCACAAAACAAATTGGGTCAATTTCTTGTTTTGATCCATCTATCTTTTACATCTTAGGCTGGGAGCAGACGGTGCAGTAGGACTGCTAGCCATCGTCATCTCCTGAGTGCTCAGCAGAAGATGGGAATGACCTGGCTGAGTCACTCCCATGTCTGCCCAGGCGCCCCTGACTGATCGCACCGAGGTCGGCTAAAAGAGCACCTAGGAATATGATCACGATGGCTACCATTCGTAATGCACCATCTGCTGCCAAAAGGCAATGAGCTGCTGCTGTTTAGCAATGCTGCTGTTTAGCAATGCAGCACCCAGGAGACGTACGGTGGTGGTGAGCTGAGCGGGCTCCATGCTTGCTGTGGTATGGCATCTGCTCAGATAACCCAGGACAAAAGGCGCAAAACGATTGTCTTCTGTTGCTTTCACAGAGAGAGAGAGGGAGAGGGGGACCTGACATGTACCCAGAACTACCCCTGACACTGTTTTTGCCCCATCAGACATTGGAATCTCAACCCAGAATCCCAATGGGCAGTGGAGACTGTGGGAACTGTGGGATAGCTGCGCACAGCTACCCACAGCGCAATGCTCCGGAAGTCGACGCTAGCCTTGGTACTGTGGACACAGTCCGCTGACTTAATGCATTTAGAGCATTTTGTGTGGGGACACACACAATCGACTGTATAAAAACGATTTCTAAAAAAAGACTTCTATAAATTTGACCTAATTTCGTAGTGTAGACATACCCTCACATTGCCCCCTGCTATTCCATCTGCCTCTCGTTCCCACTCCAGATGCCAAAGGCCAGGGAACCTAGTTTCCAAAAGTTCCTCATGGAGCAAACTATGTGCCCATGTCTGCAGTTGGATCCAGGATTGGCAAAATCACTGGTGTGGCAACCTTTGCTAGCAGTGAGTGCCACTCTGGCTACCTTCCAGGTGGCAGATCCATCAGTGCTGATGAAATCCTGCCCTGAGCACAAGAAGCATGACTATGGGTATAAGGGCAAGTCCCCATCCACAACTCAGCACAAATGCAGTGTTGTCTCCCCAAGCCATGGCTGGTTGGGAGTGAAGTTTTGTGTTGACCTTGCTGCTTCAGCTCCTAAGGTGCCCCAGACAGAGCATAAAGATACTGTTGCAGTAACTTATAGCAACCAACAGGCTGGCACCAGGTCCCCCCACTTCTGTGTGGAGTCCATCCGTCTCTGTAACTGGTTCATCAAGGATCAGATTACACTTCAGCCCACATACCTCCTGGGCACCCAGAACTCACTGGCAGATGTGCTCAGCAAGACACTCTGCCTGAGCCATGAGCGGGAACTGCATGACACCACACTCTAGTGCCTCTTCCGCAAGTGAGGCATGCTGTGATGGGACCTCTTTGGCACTCGCAAGAGCCACAGACATCCACTGTACTGCTCCTGCAGGGCAGTAGGGTGGGACTTGCTGGGTGATGCCGCTCTTCTCCCCTGGTCAGACATTCTCCATGACACTTTCCTTCCATCCTCCTGCTGCTGCAAATTCTCTGCAAGATTTGCCAGGATCATCCAACAGTAATCCTCATAGTCCCATTTTGGTCCTGCCAGTTTTGGTTTAGAGACATTCTGACCCTCTGTGTCCTTTTACCACTCTGCCTCTGCACCCTACTGGATCTCCGCATGCAAGACCAGGGCCACCTCTGTCATCCCAATCCCACTTCACCTCACATTGTAGTTTTTGGATGAAGCTCGGAGATAGGGTGTGCTTCACCCCCGTACGATGTATCCTTAACCAAAACAGACAGTCCTCCACCAGGGCATGCTACCAAGTGAAATGTAGGTGCTTCACCTCCTGGACTCTCAGCCACCAATACCTGCTATCTATGATATCCATACTTACTGTCCTCACCTGTCTGCTCAAACTCGAAACATTTGACTTAGCCCTTAGCTCCATTCAAGTCCACCTCGCAGCACTCAGTGCCTTTCTTCCGCTGGTGGATGGCACTTCTGTGTTCACACACCTTCCTAAAATGGTTAATCAATATCTTCCCACCTATAATCAAACCAGCGCCATCCTGAGACCTCAATCTTGAAACCTCAATTCATGCCCATGGCAATGTCCTCCCTTTCTCATCTCATCTCTCCATGAAAGTGATCTTCTTAGTAGCCATCACCTTGGCTAGACAAGTCAGTGAACTGATGGCCATGATGGCTGACCCCACTGCATGACCTTCAACAGAGATGAAAGTTTCCCTGCCTCTCCACCCTAAATTCCCCCCTAAGGTGGTGTCAGAGTTCCACTTGAATCAGTGTATTCTCCTCCCAGTCTTCTACCCCAAACATCACAACTCCAACCCTGGACAGAGTCCTTGACAACCGCCATTTCCTAGTATTCTGCCTCCTTCCATGACTTGCTATGACTCTTTGTCTCCATTGCTGACTGTTGTAACAGGCACACCCTCTCCTCCCAGTGCATTTCCAAATGGGTCTGTGGGTGCATTCATGAATGCTACATCCTCTCCAGCCTCATTCCAACTGACATCATCATGTCACACTTCAACCCAGGCTCAAGGGGCCATGTCGTCATCCCTAGCTGTGCTCCCGAGCACATCCTCACACCCACCTCCATTTGAGGATCGCTGCTTGCTACTCGCCCACATTGGAATCCATATAGGGACCGTCCCTCAAAGAAGAAGAGGTTACTTACCTGTATCTGGAGAGTCTTTGATATTTGTGGTCCCTATTTGGATTCCAGTATCCATCCTCCATCCCCCTCTGCTGCAGCTTCCACTGCTTAGCAGTAAGAGGGATCTGGAGGGGCATCAACCTGCAAGGCCTATTATAACCTCAGCTGCAAGCACGAGGGGACACATGGACAAAACCTTCTGGCTCTGGCACATGGCATGCATGCACACTCATGCTGGAATCCGATTAGGGACCATACATCTTGAAAAACCTCCAGTTACAGGCAAGTAACCTCCTCTTCCAGGTTCTAAAAGTGCAAGACAACCACTGACAACCAATTAAAAGTAGTTGTCAAAGTTATTTAATTAAAAATAGTTTATTTAGTTAAAGGTTTTCAAACTGCTTAGGTTTTTTTAAATGATAAGAGTACTTTACTGCATTTTTTAATTTTCTGGATTTCTGTTAGATTTATCATACTTTGATCATTAGAATGATAACTAAGTGAATTGAGAAACCAAAGTCTAACTTTTAAGTGTAAATTGAACTGAAATTATTTAAATAGATTAAGATTCAAGACATAGCTTTCTCTTGCTTGGATTTTCAGTGTTATCTCCCTGCTTAAATTACTCTGCTAAAAACAACCTACGTACAAATAGTATTGGAAATATGTGCTTAACTGTTTAAAAATACATGAGAGACCTAATTCAAAGATTAGGGCTTAAGCAAAAATATTTGCAGTTAAATTTGTGGAAGATATAATTTTATTGCAAATACTAGTAAAATATGCTTATATTTGGACTCCCAAGCCTTTTGACTGGAAATCAACTTAATTTGAATTGATATGCATATTTCTTCTTAATATCAATAGCTTCAAAGTAGCTAGCCATCAACCCTTCAGGTAAAAGGCAAGTGAGCAAGCAGCCTCACAAAATCTGTGAAAACAAATGGAGGGATGTGAAGAATGTGGTCACGCTGGGCAGAAATGAGATTTTTCTGATTACAATATGACATTTAGCTACTGTAATAATGGTCACAATAAAATATACAGTTTTGGATATTCCAGGTCTGGATATGTCAGTCCATGTCTTTCAAGGTTGGTTTTTCTTTTTTCTTTCATAGATAGATCTCTTAAGAGGAACCATTGGAGAACTTAGAGCCTGATCAAAACTCCATCAAAGTAAATGGAAAGACTCTCATTGACTTCAACCAAGTTTAGGATCAATCCCTTAGATTCTAACCTACATCTGTAATTAAAAAAGGAAGAATTATTTTTCTTTTGCTACCTGGATCTCTTCCTAATCAGTTAATTAAAAAGTGCGACCAAAATGGGCACTTCAATTGCTGCCATAAGAGTAGCTACTATTTTCTTTGGTCTTTAATCTCTTTTAGTAGGGTTCAGGAAGTTGCTTTTTCTGAATTGTTTTTAAATTGCTCCAGAGCTTTCAATAGAACAATTTAGAATTCTGTACAGAATAAACCCATGCAGAGCCATGTCAGGAAACTTCCTCCCCTTTCTTCCTTTATCTCCTATGAAAAGTTGATAAAACATTCAACACTTTGTTTGAAGTAGATCCTCTGTCTCAATAATGTTATGCATTCTGAAATATTTAAGAAAAAGGCAAATAACATGTCTGCCAAAGTTCAGTCTTTAACCTTTGCTATTTTCAGGAATCCTAGGATTCTTTACTAGAAAACTCCTTTCAAACAGTCCTCTAAACAAACTATGAACAGAAGGTACCGCTTGGGTAGTTTCTCAGGTCAGTCCTCATAATAACTTGGTTGATTCCTGAGTTCTGTATGAACACTGAATTCTTTTTGATTCCGAAACATAGACTGCGTATATAATGAAAGGTATTTTTTAGCAAATTCTTCTAATAAAAGCAGTCTAGAAATTACAAATAAAAATGAAAGCGCACACGAAGACAGAGCCTGATCTTCTTTCCCTCCCTCCCATTTCCCTGTGCCATACCATTTGGGAACATTCAAAGGAGGTATTGCGGTACAGGAGGAAATGTTCACAAGGTTTTTCTGGTGGAAATTTTGCCTGAATTGTTAAAGGAGTAGGTCTTATCCTTTTTTTCCCATTATTAAAACAATTAATGAAGTCTGCTCACATACCCCGCAGATCCTGCAAACCCTAAACCATCTAGGCGGTGTCTTTCTAATTCTGTATTGGCTCAGTATCCCCAGAGTGCTGTACTGGAGCTACCTGCCATGGCTTCCTCAGCCTGTGGCTGCCTATAGAACCCCTCTTCAATCGGGATCACCATCATGAAGTAGGGATTAGTCAGTCATTACAGCTTGAATCTGTATTGATTTCTGTGGGGTTGCCAGGAGGGAGATTTGAGGAGAATATTCTAGTTTTCTAGTAAATATTCTTCCCCACATTCAATACTTTTTTGGCATATCTCCTGTCCACTCATGGATTGCTGGACTCATGGAGTGCACTCCCACATATGATGCTAATTTTTGGTTGAAAACTGACACATTGTTAAGTAGTGTGCAGATGTGAATATCCTTTCACAGCCAGATACAGATACTGGCATTATGCATTTGTGATAGTGAAGATATCAGTAATAATTTGCCTGATCATGTAGGAAACTGAAACAAACATGTAAATAAGAGATTAATGCAAAGCCTCCTATAAACAAAATTATAGCTTAGTTATTCATATTAAAGGCAATTATACTGATGGAAAAAGAAATTCTAGGCACTGAGATATTTTTTCTTTAATTACCAAGTAACAAAAAATAAATATGCTTGTCTCTTCCATATTTCTTCAAGTTGTTTTAAAATGTTGCCTTGTTACTTAAAAATGATGTTGTATCAGAAGAACATATACGGTAAAGTTGCACTTCATTTTTTCAATATAGAGATCTTTGCAATTACAGAGCCGGAAGACTAAACAGTTCTTGAGCATTAAGTTATCTTTGCAACCTGTTACAGTATTCAGAAACCATATCAAGTGCTATTAAGTTCCAGGCGTAGACCTTTATCAAAGTTAGTTCAGCAAATCCCTTGTTTCAGTCACAGGTGTGTAACTACACACCTAGGATTCTTTGAACACTGTTAGGCATTATGGCACAGCAGGAGACTCTGTAAATATTTAATCAGCTAAATTCGGCTTCAGCGGCTGGAAACCAGCACCTATATATATAAATAATGAAGTCATTACTAGTAATAGAGTAAAGTAGAAAACATAGTCAGGTTTTTCTTTTTTCCTGAGCTGTTTGCTTAGAGCTTTATTTGGATAATGTCTACAAGGAGTACTTTAATGATAGCCTGAGGAATTAAGTGAAAAAGGCCTGACTTAACCTTGCAATAGGTTCCTAATTTAATACTGAGTTAAAGTGTTTGCCTGATGTTTCTATCTACTGTGTGAAAATAGGAATTTATGTGTCAAGCACATCGTATAATGGAGATGCAAGTCTGACAGTTGTTACCAAGATAATACAAGTGGCTTTATGAAGACAGCTTTTGCAGACCTTGGACTTTAATGAGTTTATGGTGAGAGATTATGTAAACTGGGAAAATACTGTGTTTTAACAAGGTTTCACCAAAGTTTAGAAAATAAGGATTTGAAACCTACAAATTCCTTGGCTTTCGTAATTATAAAGATGCCTTCATTCAGGATAAAGGAGCTCAACGGAGAAGCCTGGATTTCAGGTAGTTAACTGAATTTCAGTCAATTGATATGTTCTGATGTTTGTGGATTCTTGTAAACATAGTTTCAGCATAGTTAAGATCTTTTTATCACTGTAGGTTTTTAATAAATTAGTTACATAATTTTTTTTAAAAATATGCATAAGATTAATACAAATCTTGAATCAGGCTGGGAGTAATACAAAGCACCTTAACTATAAAAATTGCTGAACATTTTGTAATTATGAGAGTCATAAATGTCATCTTCTTAACTAAAATTAAAATATTAACTATGAATGTAATGAATTTGCCATCAGTACGTAGACATATCTACCACGTATCTTTACATGTTTTGAACATCTTGGGCACCATTCATCAACATCCTTCTTTTATCTGCTCATCTTTTAACTTCACCTCAATAGACACATACATTTATAGTCGTGACTGGTTAATTAAGGCATTCCTGATCCCAAACATTTCCATCATGTGAGTATCAAAGACTATATTGAGTGTTATTTACCAAATTTTTGCATAGCTTTCATATAGTTTTAGCTGGGGAAAGTATAAATTATCCATAGTGTCTTTCCCAAAGATCATATCAGCTCCTACAGTGTTTCTGAGGCTCGGGTTTAAATGGCTTTTTCAAGGTTTGCACAATCGTGTATTGATGTTGAGTTTTAGTTCATCTTTATAACTGTAAACCACATGGAGAAACCTATGTATTCACTAATAACTTCTTTTTATATTCTTATATGAATAGGAAAATTGTATTCCATCCAAAGCGGTTTTTTCAGCTTTTTTTTTTCTTGTCTCTCTCTCTTTTTTTTTGTAATATGTAATCCTACATTGCTTGGCAGACAGAACTGGGAAAGGTAGAAAAAACATTTGCATATCAGATATCCTTAATTGTTTCAATAAAGGAACATTGCTACTGAATGAGTATTGCAAACATACATGCTTTTAAGGGAACAAATAAAATCAGCTTGCCATTTATCCTGTAGGTCCATCAACCACACCATTCTGTAGTACATTTTAAAGAGAACTACAAAGCAGAGTTAGTTTACTTTTCCTCCGCAGGACAAGAGTTGTACTGTTGTTATTGAACAAAAGGCACACAAGATTTATTTTTTGCAATAATCCGATCTTGCAGTTTTTTTTTCTAAATTAATGTGATGGTTACCATTGTCTTCTAGTTTCTTAACTTATTTATCTTAATTGCATGTGTAGCTGTTTAATCATAGGAGACTCTATCATAACAACCCCCCCAACCTCTGACCCAGGATCTTTAGACTTATTTTAATTTAATTATGCGAAAGGTTAATTTTGGACAGTACACTTGACCACTTTATGAAGAATAATATTGAGGTGACTATACTGAGGTTGCATTATGAATTTTAAATTGCCTTAAAATATAACAATTAAAAAACTTGTTGTAATGTCCTTTTATTATTACTTTTGATTATTTATGGTCATGTATTAATTATTTTTAGTATGCCCTTCCACTATGGTATCTGAGTGCCTCACAAATTTAACAAGAAAACTGTTTTTTTTTAAATGGCCACGGCATTTCTGCTTCCCATTTTAGTTCAGCAGATCAATTATCAAGAGGTTATTTAGGCAATGTCATGTAAGAAGGTGCATTTTAACCTGTGTAGTAAAGGTGAGGAGACTTGGATTCAGTCATGTGTCTCATGAGATCTAATCTATATGTGTATGCCTTCCTCCAAAAATGTCTTGCACTTGATTTTTAGGAAGCTAAATCTGGATTCTATCACCTGAAACATCCCTGTAGAGCACAGTTGACATATTGAGGAGCAAATCTTGAAATAGTCACTAAGATAACTGGGTCCTAACCCATTTAGGGCTTTAATGATAAGGGAAAAGACCTTGCAATAGATACTGTCATGTACTGGAACCCAACATAGAATCTGGAACACTGGTGTACAGTACTCTCCTTGATGTGTTTAATGCAGGAGATGGTCTTCTTCAGGTTACACCAACTATAGTTTTCAGAGTTTTTCAAGGTCATTCACTGGTAGAGATCATTACAGTAGCTTTGTCTGCTGATGACCAGCATGCGAATAACTCAGGCAAAGTATATGTCTGATTTCAAAGTATTTGGTGTTTGGACCAGTTGAAGATAGAAAATAGTATTTCTGGCTGCCATTGTAGTGATGAATCAAATAGGGCTCAGACATTCTGCTTCACTTCCACTATATGAGCACTGATATCCTTAACAGAGAGTGTGACTAGAGTCCCAGCCAATCTCCCGAAGTGCCGCCTTCTACAAGTCAATATAACATCCTTTCTCTGTAGTTATCCATTTTTATCAAGCATTCAGATAGCTTGGGACAGTGTTCCTTCCATGTTTGTAGATATAGTGAGGAAGAGAAGACTGTTTCCACAAATTGCAAAATGCTGTGTATGTTTCTAAGATTGTAGGAAAAAGTTCTGATATTTTATTAGAGAAATAATATATGATTATAGACTGTGTCATAATACATATATAGAAAGGGTTAGAAGTTTGAGGTTACAAACTTTGGAATTTGCTGATTTGTTTGGGGTAATCTGAATTACTTCTAACATGTCTATGTCCTTCTAAGTATGTTCTTATGTACATTAATACACACACACTTTTAAATACATATTATTAAGACATTAACCTCCTCATGTAAATGACGTTTTTCATCTTTTGCTTAACAGCAGCAGTTGGAATTCTTGTGGTTACTTAAGAGTTGTTTTCTTTTTAGCTTTTGGGTCAAGCATAAACAGCCAAATGCATCAGTGTGGATGTAGAACAAGTAAGCACTGAAACAGTTATGACATTTGGCCAAACTGATTACATCTTCATTTCTACATGAAAGAAAATAGTACAGCACAGATTAGTGGCATAGCAAATTCATTAAACAATCATTTTTATCAGCTATTTTACAACAAATAATTACAATTTTAAGAGATGGCTTTGTTCCTGTAATTGATTTAATGGGCAAAATTCATTCTTGGTATAACTTAACTGAAGTAAGTGGTGTTACACCAGTGGTGAGTTTGGCCTGGGTGTGTTAAAGTGTGGCTGAATGGATACATAATAAAATATAACTTCTATTTGATATTGTACAAGAGCAGGAAAATCCATCTTACAGTAAGTGTTTTTTTAGTAAAAAATATTAAATCATGTACATTTATTCTGTTTTAAAACAGAAGCAATAAAATCATTTGATATTTTTAAAGTAAAACTAAAAATTTAAGTATAATACTCACTGTGGGGAAATTCTGTACTCGGTTACAATAGTGTAAATCCAAAATAATTCTATTGACTTCAAAATCAACAGAACAATTAGTTGGGATTTATACCAGTGTAACAGAGCTGCATCTAGTTGTCGGCAATTCTTATTTGAACATTGTCAGTTGTGCACACTTTAGAAGAAAATATGTTCTCTACCACATAGAGGTAACCTTCTAACAGGCAGTACAGTTCAGACAGGCACACAGAGTATTGGATGAGAATCCATCTCCATCTGGTGCAGAACATATTTTTTGTGTTTTTCCTTATCTTACTTTGGTGGCTCATCATTGAAGAGCTTGACAGAATACATTTTTTTAAGAATAAATTTGACAGAGATAGTGGAAAACCTAAAGACTTTTCAGGCCCAGGTTACCATCTTGCAGGCACAGAATGTGGTCAAGCTGCACCACCTTCAGCTCTGACCCCCACTCCCTGCCAGCCCCTTCTTCTTCTAACAGACCAGGACAAAGGTGATTGTGACAAATTTTGTGGGGTCATAAATCAGTGTTGGCTCCTATTTCTGCTATACCCACAGCTGTACCCCATCGACCAAGCTGTGACCAACTGCACCCAGGCCTTTTGAGGTATCATTTGAAAATTAATAACTTGCGGTCGATGATAATATCGTGGTAAAATGTGTGTAGAAACATTAAATGTAAAGTTATGAACATAAGCAGAAATTATGACTGAAATGTGTTTACCACAGAAGTCTGAAGAGGGGATAAACCTTTTACTCAAAGACAAAAGCAAGCTGATGCATCTAGCAAGGTGTTCTCAAAGCTGATTAGCAGTTACCAGTCAAGTGGCCATTCTTTGGCAGCAAAGCGGGGCAGGAACAGATTGATTTGGATTTTAACAAACAACAACCTGGAACCTCTTTCACCATGAGACTCAATGTCTCCATCCTCACAGTTGGAAGGAACTTTATCTCAGGTAACTCTCAGGAAAATGCATCTCAGAGGGTTACTGGACTAAAACAGTGAGGGCCAAAACCACCCCAGGTATTCTCTCTTTCTTTCTTTTTTACTCTCATTCTTTCATCTAAGCAGACAAAGGAACCAGCCCTTTATACTTTGAGAGCAGATTCTCACTTGAGAATTTGGTCAGCAATGTTGTTGGGAATCTGGGGTAAGAGATTTTACCTTGAACTAAGTCTAGTTTAATTTTTAGCACTAGAAAGCATTTTATCTTTATTTCTCTTACAACCATTTCTGACTTTAATGCCTTATACTTGTACTCACTGAAAATCTCTGTAGTTAAATAAACTTACTTTATCCTTTAATCAAAACTAATCCAGTGTTCTGTTTAAACTGAATTGTTTGGCAACTCCAATTGAAGTAGCAAACACTTGTACATTGATCCCTTACAGAGGCAACGGATCTCTGATATCCAAACTGTCCAGGGGAGGGCTGGATAGTTCAGAACACATGTTTTGGGGAAAATTTAGGATTGAGAGTGTGTTGGGGTCATGCTGCAAGGAGTAACCAAGGCTGCTGGAAACCAGAGTGTAGCTAATGTAGAGCTGGCAGGTAACAGCTACTCAGAGTCTGACCTGCATGCTGTTTGGCTGTTCATGAGGGGCCCAGGTTGGGAGCTAGAGCAGTAAAGCATTGTGAAAGGCACCCAAGGTTGCAGGGGAGGTGGTGGCACAACCCCTCATTGGTCTGGATTGCATCGCAGAATGAGATGCAAGCCCAAGTGGGATTGATTATTAACCTGCTTACTCGGGCGATCTTGGTCTTGGGTATTCTTGCTCCTGGAACAACTTGAGGTGGAATCCTCATCTGGATTGCATGCCTTGATCAACCTGTGCATCAAGATCAACTGCCTGAGCAAATGGCCCCAAGAAAAATGGTGGTCTTTCCGAATCCTGCCAGCTCTGATCCAGTTCTCCCTCCGTTGCCCAAACCCATGCAAGCCGATAAGGTCCAACTCCACCTCTGTAATGTGGAAAAAAATGATGCTGGGCGTTGGGCCTATGCATATACTGCATGGAGCCAGAACACTTTGCATAAAGTTGCCCTGCCAAGGTCCAATCTGTGCCCTGGTCAGGAAATATCATACCCGAGCCCTGATTGAGGGCTGGGGAGGAGGGATCGGGTTGAGTGGTGCTCTTCCTTTCTCCCCAGCAACCCACACCAACTCTTGTCTGAGGGTACCTTGGTGATGGCCAATCAGCATCCTACATATCTCCAACTCCCTCTCTAGCTCTGGCATCCTGTGATGCCTGACATCAGCATAGAGCTGCTGCTGGACTCAGGTGCCTCAAGTGGTTTCATGGACCTGGAGTTTGCCTGATTACACTATCTCCACCAAATGCAAGGATTCGCTGAGATAGTAGAGTCTATATATGGGTCACTCCTTTCATCAGGACTGGCCATCCACCAGGAAGCTCTCCTACATGCAACTATCCTTTGAGACCATGAGAAGTTCTCCAGTTTGGACTAATTTGTGCACCACATCCATCAGTTGCCCTTGGCATCCCCTGACACGTCACCCAAGATCTCTGCAGACAATCCTATTTCCCAAAAGCTGACCTGAGACCAGAAACCATTTGCAGTGTATAGTAGAACCGCAGAGTGAGGAACTGACTGGCAACCACACATCCCATTTGGAACTGGAAGTACACAATCAGGCAGTATCAGAGACCAAAAATAAAATAAAATAAAAAGCAAATACAGTACAGTACTGTGTTAAATATAAACTATTAAAAAACAAAGATTTTAAAAATAGATTTGACAAGGTAAGGAAACTTTCTGTGCTTGTTTCTCTTAAATTAAGATGTTTAAAATCAGCTTTTTTTCTTCTGTGTAGTAGAGTTTCAAAGCTTTATTAAGCTAGTGTTCAGCTATAAGCTTTTGAAAGAACAGACATAATATTTATTCAGAGTTATGAACAACCTCCATTGCTGGGGTGTTCATAACTTTGAGGTTCTACAGTATTCGATCTTCTAAAGAATTTAGAGACATGAATGGAGCATCCAAAAGTAAACCCAGCAACCCCTGGGACATTCCAGTGGTTCCAGGGATTCCTGTTAAATATCAACACCATGTCAATGTGTTCAACAAAAAGAAAGCCAACACCCTACCAACCTATTGCAGCTATGACTGTCCCATCAACATCCAGCCAGGAGCAGAGGTTCCCTTTGGGCTCACTTACCAGTCTCTTAGCCTGAATGACAGGCACTCCAAAGCTATCTCAGGGAAAACCTACAGATGGGGTTAATTTGCCCCTCTGCATCCCAGCTGTTTGAACGACTCCACTCTGCCAAAGTCTTCACAAAGTTGGACACCCAGCAAGTTTATAACCTGGTGAGGAGCTGGGAAGAGACAAATGAGAGACCATCTTCCATACCAGGTATAGCCATTTAGAATATATGGTCATACCGATTGTAAGCATGAATGGGGCAGTTGTCCATGATGCGTCACATAGGGTTTGTACTTCACTACAGTTGCAATTTGATGATTTTTTTATTTTCCATTTGTGGAGGCGATAACCACACTTTTCGTGTATTATCCAAATGTGGTTGAGTGCAGTCCACTGTTTATGTGGAAGGTAGAATCCTGGGATTTTTTTTGTTGGATCTTCAATCAGGTCTTTGTTTAAGATTTCACAGGAAGCCCATGATTCAAGCAAGCAAGTGCTGGTGTCTTTTCTATTGGCCTGCAGCACTGACACATGGATTCAGAAAGGCTTCTTTGATTTGAGTTGGGGGAGTGGCAGTGAATTGAGTCTTGGTGTATTGGCAGGTCTGGAGCAGCCAGAATCTTGCACTCCAGGAATATCTTGTCTGACGTTGGCTGGTGCGATGGAAGCCATAGTATTGGGATTGATTTGAGAGAGCCACTAGTAATACTGAGCATGGTACTGATTTCAATATCAACAAGACTAGTGTGGGAGCTGTTGCACCAAAGTGGTATGCAATATGCCCCTGTTGGCAAGACCAAGGCTTGTACTGATGTTTGAAGCATGCATGTGTCACATCCCCAGGATATTCCAGCAAGCTTCTGGATGATGTTAACTCTTGTCTTTATCTTATTTTTTGTGTTGTCAAGGTGTTGGCAGTAGTTCAGCATCTGACCGAGGGTAACTCCGAAGTACTGGGGACTGTGGTCATGTGAAAGAAGCAGACCACAAAAGTTTACTTTCAGCTGCAATTTGGCCTCACAGTTTTTCAAGTGGAAGGCAGAGACGAGTGTTTTCAAAGCACTGGGTTTCAGTTCATGGACTTTTCTGTGGCCTCCAGAGAGAATGCTTAGGGTTAGCACAATGTCAATTGCTAGCACAATGTCATCTGCATAGATGAATTTACAGGATGATGTACCGTAATATTGCTGGTATAGTGCAGCCACTAAAACGGATCTCTCTGAGAGGCCATGTTCAATCTCCATAATTTGCATATAAGTGTATGGTGAATTTTCTGTTATTCAGCATCTTGAATCTGATGGACTGGCATGGGAAAGCTAATGCTAAGTTCAGCTGAAGACCTTTACACCATCTGGCACCTTATAGACTAACAGACGTTTTGGAGCATGAGCTTTCGTGGGTGAATACCCACTTCATCAGATGCATGTAGTGGAAAATTCCAGGGGCAAGTATATATATGCAGGCAAGCTAGAGATAATGAGGTAGTTCAATCAGGGAGGATGAGGCCCTGTTCTAGCAGTTGAGGTGTGAAAACCAAGGGAGGAGAAACTGGTTCTGCAATTGGCAAGCCATTCACAGTCTTTGTTTAATCCTGAGCTGATGGTGTCAAATTTGCAGATGAACTGAAGCTCAGCAGTTTCTCTTTGAAGTCTGGTCCTGAAGTTTTTTTGCTGCAGGATGGCCACCTTAAGGTCTGCTATAGTGTGGCCAGGGAGGTTGAAGTGTTCTCCTACAGGTTTTTGTATATTGCCATTCCTAATATCTGATTTGTGTCCGTTTATCCTTTTCCGTAGCAACTGTCCAGTTTGGCCGATGTACATAGCAGAGGGGCATTGCTGGCATATGATGGCGTATATTACATTGGTGGACGTGCAGGTGAATTAACCGGTGATGGTGTGGCTGATCTGGTTAGGTCCTGTGATGGTGTCGCTGGTGTAGATACGTGGGCAGAGTTGGCATTGAGGTTTGTTGCATGGATTGGTTCCTGAGCTAGAGTTACTATGGTGCGGTGTGCAGTTACTGGTGAGAATATGTTTCAGGTTGGCAGGTTGCCTGTGGGCGAGGACTGGCCTGCTACCCAAGGCCTGTGAAAGTGTGGGATCATTGTCCAGGATGGGTTGTAGGTCCCTGATGATGCGTTGGAGAGGTTTTAGCTGGGGACTGTATGTGATGGCCAGTGGAGTCCTGTTGGTTTCTTTCTTGGGTTTGTCTTGCAGTAGGAGGCTTCTGGGTACACGTCTGTCTCTGTTGATCTGTTTCCTTATTTCCTCGTGCGGGTATTGCAGTTTTGAGAATGCTTAGTGGAGATTTTGTAGGTGTTGGTCTTTGTCTGAGGGGTTAGGGCAGATGTTACAACTGGGCATCACATACAGTTCCCAGCTAAAACCTCTCCAACGCATCATCAGAGACCTACAACCCATTCTGGACAATGATCCCACACTTTCACAGGCCTTGGGTAGCAGGCCAGTCCTCGCCCACAGGCAACCTGCCAACCTGAAACATATTCTCACCAGTAACTGCACACCGCACCATAGTAACTCTAGCTCAGGAACCAATCCATGCAACAAACCTCAATGCCAACTCTGCCCACGTATCTACACCAGCGACACCATCACAGGACCTAACCAGATCAGCCACACCATCACCGGTTAATTCACCTGCACGTCCACCAATGTAATATACGCCATCATATGCCAGCAATGCCCCTCTGCTATGTACATCGGCCAAACTGGACAGTTGCTACGGAAAAGGATAAACGGACACAAATCAGATATTAGGAATGGCAATATACAAAAACCTGTAGGAGAACACTTCAACCTCCCTGGCCACACTATAGCAGACCTTAAGGTGGCCATCCTGCAGCAAAAAAACTTCAGGACCAGACTTCAAAGAGAAACTGCTGAGCTTCAGTTCATCTGCAAATTTGACACCATCAGCTCAGGATTAAACAAAGACTGTGAATGGCTTGCCAATTGCAGAACCAGTTTCTCCTCCCTTGGTTTTCACACCTCAACTGCTAGAACAGGGCCTCATCCTCCCTGATTGAACTACCTCATTATCTCTAGCTTGCCTGCATATATATACTTGCCCCTGGAAATTTCCACTACGTGCATCTGATGAAGTGGGTATTCACCCACGAAAGCTCATGCTCCAAAACGTCTGTTAGTCTGTAAGGTGCCACAGGATTCTTTGCTGCTTTTACAGATCCAGACTAACACGGCTACCGCTCTGATACTTTACACCATCTGTATCATATGCAGAAGAAAGATCAATGAATGTCGCTGCTGTTTTTAATTCTTGCTGATAGCCAGTTCCTATGTATTTGGCTAAGGCCAACACCTGGTCACAGCAGTTGTGACCAGTTCTAAATCTGGCCTGCTCTTTAGGAACTGGTTGCTCCAGGATTGGCTGTAACCTTAGAAATAGGAGCCGTTCCAACAATTTATAGCAACTGCTAAGGAGGGAGATGGGCCTGGTAGCTTTTTGGGTCAGTGGGTTCTTTTCCAGGCTTCAAAATGGCTATGATTTTGGCTACCTTCCACTCTTTTGGTATTATGCCTGAAGAGTTGATGTTGCTGAAGAAGTCTGGCAGCCACCTTCTTGCCTTCAGACCAAAGCTCTTCAGGAATTTGGGATATATTCAATCCATTCCTGCTGCTTTCCTGGACTTAGTGTTGGAGAGAACCTTGTCCACTTCATAAGAACATAAGAATGGCCCCACTGGGTCAGACCAAAGGTCCATCTAGCCCAGTATCCTGTCTTCCAACAGTGGCCAGTGCCAGGTGCCCCAGAGGGAATGAACAGAACAGGTAATCATCAAGTGATGTATCCCCTGTCACTCACTTCCAGCTTCTGGCAGACAGAGGCTAGGGACACCATTATTGCCCATCCTGGCTAATAGCCATTGATGGACCTGTCCTCCAGGAATTTATCAAGTTCTTTTCTGAACCCTGTTATGGTCCTCGTGTTTACAACATCCTCTGGCAAGGAGTTCCACAGGTTGACTGTGCGTTGTGTGAAGAAATACTTCCTTTTATTTGTTTTAAACCTGCTGCCTATTAATTTCATTTGGTGACCCCTAGTTCTTGTGTTATGAGAAGTAGTAAAAAAACACTTCCTTATCTTCTCTCTCTACACTTGAGGTTAGCAACCTATGGCATGCGTGCAAAAGATGGCACATGAGATGATTTTGAGTGGACTCACACTGCCTGGCTCCTGGCCACTGGGGCTCCCAGGGGCTCAGCTGCCAGCCTGGGGTCCTACCGCTGGCCCCCTGCCACCTAGGGTCCCATCCACCGGCCCTGCTCAGCCCACTGCCAGCTTCGGGTTCTGGCCACTAGTCCTGGGGGCTCTGCTGCCATCCTGGGGTCCCGGCCTCAGTCCGGGGCTCTACAGCTGTCCCCAGCTGTGGCCCACTGGCCCCAGCCTGGGGTAGTGAGGGATGTAGACAGGAGTAAGAGGGGGCGCAGCTCAGCACCCCCACCTTAAAAATTGTTCCAGTGCCACTGTACTGGAATATTTTTAAGTCCTGATTTGCTGCTTACATCAGTATCACGTCACGTGGAACAGCACATTACGTTTGACGTTGTGTGTAACATCTGTCGGGATTTTTTTTCCCATTGTAAGTTGAGGGGTACATTTGACAAAATGTCAGCTCCTAAGAAAGCAAAGTTAGATGTCCGTTCATTTCAGCCTTCTTAGACAGACACATTTGGATTTATTCAAAAGAACTACCGTGCTGTTTGTGGTTTCTGTTGTGAAAGTCAAGTATCAGAGGAGTAGCCGTGTTAGTCTGGATCTGTAAAAGCAGCAAAGAGTACTGTGGTGCATTATAGACTAACAGACGTATTGGAGCATGATTTTTTGTGGGTGAATACCTGTTTTGTATTTGGTTGTCACAGTTTTTGTTCCTATGGCAACTGAGTTAGATTATTAGGAGATAGCCCAGCCAGCTTCGGCCGCTTAGGTGAGCTCTGTGTCTGTAAATAAATGGTAGTTTTGTTAGCTGTCTACTGTCTGGCCTCAAGTGATTTCTTCCTAAACCGGCTGCCCCCAAGGATATAACAAGTGGCGACGAGGATGGGATTCCGGTGCTGCTCCAGTAACAGAAGGAAGTAGAAGTCAAGGTAAAGAACAAACAAACAAAAAAACTGCTTGTTTGCACTGACTGTGAAAGTGAAATAAAAATCATGGCTACTCTGACCGGGCCACTGGAACCTTTTGATGAGAATATAGTGCAATGGCATGTGTATACTGAGCGTTTTGAGCTTTTTGTTATTGCAAATGACATTACAGAAGAGAAGAAGGTGCCAATATTCTTAAGTGTTGTAGGGGCTAAAACCTACTCCCTGCTACACCCTGTTAAGCCTGAGACTAAATCTTACAGTGACATTGTGGAAATCCTGGGGTCCCATTTTTCCCCCAAACCACTGGTAATTGCTGAAAGATATCCGTTCCACAAAAGAGACCAAAAAGAAGATGAAACAGTTGTACAATTTGTAGTTATTTTTAAAAAGCTAGCAGAACACTGTGAATTTAAAGAGAAGTTAAATGATGCCCTGTGTGACAGGTTAGTGTATGGCCTGTACAGTGAAGCTATACAGAAGCGTCTACTGACAGAGGCGCAGCTTACATTACAGAAGGCTGTTGATATTGCTGTCTTCATGGAACTGGCTACAAGGGAGGCGCAATATATCGGTGCATCCCCTAGGGTGCAAAAAGTGTCACAAGAACCTACCCACAAAACTGTGCAGAGTCAGGAATGTTACCACTGTGGTAAGCCAGGTCACCAGGCATCAGAATGCTGGTGTAAGGACCTGGTGTGTCGACACTGCGGCAAAAAGGGACGCACTGAGTGTGCCTGTAAACAAAAGAAAAAGAAGCCTGTGGTCTGGCCGACAAAAAGAGGAACCCTGCATACCCTAGAGCAGACCCAGGATGATCAAGGTGACACCTCATCGCAAGAGGAAGTGTCACTGCATTTTTTGTCTTTGGCAGTGGGCTCACATGAGTATTGGGTAACCCTGTTGTTGGATGGCAAACCTATACGCATGGAACTGGACACCAGTGCAGCCGTCTCACTGGTCTCCGAGACTGTGTATAAAGAAAAGCTACAGCATCTTCCACTTAAGGCAACAAAAACTGTTCTGAAGACGTATATGGGAGAAGCTGTGCCCATGTTGGGCACTATTGATGTTAAGGTGCAGCTCAATGGATAGGCTGCTGAATTGCCACTGTTTGTGGTGAGAGGTAACTACCCAGCCTTAATGGGTAGGTCTTGGCTTGGGAAGATTCTGAACTGGGCAGAAGTGCACCGGATGACTAAAGAAGAAACCAGTCTAATCCCTATACTAAGGAAACATGCTGCTGTTTTTGGCGAGGATTTGGGAAGTATGAAGGGAATCACTGTGACATTGAACATTAAACCTGACAGTCCACCAAAATATCTGAAAGCCCGAACTGTGCCATATGCCATCAGGACAAAAGTTGAAGCACACCTGGAGTGCCTGGTCACCAATGGAGTCCTAATATCAGTTACCCATAGCCCATAAGCCGCTCCTATCGTTCCAATTGTGAAGAAAGACGGCTCTCTCCGGATTTGCGGTGATTTTAAAGTCACTGTCAACCCAGTGTTGTATGCAGAGCAATACCTGCTTCCCCGCATTGATGACCTTTTCGCAGGCCTGGCTGGGGGACAAAAGTTCAGTAAGATTGATCTGAGTGAAGCATATTTACAGATGCACGTCGATGAAAAGTCCCAAGAGCTGTTGACTATTGTGACTCATAAGGGGCTTTATCAATACTGTCGTCTACCCTTCGGAATAACGTCTGCTCCCGCCCTGTTCCAGAGGGCTATGGACCAGATCTTGTGTGGCTTCTCAGGAGATCAGTGCTATCTGGATGATATCCTGGTCACTGGAAGGAATGAAGAGGTTCACTTAAAGAATTTAGAGGCTACCCTACAAAGACTAGAAGAGTATGGCCTACAAGTTCGCAAAGATAAGTGTGAATTCTTCAAGCCCTCTGTTGAATATTTGGGACACATCATTGATTCTGCAGGTCTTCATAAGGCCCCTACAAAAGTTAAAGCTATTGTGGAGGCTCCCCCACCTCGAAATGTAAGCCAGCTGCGCTCGTTTCTAGGACTACTGAACTATTATGGAAAGTTCATCTCACAGTTAGCCACACTTCATGAGCTCCTTGGGCAGAACAAGGCGTGGAAGTGGACTGAAGCCTGTGATGCATTTAACAAAGCTAAGGATGCATTGCTAAATTCTGAAGTTCTAACGCACTTTGATCCATCCTTACCCCTACAATTGGCCTGCGATGCTTCCCCTTATGGAGTGGGAGCAGTCGTGTCACACATTATGCCTTTGGGAGAAGAGAGACCTATTGCTTTTGCTTCACGCACTCTAAGCAAAGCAGAAACTAACTACGCCCAAATGTAACGTGAGGCATTAGGAATTGTTTTTGGAATTTGGAAGTTTCATCAGTACCTGTTTGGGCGGAAGCTTACTCTTCTCACAGACCATCGACCTCTGATGTCAATTTTTTGACCCTACACAGGCATTCCCCCCCATTAGCTGCTAGTCGTATGCAACTTTAGGCATTGTTACTTTCAGCACACACATATGAAATCAAATATCGGAAATCCACTCTGCACGGCAATGCAGATGGCCTCTCAAGGTTGCCTTTGCCGGTCAAACATCAAGATAGTGCCCAAAAGGAAATCTTCTACCTTGAACAGGTAGAGAATACACCCATCACTGCTACTCAGATAAAGAAGGCAATTCGCATTGACCCAGTATTGTCCCAAGTTATGGACCTGGTGATGCATGGAAAATCTGGACAAACCTTTCCGGTCTCACCCGACCTTGTTACCTACATGTCCAGGAGGACAGAGTTATCGGTCCAATCTGGTTGTTTGTTGTGGGGGAGACGTGTCATTATTCCACCACCACTGAAATCACAGAGTTTAGAACAGCTACGTTCCGGTCACTGTGGAATAGTGCGCATGAAGGAAATTGTACGAAGCTATTTTTGGTGGCCTGGACTGGACAGTGCTATTGAAGAGAAGGCAAAAGCTTGTATGTCATGTCAGGGTGTGAGGAATGCACCCCAGTGCACCCAGCTAAATGGGTCCCTGCAACGATCATCACTCAAACAAGACCTGTTTCTTACACAGTCCGGACTGCAGAGAATCTTACCTGGTGGCGACATGTAGATCAGCTGTTGCCAGGTCATGCCAGTCCTCAGGACACATCTGCAGTTTAGTGGTCTGACTTCACCTCTTCTGGTGAGACACCGAATCACGAATCACCTGTTCCTGACTGTTCTCCTCCATTACTGCCGGCGGCTGTGATACCCCTTTGCCCAGCACAAGCTGATACCACCTCCTCACCTGTTCGTGCTGCGGACCCTGAGCCCATGGTACTTTTGGGTGCAACAACACCAGAAGTTTGCCGTAATCCAGCTAGAGACAGAAGGCCTCCTCATTGGCTGGATCTTTAGCTATGGCGAACCCACGGTTATGGGGCAAAATAATCCCCAGGGTTTAGCCGGGAATGGAGGCAGTCTACTCTCCTTCTCTAGTCTAGTGTGTGTTTTATTTAGGGGAGGTGTTCTTATTAGGGCGGGGAGGAATATGTTGTGTATTTGGTTGTCACGGTTTTTGTTCCTATGGCAACTGAATTAGATTGTTAGGGGATAGCCCAGTCAGCTTCGGCTCGTTAGGCGAGCTCTGTGTCTGTAAATAAATGGTAGTTTTGTTAGCTGTCTGCTGTCTGGCCTCAAATGATTTCTTCCTAAACCGGCTGCCCCCAAGGATATAACAATACCCACTTCGTCGGATGCATCCGACAAAGTGGGTATTCATCCACGAAAGCTCATGCTCCAATATGTCTGTTAGTCTATAAGGTGCCACAGGACTCTGTGCTGTTGTGAAAGTGTTGCTTGTCACACATCAGTGTTTGATGTTTTTATACAAAGCATGAGAAAACCTTTCTTGACAAAGCAGACAAGACTGAATCGATCAAGAAGGCAGTAGCAGGATATGAGAAATAAAGCAGTGTTTTTAAATGCTTAAGTGTAGGTAAAAATAAAGCCACAGAAGTAAGTTACAGGATTGCAAGAAATGGAAGGCAGTTTACAGATGTGGCATATATAAACAAAGTTTTTCTCAGCAGCTCAGAGGTTTTGTTCAATGATTTGCCAGATATAGATGCTTATCTAGAATGAAAGAACTGCCTGTCTCTGCCAGAACAGTTGAGAGACGTGTAAGCAAAATGGCAGAAAACATTAATGAAAAGCAGGACGACTGCACAAGAAGACACAGTAGTGCTTAGCATTGCAGTTGAGGAGAGAGTGGATATAAATGACATTCCACGTTTGGTAGTTGTTGCAAGATATTGTGCTTCTGATGAAATCAAAGAGGAACTTTGTTGCCTAAAACCCCTGCATGGCACAACAAAGGGGGAAGATATAGCAGAAACTTTTGTAAACCATTTTCAAGAACAAGGAGTTGACATCAGAAAAATATTTTGTGTGGTATTCCTGCCATGGTCAGAAAACAGAAGGGATTTGTAAGGTTAGTTGAAGATCAAACTGGCTGCCTGACAGTCAAATTTCACTGTATCATACATCAAGAAAACCTGTGTACTAAAATTTCTAATTCAGAGCTTAATAATGTGATGAATACAGTGGTGCAAATTGTGAATGTCCTTATTGCTCGATCTGCTTTGACTCACAGACAGTTTCAAGCACTGCTAGAAAAGATGGACAGTGCTTGTGATGACATTCCACTTCACAGCAACATTTGGTGGCTAAGTCATGGCAAGGTTTTGGTGCACTTTGTAAACTGTTTTGATGCAATCAAGGCCTTTTTATCAGAAAAAGGACAAAACTACCCTGAACTGGATGATGACAAATAAGCTCATGTATATAGCTGACATCACCCGCTCACCTAAACGAACTCAGCCTCCGTCTCCAGGGTGGAGGGCGAATGGTTTTGGATGTTTATGAAACCTGGAAGGCATTTGTTGTAAAACTGGCAGTTTTTCCTCTGGATATTGGAACTTCGACTTTCCGCTACTTCCAGCACAAAAAAGAGCTATTGACACATTGAACTGTCAGTGTCGATGAGATTGGAATGTACATGCAAGAACTGGAATCAGAATTTTCTGACAGATTTCAAGATTTCCTGCGATTTGGCCCAATGGTTTCTTTTCTAATTAAACCAGAAAAATTCAACAAAAGCAACTTGGATTTGTCTGTATTTCAGTGAATGGGTGTTGAAGATTTCAAAATGCAGCTCATTCAGTTAACAAGCTCAGAACTGTGAGTGTCAACGTTTGGAGATCTGCGGAGTGCACTTAAAGGTACCGAGAGAGAACATGGGGCCTCTATTCTGACCTGCTGGACGTTTCTGCCAGTGAAATTTCTCCGTTTGAGTAAAATTGAGTTTGCAGTGCTTTCAGCATTTGGATTCACATACCTGTGTGAACAGGTATTTTCACACATGAAATCTGTCCTCTGTCCCTCTCGGAGCCGGTTAACAACTGATCACTCAGAAGCCCATGTGTAGCTTAAAGTATCCAAATATGTGCCAGACATTGGAAAACTCAGCAAGGAAAAGGAAGGGCAAGGATTACCCTAAACTGATAAGATCTGTATTTGAATTTAATTTTAAATGAAGCTTCTTAAACATTTTAAAAACCTTATTTACTTTACATACAACAATAGTTTAATTATATGTTATAGAGAGAGACCTTCTAAAAACGTTAAAATGTATTACTGGCATGCAAAACCTTAAATTAGAGTGAATAACTTGGCACACCACTTCTGAGAGGTTGTCAACCCCTGCTGTACACCAATCATGATTCATCTACTGTGCAGGGGGCAGAACAGGATGAAGACAACTGACACTGATTTGGTATGTGGTAAAGTCAATTGTGAACTTGCTGCCTGATGTTTTTATCCATTGGCACATGGGAATTGGTAATTAACTGTGCAGAGATGGCACCTGCTTACTGATGCGGTTTGTAGGCTGCTGGAGCTGCACTGCCTAAAAGATTGAGGAACTTCCAAGCTTTGCATCTTGAAGTCAAGCACCATCATGGCTTTGCACAAACTTTTTCTTCTAGCTGAGTTCTGTCCGAGACCAATGCAGGTTCGAGTAAGGATTTGATTGAGGGAGGAAAATCAAAATGAAAACAGATTGTAATTCAAAACCAAGTAGTTGTTTATTAATGGGGAATGAGTTGCAGCTTGGTCTGGGGAGGAGCACTTTTACCAACTAACAATACTATCAGAACAAGAAAATACACACAACTTGAAACAGTCTATTTACATCCAACAACAAGAAACCAAGCAGTCTATAATCAACTGCTCACTAAAAACCAGAGCAGATACACAAACCAAGTAAACTGTACACGCATTAACTGAATACTATAAAAATACACCAACTAACCACAATAGCAATTAATACAACAATTTGACTCTCATATACTATATACACAACTTGATACCAAATAAGGGAAAAAAGGGGAAGAGGCTAAGCAAACAGAGTATTTACAGAAATCAAAACGCACATACCACACTCCACGCGCAGCTGACCAGCAGTACAGACACCGAGGACATGGCGAATTGGGGAGGGAAAGTAATCCAAAGAACCAAAACGACACAACACGAGCTGGCTAAATCCGGAGGAGACCCTGGCTGGAAGGGTGATCAGGCCTTCCAGCTAACATGCGGATACTCCTGCAGATTTTGGCACGAGATACAGTTTTATTTGGACACTCTTACTCGTGTCAGCGTCTGATTGGTCCCTAGCTCCTTCACCAACCAGGTTCCGAGTTGGTGCCCTCTACGTCAATGGGAGCTGCACCCGGCACACTACTTTTGCACACAACCCTATGTTTTTGCACACAGCACCAACTTGACCTTTTGACCGACAGAAGATTCGAAAACAGGCATACTGGTATTTTTGCACACGGCACTAGCCTGACCTTTAGGTTACCAGGGAAAAGAGCGGGAATAGACACATGGCACTACGGTGTTGCACACGGTACCAGTGTGACCTTTTGACTGACAATTGGCCAAATAGATGCCATTTTTGAGCATAGGCTTTAGGGCTGCGACAAGTTCAAAAACTCAGGAAATGCCATTGTGGTTTTGGGGATTTGTTGGCTTGGTATTGTCAGAAGAGTACCTCACTCTTTTGTCGAGTAAGGAGTGAATGCTTTTCTAAATCCCCTTGCACTGTTTGATTTCACAGCTGATACTAGTAGGCCTACAAAGTGGTGGTAATTGAGCTGTATATGGTGAGATATGGTTTATTGAACCCTCACTATTATCACCATATAGAAGGATCAGTCAACAGATTGTAGATTCCAGCATGGTTTCAGGAAGGATTGAATGTGTGGAGCTTGTAGGCCTATACAAATCACAATAGGTAGCGTTGACCATTGGTAAAGTCATTGAGAACTGACCTTTTGGAGGCATGGGTGGCTGCTGATGTCACATGACACAAAACAAGCATCAGAAGTATAGCATTATCTCCATTGGGCTGACTTGAATGTGCCACAGTCTTTGGTATCGTAGAGGAGGTGCCAGTCTTCAGTGAAAGCTCAGGATGCCAGCTGTTCTCCAACACAGTTGTTCTTGTTATAGCCCCATAGGCTGTTGTAGCTATTGAAATCGCTCACATGGATGGTAGGATGGCTTGGCATTGGAAACGCTAGACATAGTCATTCCATTGACAGTGGCTTGTACACATTTATAACTGTCAGATTGCTGATCTTGATGGCAACTGAGGGGGTTTGTGATGGGCATGACCTGGATGGAAACTTTAAGGTCATGTTTTATGTACATCATGAGTCCATATTTGGGGTGATGCCTTGCAGATATAAGGACATATCTGTTGATCTTTGATTGGTGGCCTTCACTCTCCAAGTGTGTTGTCAGGGATGGCCCACAACATTTTGGCACCTGAGGCAGGGAGCTCAAATGACTCCCCCATGTCCCCTCACTTGGGCCAAAACTTGGAAAGGTCTCAATTCTGCCTTCTTCCTGTCCTACTCCTCTCATGGTACTGCTCTGCTGCCTACCAATAAAGTAGAACTAACAACTTAAAATGCCTTGTTCAAAAATTTTAAGTAATGTTTAACTTTCAAATGCCTGAACAGCAAATGTAACTTTTCTTGATTGCATAGTAAACACTGGCATTTTTATCTGTTTGAATAATCAAAGTGGTGCTTTCCATGCCTTCTTGGTTGCAAAGATATGAACTGCTTCCTGAAGGTCCACAGTCTGGGCCAGCTCATGCTCTATTGAGATGGTTGCAAGGCCAACCAGCCTCTCCTGTGTCATTGTGGAGTGTAGATGTGTTTTTATTAACGTCAGCTTGGAGAAGCTGTGTTCTCCACTGGCAGCTGTTACAGGAAGTGTTACAAGCATGTGCAGAGCAACAAAAGCATTTGGAAAGAGGGTGGTCATCTTATTTTTGCACATATGTTCCAGAACAGCCTTTGGAATTGATCCTACTGAAATGTATCTTGAAAGGACTTTCAGTTCATCACCTAAATCATTCGCATCAATATCGCGAATGTCATCATGTGTCAACACTGTCTCTAGTGCCCTGCATTGCTGGTGTAGGTCTTCTTCAGATATAGTGAGGAGTTTTGGAATATCATACAACATCCCAAATATACTGCTGTGTTTCTTGAGCTTCATGAAACATTCTTCAACTGACTGTATTGCACAATCTAGCACCTCGTTAAAGAATTCAGCTTTGAATTATTGTTTGGGGTCTCTGATGGGATTATCCCATGCCTCATAATCAAAATGTCTTCTTCGGTGACTCTTGTATTCTTGAATGGGTCGGAAAATAGCTTCAGTGTGAAGTTCCTCAGCCAACTTCTGGTAAATCAGAGCCTGAATATGTTTGTGTACGTTAATTAATTTGCCTACATATGTGACCTGGGATAGCCAGAGGATTGACAGCATTGTAATAATCGGCACTGACTTCACTCCAAGAGTCTCAGTGCCGTTTCAGCATAGTTTTGTGGCCTGAAATCCACTTTTAGCATATTTTTTATTATTACAGCTAAATAGCCTAGTTACTGCAACAGTGTTATAACAAAGAATCATACCAAATAAAAGGTACAAAGTGATGCTGGTTAAATAGATCTAAAATAGTTTTTGTTAACTTTGGTTTAGTTTTATTTAGGTACTTATTTTCTGCTACAAATGTACAAGGCAAGTGGCAAATTGAACATGTATTAGGCCTTTTTTAAAATAAACTTTTGTCTCTTAGTTAAACATAAGCGGGTGATCTGGTCTTATTGTTCTTGGAATATAGGGCACTTGTGATCACAATCAAACTTGTAACTAGTACACAATCAAATACATGATCTGTGGTTTTGGTTATGCCCCCCTATTGATAATCTCAAGTATTTTGAAATTATTTTAAGACCTATATTCTTCATATAATGTAATGTAATACATCCTGTATTTTAATATTATCTAGAAGTATAGCAAATGGTAATTTTTGGCAAGATATAGCAGTCTTACTTTTCATATAATTTATTGTAAAAGTTTAAAATAAACATGACTTTGAATTTCAATCCATTTGATTAAATTTAAAATGTATTTTTACTTTGCAAGAAATCTGCAGGCAAAGATTATTTATAATAAGCAATACTTTATACACAGGGGTGGCTCTAGGCATTTTGCCACCCCAAGCATGGCAGGCAGGCTGCCTTCGACGGCTTGCCTGCGGGAGGTCCCCGGTCCCGCGAATTCGGCGGCATGCCTGCGGAAGGTCCGCCGAAGCTGCGGGACCAGCAGACCTTCCACAGGCAAGCCGCTGAACACAGCCTGCCTGCCGCCCTTGCGGTGATGGCAGAGCGCCCCTCGCGGCTTGCCGCCCCAAGCACGTGCTTGGAGTGCTGTTGCCTGGAGCCGCCCCTGTTTATACATTGCAATTTCAAATGGATTTAAAATAGTGGATAAATTTTGTTCTGTTGTTAAGAAGAATTACTATTACATACTGTCAAGTAGTAAATTGGCGTGTAAGAAAGTACACGGATCATACTTAGTCTAGCTATGTCTGAGACTGCTACAGATGTGTTGCTCTTATCCTCTATGTAAATGTTCATTGTCCTTCTCCAGACACTGGTTGATTAGACTGACATTTCTGTCTTTGAGGAGTCTTCTTATTTTTCCAACTATATTAAGATAGTAGCTGTGAAAGTAGGAGATATAATTATTTATTCAAAAAGCTTGCTTCAAATGTAGAGGTACTAGCCACCAGTGCCCTTCGGAGGTGATGGTAGTAGTCAGAAGCTTATCATATTATGTCCATTAAGAGATGATGGAGGGAAGGAAAGCCCATGCTAAAACATTTGGAACTTCTCTGTTTCTTGTACAGATTAAGATTATGTAGAGTCAAAATAAAGTGGAGATTTGAGGTAAATCTGTATCTTAACTTCAATTTGGGTCAGTACTTGGCTAAAAACAGAGCTACGTAAAAAAAGAAGAAAATGTGTTTTAAAAAATAAACTAAATTCAGAGTTACTACTGAAATGTCATCTTTGATATATCTTGTTTAGTTATTGTGACATATTAGTAAAGAACGTTTAATTTTTTTCAGAGTAGCAGCCGTGTTAGTCTAAAATGGGCCAACTTGATTATCACTACAAAAGTTTTTTTTCTCCTGCTGATGATACCTCGTCTTAATTAATTAGCCTCTTACAGTTGGTATGGCTACTTCCACCTTTTCGTGTTCTTTGTATGTATATATATTTCTTACTATATGTTCCATTCTATGCATCTGATGAAGTGGCCTGTAGCCCACGAAAGCGTATGCTCAAATACATTTGTTAGTCTCTAAGGTGTCACAAGTACTCCTGTTTAATTTTTTTGAACATCAGCAATACCTACTATAGGCACTAGATGGTGTTTCAGTCTTTACTGTGAGTTAATGTACATTTTTGTATTTCAAAAGATACTGGCAACTTTTAGGATGCAAGTTTTTTAGTAACTTCAGAAAGTGAAAATTATTAGAGGTGTTAGAGAGCAGAATTTTGCATTTTTCTCCATTTAAGATGAACACTATACTAGTTTTTAAAATAATTCATACCTAGAATCTTCCATGTTGGTATTGGCACACATTATTTTCTTGTATATATATTTTTTCTAGGTTGTTGTTAAACAATGGATAGAGGAGTTAAAATGCAAATACAGTTTGCAAATTGTCTTTAGATTATGATTTTGTCAGAGCACGAATCAGTCCTTCTCACTTTTAAAACAAAATATAACCTTAGCATATTGTGTGTGCTACTGGAAATAAATATCTTTTATAACAGGAATGCTACTAGAGACTGAGGAATAAGATGTAAAAATCAACTCTGACCTCTAATAAATCAGAGCCTGAATATATTTGTGTACATTAATTAATTTGCCTACGTATGTGACAGTGGCATTTTGTTAGTTCTTTAATGTTAATTTAAAAGAAAACCGTAACTGCTTATCTCATCAATCTGAACATCTAAATGTAAGAAGTAGTTTTCCTCATGAATAAATTATGCAGTGTATTTGAAAATTAGTGTTCGTTATAACTGGTATTTCTGATATTAGCAAACAGGTAAAATGATGAAAAATATATGAAAAGCAAAGGGCAATATATTTTTGGCATCCTATATTTAAAAGTTGACTCTAGCATAGAACACTTTAATATAGCTTTTTGTTTTTAATTTCCTTTATTTTCATGTTTGTAGAGTTGTTTTTTTAACATGTATAGTACAGTTTCATTCAGATCTGATCCATTTTGCTGTGAAAGTAAGAAACATAATGAAATATCTTTGGAGCCAATCTGATTTTGCTGGGAGTCAGTTGGATATGCTATGATTACTTCTCTGAAGTGTGATCAGAAACAAAGGAGCAGTGGCAGTCTATGAGAAACAGATTCCAAACTTTAGAGTGGAAGTGAAAAGACAAACCAGAATACCACAGATTCCTATCATTTTAAGATTGGGTAGTACCTTTAAACAAAGGGACAGATGTTGATCCAACTTTTTTCATAAAAATATCTGTTTCCTCAGCTGTCTAGTGGCACTGGCAACTGTGCTGCGCTAGATTTTCAGCTACACAGCCAAGCAGAGGCTAGTATTACTGCAGAAGTAGCTCATTAAATCACGCACATGTCTATAAGGGAAGGAAATTGGTATATTTTTCTTTGACAGCCCATTATGGCTAACCCAGCAGCAAGTTCATGACTCCTGGAGAGGGAAACCTCACACCATCTTCTGTTGGAAGGACTGATCACTGTAACATTGCTTTGTGGCAAGGGTGAAAATGCTAGGCATCCTGAAGTGCCCCTCTTTAAGGGAAAAATGTGGCTGGGGACTAAGGATTTATATACTGAGTGGTTCAGCTTGTGCTGTTTGGTTTCAGTGAGTCATTTTAAATCTCTAACAATACCAGGAAAATACTATAAGAAGACTTTTAAAGATCTGATACTGCAGTGGGTTACTCGTTCAAAATTGCCACTGATTTCTGTGCCTGAGTAATGACTGCAGGATTGGGTCTTTAATTAGAGTGTCATGTATGTGAAAAGTTTAGCGCATTATTCAGTGGAAACTCTCTGTGGAGAAGGCAGCTAGAGCCATTAAATATATTGCTGGGTGGAAAATGGTTTCCCATCCCAAGAAAATTTTTCATGGAAAAAAAAACAGAACAAGAAAGATCCCATAATAACTAAATAGTTAGTGTACTCAGCTGGGTAAAACCTAGCTTCAAGTCTTCCCTTTTCCTTATTCTGTAACTAATTAGCTATTCTAGGGCAGCGACTCTCCATCTTTCCACACAATTGTACTCTTTTCAGGCATCTCATTTGTCTAAAACAATGGTTCCTGAACTTTAACAACCTGTGAACCCCTTTCACTAAAATGTCAAGTATTGTGAACTCCCTCCTAAAAATGAATATTTTCAGAGATTTTCTCCTTTACCTGAGTATAAATGAAAAAAGCAGTGATAGTCAAAATATATATAAAAAATTATGACACGCTTAGTATACACTATTTATTATTACAGTATTTTTATTACATTATGAAAATAGCAACACTCTTCCCAGATCTCACTTTCATAACTTGTATCAAGGCGCCTATGTTTCATCAAGGAATATCAGATGTGAAACCGCATGAAGGTATTTAAGAAGCCAGCTCAAAGAATTCCTCCTACACAAGCATTCAGGTCTTGAGCAGTCCAGGCAAATAATGCATGTTACAACAAAGCTTAAACTTGTTCTTCATAATAATTTTATAAACAGTACTAGCTGTCTATTTAATTTAAAAAACAGCAAAAAATATCCACCTCCCTTTCCATTTCTTACAAGGAGTCCTGAAGTTTAAATCTCCTCAGTCTAATAGATATGCTTGCTTTGATCTGCTTAGCTCTTGGAAGTCCAGGGGCTCCGGGCTGCTGGTCTTCTGCTGCCTGGGGTCCCTAAGGACAGCTCTGGCCGCCATTAGGGAATTTTTTCCCCAAGAACCCCCTATAACATTTGGGAACCACTGGTCTAAAACCTACTTGCTTACAAAATCAGACATACAAATGAAAGTGTCAAGCATGCTATCACTGAAAGATTGCTTACTTTCTCATTTTACCATATAATTATAAAACCAATTGGAATATAAATATTGCACTTACAATTCAGTGTACAGTATATAGAATAGTATAAAAAACTAGTTGTATGAAATTTTAGTTTGTACTGACTTTGTTAGTGCTTCTTATGTAGCCTGTTGTAAAACTAGGCAAATATCTAGACGAGTTGATGTACCTCCTCGAAGACCTCCGAGTACCCCCAGGGGTACATATACCCCTGGCTGAGAATCACTATTCTAGGGGGTCTTTTGCTATCTCGCTTATTTTGACTAGAAATTCTATCTTGGACTTGAGAAACCTTCTGAACAAAAGTTTCATCAAAATTTTCGCACAAAAAAGTTTTGGTTTTTGATTAATTGGGGTTTTTTTTTCCTGATTTTCTTTTTTAAAATCATTGAAAAATTCCTGACCAACTCTAACTGCAAGTTTCAGTGGTCACTGTAAACAGGCACGACTCACCCCTGCGGCGCCTCCTACTGGTCATTCTGGGAATTAGCTCAGATTCCAGTGGAGCGCTCTCTGCAGGCTGGTGATCCACCTTGTTTCCTGCTACAGGCCCCCTGTCCCTTCCTGGACCCCAGTGCCCCTTTTACGTGGGGTTCTGCCCCCTGGCAGCAACCCTTTTTCCTTAGGGGTTTCCCCTCCCTGGGTACCCCCCACCCTCTATCCCCACTTTGCCTCAGTGTAGGCTACTGCCAGTCATTGTCTAGCCCCACGCCCTGGGGCAGACTGCAGTATCAGCCACTCATCATCAGAAAAGGGGTTGGACCTGCTGCCTTGGCCTACCCCTGGGTTGCACCCTACAACTCCAGTACCTCCTGGCCTAATTCTAGGCCGCAGCCTGGGGCTTTCCAGGCAGGAGCTCCCAAGCTCCACTGCCTTTCCCCAGCCCTGCTTTACTCTAGGTACCTTGTCAGTTCTATGCAGCCAGGCCCTTCTCCCTCTACAGGCAGAGGAAGACTGTTTGCCTTTGGCTTCCCTGGCCGTCTTATTAGGCCCTGTCGCTCAGTTTGGGGCGTGGCCCCCAGCTGCAGCCACTTCCCCAATCAACCCAGCCTAAAAGGGCTGCTTTCTCCAGCCCCAGCCCCTTTCCCGGGCTGTTTTTAACCCTTTCAGGGCAGGAGCAGGGATCCAACCTGCTACATGACCCATTACAAAACCTAATCCTGTTTCAGAAGGCAAAATGGTCTCCCTGCTTTGGTTCTAAAATTTCATCTTGGAGCTTTGGTTTATCCTCTGACTTATCTGTGGGATGAATAGCAGACCTGTCTTCAGGATATTTATATATAGAAGATAGCAAGTCCGACACGTCAAGTGGTTCATTGATGTTCATTGTGGGGAGATCATGCTACCTCATCAGATACCTGAGGGAGTCCGTCTCTTTTTAACACTTTCATAAGCTTTATATAGTTTGTCAATAAAATCTCACTGAATTGAACTGAAATGAGTTCTGAAAGCTTGAATAGTAATGATGGGAATAGTGTCACAGTCAAAATGAAAACGACACCCCCTCAGAACATCAGAGAAACAAGCATCATTCTGGCTGTTTTCAAACGAGGAAGCCACTCAGTCCAGCTTCAGCAGGACCTCTCTCTTTTAAGTCGCCTTCCAAATGAAGCTTCCATAGAAATATTTTTGGTCAGGATTGATTAGGTATCCTGGCCCAAGTTTTCAACTGAGTAACTCATTGGAGATTAAAAGAACTGTACAATTTATAGCTCTTTCATACTGGATATTTTCAGGTGGTTCGAGCTGTTGTGTTAAGAGATAGGTACTACATTTTCAGTGTGATGTCTTTCTCTGTTCTGGAACTCTCTTTTTGACTAAGACATTGAATGTTATACCTCCTGTCAAGGTTTTTTCCCCACTTTGAACTTTAGAGTTCAAGAAATGGGGACTTGCATGATTACTTTTAAGCTTAACTACTAGCTTAAATTTGGTATGCTGCCACCAGCCAGAAGTCAGTGTCTGGCACACTTTCTGTTCCCCCAAAACCTTCCCTGGGGAACCCAAGACCCAAACCTCTTGGGTCTTAAAACAAGGAGAAATTAACCATCCCCCTCCTTTTCCCCCCAGACTCTCCCCTCCCTGGGTTGCCTTGAGAGGCTTACACAGATCCAAACTCCTTGGATCTTAAAACAAAGAGGAATTAACCATCCTCCTCCTCTTCCCCCACCAATCCCTGGTGAGTTCAGACTCAATCCCTTGGATTCTAAAACAAGGAAAATCAATCTGGTTCTTAAAAAGAAAGCTTTTAATTAAAGAAAGAAAAGGTAAAAATTATCTCTGTAAAATCAGGATGGAAAATGCTTTACAGGGTACTCAGATTCATAAAGACTAGAGTGAACCCCCGCCAGCCTGAGATTCAAAGTTACAGCAAACAGAGGTAAAAATCCTTCCAGCAAAAACACCATTTACAAGTTGAGGAAACAAACATAAGACTAATCTGCCTTGCCTGGCTATTACTTACTATTTTGAAACATGCAAGACTGATTCAGAAAGATTGGGAAAGCCTGGAATGATGTCCCGTCTCTCTCAGTCCCGAGAGCGAACAACGAACAAAAAAAACAGCACAAACAAAGACTTCCCTCCACCAAGATTTGAAAGTATCTTGTCCCCCTATTGACCCTCTGGTCAGGTGTCAGCCAGGTTTACTGAGCTTCTTAACCCTTTACAGGTAAAAGAGACATTAACCCTTAACCATCTGTTTATGACACCTCTATAGCCTGATCATCTAGTTTGTTACATTTACTAAAAAACTGGTCTGGAGCATTATGCAATTTCTGGTTGAATGTTTTATTATGCAAAATAAAAAATGAATGGCTGATCAAGCTGTGGTTAGTGGGGATGATTAGCCATACCTACGGCTGGGTGTGGTTCTCCTAAAAATATGTACATAAGATGTATAAAAATGTGAACACACAGACCACAAAATAGTAGAAAGAAATATACAGATGGAAGGAAGCTGAGATATGTGAAAAGAGGAAGAAATTAAAAGACTAGATTAGTGAATCAGTACTATATACATTAACTGTTTTAAAACAAACTGAAACAGATGTATTGTTTTATTACTCTTTGGACATGTTCTAGCATATAGACTTACATATTTGCTTTGTATTACATAATCAAGTTCCAAATTACTTAGTGCTGGAAATGACCTGAACTAGTGTAATCAATTACAATCTCAAGACCCTGTAGGCAAGCACATTTTATTATAATATAAATAACTAAGTACATGATTGGGAAGTTTCAATAAATGTTTGAATAATCAGTTATTAACACAAAACAAGAGTTAAATAATTTCTCCATTTCATTATTAAAAATCATTCTTATAAATATTGAATTTTTACCTTTGTGTTTATTAAATCAATGTAATTTAATTTACAACAGTTTAAAAAAATCAAGTCACATGCCCCCATTTAGCCGTACAATTAAATATAGAGGTCTAGATACCAAGCTGGTGAAATCGGCATATCAAAGTTGAAGTCAGTAGAATTATGTTATCTGCACCAGTTGAAGATCTGATCCAAAGTTCCTAATCTTGATTTTTCATTAATTTAATCCATTTTCTTATATTTTACCCCCTCTTATTGCTTCTGTCACGGTACCCTTATCTCTTAATAATAATCTTTTCCCCTCTATCTGATCACTAAAAGCTCAGATTTACATTAAGTCTACTGTAGAATAAAAATCTATGGTCTTGAATTTCATGTTGGAACCTTTTAAAAATATTAGCTTTAACTGTGTTTTGGATTTTAATTTGACAAAAGCCATATTTATAATCTGAACCACAGTAATTGCCTTATTAAAAAAAATTAGATCACCTACCTATTATATCCTGACGTACTTTGATACCATTAGGTTATTAAATTCAAAGAAATAAAATTTAACACTTTAAAAAATACAAACATAGCTTTCAACTTGATGATAAAATCTATGAAAATGGAACGTCCTAGCACTCTGAAATGTGTATTTGATTAATTGGGCTTGGTGACTGATTAATTCTGCATTACAGGGTTTGTTAGAATGTATTATTGGCCAGGATCCTTTTAACAATAAATGTTGTTGTGTGGAATGTTTGTTTGGGCCATATGCATGATACGGAGTGGGGGAACATTCACAAATGAAAGACTTGTAACATTGCTCTCTATTTTTCAAGGCTGTTGTTAAATGGTGACGTGATGTAACAGGTATTAAGTAGAGTCCATTAATGATTTAGCATCCAATTCATTTAAAAAGCCAATGGTTATTTTAAAAAGATCCTAAAACAAAAGTCAAAGAGGACCAAAATTTGGGAGTGTATTAGTGTTTTAGCTGAAGGGAAAATATTTAGAAAGAACTTTTGTATCATTTAAAATACTTTCAATTTAAAAACAGTTGAAAAGTTAATCTTTATTAATTCTATTTCAAAACAATCTCTTCTGAAAATTAGTATGTCCAACTAATTAGAAGGTGGGAATGGGCAACACGGCATGGATTACTTGATTGTTACCTGTTCCGTTCATTTCCTCTGAAGCAACTGGCATTGGCTACTGTTGGGAGACAGGATACTGGGCTAGATGGACCTTTGGTCTGACCCAGTATGGCCGTTCTTATGCTCTTATGATTTACCATCTTTCCATTTACTGTAAATGCAAATACTTTCTTGCATTATATTTTACTAAAGAAACTTTTCTTTCCATGTTTGTCTAGACATATTTTGTTATGCTTATTAATACCTTGTCTGTAACTTTTATTTTAAAGAAGTGAAGTTATACTCGTTTGTATCTCCAGAACTAGCAGCCCAACTGACACATGCTTAACTAAAATTTTTTTTTTGTATTCTTTCACAAAACTAATTTGTTTTTCATTTAAATCAATGCATAGGTAATGTGGGTATGTAACTTGTGCCGAAAACAACAAGAAATCCTCACAAAATCAGGAGCTTGGTTCTACAACAGTGGATCAAATACACCACAGCAGCCTGATCAAGAATGTATTAGAGGGTTGCGGAATGAGGAAGCACCTCAGGAGAAAAAAGCAAAGCTGCAGGAACAGTCCCAGTACCAAGGACCCTCAGGTGACATATCAACACCAGCTTTGGACAAAAGTAGATCTCAAGTGCTCACAAGACAAGACTCAATTAAAAATGGTTCAGGAGTGAAGCACCAGGTAGCAAGTGACACAACTTCAGACAGGTAAGGAACTGTTTCATCTTCATACTGATAAGAGAGTTTGTTGAAGTTGACTTTATTCTACAAATCCTATGTGACACTCTTGCATCTTCTGATTATATGTATTTTAGGTTGTTTTTTAAACAGTTCTAATTGGTAAGCAGGTGAGGAGCCTTTCATTGCGGTCAGAAATTTGCACACAGCATGCTGTCTTCTTCATCCTCTCCTTCTCAGAAAAGGTATTAGCCAGCCAAAAAATGAAAATGTGATGCTGAAAGTGTACATTGTGCTTAGGTCATTTCCTTCTTACAAAACACTCTTTGTATACTCTTTATAAAATATGTAGTCCGCAGTTTTGTGTGATCACTAACTTTCTGGCATAATTATTGTGATTACTGCCAATACTTAAAAAACAAGGCATGCCAAGGTATGTTGTTGGAATTTAGTAGTCATTCAGATTGTCACAATGTTACTTTGCATAATACCTGCTGTATTTTGAATGCAAGATTCTAATATTTTTGAGTGATGACATCAGCACTGCATCTTCCTCAGAGTTTCTAACCTCAGGTTTAAACCTCAATCCCCTTCATCAATAAAAAAATAAAATAACTCTTAACCCGTTCATCTTAGTGTCACTTATCACAGGCTGAAACTATAACTATTTTTTAAATTAATATAATTATAACTTTCCTTCCACTTGCCTCACCAAATTCTAATCTTTATTTCCTGCCCTGGTTGGAAAAAAGTTGAATGTAATTAACCAGATGTTTTTGCTTCACCTATTCTGCCTGCTGCCCTTTGCTCTGATTTCAGTTGACAGGTTCAGTGCTGAATGGCTC
The DNA here is from genome assembly GCF_025201925.1 of Gopherus flavomarginatus. Lineage (NCBI taxonomy): Eukaryota > Metazoa > Chordata > Testudines > Testudinidae > Gopherus > Gopherus flavomarginatus. Next base: position 264,680,048 of record NC_066618.1, read on the forward strand.
CAAGTGCTTCTTAATTATATTCACTGTCTCTGAGCTCCACAATACTGAAGTTGGCAGTTGAACTCATTGCTAAAGAGCAGCAGGAACAATGGGAGAAAAAAAGACTAATTCTATTTCTCATTTTTTCTTAATTATGCTTAGAAAATGGAATCATGCATCCCCTATAGTATTATAATGATAATGCCCCATCTCCTTAGCAGTATTTCAATTCCTGTATAAAGGCTAGATAGATAGATTTTTAAAATGCTATTGTCTAAAACTCTAACTACAGGTATAATATAAATATACACAGTTCAGAATAAAATAGACCAACAGGAAAAAATACTCTGTCCTTTAATTCCATCCATTCCTGTTAAGATCATCAATATCCAACTTGTTGATAAACTGTATGGTCAATTGCTTGACTACACTTGGTTTGTTATGAAATATATTCAAGAGACCAAATAATCAATCAGTCATGTTTATTGCTAAAAGCCATTAATAATATAGTGTAGGAAAAAGGTTCAATACTACAGTGTCTCAGGGAAGCTGTCTCACACAGGGTTGTTACATTCCTCTTATACAGAAGATGTGCTCCCAAAGTTACCCATTTCAGTTAGGGGTGTTTATAAAATCCAGCCCATCAGTTTCTCCTAATCCCTTAACTTTTATGTACCTTTCCTTATCTTGTTTTGGACACTAGCATTCCAGGTCCTGATTTGTGAAGGTACTTCCTCAGCTTGTACCAAGATATAAAACAAATGTAGCTTGATTTTTGACAAGTTTCCTCTCTCTTATGCCAAATACTAAGCTATACTATTGCAGGGTATTGTGGGATGTAGCTTAGCATAAGTGAACAGAACTCTCGGAAAAACATAGGCCTATTCAGCTCTTATTACTAGCAGGCATTCACATAATGTGGTATATACTAACCTAATGTACGTGTCTTGGGTAACAAACAAACACTGGCTCCTTCAGACCCAGTCTCCTCTTTCAGTTTTATTTGTATACTTACTCATCCTATTGCCTCTTAACTAACATAAATACAACCTTGTGTAACAACCACACCTAAAATTGTATCTATGGTAAATGCTGCACATCCTTGAGGTTTAGAGGGGCCTCTAGTACTGAGAAAATCTCTCTTTATTTTTCTGTGGTTATAATACCCTGTCTTAATGTTCATGGAGCCAATCTTCCTTCCATTGAAGAGAGCTTGAAATAGGATACATCCTGATGCATGACCATCTCTTTCCTAAGCTGGCCAGAGTGTCTATTAGAGAAGGATGCCAGACTCTCCCTATATCAGGGTCTCTAAGAGATGCTAGACTAAAATCCAGGGACTGAGCTAAGTCTCAAACATTAATCATTAGATAACAGTGTGTTGCATTACCAATGTGGTAGTCTTAACAGTATCAATATTTTAAAAAGGAATTATAATTATATTTAAAACAAAATTTTAAAAGTGAAGACTTTCATTTTATTACCCTTTTATTAAAATAGTACATAGTATTTTCCTAATAATATAATGTTTTCTTTTTTAAATTATAAAGTATTTTGTGGTATTCTCTTAGGCTAATGGAGCAGTGCCGATTAGCCTAAAGTATTATTTTTTCTTTTTGATTGCTGATCGTGCTCTAAGAACCTCTTTCCATCTTCTAATCCCTCCAGTTTTGGTCAAGCTAGGATATCCAAAGTATCTTAAAGAGTGTGAGGCTTGATTTTATATCTTCTGTTTAAAAATCAAAATTAGAATGTCTAATAATACAGATGTATCTCTTTAAGTGCAACTGAAGGATTAAAATGACCAGCCACTAGATAAGCATGTTGGATGTGATATCACCTTGATAAAATTTTATTATAAAAAAGCTCAATCAAGGGAGTGAGTTTTTCCTGACTAGTATGGGAGGCCATTTTTGTTCCTCTCACTTTTCTGCATAAGATAAATCAAAAGAGAAAGAAGACAAATCAAAATGACCCCACTGACAGTGAAGTAGCAATAGTGGGGCCAGTGTTTTGAGAAGGGGACTTATATCCAGAGCACAGTAAGTAGTCAGAAAGTGAATAAGAATATAAAAAAATAACATGTTATAACATGTTTCCAGAATTTTTCAGTGTCCCCAAGTTTATTAATGTGTTTACACCAGACTTAATTTTGGAAAATTAAAACAGTAAAATAAAATAATTTATTCTCATGTGTGAGAGAGCTCATTCATTATCCCAAAGAATCTCCAAGACTGTGGTGTATTGTTGCTCTCTTGTGACCAGGAATATGTCCCCAGGACATAGTGTGCTGAACTATTTCAAAATACTGCATGAGAGTTATAGGCCCCTTCCAAAATTTACCCAACAATATACATCCAAAAGGCTATATAAATAAGACTACCTGTATATTGTTATTTTCTTAAAATATATTAATTTGCTTACATTAGCATATATATATAGTGTATAATACTGATGTATGGAATGTAATTTTGCTATAATTTTGAAGTCTCAAGCACTGATTTGAGTTTGTGTGGGTTATTTGGTTCATTATTTTTGCTGTATCTCCAGTAAGTGGCTTGTACAGTATGGCTGAGGATATAAATTGCATACAGTCTGCTTTTTTCATAGCATATAAGAAAGAATAAGTATGCTTACAGATTAATATATTTTTCCAGTTAAATTTGAAAATTGGTGTCTTTAATTTGTTTTGAGCTTTTGCTTACTGAGCACCTACAGCTTTCATTAACCGTAATTGCAGTAGTCTTCACTTAGCACTTCGGCATATCAGACTCCAAGTGTCTCACTTTGGGCACCTAGAAAATGAGGAACACACAGTTAGTGGCCACCTGAGAAAATATTGGAGTAAGTCACTTGCCCAGCATCATACTGGAAATCTGTAGCTGAGTTAAGAATAGAACTGAGCTCTTGTGGGTAGCATTCACCTCCTTCACCATGAAACCATACTTGCTGTCCCTGCCTTATTCTTTATCACTGCTCTGTTTATCCCTTTCTCCCACCTTTCATCTCTTTGTCTGTCTCCTTTGATTGTAAGTTCTTTGGAACAGGCACCATATCTTCTTGACTATCTGTGTATCATCTAACATATTTCGGGCGCTACTGCAATAGTAATAATCTTGATTAACAGAATATTCAATATTAACAATATCTTGAGTAATATTCTTTTCCTGCTACATGTACAGAACTCCAGTTTGATATCAGTGTGAACACTGTGGCTGTGGGAAGAGCAAGGTATTTGAGTGGAGATCCTATTTTATTGACCTAAGAGCAGAAGTTTGCCTTAAAACTCTTGAGCTGGGTTTGAACTGGAAAATTTAGATCTGACCTTCTTCAAGGCTGTTTGGAAAAGAGGGTTCAGTTTGGGCCCATGTCTACTAAAAACAGAAGTCAAAATCAACTTAACAGAAAGTTGCACTTGTCACCACCAGATCGGTCTTCCATTACTAAATATGTTTCTAGTATATATATGGTAGTTGTAATATGCCTTAAAATATTTTTATATTGCTGTTTGTGAAATAAATCTATGGAGAAGTCAGAGCCAGAAGGTTTATGATTGGACCCAGTGTTACACTGGTTTAAGTTAGTGACCTACCTATATCTGTCATTGATAGATGCTACACTGGCATTGTTTGTATCATGCAGATATTTTATCCTACAGATGGACAGGAAATATATAGTATGTTGAAAGATTTAATCAGTTTTTGAACAAACTATAGGTGTTGATAGGGACATAGGGCCAGGGCCTCTGAAAACTGGTGAGCAATGTGAATCCAAGAAAAGTAATCTAAAATATTAAATACAATCTAAACAGTAGATGCAGAAGGTCCATTTTTAGATCTGTTGTGCATAGATGGGTTATTTATTCTGCTGCGCATTGCAGTTCTTTGATTTGTACTATCCAATTTATTTTTTTCCTGGATTACTCAAAAAGGTCCTTTTTATTTTACTGTTATTAATAGCACCATACAGTCTGTCATTGTCTTCAAAACCAACTCTGTAGCCATTTTCTAATATATTACATTTCCACCCCAGCTACAACTGTGATCTTAATATCATCTGGATAGAAATATTGTCTTTTCTGAAGCCACCTGTAATATCCCTTCATTAATCATTATGTAGAGGACTCTCAGTCTTCCCTCTCCTAATCCAAATCCAAGACAAATCAAGATAATACTCTGCAATTAAAGAGAAGAGAAGGGGATCCTTATGATTGCTCCCAAACTCAAGCTTCTTTGCATGGCACCATACTGTTTGTCTGGAGTTATTCACATGGAGTGAATAGCAGATGTTACCATGTTTGAATACTGCCATGAGCATGAAATAAGAAGTCATGCCTCCCTCTATGCCAATATAGAAAGTATGACACTCAGAGATGACATAACAGGGACTCAGCTAGGCTATAAGAATGGGTTATTCAATTCAGACAAATAAGAGTTGGCTACATTCTTGTTCATCCATTGTTCATCCCATACAAACTCCACACCCTTTCAGAGATTTGAATAAGTTAGGTTAACTTCTAAAAAAATATAGTTTTCATACATCTGTACTTTCCGTATTTGGCCAATATACTATAGGGAAGGCTATTCTCAAAGTATATCCTACCCTGGTGCAGGAAGTAGTGAAAATCTTGCAAGAAATCTTGTTTTCATGAAATTGCCAGTGCTGAGTTCAGTTTGTTTCTGCTGCATCTGTTTAAGAGTCTGCTCTCGTGTGTGTGTGTGTGTGTGTGTGTGTGTGTGTGTGTGTGTGTGTGTGTGTGTGTGTGTGTGTGTGTGTGTGTGTGTGTGTGTGTGATCAAGTGGGGAGTTGTCAGCATCATGGTGAATTGGTTTGGACCAAGACTAGTAGATTGGGCTCTCTCTCTCTTTTCAAACTAAAAGAAGGGAAACAAAATTAAATCAGTAAGCCAAATCTAAAAAATTTTCTTGAGAGATCAAGCAGCATCATAACAATAGCATCTACTTTCTAGGCAGCAGACATAGCATACAACCTGTATTCTTTCTCCTCCACATACAAAAAAATGCAGATGTATTCTCAGGTTATTCTCTCCTCCTTTTGTTTTTCTGCAATAAAAGTGGATTGCTCATAGTGGCTTCCTTTATTAGGAGCCAAAGGACAAAAATCTGAAGGCAGTGCAGCTTCCTGCAGCCGGGGGTATCTAGAGGTGGGTCTGATCTGCCTCCCACGAGTGGCCGTGCAGGGAAAGAGGAAGTCTTATCCCTCCCCAGCCCAGCGAAGTAGCAGCTGGAGCTTGGCACATGGTGGTAGCCCCCAGCTGTGCACCTCCCTCTTCTCTCCAATAGCTGGATTTCATGAGGGATGGTCCATGATGTGTTTTTCACAGTTGTGAATTTGGTAGGGCCCTAGAGATGATCCTTTGTCACCTTATAAGGTATCCTAGAAAAAAATTTGTGGAAGAGAATTTGTGCTTTTGTGTTTCTGAAATTCACTGAGAGTAGCAGAAGAAACTGATGAGGACAGCACAATTCTCATAGTTATGCTGTTCCTGCCGATGCTATAGGGAAGTGCTGTACTGTAGCTAGGATACAGGAACAATCCTCTGCTGCTGCATGAGTGCTCTGTGAGGATGATATGAAAACAGGAGGGAATAGAGATTGTCTCTTCTCCCCCACTCTATTCCTCTCCACAGTCCAAGGAGTATATTGGCAATAATACAGATGTTTTTGCCATGAAAAAATCTCCAAAGAGATGGGTTCTGAGGAAGAAATGGAAAATGTCCTCCTTCTTTACTCACTGCAGGGGCTGGGGTGTGCAGTTGGGCAGCTGAGGTCTGTTGACTGCTCTCTGTTGCCTGTCTAGCTGGTCCAACTCTCCAGCATAGAGCAGAGTAGCTGAGTCATGGAGAGGGGAAGTGGAGACAGTCAAGAACTCCTGCTAGCTCTCCATAATTTGTTTCTTTGTATACAAGGGGCCTTGGACTTTGACAGGATATGTGTTTAAAACATCTAATACTGGACTGATAAACCTGGGGAATTTCTAGCCAAAATGGGATATTTGGTCAGTATATACATGTGCTCCCTATACATTTTGTCCCCCATAACACCAGCACAGACAGCAGAGTGAAACTGATATTTGTCACTTTCATTCAGTGCTTCTGAAGGAGCAGTAGTAATGTGCAGGCAATTAGGTACAGTCTTTTGGGATTGCAACTGGGGTTGTTGTGGAGGGAGTAAAGAGACAGAAAAGCCAGGAAGGAGGAAAAGAGGCCAGAAATCAGGAGGGAGGGAAAGGGTGCAAGATGAGGCTGAGAGGCAGCAGAAAGCAGCATAAATTAAATTGATGAGAATGGCACTGTCCTCATCTGTTTTGTATTGTATCATTCTCAAGTGACCTTCCCCTAGCCACTAAATGATGAGCAATGATAGACTCTAAGAGAACACCATTGGTAGATGAATGATGGCTTCTCAGTCTCATGAAAAGCCTTAGTCAGAAGCAGACGTAAGAACAACTCCATGAGTGATTTGAATTTAAAGACAAATATAGACATTTCTTCTCTTAAATGGAATTTTTGGACTCTGATTCATAGTGGTCACAATGTGCTGTGTCAGTCTGCTTCTGTGGCTGAAAGTCAGCTGACCTACCTTTCTTGTATGCCCATAACTTTTAATATATCCAGCTTAATCAGTTGTTGTTTTTCCAATATAAAACCAGTTCAGGAAAAACAACAACTGATTAAGCTGTAAACTGATACAAACCTTTAAAGAGGTTTTCTGTCTATATTTTCAATGCAGTATTGTTTGAACAGGTAGGGTATATCTACCCTGCACACTAAATCCGGGTCTGTGGGACCTGGGCTTGTGGACCTGGTGTTTCCAAGCCTCCGCTTTAGTGTCCACACTGCGTCGTAAACCTGGGTTTGTAATTGCTGGGCTTGGGTCTCACAACTGTGCTAATGCATCCATACTGCATTATGCAGACCTTCTGACTCGGATCTGCAGTTTGACCTGCATCCACATTGCAAAAGGACAGGGCTAGGACTTGGATTCTGAGCCACCCCCCTACTAGAGTCCTAGGACCTGGATCCTGAGTACTTGCTGACCTGAGTCATATTGATTTTGTGTGGATGTAAATTGGGCTCACGTTCAAACCTGACTTAAAGCCCAGGCTTCATGTATTGTATGTGTAAACATATCCTTTTGAGTGCTCTGATAAGCACATTCTGTAACTTAAACAAGACAAAACATACAAACACCTCCTCCCTCCAAAAACCAACCTCCACCCAAAATCCAAGTTTTTTCTTTTTCCATTCCTGGGTATCAGTATGTCAGACTCTGCTGAGCTACCTGCTGTTTTAAAATCTTGTTCCCTGTGATTTCTCTAGAGGCAGATAGATACAATACATTTTAGCTCACCTTTTACCTAGGAAAGATATGAAGAATGCAAGATTTGAAGACTACAGACTCCCATAGCCCATCAGTTGCTATGTGATCTGATGAACTTAAACAGTGGTCATATTGGCAGAGAGAGAGAGATGATAAAGGGAAAGAAAAGGGAATGTGGAAGAAGAAAGTGATTATGGGAGTAACAGAATAGAGAATGACAGTAAATAGGTTTATGGTGAAAGAGAGGGTGTGTGTATGGGGGAGGGTTAAGAATTGGAATGCAAAATGTATTTTGAAGAACTGATAAGGGTACTGGCTCGGATCAGGGAACTTGGGTGAAGGATCTGGCTGATCTGAAAGAAAAAAAGGGAATAATAAGAGTAATTATAGAGAATGCTGGAGGAGGAAGCTCTAGAATAATAATTGGCATCCTAAATTTGGGGCAATCTGATCTTAATTTTCACATGTCAGAATTATAATATTTGCAGACTTTTTTTGCCTGTTCTCAAAAAGGATCTCATCAGCCACAAGTATTCATGAGTTCAGTGTTTTTCCTTCTTTCACTGTTCAGGTATTCTATTTTAGGACATACTGTATATATGAACAGATGTTAGCAAGTGTAAGCAAATGTGCTGCCAATTCTTCAGTGTTGGCACAGAGGAAGGACTTCCTGCTGATGAGATGCCATTATGCAGGATGCTCATGCAAAGTCATTGTTGCCTGGCACTTACGCCTTTAAGCAAGATCTCATAATGATTGAGCAGGCCAAGGTCAATCATAACAGATGGACATGAACACTGGGAGCCCAGAGTCCATGTATGTCCAAGGAATATGGTCTTTTGGGCAGAATCTCCACATAAGCATGTTGAAATGGTTGTTTGTTCTTAAAATTAGTTGACTATAATGTGATATGCCTTTGATAATTCAGTCGTGATCTGTATTTACCTGAACAACCAACTAAACAAAAACCCAGCCCCTCCCTCTCCCAATAATCCTAATTTATAAATAGCTCCAGTGAAAGAAAAGTCAGTGGGACTGAAAGAGGAATTCCAGTGTAGTTCTGTTTCTAGTTTGTCACTCAGTGGGAATTGTCTTTGAGTGGGCCAAAACAAATGTCTTCACCTAGGTGACTTCAGATTCAAAATTGACAAGGTCAAAAATGTGTTCCATAGGTGTAAGGAATGTGTAACATCAAGTCTAAGTAAAGCTATTGATATGAAAAGCAATCCAGTAAGAAAAAGCATCTGCTGCAGAAAAATTAGGAACAGTAGTAGCTAAGGTTAAAAAATATGGATGAACTGCAATGTACCTGTGCAGGATAATTAGTTGTGTGAAAAGAAAACCTGCCAAAATCAAGCTGCCAAAACAAACTACATGAAAATACAAACTGTCAAATGCAAGCTGCTGAGTTTTTTACAGTGAATTAATGAAGATTTTGGAGTAATATTATTCAGGGTGGCTTCCAAGCAGTAGTTGAGTTAAGGGAGTATCAAAATTTCATCAGAATGTATGCTGCAATAAACCACCCTTCTATTATTTATTATGCACTATCAGTGTGCTTAGTGCTATACAAACATTTGTATGCACAAATACATACAACATGACATTGCATCACTATTTGTTTTTATGCCTTTGAGTTTACATAAAGTAATTTGGAATGGCAGGCAATGAGGTGATTGTCCAAATACTCCAGACGGTTATTACAGCATAAGATTTAAAGAAATTAACTAAATATTATGATTTCAATTTATTGTACCTTAAACCATGAAATCCTAACAAGAGTTGATCAGTTAAATTTCTTTTTTTTTTAATGAAAGCTATTTACTTACCAAAATTATCCATATTTTCATATTTCACCTAAACATTTGGGCCAAAATACTGAAACGTGGCCTTTGATTTTGGTTACCTGACATAGAGATCTTTGGACTGAATTTCCAACGTACTGAACCAAAGCCCTCGTTTACTTCATTTGGAGTTGTGGTCCTAAGCACATTTGACAATGAGGACCAAGGGTTCTCAAGCTGAGCAAAACAAAGACACTCAAACTCAGAGGCTACATTTTAACATTTTTGCCTTAACTTTTCTTGAAGTAGCAGTGAAATATTTTCAGTTCAGATGACTATAGAAATATTATTCAAGAATCTAACTGACAATGCATCATGTACATTTTTCGTATTTATAGTTCATGACATTGGCTATCATGTAAAGAAAGTGGTACTCATATACAGTTTCTGCAATCTGTAGATCTGTTAGTCTGCATCTGTAAGAATGTCTTCTTGTTATGGACACTTTTGACCATAATAAATAAGAAATCAATTGTCAGGTAAACAGAAAAAATGTATTCTAAATGCTGAATTTTCATGAAATTAGCACAAGTATTTAGGCAATTTGAATAGGTAAGTTTGAAATTAAGTCTTAGGCCTGAATTCTGTCCTTGGACAGGGGCACAGAGCTTCCATTAATAATAATAATGCCTATTTTTATAACACTTTTCATCAGTAGATGTCAAAAAGCTTCACCATCTTTTAATATATTTATCGTCACAACACATTATTGTCCCCATTTTACAGATGGGGAAGTGAGGCACAGAGAGGCTAAATAACTGATTACACAGGAAGTCTAGGGCAGAGCAGGAGGTTGAACCCAGACCTTCCACATCTTAGGCCCATGCTGAGCCACTGGACAGTCTTTCCCCTCCCATTGACTTAAGTGCTAGAACAAGAGGAAAAAGTGCACAATATCAGAGGAACACTACCAATGGTCTCAGCATCAAGTTTAAGACTGAATTTGGTGAGACTCTCAAATCTGTTTCTGAGGATTACATTTGGCCCTGTCTCCCTGCTTCTAGTCCATCAATTTACATCCCCTGCTATCTATGCTGCTTTATCCCTACAATTAGTTCAAAAGGAATCCCCTTTTAAGAATTCTGAAATAAAATCGATATCTGTATACAGATTGCTGTTTCAGTACTTCTCTGTCTGCATCTTGTGCTGTCTGTGTCTCAACTCTAAGGTGCCATATGTCTCTAGAGATAATGATGTCAGAACAGCTCTATTAGAATCTCAGCCCCACTTTTAGACATTTCAAGTATATAATAGCGTGGATCTGTTTCCCTATCATCCTTATGGCTACTCCCACAGTTTTTTAATGCTGTCAGTGATCTTCCCTCATGCAAGCTGGGTTTATTAGCTGTCTGAAGCTGGGAGTGGAACGAAAGTAAGTTCAGTTCTGGTCTTGGCTACAGGAAGCAGCAGCAACATGAAGGAAGGAGGAAGACAGAGAAAATCCAGTGCTTAGAGGCACTGGGAGAAACAGTAGCTGGATATTGGTGAAAAAAAGAAAAATCTTTCACCAAGTCATAGCAACACACAGAGAAATTTTAAAAAAATTGACCAGATACCTACTAGTCAGTGAACTAAATCTATTAGCAAGAGGTGGATATGAAAAATGACAAGGGAGATAGAGTCTGTCTGCAAGCTCTAAGTGCAGAGCCCTTGTGAGAAATCCAGCCACCCTTGCTGCTGGTGAGGAATTGTCATTGCTATCAACAATCCTGTCCTTTGATCTTGCTCTGATGGCTTAATTTTTTCTTCTCTCTTGCTAGTCTCTTCTTAGTAGTTTATAAATTGCAGCACCACCTTAGTCTAACTTCTGGAATGGAGAGGGAGCTTTCCATCTCTTCTACCCACTGTAGAGCTAGTGTGCTGTGGGGCCTTGATGTTCTCCGCTACTCTATCCATCTCCTAGCCTCAGTTTTAAGGATCTCCTCCTCAGTGAATAACTGTGTACCTACTTCTGCTGCTACTCATAGTATTCAAGATAGGATCATCAGTAACTGTGACTTTGACATAATTCTGGACAATTTCATTGCTGCCCACCTGTTATATATATCTGCAGTGAAACTAACCAGTCTTGTTAATTTCATGCTGGTGCTGCTGCTGCTTGGCAAAGATATGAGCAGCAGCAGCAGCAATGTTGAGCAGTCAGAAAGACAACTTGCATCAGTTTACATTAGATTAACATATTATCTTCTGAGCAAAAGGAGGGGGATTTTTTTTAAATTAATGCTGAAATTCTGCAGAAATTGATACCATAGGCCCCAGACTGTAAGCAGGGAAAGCTTTCTGTGTGCCACTGACTAGTAGGTAAGTGGAATTTTTAAAGCTTTCATCAGTAAACTAATTTTTTTCCCCAAGTAAAAACCCACTATTGTTGCAATATGGAAAAATAGGCCTATAAATATTGCTGAGTTTTAAAAAAAAATTAAAAAGTGTTTTGAAATGAATTTCAGTAACAAAGAAGTTGAATCTCTACATTAAATGCAAATCTAAATTCTGCTTTAACTATGGAGCCATGACCATCACCACCATAATGAGCAGATCTGTGTTTACAGTTATATTATTTAAGGGAATTTAATTTTTTATTATTTAGTGTGATGGTAATTTTTTTCTGATTACTTAACTGTAACTTAATATCTGGCTTATACTGATTGCCTGAACTTTTTCTTGCCTTATATATTTTTGGATGGAAATTCTTTTTCTAATTATGCATATTGGTTATACTAAAAATAGACTAACAACTAGTGTCTGTCTACTATCTCTCAGTGGCTGAAGAGTAAAACAGAAGTAAATATAATATAAGATCTCTATTCTTGTGCTGTGTAGCTATCAGGAAGACCACAAGTATTCCTGCAAAAAGGCTTTCACTTATAACATGAATGTCTAGAGTAAACATGGTGTTTTTATTCTTAGCATTGAGCAGAATCAACACCATTTGTAGAATTAGTATTGTCCTATGGGAGCACAACTCCAGGAGATTTATGCTGAATTATGGCTTTGACTGTGCTATGACAGAGATCATTTTGAGTATTATCTTGATGGCAGGCTTTATGCTGAGTCAGCTTCTTGAATCAAAGTGCACAATGTTATCAGTGGAAAAAATGTGGCATGGTAATTTATTCTGTATTCTAAGTGGGGGAAAAAAAACCATGGGGATAGAACAAGACATTAGTTTGCAGGTACCAATGCAAAGTAATATAGTTGAGGCAAAATTTGCAGGTGATACAAAATTATGGTCAGGATGCTGACCAGGGCAATCAGGATCACCAGTCAAAGCAGGGTCAAACCTGAGGCTAAGAGTAGCAGAGGAGTTCGTAGTCAAGTTCCAGGCTGGAGTCAATACTAAGGATAGAGTCTGAATCAGCTTTCAGAGTCCAAGTCAGGAGGCAAGATCCAAATCAAGTTGAGGTTAAAGCCAGGAGTTCAGGAGCTGGAATGGTCATGGCAGCTATAGGAGATCCACACTGATGCCCAGACACTTCCTGGAATGCCTCTTGTGTTTATATAGGACGGGGAGCCAATCAGGAGCTATGAGTCTGCTGCCTATCAGACCCCCTTGAGATGTGAATGCCTCTGGTCTGTGTCCACAACTGGTCATGAGTAGTGAAGCATGAACTAGTTATAGATGCTTCTGGGTGGCAGAATGGAGGCATCCACTACCTGGTAGCTCTGTAGGTTCAAGTCTGAGACCTGCTGGGCCTTGCATTTACACAAGTTAGTGAAAGCCAAAGCTGACTGCAAAGAGTTACAAAGGGATATCATTTAAGGTGACTGGGCAGCAAAATGGCAGAAATTAAACAATGATAAATGCAAGGTAAAGCACATTGGAAAACATAGTCCCAACTATACATACAAAATGATGGGGGCTAAATGAACTGTTATCATTCAAGAAACAGATCCTGGAGTCTTTGTGGATAGTTCTCTGAAAACAAACTGAGGATGTTTCTCAGTGTGCAGTGGCAGTCAAAAAAGCTACCAGAATTTTCGGAACTACTGTATTAGGAAAGAGATAGATAATAAGACAGAAAATATCATACTACTACTATATAATCCATGGTACTCCCACACCTTGAATGCTGCCCCATTTCAGAAGTATAAGTTAGAATTGGAAAAGATACAGAGAAGGGCAACAAAAATTATGAGGGGTATGGAACAGCTTCCAGATGAGGAGAGATTAAAATGACTGCGACTGTTCAGCTTGGTAAAGGGGTATGATAGAGAGATATAAAATCATGAATGATGTGGAGAAAATGAAGATGGAAGTGTTATTTACCCCTTCACATAACACAAGAAGCAGGGGTCACCCACTGAAATTTATAAGCAGCAGATTTAAAAGAAATATGGAAGTACTTCTTCACACAATGCACAATCAACCTGTGAAATTTGGTGCCTGGAGATGTTGTGAAGGCCAAAAGTATAAATGGGTTCAAAAAGGAATTAGATAAATTCATGGACAATAGGTCCGTTAATGACTATTAGCCAAGATGGTAAGGGACATAACACCATGCTCTGACTGCTAGAAGTTGGTAGTAGGTAGATAGATTACTGAACAATTGCGCTGTTTTGTTAATTCCTTCTGAAGCATCTGGCACTGGCTACTGTTGGAAGATGGCTACTGGGCTATATCGACCCATTATAGCCATTATAATGTTCTCTCAGGCTCTTTTCCACTGCCTCTTGCAGCAGAATGCAGTCTCTTCCTCTTTCTGCCCACAGCAATTCACTCAGGTACCTCCCATCTGCCTGTAACCCCATCAACAAAGCTGTGACAGCACTTCTGCTTGGTCTCTTTGTGAAACTGTGCATTTTTTGCTAATTAACTGAGAAAAACTGAATTGGATGATGAAAGGCAAATCTGCTGAGATATCTGTTGAACAGTGAGTTTTACCTGCCAAACTTTTTGTTTTGGAATAATTTTGAGGAAACGATTAATTATAGTTTGAAGTGTGGGGCTCCTTGATGTCCAATAAAAATGCAAAATTGGCTACTAAGGCATAAGAGCCTAAGCCTAAATAAAACACAAAAACAATAACAATTTTCTTTCTAGTTTCAAAGAAACTGGGGGACCAGAGAGGGGCCTTGGATCTGAAAGTACTAACCAAGAGCATAAAGCACCTTTCTCTGCAGACACATTAAATTCCCTTAACCCGGTCAGCCATGCCATCAGGTGATTTTCTGACCTTAATTAACTTTGCTGAATCATACCTTTATAATCCAATCCGCCAGAATCATAGGAACTTTTTTAGATTACTATAGGAATCATTACTAATTCAACATCGTTCCATTTAGCCTTTCCACGGCATTGAAAAATTTGCTCTTCAACAAATTTCTGATAATCTTATCTGTCTGAAAAAGAACCCAGGGTATATAGCAGTTTCCATTCTTAGATAATATCCTCATCAGGGAATAGTCTAAACAGAACCGTTACAGTTAACCATACAAACAACCTATAACCTACATCAGCATGTTTTGTGATACATTTCTAGAGAGACAGCCTTAGCCTTTCCTAGTGACTTCCATATATAGGAGTCCAAATATATTCCACATTTGGGAGTATATTTGTGTTGGTTTGTTTGTCTTGGAAGAGATTTACCAAGATCCAAACCACAATTCATCAAGTAAAGGGAACATAAGCCCAATCTATTTGATTTAACTGCTAGGGAGGATGGTCCCTTGCACAGAGATTTTTCACTCGAAAGTATTCTACATGTGCAAACTCAAGAGATTGAACAATCTGACTCTTCTTATGGGGGAAATTGTATCATACCAGGAGAAGAATGGAGGGGAGAGAAATGTAGAATCCCCTTGGCTCATTTAATTAACTTGTACAATGCTCAGAGTACATGTTGAAGATGGTGTAAATACGGAAAAGGAAAAGAGAACTGAAAGAGAAAACCTGGACAGAAAATTATTCCCCCTCTTCCTAACTCAAGTGTTTTCATCCATGTTGTTTCAGAGACTGTATTAATGCAGGAGATTGTACTCTAGAGTCAATCACAAGATCATCATGATAGATGCTATTTGGCAAAGGGTAGAGAACTAGCTTAAACATCAGAACCCTTGTTTAGCATGAGAGAAGTAGCAGGCTCTATGCCCACATTATCTCAGGTGCTTACATTTGGTGATGGACAGGCTACAAGAAACTATACAGAATAAAAAAAATTATAAGAGAAACATTTGGCACAAGGAGTATTCTCTAGACAATAATCTTTTAAAGCATAAATGGTGTGGTATTCAGCATATTGAAACTAGCACTAGCAGCATTTCAACCCTATTCAACAAAGATGCTCTGGATAATATAGAACCACAATGTTGTAGTAATTGATGCACTATCAAAGAATCAGCCTTACCAACTCTCTCATGCTTATCTTCTGACTTGTATAGTTCCTCAAATAATTTAAAAATATGAGAAGAAGAGATACCTCAGTTTTATTAGTAGTTGTTCAGTGGTCCAGGAGGCCATGATTCTCAGAAAGAATCTTGCTGAAAGTGACAAAACTTCTGAAATTTCCCTCAAGTGCAAGCTTGTAGAAATAAGGCTCTATGTGGCATGTGCATGCACTTTCCCTGAGGATTTTTCCCTGAAAGGAAGATTATTTATTTGGAAATTAATATTGTTGAGCATCACCAAGCAACTTGGTGCCTTATATTTATAAAAAAATCAATTATAACACAGTTTGCACCTTTCAGCTTAATAGCCAGCAATGAAACTACCACCACTTCTACTCCACTGAAACAAAAATCTCCAGTATTAGAGGAAAAAAATCTTTCAGAAAGAGAACACTTGCACTATGCTTTAATGCGTGTTAAACTCAGGCTCTGGGGGATCTCCGTAGGGAGTGAGTTCCACAGAGTGCTTTTCAGGAAAGTGCCTGCTCCTATCTGTGAATTGTTTTAACTGCTACAACTGAAGGCAAGAGCAACCATGGGGATCATAACTCCCGTAATGAGCAGGGCCAGTGCTGGGGCAGAGGAGGAGTGCGGGGAGGGCTGCCTACAGCAAGTAAGGGGAGAGGGGCGGCACGCAGGGGAACTCCCCACCCAGCTCACCCCTGCCCCGCCTCCTTCCCAAGCATGCCGTGGCTGCTTCAGTTCTCCTGCCTCCCAGGCTTGCGGCGCCAATTAGCTTAGGCGCTGCAAGCCTGGGAGGCAAGAGAAGTGAAGCAGCAACGGCGTGCTCGGGGTGGAGACGGAGCAGGGGTGAGCTAGGGTGGAGGAGGGGTGCCTCAGGGTGGAGGGTGGGAAGCTGTCGCGGGGGTTCCTTAGGGTGGAGGGGGGAGTTGTCATGGGGGGGGCACCACAGGGCTGAGGGTGGGAGCTACCATGGGGCGAGAGAGCATTGTGACGGGGGAAGGCGCAAGGTGGAAGTTTCGCCTAGGGCGCGAAACATCCTTGCATTGGCCCTGGTAATGAGAGAGGGAGTAAAGCAGTCTCTTACAACTGGATCCCTAAACTTGTTGATGGCCAACTTATATCCATTTGTTCTTGTGTATGTACAGTTTTAGAATGTAACGGATAGCTTGTATTGCAGTAGACGTGAATAATCAGTTCAGTGCATAGAGCATCTGTTATGTGCACTAATAATACTAATATTCCCAGTTCAATGGAAAATAACTATAGCCTCTCAGGTTTCAGAGTAGCAGCCGTGTTAGTCTGTATCTGCAAAAAGAACAGGAGTACTTGTGGCACCTTAGAGACTAACAGATTTATTTGAGCATAAGCTTTCATGCTCAAATAAATTTGTTAGTCTCTAAGGTGCCACAAGTACTCCAGTTCTTTTTGCGGATACAGACTAACACGGCTGCTACTCTGAAACCTGTCATTATGCAAGGCACTGCATTTAGCCATATGGAGTGGTTAGAAGAAGTGGGCTGTAGCCCACGAAAGCTTATGCTCAAATAAATTTGTTAGTCTCTAAGGTGCCACAAGTACTCCTGTTCTTATAGCCTCTCACTTTCATTCAAGAAAAGGTCCACTTCTAATTTGTTCAAGGATTTGCTTGATTCCAAAATCGTCATGCAAAGTTTACCACAGACCACAAGAATCTGTTGATACCCAAATTTCTTTATTTCTGTTCTATGTCTTTCTGAGGTCTGTGAATATATTATAGCAGTGAAAACTTTGAACAATATGTCTCTATATTATTCCCTTTGAAAAATTAAAAATATTTAAATGTAAGATTTTAGCCTGCAAATTGGCACTTGCTAGGCTGTTGCAAATTAATGGCCTGTCATTAACTCTCTTTTTTTTGGTCTTTAAAAAAAAAATTCAGAGCCATGAAAATGTTTACTGAGCTAAACTTCACTGCTAGTCATATATGCATTATAAAATTTGGCTTTGTCTTAATAGAATGAAAGATAGTGAAATTATTTTAGAAATATGAATATGAATTCCCTCCCTATTTTAAAGATAATTTTGAGTTCTATTTTGTAAGTTAAAAACCTGAAAAATTACAATGTTGATTAGATTTCAAATTACAGAGAATCCACCATTGACACTAGTTTAAAGCTGCAAGTCACTCGTGCCCCATGCTGCAGAGGAAGGCAACCCCCCCCTCCCAGGGTCTCTGCCAATTTGACCTAGGAGATTCATTCCTTCCCATCCCCCAATGGGTGGTCAGTTAGACCCTGAGCATGTGAGCAAGACCCACCAGCCAGCACCTGGGAAAGAATTCTCTGTAGTAACTTGAAGCCCTCCCCATCTAGTGACCCATCACCAGCAGTGGGAGATACTTGCTGCTAGCAGTCACAGATCAGCTACATGCCATTGTAGACACTTTCATACAAGCCTCTCCATAAACATATCAAACTGAGTCTTGAAGGTGATTAGGTTTTTTGCCCCCACTGCTCCCCTTAGAAGGCTGTTCTAGAACTTCACTCCTGTGATGGTTAGAAACCTTCGTCTAATTTCAAGCCTAAACTTGTTGATGGCCAGTTTATATCCATTTGTTTTTGTGTCCACATTGGTGCTTAACTTAAATAACCTCTCTCTCTCCCTGATATTTATACCTCTAATGTATTTATAGAGAGCAATCATAACTCCCCTCAGCCTTCTTTTGGTTAGGTTAAAGAAGCCAGTTTTTTTGAGTCTCCTCTCATAAGGTAGGTTTTCCATTCCTTGGATCAAACTAGTAGCTCTTCTCTGCACCCTTTCCAGTTTGAATTAATCTTTCTTAAACATGGAAGACCAGAACTGCACACAGTATTCCAGATGAGGTCTCACTAGTGACTGGTATAATGGTACTAACACTTTCCTATCTCTACTGGAAATACCTCGCCTGATGCATTCTAGGATCGTATTACCTTTGTTCATGGCCACACCCTATTGGCAGCTCATAGTCATCCTGTGATCAACCAGTGCATCCAGGTCTTTCTCCTCCTCTGTCTCTTCCAACTAAGTCCCCATCTTATAGCAAAAATTCTTGTTGTTAGTCCCTAAGCATGACTTTGCACAATAACATTTCATCACATTTCTATTACTCAAGTTTTCAAGGTCGTCCAGATCTTCTTGTATGATGTTCTGGGCTTCCTCCATATTGGCCATACCTCCCAACTTTGTATCATCCGCAAGTTTTATTAGTACACTCCCACTTTTTGTGCCAAGGTTATCAATAAAAATGTTAAATAAGATTGGTCCCAAGACTCATCTCTGAGGAATTCCACTAGCAACCTCTGTCCAGCCTGACAGTTCACTTTTCAGTACGACCCATTGTAGTCTCCCCATTAATCAGTTCCTTATTCACCTTTCAATTCTTATATTAATCGCCATCTTCTCCAATTTAACTAATAATTTCTCATGTATCACATGCCTTAATGAAATCCAGGCAGATTAGATTTACTGCATTTTCTTTGTCTAAAAAAATCAGTTTCCTTCTTAAAGAAGGAGATCAGGTTGGTCAGGCATGAGCTGCCTTTTGTAAAACAATGTTGTATTTTATCTCAATTATCATTTACCTCTATGTCTTTAACTACTTTCTCTTTCAAAATTTGTTCCAAGACCTTGCATACAACTGAGGTCAAACTAACAGCTTGTAGTTTCCCGGTTCACTTTTTCCCCCCTTTCTTAAAAATAGGAACTATATTAACAATTCTCCAGTCATAGGATATGACCCCTGAGTTTACAGATTCATTACAAATCCTAGCTATTGGGCTTGCAATTTCACGTGCTAATTACTTTAATATTCTTGGTTGGAGATTATCCAGGCCCCAGATTTAGTCCCATTAAGATATTTGAGTTTGCCTTCCACCTTGGATGTGGTAATTTCTACTTCTTCTTCGAGTGACATCCCTGTGGGTGCTCCATGCTACTCTAGGTGTTTGTGAGCCCCTGTGTTCATAATTGGAGATTTATGGTAGCAGTGCCTGGCTGAGTCTCACATCCATGGTCCCCGTCTTGCACCATTTCAAGTGGCTAACTAAAGCTAGGCGACCAACTCCCCTGTCAGTTCCTTCTCTACTGTCTTTGGCTATGACTCAGCATTCAGCAGCACTTCAGAGCTTAGTTAGCATAGTACACCCCAGTTAGTTCTCATTTAGTTATAGGTAGTTAACTCTTTTTCATTTTTGTCCCCATTTATTTAAAAAAAACTTATTTGTTTTTCTGACTAGAAGTAGGTTTTCATTGAACGGTTACACCAGGTTCTTCCCTCAAGGGAGGACTAAACTCTCCCCTCCTGGGTATGTCCAGTTCTCCAGGCTTTAAATGTTGCCTCACCAGTAGGCTATCAATCCAAGTGTCTGATGGGCACACTCAGTGTGTCTGCTGCCATGGTGAGACACACGTTCCTCAAGAATGTCCACACTGCCAAAAGCTAACAGCCAGGACCAGGAAAACCAGGGACTTGCAGCAAAGCTGCTCCTAATGGAGAAGTCCCTCAGGCCAGCATCTGAGCCAGAAGCCAGAACTCCCCCTGGACAGAAGTCCCTTATGGCAGCCTCTGACAGAGGCTCTACTTTTAAGGCTCAGACAGCAGGCCACCCTACCATGAAGGTTGCTAAAAAGTTGCCTGCAGCTTCACCGATTTGAGAAATGGCAAAGAAAAGGCATTCCATACACCAGCATGCTCAGTCAGTACTGACCATACTGTCAGTCTCTCCAACTGAGGTAGCAGCACTCTTCAGTACCGTGGGTACCGTGAGAACAAAGGACTCTAAATGAGCCAGCTCTGACACAGGCAGTAAGGGGAAAGTGAAATCCCATGCCTCAGCACCACTGGAGCCAACCAGATAGATTGCACCCAGCAACTCAGTGCAATTGAAAACCATGCTGCCATCTATAGGTGGTATGCTGCAACTGCCATGCATGTCCGTACCAACACAACCTGTGGCACCAAATGCTATGACCTCAATGGCACTGCCACTCTCAGTATCAAATGTACTACAAAAGGATTTGGCAGTCCCCTCAATGCCTGATTCACCTATCCTTAGCACTGATGTTATCCTAACTCGCTCGGTACCGAGTCACCCTTCTACTCCACCTAGCTCAGCCTCCCCTCTTTCAAGTGATGAGGAAGATGTCAATGATGGAGAGATTTATTGCCGCCACTCTTCTCCCACTGCAGTATGGCAGCACATGCCTCATCACACAGAGGCCATTATACTGCACACAAAGAACTCCAGTGGTATGAGTACCCATTGACAACATGGATGGCACATCCTGCTTACTATCACAAAACTCCCAGCCCTCCCATGGAGAGCCCACATCCATCACCTGCACCATCGGTAGTGGGACTGTCTCAGCCCCCTGAGGATGTACCAGCAGAACAGGATGAATGCTCTGACCAGTACCAGGACATTGAACCTACCCTTCACTTTTCTTCATCTTCTCTTGATGACACCATCATGCCCCTTGAATCCGCAGACATGGCAACACAGTCTATAGCTACTGCGATTGGCATGAGGAGAGCTGCTTGGTTGCATCTCTCTGGCTTTTCCAGAGAGGTTCGGTCGATGGTTGAAGATCTTCTGTTCAACAGTCCCAAACTCTTCATGGCCAAGACTGATGAGTCTTTACACACACTGAAGGACTGAAGAGCAACTTTGAAATCCCTGGGTATTTATACCCTTAGGAATAAGAGAAGATAGAGTAACTATTATATCCTACAATGGTTCCGATCCACCCAGCCCAACAGACAATATGAACCGCAGTGTCATAAACAGAAGTCCTCAAGGAGACAACAGCTTCCACCACAAGCTGCCACATCCCACCAACTGTTTTGATGTGTTGGTCGAGAGCCCAAGAACGCCATGTCTTTCAATGCTGGATCTGACTCCAATCTCTCCAATCTTCTCTTACTGCCTTATCCCCTACTACCTAGTCTGGTAGTCCATTACAACAGACAGTTGGGTATTGGAGATAATCAAGGTCGATACTCCATCCCATTTACTTCTACCCCTCCTAGTCCCCCTCCCTCTCTCTCCTTTTTCAGGGACCCCTCTCACGAACATCTACTGCAACAAGAGGTAGACCACCTTATACTTCTAGTTGTAATAGAACTGGTACCACCAAAATACAGAGGGAAGGGCGTCCACTCACATTATTTTTTCACACAAAAAACAACAGGGATGAAGACCCATTCTCGATCTCCAACTTCTCAACAAGTTCATGAAAACCAAACACTTCAAGATGGTCATGCTAGCCACCATAATCCCAGCATTAGAAAGATGAGAATGCTTCTCTGCCCTTGACCTTCAGGATGCATATTTTCATATAATCATCAATCCCTCACTCCGGCCTTTTCTCCAATTTGTAATAGGCCCACATAATTTCTAATACAAGGTCCTTCCTTTTGGCCTATCCACTGCCCCTCAAGTTTTTTTTTTAAGGCACATTTGTGCAGAAAATGGATCATGATATTCCTGTATTTGGAAGATTGTCTGCTTGAAGTACCAACGCAGCAAGCAGCAATAGATGCTACAGAACAGACACTCGCTCTATTTATGAATTTAGGCCTCCAAGTAAATGCACAGAAGTTCACACTAGCACATGTGCAAGAAATAGAGTTCATTGGAGCCTTCCTCAACTCTCTCGAGGTGACGGCCTCTTTACCACAACAGCAATTCCTCATATTGACCAACGTGATTGCAGTACAAATCAGCCCACAATTCACTTGCAGAACATGCCTACAACTACTAAGCCACATGGCTTCTATGACATACATTGTCAAACATGCACGACTCCTTAGGAGGTGCCTTCAAGCCTGGGTCTGCTCAGTTATGTCCCACACAGGCACAATATAAACAAGCACCTCATGGTACCAAACCAGGTAAAGGAGTCCCTTCTCTGGGGGACTCAACCAGACAACATCTGCATTGAAGTGCCTTTCACGCAAACTCCTCCAATGATGACCATCACGACAGATGCATCACTTCTGGATTGGGGAGCGCATCTGCACCCGCACTGTATCCAGGGATGCTGGTTCCCAGTGGAAACTCTTCTGCACATAAATCTCTTAGAACTAAGAGCCATTTGCAGTGCTTGCTCCCACTTCCTACTGATGTTCAAAGGCAAGACCATACAGATCCTCCCGAACAATGTGGCTTGCATATTTTATATAAACAGATAAGGGGGAGCACGATCACATTCTCTTTGTGTAGAAGCCATGAGACTCTGGCAATAGTGCATCAAACACAATATCCACATTACAGCACAATACTTACCTGGTTACCAGAACACTATGGCAGATAAATTAAGCGGGAATTTTTCCCAGGACCACGAGTGGGGAATTCGACACGCACATGCTCTGGAACATTTTCAAACATTGGGCATTCCTGACCATAGATCTGTTCACAACCACACAAAACACCAAATGCCAACAGTTCTGCTCCATGGTGGGGCTTGGTCGCCACTCTCTGGGTGATACCTTCCTTGTGAAGAGGAACGCTCCTCTCCTTTATACATTTCCTGAGTCCTCACTGGCCCTCCATTTGAACCCATGGCGAAATGCTCTTTGTAATATCTTTCTATGACAGTAGCATTCCTCGTGGTGAATACATCTGCCCGATGAGTGGGAGAAGTGGGCGCTCTCATGGCAGACCCTCCATACACAATCTTTTTCAAAGATAAAGTTTCTTTGAGCCCACATCCTAAGTTTTTGCCTGGGATTGTCTCATCATTTCACCTCAATCAACCTATCTACCTTCTGACATTCTACCTTAAGCCCCACCAGGACAGACAACAATCCAGTCTACATACCCTGGATGTACGCAGGGCAATCACCTTTTACAAAGAACAAAAGCATTCCATAAGTCTCCAGAACTGTTCATCTCAATCACTGAATGATCCAAAGGGAACGCCGTACAGAGAGGCTCTCCAAATAGATTGCATACAACTATGTTACTCCCAATCCTACGGGGATTCACACGCATTCCACCAGGGCTTTATCGATCTCTATAGTGTTCCTTAACAATGTCTCCATTGCAGAAATCTGTAAGACTGCAACCTGGGCTTCAGTTCATACATTTACTTAACATTACGCTTTAGAACAACGGGCAACCGCCGATGCCCTGTTTGGACTCGTACGCTCATCTGCTGTGACTTAAACTCTGAAGCTCCCTCCTCCTACCGGAGGGCACTGCTCTGAAGTCACCTAGAGTGGAGCACCCACAGGGACATTATTCAAAGAAGAAGAGAAAGCTGCTTAGCTTGTGCAGTAACATAGGTTCTTCGAGATGTGTCCCCCCATGGGTGCTCCATTACCCTCTCTCCTCTCCTCTAATTCAGAGTTATTGCTGGGCTCTGCAGTAGAGAAGCAACTGAGGGAGGTTGGTCGCCACAGTCCTAGTTAACTGCCTGAAGGGGTGTGAAACGTGGACTGTGCATGTGTGACCCAACCGGGCACTGCTACTGTAAATCTCCAATTATGAGAGCAGGGGCGCACAAACATCTAGACTGCAGTGGAGCACCCACAGAGAACCTACATCTCAAAGAACCTACATTACTGCACAAGGTGAGTAACCTTTTCTTCCATATTCTCTTTCCCATTAGCCATCCTACTACTACCCCTAAGCTCTTCATTAGCCATATTAAAAACTGAGGCAAAGTATTTGTTTAGGTTTTGGTCCATGTCTAGATTATCTTTAATCTCCATTCCGTCTTCAGTGTTTAGCAGTCCCACTTCTTTCCTTCTTTTCTTTTTATTTATATATCTATAGAACCTTTTACTGTTGGTTTTAATTCCTTGCTTGGCTTTTGTTAGTTTTTACTTTATTCCTAATTAAGGATGCATATGATACAGCAGGGGTCGGCAGCCTTTCAGAAGTGCTGTGCCGAGTCTTCATTTATTCACTCTGATTTAAGGTTCCGCGTGCCGGTAATACATTTTAACGTTTTTAGAAGGTCTCTTTCTATAAGTCTATAATATATAACTAAACAATTGTTGTATATAAAGTAAATAAGGTTTTTAGAATGCTTAAGAAGCCTCATTTGAAATTAAATTAAAATGCAGAGCCCCCCTGGACCGTTGACCAGGACCTGGGCAGTGTGAGTGCCACTGAAAATCAGCTCGCGTGCTGCCTTTGGCACTCGTGCCATAGGTTGCCTACCCCTGTGATACAGCATAAGCATAGGACCTCTGGAGTACATATTATGTCATTATTATTAATAATAATTAATCTATAATCACTCATGGAGTCTTTATGATGTATTAGGTTACATGATTTTAAAATATATATCTACTGTGCATGATAAACCATAGCAGCAACTATAACAATAACATTAAAGAAGAAAGAATAAATTATGATTTTTAAAACTCTATCTGTCATTCACTTCCACAAGAGATTTGTTCTTCCTTTTTATTATCTGTCTACCATTCCTGAGCCATATACTCCTTTGGGAAGGGAAAGTGAATTCTGGTCCAATTAGACTTCTGAGTGAAATTCTGCTGAGTTGGGGGTTTATAGGGAGCATGCCACAAAGACCTGCTGATTTCAAACCCCAACCTCTGCCTGTAGATCTCTAACTGTGAGCCATCGATAATCTCTCAGGTGCAGGGAATTACTACAGAGCTACCATGCCTACACTATGACTTTAGCCCTCCTTTTCATGTTTCTGCTCTGTTCCACCAATGTAAATCAGAAGTAACTTTATTTAACTCAGTGGAGTTACATCAGTGTATAACTAGTAAGTAGAGGCAGAATCTGCCCTTTATGGTTCTTTGCTCTCTTTTGAATTGTGTACCTCAACCACTAAATACAGCAGCAGTTTTCTGCTCCAGTACTGCAAGTTAGAAGCCAGGAATCATGTAATTCTTATGAGGGTTAGAGAGAGATGAAAAATAAAGGAGCGAAAGATTATCCATTGTTTTTAATCATAAGTGTTGCGTGACGGTTTGCATTGCTTTTTATTTTATTTGAAAAAGTTTGCCCATGTGTTCCTTCAATTTATATATTAAAGTACTTGAACATTCCATTGAAACATTGATCTAAGGAAGTTTATCTATACCTAATTTTTTTTGTTAAAATATCTTTGAAATAATTATAGTTGCAGGCCTATTTGGTCTGAGGCAACTCATATATTTCTAAATGAAACACCAGCAGATAAAAATTAATACATACCCCATTTGTATAATTGATATTAATATTGAAATAATGTTTAAAGTATATGTTACATTTGTGGTGTTTTTTTATTTAGTTCTTGTATCTCACTCATCTTGGAAAGTGAAACTAGACTGGTAAGGTCAGTTTCTGTTTCTCATGCAGGGCCAGATTAATATCAATAAGAGGACTTCCCATTTGAGTTGAGGCATATTTCCCATTGACTTCTAGTGGGAGCAACATCAGAACCACAATTCTGTTGTTTGGGTTTCCAGCAATGCAGAGAAATGTTAAATAAAATCTGAATTAATTCACATTAAAACAAAACTAATTTAAACATTTCTATTCAAATTAAGTTTTGTAATTCAATCCTTTTTTTTTTCCTTTAAGGAAAACCTAAATTTGGCCATAAACAATGGGTCAGTGAACTTTTGAAATTTGGTGACGGCAAAGTCATGAAGATAATCTCATCTCATAATTATGTCCAATTTAGAGGGCGTTCCCTTCCAAATTGTAACAATTAGGTAAAATCTTATGCTTAAATTGCTTGTTGTCACCTCTATCAACATCAAAAAGCCAGAATGATCAGTAGTTAATCCCCTACCCTTTACCTCTGAGACTGGGACTAGTAATTTGAAAATGAATTATTCAATCTCATCACAAAACTGCAGCACATAATTAGGTATGTTTGGCATTGTTTGCTAAGGAAAACTCCAAGACTGAACTGGAATCTGTTATCCAAAGCTGGCCTCTGGGACTTGTGAAGCCTACATTTAGTGACTTTTTGGGGGAAATGTCAAGGTTAATTTCAGCCTTCATTTAAATAAAAAAAGACATTTGCTTTCCTTTTTTCTGCTGTGAAGATTACATTCCTTGGGCTCAAATACCTCAATCATGGGCTTGTTAAAAAGATCTAGATTAATTTAAATGTACAAAATGTAAACTGATCACTAGGTTAAAAGTTTATCCTTGTATTTTTTCCTAAATATAAATGGATTATTCCTTGTCTCCCTATAATCATCCAGAACTACTTTTGCAGCCTGTGAAACTCAAGACCTTGAGTTCTTTTGGTGTAACCACCAGGCCAGTTCATGGATGCTCCCCAAGCTGCCTCCATTGGCACTAGGCCCTAGTGACTAGGGGAATCAAAATTCTCTCTCTGAAGCCTGCTAACAGCCTTCAGGTGAGCTTCGTTATAGGGCCTGATCCAAAAAATCAAATTAATCAGAGCAATCCTAGATTCAACCTAGTCCATAGCCTGCTGCAGGACAGATTCCAAAACTTATCTACTCTCATCTTACAACTAGATCCAAATCCAGACACCGTGGTGAGAACATACCTTGCCTTTCTCAGACACATAGTCTTCATGATGTCTGATGCATGCAAGGCTGGCTGAGATCACTGTATGCCCCAGTTAGACATCATGTAGATATGGCCCTCTGTGTGCCTCCACTAGTTCTATTATCTCTGAAGTGATAGAAGAACCCCACAAATGCCTGTAGAGGAGTTCCCTTCACATGTTCCTTCCCATCCAAAACTAGGGAGGGAAGCACATATGGATGATCTACATATGCAGAGAAGTGTGAATGTATATCAACCTCTTGGAACTCAGAGCAGTCTGCAAAACCTATAAATCCTTCATCTTCTACTTCAGAGATCAGTCTGTCCAGATAATGACGAACAATACAATGACCATGTTCTACATCCACAAGCAGGTAGGTGGCGACATTCTCCCCACTATGCCAAGAAGCAATTTGGCCAAAGGTTCTCACAACAGATTTTCTGGTGGCCTCAGAGTGTGGCCACCAATTTGCTGGTGGCTCCAGCAAACCCATCTCTCTGTCCCTGCCTCCCGCATCTCTTCAGTGAGAGCCTATCTTGGGGAAAGTGGGTCAGGAACTCACCGTCTGCCTGCAGAGACCCTAGCTCCCTGTGCCCCAGCCTGGTGGGAGCAGGGGAGCTACCCAGGGGAGCACCCTGGTGACCAAGCACCACAGCTGCTTCCACTGACAATAGCTGCCTCTGGCAGCACACAGGCCAACCCCATGCATCTCCAGAAGGCACTGCCTATTACTTCTGAGGAGGCTGCATGGTGCAGGGTACTGATCTCTGCTGGCGGCACGAACACAAACACGAGGGCAGCATATTTCATTGCCCTTGGTAACAGCTATTCAGGAGCAACAGCTTAGTGCTGCAGAACGGGGTTGCTGCTTTGTCCCTCCCTGAATCTCTGCCCAGGCTTTGGAGACTGTCATGCCATAAAAAAATCCACTGGTGGCCGCATATGAGAAATGTTGAATTAGGCTGTGGAACTGGTGCATCAGGCACGAGCTCTCTTTCTCTCTCACTCTCTACGTTTACCTGGTCTGCAGAACAGGGTAGCAGATAATTTGAACAGGCACTTTTCTTCAAACCATGAGTGGAAAATCAAAGACTAAGTCTTCTAAAACATATTTTTGGATGTGGTTATCCTCAAGTGGACCTGTTTGTGACACAAAACACCAAGTGCCAGGGGGAACTTGAGCCCAGACTTCCTGTATAATGCTTTTCTAATTTCATGGACAGGGTGCATACTGTACACCTACATGACAGTCCCATTATTTCCCAGAATGCTGCACAAGATCAGAGCTCTAAAGAAGAGCTCTGTGTAAGCTTGAAAGCTTGTCTCTTTCACCAACAGAAGTTGTTCCAATAAAAGATATTACCTCACCCACCTTGTCTCTATAATATCAGACAAGATTCAGACAAGCTGATTTTGATAGCTCCAGAGTGGCCAAGGCAGTTTTGGTTCCTAAATATCCTGAGCCTCTTGACCTTCCAGCCCAAGACTTTACTTCTACTTCCAGACCTGCTATCACAGAGCAAATGGAAGATCCCACATCCAGATCTGAAGTCCCTCTGACTCACAGTATAGCCGTTGGGTGGATGTCAACTGTAGAGCAAGTCTGCTCTTTTCCAATCTGGGACATTCTGGTCAACAGAAGGAAATACTTTACAAGCAAAACCTGCCTAGTGAAACAGACACAGTTTGCCTGTTGTTGGAGACAGAAGTCTATGCCAGTATTTCTAGACTATTTGCTGGAAAACTTATCACTGAGCTCAGTCAAAGTATATCTGGTGGCTATGTCAGCACACCACCCATCGGCAGAAGGTGAAATAGTTTTTTCTCATCAGACTGATAATATTTTTGAAAGATCTGATCAAGTTATTCCCACCTGTTAAGGAATCAGTCACACCATGGGACCTTAACTTGGTACTCTCAGCTATTATGGGACCTCCATTCAGACTAATGGCAATCTGTTTCTTATTGCATTTGGGATGGATATAAGCCTCACACTGGCACTAAAAGGGTTAACTGGAACTAGCGAGCTCCATTAAGGCACCAGGTTGCCCCTGGAGGGTTAATAAGGCCCAACTGAAGATGAAGCCCAGATGGGGAAGGAACTGTATGGTAAACATAAAGAGGAGGAACCTGGGTGAGAACAGAAAGCTGGATGAAAAGGGGACTGCAGGGAAGAGAGGAAGAACCCTGCAGTCCCTTTCTGTTTGCTAGAAGCTGATGGAATGGCCTATAGAGAGGAATATGTAAAGTAAGCCCAGGGAGGAGTTGTGGGAAAGGACCTAAAAGAAGGCCGAGTTAGGAAGAAATCTAGGCAGGCAGTGAGGATTCTAAGGGAACTGTAACTGCTCGCCACACGGTCCCAGAACCAGAACTCAAAGGGAGGGCCTGGTTTCCCCTACTGGGCACTGGGAAAGGTGGTGTGGAAACACCTTGATGCTAAGACTATCTATTAATCGCAGTTAACTCACAGGATCAACTAAAAAAATTTTAATCAAGATTAAAAAAATTAACTGCAATTAATCGCAGTTTTAATCATACTGTTAAACAATAGAATCCCAATTGAATTTTATTAAATATTTTTGGATGTTTTTCTACATTTTCAAATATATTGACTTCAGTTACAACATAGAATACAGTGTACAGTGCATTATATTATTATTTTTTATTACAAATATTTGCACTGTAAAAATGATAAACAAAACAAATAATATTTTTCAATTCACCTCATACAAGTACCATAGTGCAATCTCTTTGTCGTGAAAGTGTCAATTTCAAATGTAGATTTTTTTTTGTTACAGAACTGCACTCAAAACTGTAAAACTTCAGAGCCTACAAGTCCATTCAGTCCTTATTCCTGTTCAGCCATCCACTAAGACATGCCCCTTCATTCTTAAGCCATCAGAGGACATGCTTCCATGCTGATGACGCTTGCTAAAAAAATGCATTAATTAAATTTGTGACTGAACTCCTTGGGGGAGTTACCCACATTCTGCCATATATTTCATGTTATAGCAGTCTCAGATGATGACCCAGCGCATGTTGTTCATTTTAAGAACACTTTCACTGCAGATTTGACAAAATGCAAAGAAGGTACCAATGTGAGATCTGTAAGGATAGGTACTGCACTCGACCCAAGGGTTTAAGAATCTGAAATGCCTTCCAAAATCTGAGAGGGACAAGTTGTGGAATATTCTTTCAGAAGTCTTAAAAGAGCAGCAGTCTTATGTGGAAACTACAAAATGCGAACCACCAAAAAAGAAAACCAGTCTTCTGCTGGTGGCATCTGACTCAGATAATGAAAATGAAAATGCGTTGGTCTGCTCTGCTTTGGATCGTTATCGAGCAGAACCCGTCATCAGCATGGACACACATATTCTGGAATGGTGATTGACTCATGAAGGGACATATGAATCTTTAGCACATCTGGCACGTAAATATCTTGCGATGCCGGCTAAACAGTGCCATGCAAACGCCTGTTCTCACTTTCAGGTGACATTGTAAAAAAGACATGGGCAGCATTAACTCCTGAAAATTGTAACCAAACTTGTTTGTCTGAGCAATTGGCTGAACAAGAAGTAGGACTGAGTGGACTTGTAGGCTCTAAAGTTTTACATTGTTTTATTTTTGAATGCAGTTATTATTTGTACATAATTCTACATTTTTAAATTCAATGTTCATGATAAAGACTTTGCACTACAATACTTGTAATGAGGTAATTGAAAAATACTATTTCTTTTGTTTTTTTACAGTGCAAATATTTGTAATAAAAATAAATATTAAGTGAGCATCGTACATTTTGTATTCTGTGTTGTAATTAAAATCGATATATTTGAAAATGTAAAACATCCAAAATATTTAAATAAATTGTATTCTATTACTGTGTAACAGCATGATTAATCGCACAATTTTAATCACTTGACACCCATACTTGATGCAAATAGGAGAAAGACTATTAAATTTGGAGCCAGGCCTCCAGGGAGAAAGCCCTGAGAAGTGTTGCTCTGCAAAAGAGTGGGAGGCTAACTTTGCAGAGCCCAGAAAAGAGTGAAGTGTCTACAGATGAATAAGCCTTGGTGAACAGTTATGCTTATTTGAGTTTAATTTATTGGGCTCTTTGTTTACCTCAGAAGGGATGGGATTAAAATGTGACCTGGATGGAGGGCTGAGTTATGACAAGAGGTGACTAACCACAAAAAGACACTCTAACAGGGAGTCAAGCCTTCCAACTCATTGAAGACATCATTCTTGGTGCCTATCACTTCAGAGGAGAGAGATTCAAGCCCTAATGGATGATCCTCCTAAAATGGTCTATCCTGACAAGGTGTCTCTAAGAACTCATCCATAGTTTCTACATGAGGTGGTCACAGAATTCCATCTGAATCAACAAATTCACCTGTGCATTTTCTTTTCCAAGGCACATACTTCCAAGATAGAAGTAATTGTCCACATCTTGGACATCACACATGCTCTGGCATTCTATCTTCAAATACAAAGCAGTTCATGTCTTCACAAAGACTCTTTGTTGCTATAATGGAAAGACTGAAAAACAAGGCAATCTCAGTTCAGAGACTATCAAAATGGATTTCTGGCAGTGTAAGAACTTTCTGAGTTAGCTAAACTAGAACCACCTATTACTTTCAGGGCTAACTCTACCAGAGCTCAAGCAGCTTCAGTGTTGTCATTGAAGAATGAGTCTATCTCGGACATTTGTGTGCCAGACATCTTGGAAGGTCTATTCATACACTTACCAAGCACTACTCTGTTATTCTGCGTTGCAATCCTGATTCTCCTAAGACTCCAAGCACCTACCTCCATTGCACTGGTGTACTGCTTGGGCATGATGCGAATGATTACGTGATTATAAAACATGCCTTTATAGACTCAAGAAGCTCAATTTATTTAGTTTAACAAAGAGAAGGTTAAAAGAGTGACTTACTTACAGTCTATAAGTAAATACATGGGAACAAATATTTAATAGTAGGCTCTTCAGTATAGTGGTGGAAGGTGTATAACACAACTCAATTGCTGAAAGTTGATGCTAGACAAATTCAGACTGGAAATAACATTATTAACCATGAGGGTGATTAACCATTGGAACAGTTTACAGAGGGGTTCTGATGGATTCTCTACTACTGACAATTTTTATATCCAGTTTGGACATTTTTCTAACAATATGCTCTAGGAATTATTTTTGGGAAGTTGTATGGCCTGTGTTATACAGGAGGTCAGACTAGATGATCACCATGGTCCCTTGTGGCCTTGAACTCTATGAATCAGCAGTGTTGGAGTCTTTAGATCCATGACACAGACCTTTACTGCTTGAGTTAATGACATAACTGATAGCAGTATTAGGCTTATGCTTTATGTGGACCAACATTAGAGAAGAATGAAACACATTTTACCTGGAGGTTTCATAGCTATTTATAGATTCATATTTTGCTGACAACAGAGGAATTGTGTGATTCAAGAGTCTTGGGATCCATTTCATGCTGTGAAGGGGAGTGTTATCTAGCAGGCACAGACATTTCTGCCCATTTGTTACAAGTTTTGACCCCTTATGCCCCATCCTCTCCAACTTGTCCCTTTCCCAGTACTGTGTCTTCTGAATCTCTGGCTCCTTGTCCCAGTCCCATTCTCCTCACTTTCTCAGCCCCAGTCTCAGACTTCTAATTCCAGTCCCAGTCTTCTTGCACAGCCAAGTCCTAGCCACCATTTCTGGGCTTGGTGTCTGAGTCCCAATCTCCTCACCCACTCCAAGTCTTTCATTCTTCCCACACTTAGTCTCCTTGCCCAGCCAGTCCTAGTTCCTCCCTCATAGCTCTTCTTCTAATCTGTCTCTCCCTGTCTTTTGTCAGATCTGTTCCCCTTTCCTCTGCCTTCATTTCCCCCCACACTGATTCTTAGTCACAGTCTCCTTGTCCAACCAGTCGCAATCTCCCCCATTGTCCCAGCTTCTCCAATCTCAGTGTTCACCCCCATTCATCTGGCTCCCAGTAACCTCATGTATCCCTCACTGGCTCCCAGCCTTCCTGCCCAATTAGTCTCAGCCTCCCCTCTGCTACCAGTCCCAGTCTCCTTGCCCCACCTGTCTCAGCCCCATTTTATTTTCTCACACATCTTGGTCTCACCTGCCTCTTTGTCCCAATATACTTCCCCACCCCAAAATAGTGTGTGTGCGGTTGTGGTGTTGAGTAGGTGGCTGGGTTGATTTATGTGTGGGTTGTGTTCTATTGGGGGATTTGTGCGGGCAAAGAATGAGGGTGTGTGCTGTGCTGAGGGCCTGTGTGTGTTTGGGGTTATTGTGTATGCTGGTTGTGGTATTATGTGGGTGGAGGGTTGAGCTGGGAGATGTGTGTTGATTTGTGTAGGTGGCATTTTGGCACCTGAGTGTAGCAGTTGGACCAAGTAATCTACCATCTGTTGAGTCTCCCTCATACTACCAATGAACTTGTTGCATGTAAATTGACTGTAGAGTAAGGGTGGTGATGGACTGAGTTACCTCTGATCTCACAATGTTCTCTTGGCATGGTATAGTACATACCTTACTATGTCTGTACACCTCACAAGTGTAATTTATAAGTCAAAATGGCTGAGAACTTAAAAATTGGGTGGTAACAGACCACAAAACCCAGTGATGACTCGACCTGGTGATATTCTGAAGAATAAGAGCTCTAAACCATGCTTGTAGCGCTTCCATGGCCTCACATTCATTCAACAGGCATTTTAGGCTTCAGAGTGACACACAGAGTGACATTCCTAGAATCTTATTATATAGATTAGGGACAAAGGAATAAGAGTAATAAAAAGTATATTTATGTGTGTTTGCATAAATAGACCCAATTACCGACCTCTCTTCTAGTAGCAGTTACAGTAGGGGGGTGATTTTAATAGGTTTTCTTTTACTTTTTTACCGTTAGGAATGGTATTACTTGAATGAGTAGGTATTCTCTACACTTTGAGAAGTTTACTGTTAATTCCTTATGCAAGAGTAAAAATATAACAGGAAATTTTTAAAGTATGTACTACATTTTAATGAGTAGTTCTCAACCTGTTTTACAAAGTAGGATATATATCATTACCTTTACAGATATGAAAACAAAAGCACCGAGAGGCTAATGCCGAAATGTTCATATTTGGGTGCCAACTGTGAGCATTTTGGCTTTGGTGATGTGAGCAAGGTCACCCAGCAGTGTAGTTATGTAGCTGGAATTGGGAATAAAGCAGAGGTCTCCAGACTACCAGTCTTGTACCTTATCACTAGACCACATTGCCTCAGTACTATTAACAGACTGCCACAAGCCTAGTAATTATATGAGGCTTGGGACCACATTTAGCAGGAAGCAGTTATACATCTTGACTGATGCAATGGAATCTTTAGCTGTATATCTTTGTGATGGAATGTAGACAGACTAATTTCAGTGCATTATATAAAAATGTCATTCCCCCCCCCTCATCCGGATTAGCTAATTTCAGGAGTCAAGTTCTCATTCTTTCTCTTACAGTAAAATATCCATAAAGAATGTGCTCTGTGGGAATGTTACTACAGTTGCTCTATATAGCTGTGCTTCAAGCTTGCTTCCTCCATATGTTTCTCAGATATAAACATATTTCAGTGGTGCATGGTATCTTGCTATTACCTGAATTAAAGAAGCTAAAGACTGTTTCTCCCAATATTTTTTAATATGGACTTCAATAATATTTGTCTAGATTTAATTCATAATTTTCTCCATTATGTATTTTGAAAGATTATTTAACATAGGTGTCAGTGGGGAATCCTCTGTATCCCTTTCACAAACTTGGAAATGTTTCCCACTTCCCACCACCACTATCCACCTTCTCCTGTGTTGTGGCTGCCATCCTTCTGGCCTGGGAAGACTGGATAGGGACTCCCTTCTGAGCCCATCAATGCAGCTTTTTAATTTGTTGGAAGGTTGCTTATTTCCTTTTCCTTGAGGGTTAAAATTGCTTTTCATGCTCAGGCTTTAATAATAGCCCTAATTTTATGATCGTTTATTTGAGGATTTTGTAATTAGTTGGTGAGATGTTTAAAGCAGTACATAGACAACAAGAGATTCTAAGGAAAATCTTAACTGATATTCTTCAATTTGGTAGTTGGATTATTGTAATGTTATGCTATAATTTGGCCTAACTGAGCATTGAAAGAAAAAGGAAAAAAATAATTTGCATTCATGGACAGTTATTTGTCAGATTTTAAACAGTGTTCACTGAGCACATTACACTGCAAAATGTAACTGTATTCCATCAAATGAACAGTTCTGTCTTGCTCATTGACTTACTGTACTGCCCACGCACCAAAGCAATAGGTTTCCAAGCCTATAGCCTTCCTTGGGGTTAGACAGGTATGGAATATTTGATGCAATCACTGTCTTGATCACTACTAACATGCTTGATTATGTGCAATAAACTTTGAAAAGGTGCTGAAGGCTTCTTGTTCTGGAGTATATTGTATAGATGAGTGACAATTAATTTTGGATTATTTTTTAAATATCTGTGACAAATCAGTGCCTCAATGCTATATGTATAGAATGTAACTGAACAGTATTACAGAATAGAACTCAGAATAAATTAAAATAGTTGAGATGAATATCCTATTATCTCATGCAAGGTACAGCATAGCTTTTCAAATACAGGAGACAAAAGGCCTATTGTTGCAGTCTCATCACTACATATTATCCTATGAAGAATACAATAGCTGTTTTTAGCATAGTCTGTCTGTCCTGTACAGCTGCCTCCACATTAAAAAAAAAACCTACATATTTGGTCACAGGGTTTGGTCATTTTTACAGGGGAGGGAAAGAGGAGGGGAAGATGCAGAAATCTTCCTCCTCTTAGACAGTAGTAACACTGTGAGGATGCCTTGTCCTCATTTTTATTACTTCTGAGATTTTATTGCTGGCAGCCAGATGTGCTGAAACTCCTGACGACAGCATCTATTCACTGCGTGTTTTTAATAGGCTTAGAGAAATATGAGTAGAGTACATGAAAGCAGCTCAGCTTCACACTTCAGCTGGGAATGCCCAAAAAGCTTACTGCTGTTTAGAATTCTTGCTACAGTCAGGAGAAAGCGGCACGGGTACTAAATCTTCTACGACTGAATTAGAAGAATAATGACTGTACAATTAACTATCAACCCCTGCTCATTTAGACACAGTTTTTACAGAGATCAGGAGAAATATGGAACTTGACTGGCATGTTTGTGTTTGATGGTGTCTGCAAAATAGATGACTTTTAAGATAGGTGCTGAGGAAAAATAAAAAGGAAGGAAAGAAAGAAAATGCAATTTGAGACATTGCGCCAGGTCTGCAATTCTGTTTTATCTCATTTTCATGGGGTTTTCTCATCCCCTCCAAATGTTTTACAAAATGATCTTTTTGGACAAACATTGAACAACATTAGGTAAGTAGAAATAAAGCATTTTTCCTTGAGCATTTCTATGCTTGTGACAACAGTATATCTATATGTATGTTTTCTGGTATCTCTTTAGTTAGACTTCGAAATATTAATATTTTATTGTAGCAGAGAGTCCCCTCCATTGGTAATTTTCATGCTTTATATCAGGATTTAAATGAAACTTGTTCTGCAGGAATAAAAACAGCATAACTAAAATAAAATATTTAAGATGTATATGTCTCTTTCAAACCCATTAGCTACCAATACCAGGCAGCATTATTAGGTGAAATCCTAAAAACATATTCAATAGTCACAGACAAATATGTCTGAGAAAACAATTTTATGTGGATATGGCAGTGAAAAGATTAAAGCTATAAGGATGTGACTATTTAATCATAAATACCTAGTCATATTACAGAAGATCAGTAGATGCTTTGCAGTAGGTCAGTCAGTTCTGAAGGCTATTTTGTTATGAACAGCTATTGTTTTGTGGGAAGTGGAGATGGCAAAGAGTGGTGTTGCTTATAATTGTGATGGGGTAGTTGAATTCTAAACAGGTATTTTAGCTTCATTTTTTCGTGGTGAACTCTATTAAATATTACTTATTACTTTTATTACATTTATTCAGTAAACACATGCTGTATAAGTTATATCTAGAACTTTTCTCATATGATTATTAAATATTAAAGGTGAAAGAAATAGTTTTATCTAAAAGAATGAATGAAGGCTGAGGAAGGAGAGAGAATTCTGTAGTTTTGTATAATGATAATGCATTAATGGAAACACTTTGCAAAAAGGAGGAAGTAATAGTGTACAGAACGTATAAATAACATTTTAATCTTCCCCTTTCTATCTGTAAGAAAGGCCATTGTTAAACGGGATTTTCCTTCTCTAAAATACCACCACATTTCCACTTTAAAAAATCAGAAAACTATTATCTATTTATTTCACAGACTATTATTCTAAGGATTTCCATTACTGCTACTTTTTCTTTTACATACAATCATTATATTTATTTAATGTAATTCTTCACAAGTTTTACTATCTTAGAGATAATTTTCTAATTAGTCATGCAAATTTATGAAATTGGTATTTGTAACCATGTTTAATTTAGGGACAATAGCAAAGTTAAGTTAATCCATTTAAGGAATTTAGGTATCCTTTCATACATAAATGAAAATCTGTAGTCAAAGGTAGATTTTCTCCTAACATGGCTTTTTTCCCATGCTTTAACATATTTGAAGATCTACAAAACGGAGCAATAATTTGTATATTATGAACTGTGCTTGTAAAACAGTGCACATCTCCAAGTGCATAGTCTTAGGCCTGCAGCTATCAATGCTGCCTAAGCAACTGTTCTCAGCATTCATGAACCTATCTTGATTTGCTCATTTCTGCTTTTGCAGTAATCAGACTGCATGCTCCTTTTAAAAAGGAAAATTTAACACTTTTATGGGGGGGGTGTCTGTAAGAGAGAAGCTGCAAATGATAAGTTTCAAATCACAAAGAGATTCAGAGAAATATTTTATTGCATTTAATATGGCTGAGATTTAAAATTGTTTATTCCAGGGGACTGGTTAATGAAAGAGGATTACCAGGAAGCTCAGTCTCAAACTCAATATTGTTTATAATTTTAGACTGAGGATATTTCTACCTCTTTAGACAGTAATTTGGTGTTTTTTCAAGCTAGTGATTTTGGGCTTCAGGAAGCCTTGCTGTTGTGCTGTTTTTAACAGCATAGAGAGACTAAGCCATGTTTGCTGTGGTAATTAAATTTAAACTATCTGATTAATTGAAAGTTATTTAAGGCTATTGTGTAAGTAGTTTTTTTCCCCTGTCTTCTGGATAGGTATCAGTATTTTAAATTTGTACCTTGATGGTAGGGCTCTATAGAAGTCATTTATTTAATGGTCATCCAAAGCAATAGGTCTTTCCTAAATTTGTTTTGGAGTTACTTACCTCTGTTATTTATTTATGATTTTTAAAAAGCAATTTAAATTTTCTAATATACAATATAATGGGCATCTTTGTCTTCTTTATGTAGATTTTTCACTGAAAGCTTTGATTACTGGTGTAAAACTATTACTCTAAACTAATTGCTCAAACATACAGTTAATTTTTCAGAACTATGGATAGGCAAGCACATAAATATCTTTTAAAATAACAACTTGTGCTTTTGAGATGTACAAATGTGAACTGTGTCCCAAGATCTGAAGTTAATTGTCAATTCAGAAATAGTTCTCGTGCTTTTTCAATTTTTTTTTTCATTCAGTTTTCGGTTTTCATATTTGAAAAAATCAGACTATAGAAAGATAACTACTGACATACTAAGCGTAAAATTAATCTGTTAATACATAAACTAGCACAGTGCAGCAAGCATACTAATATAGTATGAAATACAATATAGAATGCAAATTAAGGATCAGAGGGTGAGAAAGTAGGTACATATAACCTTAGTAAGAGACACATCATTATTAATATTTTAACATGATCTAGGTTCTTAATCTAGGGGACTTTAGTCTTTTTTGGAGGGCATAAGGAGAGCTGGTGTTTTGTTCTGAGAGACACTGAGTATCCTAACATTGGCTTCCCAAACCCACCATCATCTACTAGCAAGGATGTATATCAAGCTGGCTTTTATCTCCCCCAGTTAGGAACCTACTTGGACTGGCTGTCTTTTTAGTATTTATTTATATTATAGTAGCACCTAGAAGTCTCAACTGAAATTGGACTCCTGTGGTGGTAGAATGATGCTATCGTTTAGATAGGAGTTTAGTTAGCCTCTGCTACATAAACTGAAACACTGCTCCATAAGCTGCTGTGGTGGTGTGCAAACATGCGATGTTCTGTATGCTGTGCCCTCCCCCAGATGCTGAGTGTCACTTCCCTGACATTCCCAACTCCAGCTAGCTGAAGCAGCAAGAGCCATGAGTTTACTTCAGAAACTCTGGTCTTCTGAATTGTGTTATCATGGTGATACATACTTGTGCATTGGGTTAAATAGGATCTTTCTATCTAACTGTGATTATTACTGTGAAAGCAGAATTTTTCTGCATAGAATATGTGTTTGCTCTCCACCTGGTGACTAGCTAGTGTATGGAATAAACTCCTCTTGTTTATGATTTTTATCTTGCAGTTGGAATAAAAGGTGCAGAAACAGAAATCAATACATCTTTTTTTTTTAAAACCTCATCTGATGTCTTTATAACTAAATGCTTGTATATGCCCCAGTCCAATTTTAAAGGCCCTTTGATTTTATGCCTCTACATATTTTTGATGACTAAACGCCTTTATTTTTAAATTTAAAGTACTAAGAATACCAAATTAAAGTGGTACTTACGTCTACTAAAAACCCTTAATTATGGGATATATTTACTGGATTTTCAGGTTGTGATTCTGCATTTAGAACTGAATGCACAAATATTGTACTATCAGATGCTCTATTTGTAGCAACATACTTTGCACTGCATTGGAATTCACAGTGGCTTTGGGCAATATTCAAATTAACACACCACCGCATAATGATGAGTATCTTTTCTGACCAAAATTGATATAAACTGCACAACACAATATCAGTCCAATTTACCATTTGCAGTGTATATTAATAGCTTTTGTTGAGGAATGGAAATGGAGAACTAATACTCCCCTTTCTATTTTATTGCTTCTTTGTTACTAGCAACGTGAAGGCAAATTTGTTGTGCAGGTTGGCCACATAGGGGCATAAGACATCTAACAATTTCCCAGAATAGATAGTAGAAAGGTTTCTCTTATCACATAGGCACAGTAGTGGTCTGTATTTTGATTCCATAAAATTAGAAGGACTTTAGCTTCAAAAAGTAAAATATATTTTTTATTTAACTAAAAACAAAATGGCTTGGAGATTCTTAGGATTATGTTCTTTTTGAAAGAGGAACTGAACAATAAGCATGTTTGGATATGATATTAATTATTCTTTACATATTTTTTTCAGAAGAGGATTACCATCACCTCTAAAATATTAGCCAGCAGATGAAATCAGATTTTACACTGAAACTACAGTAATTCTGGAAGTAAAGTGTTGTTGATTTTACAAAAGAGTATTTTGGCCCATACCTTTTGTCTTCTAACTATAATTTACTATCACTTTGTGTTATAATGAAGCCATCATGTGATGTCCAGGATTATTGGCACAGACATTTGCTATTCATCATGGTGCACTAACAATTACTTTGACATTGAAGGAACAAGAGTGCTTGCTTTCTTTTCTTTTATTTATTTGGAAACAGTTTTGTAGTTATATGTGCACAATATGCACAATTTGTGAGATTTGGACTCTCTGTATCATTGCAACATAGCTATGTGTGTGATACAACTTGTGTGCTATAACTCCAAAGATATATTGTCTTGTTATAAACTATGATTCTAAGAGACAAAAACAAAGACATGCTGCTAGCTTTAGAACTGAGAGTATTGCCTGTTCTGACTATACAGACATACACTAATGAGCAGCAAGTAGATCTGCCTCTCCTTACTTTAGAAATCTAGCATGCCTAACCTCCTTACAGATTTTATTGCTGAGATTTTCATATCTTCCTCGTTTTTAATTTTTTTACTGGATCAACCATTTCCTAACAGTTGTGAATGATCTGCTTAATCATATACAAAAACCTGCAGTGTTGGACAAAACATTTATTTGAATTGTCTGTCTTAAAATGTAGATAAATGTTCCTTTCTGTCCTAACAGATCTAAAACTGCTTCTTTTCTCTTTTTTTCCGGTTATGTCATCCCAAACAGGTAAAAATGTGTTCTTAAAATAGTTTGGTACTATTTTCTGTTAAGCGCTGAAACAATTTGTATAGTGGGGGTGCTGAGAGCCATTAAATCAAACTCCCACCACCCCTAATTCCAGCACCTATGGTAGTTCCCAAAAGCAGGCACTGGAATGTTAAACATGCTCATACTGACAGTGCTTTAAAAGAACAAGATGTTCAATGCACACAAGTAAGCATACATACATCTTATTAATATAAAAGTGTTACAAAGCAAGTGCTACCTGTTTTTTCAAAGAGAAGCTAAGCAAAATATTGTCCTCAAAACTATTCTAGGGTGTGCATCCTGGGTGGAGAAAGCTGCACAATTGATCCTGCTTCCATTACTGGCTTGTTGAAGCAGTTAGTGAGATGCAGAAGGGATACTTCCTACAGTGTGGGCTCTCCTGGTATTGATTTCTTGATTTAGAGGCTTTTTTCACTTTTGATCTACTTGGGCAGTGATGATACTGCATAAGAAGATAAAACTGCACAGGAAACACTGCAAACAAAAAGCAAAACAGAGCAAAAGCTGCTCAGCCACTACTTAAGCTCAGAAAGAGGCTATACAAATAAATAAGGCAATTTGGATACCCTTGCTTTGAAAAATTTGAAAATTCAGATGCTTTCCTAAACAAAACACAAATGATGAGCAAAGATCAAATAAATTGATGTCAAATAAAAAGCCTTAATGTGACTTCCAGGGCTTTAATAAAAGGAATACAAAGAAAGGTGTAAATATTGCAGAATAAGTCCAGGGTCCAAATCTATGGATATTTGGTTAACCAGAGTAATCAGAGAATGGTGACACTGTTAATAGTGTCTTGATACCCTTTGAAGAAATATTAGATATGAAGTTTGATGCAGAAGTCACAACAGTGTTTCAAATTTTTGGCCTCCCCTCAGGGTGTCCTTTGTAATTGGTGCAAAAGATCACTTTCTGACCTTTCTTTAGCTGAGAAGTGAAGAGACAAATTTTGAGAATGATAAAGAAATAAATATTCTCTGGTTTTAGAGTATTGTGTTCATATGTCCTGGATATGTGCCTCAACTCACGGATTTTACTTGTTGAAAACAGAAATTTCAGGTTTTGGGGTGAGGGCTATGTGGAGTTTTGTCTTGCAGAATTCAAAGTTATTTTGGATGTGAACAGGTATGATATCCTCATTTGTGATAACACTAAAAAATATCTTGATGTAAACACTTTATCTTCCTGGCAACAGGAGGACAAAGAAAAACTTCTGTCTGATCTTTCTGATGAGGATGTAACCCAACCTCCTTTCTTCTGGAATTCCAAACAGGTTTGTTCCTGTGTAGCTCAATCAGTATTTTCAGTAAAATATTTTTTGTTTGTGCTTTTTGGATATTAATAGTTATTAATAATGTACAAGAATAAATGGCTTTACTAGTTAAAATGGTTACAATTGGAAATGGATCAGTAACTAAATGGAAAAATAGTAATTGAATTAAAAATTGAATTTAAAATGGTTTAAAAATACTCTTGTAACTAAAACAATAAAAAAATTAACAAAGTAATCTAAAATAAAGAAGTTGAAGTTATAAATATCATACACCAAAGTCAAGGTCTTTTGACATGTACTTTTATTTGAAAGGAAAATAATATCTCTTGAATGCTCTGTAATGAACAAAAAAAAATGAAGTAAAAACATATAAAAATCAGAACATTTTCCCCATTAAAATATATTGAAATTATTAGCATAAAGGGCTTGTAAGAAGATGAAGAAAATCACAATCCAAAAATATGGAACTCCAGGACTTCATGGTAACTATGTAATTGCTTGATGACGTTGAAGACATTGCAGGGGAGTCCTCCAAAAAAGGATGTAAATTTGCTCTTCAACATGAAGGATTCAACATGAAACATCAGGGTTGGAAGGGACTTCAGGAGGTCATCTAGTCCAGCCCCCTGCTCAAAGCAGGACCAATACCCAGACAGATTTTTGCCCCATTCCTAAATGGCCCCCTCAGTGATTGAACTTATGACCCTGGGATTAGCAGGCCAATGCTCAAACCAAGCTGTGGACTTCTTAGAGTATAATTAATTATAATTAATATAATTATATCCAATTAACATTTTAGCTAGCATAACAGGGTCAGAACCTCTACTCTTACAAAAAGTACCACAGGATCTTTAATGATGAGAAAGTGTGTATTCACATGAGAGGTTTTTCCTTGCAATTTCTAACTGTTGCTGTTATCGATGAGAATGCTTGAGTAGACGTGCCATTGGGTGTTTTTACTTCCATGTTGTCAAAATCCTTCTCAGAGCAGGTGTAGGAGGTTAAAAAGCTTATGGCCAACAATGCTTTATCTACGCAATAGCCTCCATTGTTACTGCGAGTGGTGTAAAATTTTAAGAAATGTATGTTATGTTGACAAGGCCCAAGTAATCAGGACCAGTGTTTCATAAATCCTCTGAAAGAAAGTATCTCCAATGGCATTGTGCCCCTGATACGATGCTGGATCATAGATTTCAGATCTGACTTACAGTATATGGCTCTAATAATTCTGTCAACAAAAAGAACAGGAGTACTTGTGGCACCTTAGAGACTAACAAATTTAATTCAGCATGAGCTTTCGTGAGCTACAGCTCACTTCTTCGGATGCATAGAATGGAACACACAGACAGGAGATATTTATACATACAGAGATATGTGGACAGAGCTGGCATCGGACTTTGTTGCAAGCATAGGTTCCTGGGTTAGTGTTTATGTTGTATGATGTGCGGTTGCTGGTGAGTATTTGCTTCAGGTTGGGAGGCTGTCTATAAACGAGGACTGGTCTGTGTCCCAAGATCTGTGAGAGTGAGGGATCATCTTTAAGGATAGGTTGTAGATCTTTGATGATGCGCTGGAGAGGTTTTAGTTGGGGGTTGTAGGTGATGGCTAGTGGCGTTCTGTTATTTTCTTTGTTGGGCCTGTCCTGTAGTAGGTGGCTTCTAGGTACTCTTCTGGCTCTGTCAATCTGTTTTTTCACTTCAGCAGGTGGGTATTGTAGTTTTAAGAATGCTTGATAGAGATCTTGTAGGTGTTTATCTCTGTCTGAGAGATTGGAGCAAATACAGTTGTATCTTAGAGCTTGGATGTAGACAATGGATCACGTGGTGTGTCCTGGATGGAAGCTGGAGGCATGTAGGTAAGTATAGCGGTCAGTGGGTTTCTGCTATAGGGTGGTGTTTATGAGACCATCGCTTATTAGCACAGTAGTGTCTAGGAAATGGACCGCTTGTATGGATTGGTCTAGGCTGAGGTTGATGGTGGGATGGAAATTGTTAAAATCACGGTGGAATTCCTCAAGGGCTTCTTTTCCATGAGTCTAGATGATGAAGATGTCATCAGTGTAGCGCAAGTAGAGTAGGGGCATTAGGGAACAAAGCCCGATGCCAGCTCTGTCCACATATCTATTCAAGTGACACCATCATAGGACCTAATCACATCAGCCACGCCATCAGGGGCTTGTTCACCTGCACATCTACCAATGTGATATATGCCATCATGTGCCAGCAATGCCCCTCTGC
The DNA here is from genome assembly GCF_025201925.1 of Gopherus flavomarginatus. Taxonomy (NCBI): domain Eukaryota; kingdom Metazoa; phylum Chordata; order Testudines; family Testudinidae; genus Gopherus; species Gopherus flavomarginatus. The sequence continues at coordinate 264,724,819 of NC_066618.1, forward strand.
AATGTACATTGGCCAAACCGGACAGTTTCTACGCAAAAGAATAAATGGACACAAATCTGACATCAGGAATCATAACATTGAAAAACAAGTGGGAGAACATTTCAACCTCTCTAACCACTCAGTGACAGATTTGAAGGTGACAATTTTGCAACAAAAAAACTTCAAAAACAGGCTTCAAAGAGAGACTGCTGAACTCGAATTAATATGCAAATTAGATACAACTAACTCAGGCTTAAACAGAGACTGAGAATGGTTGGGTCATTACACTAATTGAATCTATTTCCCTATAGTAAGTTCTCCTCACACCTTCTATGGGTCATCTTAATTATCACTTCAAAAGTTTTTTTTTCTCCTGCTGACGATAGCTCATCTCAGTTGATTACATTCTTCCTGTTGGTATGCATACTTCCACCTTTTCATGTACGTATAAGTATCTCCTGTCTGTGTGTTCCATTCTATGCATCCGAAGAAGTGAGCTGTAGCTCACGAAAGCTCATGCTGAAATAAATTTGTTAGGGCTTGGCTACAGTCAAAACTCCAAAGTGCTGCTGTGGCAGCGCTTTGAAGTGCGAGTGTGGTCGCAGTGCCAGCACTGGGAGAGAGCTCTCCCAGTGCTGGGGCACTGTTTACACTGGCGCTTTGCAGCGCTGTAACTTGCTGCACTCAGGGGTGTGTTTTTTTTCACACCCCTGAGTGAGAAAGTTGCAGTGCTGTAAAGAGTCAGTGTAGCCAAGGCCTTGGTCTCTAAGGTGCCACAAGTACTCCTGTTCTTTTTGCGGATACAGACGAACACGGCTGCTACTCTGAAATCTGTCAACAAAACTACTTCCTATAGAACCTTGATTTCCCCAAACATTTTTCTTTTTACGTATTGGCCTGACCTTGCCCTTCATACTTTGTGAGATCTGTGATAATGTCAAGAAGGACAGAGAGGGTTTTGAACATAACTGGAGAGAGGAGTTTATTTTAAAATCTAATTATTTGTTCACACACAAACTGATGTTCTTAACATATGTTTTGATTGGAAAGTAAGTCCATTCATAGAGTAAGACAAAATCTGTAATTGGTAACCCAGACCTATATTTTTAAATAATTCAAGGAAAGAAAGAGTATGTTGTTGTTGAGGCACAGGCCTGGGGGCCAGGAATTCCTGCCTCTGCCAGTACTTCTTGTATAATGTTGGGCAAGTGACTTTCCTTCAGTTTACCCACTGCTTCTTGTCCTATCCTCCAAGGTTAAGGAGAACAGTTTTTCTTCCTCCTCCTTGTAACAATCTGAAAATTGTTATCATGTCCCTCCTCCTGCCAGTCTTCTCTTCTTCAGACTAAATAAATCCAGTTTTTTCAATCTTTTCTCACAAGTCATGTTTTCTAGACCTTTACTAATTTTTGTTGCTCTCCTCTGGACTTTCTCCAATTTGTCCACATCTTTCCTGAAATGTGGCACCAGAACTGGTCACAATAATCCCCGTGAGGCCTTATCAGCATGGAGTAGAGCAGAAGAATTAATTCTTGTCTTGCTTACAACACTCTTGCTAATACATCCCAGAATGATGTTTGCATTTTGTGCAACAGTGTTACACTCTTGACTCAGTGGGTGGCCATAAGGCAGATCCAGGCCAATCGAGGATGATCAAGGGAACAAAGGAAAGAAACACATAATCCTATTGACACTGTAACATTAGGGAAGCTGAAAGATAAAGAAAATACACAAACAGCCAAAAACCAAACAGCCAAACAAGCTCACTCACCTCAAGATTAGTACTCAGTGCCTCACTGCTAAATGCAAGGTGGAACAGATTTGTTTAACATAAGTAGCTATCCAGGGCTGGCTTTAGTAAGTGCGGGGCCCGATTTGTGGAGCTTGTACTCACCGGGCGGCACTCTGAGTCTTCAGCGACACTTCGAATTTTCGCGCTCCGGCAGGGGAAGCGGGGCCGCTGGGCTTGCTGCGCTCGGGTGGTGCTCGGGCCGGGGGAGCAGGGCCGTGGGACTTGCCGTGCTCGGGCTGGGAGAGCGGCGCTGCGGGACTTGCCATGCTCGTGCTGGCACTCTGGCTGGGAGAGCGGGGCCGTGGGGATTGCCGTACTCCACTGGGGAAGCAGATCATGGGGTTGCTGGGCTCCAACCGGGGTAGCGGGGCTACGGAGTTGTGGGGCTCCAGCCGGGGTAGCGGGGCCGCGGATTTACGGGGCTCCAGCCACAGTAGTGAGGCCATAGGGCTTGCAGGGCTCCAGTGGTACTCCAGCCAGGGTTGCGGGGCCATGGGCTTGCCAGGCTCTGGCTGGGTGCGGGGCCCTCTTAGGCGCGGGGCCCGATTTGGGGGAATCGGCTTAAAGCCGGCCCTATAGCTATTGCATATGCTAAGGAACCATTCAAGGTACAAGCAGCAAAGAGTCCTGTGGCACCGTATAGACTAACAGCCGTATTGGAGCATGAGCTTTCGTGGGTGAATACCCGCTTTGTCGGATGCATGGTACAGTGGCCCATTGACACACTGCAGTCATAGGACAGATTGTTGTAACCCACTAACTCCCTCTTTTTTGTTCTATGACTGTGGAGATGTTAACAGGCCACTCTATTTTGAATGGACCCTTGAATGAGCTAACTATTTATGCTTACATTTAGTTGTGACAGTAGGGGTGCCTTTCCCAGACTTGAAGAAGAGTTCTGTGTGGCTCAAAAGCTTGTATTTCTTGTTCACAGAAGTTAGTCCAATAAAAGATACTACCTCACCCACTTTCTCTAATATCCTGGGACAGCTACAACTACACTGCTGCATATTAATGCCTGACATCTATGTGTAGATTACCTGGTATAATGTAACAAACAAAAAATAGTATCGTGGTAGCTGTGTTAGTCAGTGTCCACAAAAAAAAACAAGGAGTCCAGTGGCACCTTAAAGACTAACAGGTTTATTTGGGCATAAGCTTTCATGGGTTTTTGTAGAGAAGTTAGCCAGGGCTCATCTCTCTCTGGTGCGGCTGGGAACCACACTGCCTCATTAAATTGGGGAATAGGGCTTGCGGGGAATTAGTTCAGCTGCAGAAGTCGTCCTCTGTGGCCTTTGTGAAGGTAGAAATAACACAGTAAGCCCAGGCCCTAGGTCAGGGCAGGGCAATGGTGAGTCAGGCCCTCAGGCAGGGGCTGAGCAGTAACAGTATATAACAGCAAGCCCAGGCCTTAGTTCCAAAGTGTCTGGGAGAGGAAGAGACTGCTACCCGTGAGTTGGGTGGCAGGGGGGACGCAGGCCCTCCCACTCCACTGTGTTCCAGCTCGGGGCCCTAGCAGTGGCAGAAGACCCGCTGCTGCATCAGTGGGGATCCTGGTGGCAACACGGTGACATGGGAACCAATGGGGCCTTGGGCAACCATAGGGGAGCTGCTAACTGGCACTCCGAGCAGGAGCTACAATAGTTCCTCACCTCCTGGTGGGCCAGAAGAACCACGTCAAAATCCGGGCGAGGGTGTTTTCATGGCCCAAGTACCTGGCAGCAGTGATGTTGTGTGGAAGCTTCTTTACTGCTCATCGGTGGCACCGAGGCACCAGCAGCTGTGTCTATGGTTCTTCCGTGTGTGGATGCTGTTCCACCTGGTAAAGATGACCACAGTGTAGCTCGAAACGGGGCCACTGGTTTGCGCCATGTGGGTCGATCACTCCCCCATCAACAGCAGCTAGTTGTTGATAGGCCCGACTAAGAGTGGGGACTGCTCTTTGATTGCGGCAAAAGTTGGTGTTAAGTCAGGGTTCGACAGTCGGCCCAGGCAGGGGGTCCTTGGTTTCCTCGGTCCCTTCTTTGGGGTCCGGGGTCTCCTCCTTCAGTTGGGCCTTGGGGCAATCTCCTTCCAGTGCAGGGGTTGAGTGGAGGATCTTCTCGAACGATGGCCAGTCCTGCCCCAGAATCACCGGGTAGGCTGGTCGAGGAGCCAGTCTGACGACAATCTGTCATGTGACCCCGGCCACCATTAGCAGATCCAGGCACTGGGGTAGGGCCGCACGTCACCGTGGATGCATTGCAGCCAAATCATGCCCAGGTGGGATTGGCTGGGGCCCCAAGATCTGATGGATTAACGTCTGGCCACAGCCAAAGCGATCAGGGCCACGGTTGGGTGGTCCCTGACAACTACTGAAACTGTGTAGACTACCGGAACTGTGCAGACATCTACCGGAACAGACATGGCCGAAGCTGCAGTCCATCTCAGTGCAGTCACGCTGCAAGTGTCCATATTTCCCGCATAAAAAACAGGGCCTGAGTTCTGGGTGACCACCGCGGGTGGGGGCTCCAATTGGGCCCCTGGGTGGACCCCAAATGGTCCTCAGGACACTCAATATGGGGGGCACGGATCCTCGGTGAGGTGGGAGTTTGGGGCGTCTGGTCCAAAGTCCCGAGTGAGTCTCTTGCCTGGGGGGGAGACTCTGCACTTCAGTCTGAATGTCCCCTTTCTTTTTGGGGTTAGAGCACTATGGCTGGGTGGGTGGGGCCTCTGGTAGCTGTCCCCACCGGCGCTTCAGCTGCAAGAAGTCTTCCATCAATGCAACAGGCAGCGACTGGCGTTGCTGGCCAATAGCGAATCACTCAGACCCTTTCTTGTGCCGGGAGGATGTGTACAAATTGTTCTAAAATAATTGGTTCTGTGACCTCGTCCGCAGTTCTCCTCTTCAGCTGTAGCCACTGCTTGCCCGCTTCCTTCAGCACTTAGGCTGCCAGCTGGAGCCTGGTGCCCATGGGGTAGGTCTGGTTCCTGAACCGCTGCCGAAAGGTTTCCAGACAAAAGTCCAAGATGTCCAGGATTGCTCTCTTTACCTGGCTATAGTCTCTTGCATCCTCCGTAGATAGTCCTTGGGCTTCCCTGGTCAAGTTTGGGGCCAAGAGAGTGGCCCATTGGTCAGGGGCCCAGCCTGCGACCAGCGCCACCCTTTCAAAAGTTACTAAAAAGGATTTGGGGTCATCATCAGGTCCCATCTTAGTTAGCTGCACCGGTGTGGTAATGTGGGGTGACCTGGTGGTGGGGAACAACACTGCCTCACTAAATTGGGGAATAGGTCTTAGGGGGAATTAGTCTGGTCACAAGAGTTGTCCTCTGAGGCATTTGCGAAGGTAGAAATAACACAGTAAGTCCAGGCCCTAGGTCAGGGTGGGGCAATGTTGAGTCAGGCATTCAGGCCCTCAGGCCAGGGCCAGGGCCGCCCAGAGGATTCAGGGAGTCTGGGGTCTTTGGCGGCGGGGGCCCCCGCCACCGAATTGCCGCTGAAGACCGGGCACTTTGGTGGCAGGTCCCGGGCTGGAAGGACTCCCCATCGCAGGTCTTCAGGGCACTTTGGCGGCAGGTCCCAGAGTGGAAGGAACCCCCGCCACCGAATTGCTGCTGAAGACCTGGAGCGGAAGAAGCTCTGGGGCCCCGGGAGAGTTTTCCGGGGCCCCCGAAGCGAGTGAAGGACCCTGCTCCAGGGGCCCCGAAGTGTCTGGGAGAGGTGGAGACTGCCAGCCATGAGTAGGGTGGCAGGGGGATGCAGGCCCTCCCACTCTACTGAGTCCCAGCCCGGGGCCGTAGCAGTGGCAGAAGACCCACTGCTGCGTCAGTGGGGATCCTGGCTGCAACACGCTGACATGGATTCTGGCAGTGCTGCAGCCAAACTACGGTTGGCTGCCCCCAGGCTACCACAGACTCCCCCTCTTGAGATACCTGGGTCGGGGTGGGGTCCTCAGGGGGGTCCAGCAGCCTGGGTTCCTCGGGATAGCTGGCGAGGAGTGGACTCGGCAGCTCCTCCTGGTAGCTAGCGAGGGGCAGGCTCAGCAAGTCCTCGTGGTAGCTGGTGCGGGGCAGGTCGGGCTAGTCCTCGAGTTTACTGCAGGCCACTGGGATTTCCCAATCGCAAACTAGGTCAGAGGCGTCTGGCCTCCCTAGCGGCTGCTCTCCCAGTGAGTTCTGAGGTCAGGCCTTTATACTTCCGGGGCAATGCCTGAACCTCTGGGGGGCATGCTCAGAGCTTCCTGGCTCCACCCACTCTGGTGTCCTGAGGGACTCGTCTCTCTCCAGGGTGGCGGGGAACCACACCGCCTCACTACACCTTTACATAGAATTTCTAATATAAAAGAGATTATGCTCCTCCATTTTCACTTTTAGGAACTTAATCTGCAACCTTTCAATTAGCTTGGAATTATTATTGTCAGTTCTCAGAAAGGAAAGAGGTAAATAGTGGTGTCCCCCAGGGGTCAGTACTGTAACCAGTACTGTGCAACATATTCATAAATGATCTGGAAAAAGAGGTAAACAGTGAGGTGGCAAAATTTGCAGTTGATTCAAAACTACTCAAGATAGTTAAGTCCAAAGCAGACTGTGAAGAGTTAACAAAGGGATCTCAAAAAACTGGGTGACTGGGCAACAAAATGGCAGATGAAATTCAATGTTGATAAATGCAAAGTAATGCACATTGTAAAGCATAATCCCAACTATACATATAAAATTATGGGGTCTGAATTAGTTGTTACCACTCAAGAAAGAGATTTTGGAATCATTGTGGATAGTTCTCTGAAAACATCCACTCAGTGAGCAGCAGGAGTCAAAAAAGCTAACAATCTTGGGAATCATTAAGAAAGGGATAGATAATAAGACAGCAAATATATTGCCTCTATATAAACTCATGGTATGGCCACATCTTGAATTCTGCATGCAGATCTGGTCGTCCCATCTTAAAAAAGATATATTGGAATTGGAAAAGATTGAGAAAAAGTCAACAAAAATGATTAGGTGTATGTAACAGCTTCCCTATGAGGAGAGATTAATAAGACGGACTTTTCAGCTTGGAAAAGGGATGACTAAGGGGAAATATGATAGAGGTCTATAAAATCATGACTGGTGTGGAGAAAGTAGATAATGAAGTGCTATTTATTCCTCCTTATAATGCAATAACTAGGAGTCACCCAATGAAATTAATAGGCAGCATGTTTAAAACAAACAAAAGGAAGTATTTTTTCATACAACGCACAGTCAACCTGTGGAACTCTTTGCCAGAGGATGTTGTGAAGATGAAGACTACAACATGGTTAAAAAAAAGAACTAGATAAATTCATAGAGTATAAGTCAATCAATGGCTATTAGCTAGGATGGGCAGGAATGGTGGCCTTAGCCTCTGTTTGCCAGAAGCTGGGAATAGGCAACAGGGGATAGATCACTTGATGATTACCTGTTCAGTTCATTCCCTCTCAAGCACCTTGCATGTGCCAACTGGGCTTGATGGACCTTTGGTTTAACTCCATATGGCCATTCTTATGTTCTTATAGCTAAGCCCCCCAGTGCATTAGAGCTGAATACAAGCAAAATGAGAATTTTATATGAAAATATGATTTTAAAAATTAATTAGTTCTGTATGTATCCCAAGTAACAATTCATTTTAATGTTACTTTTTTAAAGAATCAGATTATTTTAATAAGCATTTAGAGCACAATTACGCCATGACTTACATCCTGTTCAGTCCTACTAATGTGAATGTAGTTGCATGGGTTTAACCATAGACCTGAATCCAATTATTATAAGGCATTAAAAAGACACACATCATTCTGAAAACATAGTGGAGATGGGCAGCCATATCTTAAAACTTATTGCATACAAAATAGAACCTTTCCCCAACAATTCAGGTAAAGAGATGCTGAAAAAGTAATCCAGGGGTCATACTGAATTAGTTCACAGTGAGTTGGCAAACCAGTACTTTTTTTTCTTCTTCGAGTGCTTGTCCACATCAATTCCAATCAGGTGTGCATGTGCCACATGCATTGTTGCTGGAAAGCTTTTCCCTTAGCAGCTCCCATCGGGTGGCTGTGCTGGACTCAGTACAGGCAAGGACATTCCTGCCAGAGACCCGATTCCAAACCATAACAGACATTATTCAAAACTTCAGGCGGTATTCGACTACTACAGCATGGGGATGCTTGAGTCTCCTCAGCCACATGGTAGTCTGCACTTACGTGGTCTGGTATGCCAGACTGAGGCTCAGTCCACTCTGAGCGTGGATTGCTTCATCCTATCACCCGGGGTGTGACAGCCTGGACTCAGTGGTGACAGTGCCAAAGCAAGTATTATAGTTCCTCCATTGGTGGCTCACCCCGCGGCTAGTGTGTGTAGGAGTCCCCTTCATCAGCCCACAGCCCACCTTGTCCCTGATAATGGATGCATCACTGCTAGGTTGGGGGGCACATCTGGGAGATCTCTGAACACAGGGCCTATGGTCACAGGATGAGCTCTCACTTCATATCAATATCTGGGAGCTCAGAGCGGTGTGACTGGCATGCCAAACTTACCAGTCCCTACTGCAAGGCCAGTGTTTGGCAGTGATGATGGACAACACCCCTTCCATGTTTTACATCAAGCAGGGTGGAGCCTGTTCCTCCCCTCCTATGTTGGGAAGCTGCCCAGCTATGGGAGTTCTGCATAGGATGCCTCCAAGTGAATGGAGTGGGCTATCTCCCAGGCATGCAGAACGAAGTAGCGGACCTTCTCAGCAGATCATTCCACAATCATGAGTGGTCCATCTGTCTGGATGTCATACATTCCATCTTCCAAAGGTGGGGGTTTCCCCAGGTCGATCTGTTTGCCACTTGGAGCTACAGAAAGTGCCCAACATTTTGCTCCTTTCAGAAACACAGCCTAGGTTCAATCTCAGATGTGTTCTTTCTACCCTGGGGAGACTGCCTCATGTATGCCTTTCCACTGGTCCCACTTGTGCACAAGGTGCTGCTCAAGATCCACAGGAAAAAAGGCGAAGGTAATCCTGCTGGCCCCAGCGTGGCCCCATAAACATTGGTATACCAGGCTTCTGGAGCTGTCAGTGGACACCCCGATCATGTTACCACTCTACTCCAAACTGATCACACAGGACCATGGTTGCCTTCACCACCCAGACCTCCAGTCCCTCCATCTCACGGCCTGGAAGCTTCATGGTTAAACCCAATGAATCTCCTGTGCTCAGGACCGGTAAGGGAGGTCCAACTTGGCAGCAGGAAACCATCCACCAAGGCCACTTATCTAGCTAAGTGGAAGAGGTTCACTTGCTGGTGCACCCAGCATCACACACCTTCACCCCAGGTGTCCATACCACTCATCCTAGAGTACCTCCTGTACCTGAAACAACAAGGCCTTGCAGCAGCATCCATTAAGGTACACCTTGCTGCTATCTTGGCCTTCCATCTGGGAGCGTTTGGACATTCCGTATTTGCCAACCGCATGGTAGGGCATTTCCTCAAGGGCCTGGAAAGATTATATCCACAGATTCGACAACCTGTGCCAACATGGGACCTTATCCTGGTCCTCTTCAGACTCATAGGGCACCCTTTTGAACCTTTGGTGACTTGCTTCCTTCTCTATTTGTCATGGAAGGTGGCCTTCCTGGTTGCCATCACATCAGCTAGGAGGGTGTCCGCGTTAAAGGCGCTAACCTCAGACCCACCCTACATGGTCTTCCACAAGGACAAGTTGCAACTCAGACCTCACCCAGCATTCTTTCCCAAAGTAGTGACTCAGTTCCACCTAGCCAAGACATTTTTCTGCCGGTCTTCTATCCTAAGTCTCATACCAGTACCGAAGAACAGAAGCTGAAGTCCCAAGCCCTGGCAGGTGTGCCCCACAGGGCTGAAGCCCCGAAACCTCCTTCCCCAATGGACAGAAGCCCCTATCTCATCATCCTGCTGCAAGGCAGTGGTCTCAAGTTCCCTCTATCAGACGAAAGTCTGGTAGGTGGAGAACGGGAGGGTGTGGTGGGGCTTTGCAAGCTTCACTTTAACTGTAAAAGAGCTGCCTTCGGCTCACAAGCCACAGTTTGGTCACTCCTTTTATATAGCATTAGTAGGACAATTACCAGTATATTGCATCCAGCTGTGGTGCATCCACATCCCAAAGGATACTGACAAATTGGAGAGGCTTCAGATAAGGCTTACAGGAATTATTCAAGGTCTGGAAAACTTGCCTTATTATGACAGCCTAAAGAAGCCTGTTCTATTTAAAGGTGACTTGATTACCATCTATAAATAACTATATATGGAGCAGATTTCTGATAGTGGAGTGTTCTTTAAGTTAGTAAGCAAAGGCATAAAATAATCCAGTGGCTGGAAACTAAAGCTAGACAAATTCACATTAGAAATATGGCACACACTTTTAATAGTCACGATAACCAACCATTGAAAGAACTTATATAGAGATGTGGTGAATTCTCCATCACTTCAAGTCTTTACATAAAAATTGGATGTTTTTTTGAAATATATGTTTTAGCTCAACTAGAAATTATGGTTGTGGTGTAGCAACACTTGGTGAAATTCTACAGTCTGTGTTATGCAGGAGATCAGACCAGATGATCAAAATGGTCCCTTTTGTTCTTAAAATCTATGTATTTATGAAGTGGACATAAACCAGAGTGGAAGAGTTAGAAATGGAAAATCAGAAGTGGAATAGACAGAACCTGCAAAGATTTGAGAGAAAGGGGAGACAGGATTGTAATTAGAGAAGCAGGGGCAGTTGTTGAAGAATTTTTTCAGAATAGTAGATACAAGAGTGTGCTTATAGTCAAATGGAAAGGACCCAGAGGGAAAAAGAACTACAAAAGATAACAGATGAGTGAAGTGAGTGAAGATTGGATGCGAGAGAGGATGAGAAAGAAGGGATTAGTTAGATGTTAGCAAATTTACAATGTAGCAATAAGTTTTGTCATATTTAGGAACAGAGGAGTATGACATAGGATTTGTCATGCTGGATATATGGCATAGGATTGGGATACATGACATGACATAGGATTTTTCTATGCTAGAAAGACTACTGGTGAATCAGGTCCAATATCCGCTCTCCAGCCGAGGGCCAGCATTTGGGGTTTCAGTGTTTAGACAACTGTCCCCTCCCAAAATGCAGCATGCCAATTCTACCATAATATTGTGAGGAAAGAAAAGGAAGGGAATTTTCATAGGAAATAATTTCCATCGCAGCAAGTCACATTACAGGTAACTTTTCTTAATACAGTGGCTGATATTAGTAATCTTCAGGTATTGAGAATTTATGTTATGGTAGGATCCAGAAGTTCCAAATGATCACACACAGAGTTTCCTACCTGAAAGATCTTCCTATCTAAACAGGCAAAACAAAGAGTCGGAATGGAAACAGAAGTACACAGCAGTGAAGTGAATGGCTTACAGTTACACAGCTGGTCAGGAGCAAAGCTGACAATTGAGTCACATAATCTTTGAGCTTTTTGTGATGATATCTTTGATATTCTTTGGCATACTCTGCTGTGAAAGAATTTTTCTGATTAGCTGTTGTGAACTTGGTCATCCAGCAAAAAGATAAAATATACTTCAAGTAATATTAGTTCCAGTTTGACAATTTAAACGTATTATTCTGTCAGGTGAAAAATAATAAATTTTGAAAACAGATAACTTAATCAGTGTTACTAATAACACACTAAGTTAATAAAATTGGAAAAGTTTTAAAAATCTTAATGATTTACGAGGTTTGTTTCCTTTTTGCGCCACTGTCAGTTTTCACAATAAAAATAAACTGGTCAGTTTCAGACACTTTCATGTTCTGTTTGTCATGCTCTTAAACAATAATATGATGTTTGAGGATGAAGATATTTGTTTGGATTTGACCATTTCCTCTTCAAACTGTTTTCACTGTAATTATTAAAAATAACATAAACATTTTTAGTAGGTTTAGCTTAAAAAACAAATCTCAGATGCCTACCTTTTTAATCTACCTCAGTATCTGGGATTGTGTGATGTGGTTTACAGACTCCAGACAGAGACTAGGGAATAAAGTAGCAGTACTGGCAAAGAAAGCACCTTTCCTCAGCAGCCACTGAGCATGCTCCAAATGGAGAATCTGCTCAAAAGGATTCTGACAGTCAAAGGGAAGAGAGTGAAGGAGAGGCAGTCTGAAGGGAGGAAGCCAGTTTGCAGTTTCTGGGGAAAAAGCAATCCACAGAAGGTTCTGGACTGTTGGTAAGACTCCAAGCCATGACCCTTTTCCCTTCCCCACTCCCTGCTTAGAGGAGTATAACTGAACATTGGAAGAGAGCTGGGGAATACTTATTTGACAAATGGAGCTGCTGAAGCTCATTGGGAGCTCCTTGCTGGAGAGGAAATTGTAACTGCAATCACACCCCAAGCTGAAGAGACAGGGAGGACGTAAGAAGTGACCCACAGAAGGCTGGTCTGATGCACCTGGAAGAGGCAACTGAGACACTCCTTGCCTTCCTCACTTAGGCGCTGAGCAGTGACCTGGTGGAGTGGGACAGCCTGGGTCCTCTCACCTCCTCATCTTTCCCCATCTGTCTGGGGAACTACAGATTGCAATTTGACTGCTGGGTCTGCTGATTCCAGGCATGCCCATCCCAGGATTTTGGGGGTGGAAAGAGTGTTGAGCCACAGCCTGCCCATTATGCCTGTTGGTCTTGAGTGGAATCCGCTACAACCTGGTCAGAAGGACTGCTGAGCCACTGCCAGGGCCGGCCCCAGGGGTTTGGCTGCTCCAAGCAGCCAAAAAAAAAAAAAAAAAAAGAAAGCTGCGATCGCGATCTGCGGCAATTCAGCGGGAGGTCCTTCGCTCCGAGCGGGAGTGAGGGACCCTCCGCCGAATTGCCGCTGAATACGTGAAAGTGCCACCCCTCTCCAGAGTTGCCTCCCCAAGCACGTGCTTGATAAGCTGGTGCCTGGAGCCAACCCTGGCCACTGCCTGCCCCTAGGCCTGATAGCCTCCGAGTGAAACTGGCTGCAGACTGGTTATGACCTAAAAATGAACTAGTGTATGTTTTTTGGAATAATACAGATTTTGAAACCCTTTGCACAGTGATATTTCTGCTGCATCTTAACTGGGAATTACAGGGAATTCATATGCAGATATTAATACACAGAGACAATTAGGAAATGTTAATCTCTTTGACAACAGAATTTTGCTTTTAAAAATATTCATGATCAAACTGAAAGCTAGCAAAGCCAGTGCTGCACTGGAGGGGACTTTTTGAAACCTGTAGTTAAAGTTATGCAACCAAAGTGAAGGGCAGGAGCGGCGCCAGATTTTCTGGCACCCTAGGCAGAATTCGGGGGGCGGCATTTTATGTGCTCCCCATGGGGTGCGCGGGAGCTTCCGGTTCCACTCCCCTTGTGCCGCTGAAGAAGGACCCTCCGCCGAAATGTTGCAGGTGACAGTGGCAGTCATTGAGCTGCTCAATTGCCTGCCGCTGTTTTCCGCACACGTCAGCAGAAGGTCCTTCTTCGGCGGCGCGACAGGAGCGGAACTGGAAGCTCCCGTGCTCCCAGTGGGGAGCGCACAAAATGCCGCCCCCCCGAATCCTGGCGCCCTACACGAGTGCCTAGGGTCGCCTAATGGAAGCACTGGCCCTGGTGAAGGGAGGCTGGGAGTGATTTCTTTGCTTTTGAAGAAGCTCATCCTCTCTTTGTATGCTGCTAAATCATCTCAGCCAGAGATATCTTTTATCTATGGGGCTCATCATATTACTTCTGAAAAGCAACTTATTTATCTTTGGAATTCACTAGATTGCACCATCAAATCCAAGTGATCTGTTACATTCCATAGAGCCTTCTACCTCAAAATGCTACACACAGAAATGGAGGAGAGTCTCTGTTTTGTCCAGAGAAAAAAGGCTTGTTATCTGATTTGTCATCACTTTCCCCATATTGGACTATTTACTACACTTTAAGAATCTGGATCCATCAAAATCCATTTGGCTTCTATATTGATTGAAAGATTTTAACGCTTGAAAATACCATTGTGATCATCTAGTTTGACCTCTTGCCTAACACATGCATAGTTGTTGCCTGAATTAATTCCTATTTCAAGTCCAATAGCTGTTGTTGAACAAAGAGCATATCTTTTAGAAAAGCATTCAATCTTGATTTAAAAATTGTGAGTGATGGAGAATCTACCACTTCTCTGTATCAGCGAGCTGTATCCTTTTGTTATTTACCAGTTCCCCAAACTTTAGTCATCTTAGTAAGTTTTTCAATGGCTAATTTCTCTTGCTGTTAAAACAAATTGCCTCTTCTTTCTAGTCAGAATTTTTCTAGTGTAAATTTATAGCTATTGCATCTTGTTATACCTTTGTCTACTAGACTGAAGATCCCTCATCAATTTTATGTTCCCCTTGTAAGTATTTATAGATTGTGATAAAGTCACCCTTCAGCCATCTCTTTGGTAAGCTAAATAGACCGAGCTCTTTGATTGTATGGTGTGTTTTCCAATCCTTTAATCATTCTCATTGATCTTCTCTGAATTCTCTCCAATTTCTCAAAATCCTTCTTGAAGCAAGGTAACCAGAAGTGGATACATTATTCAGGAAGGATCACATAAGTGCCACATACATAGGTACTGTAACTTCCCTCTTCCTTCTCACTGTTCCCCTGTTTATGTATACAAAGATCCCATCAGCCCTTTTGTCCACTGGGAGCTCATGTTCACCTTATTGTTCACCATGAGCCCCCAGATCTTTTCAGTGTCACTGCTTCCCAGGGCAGAGTCCATTATCCTGCCCTCTTTATCTGTCAACATGAGGTCTAATATAGAATCCCCCTGTACTGGATGCAATACTTTTTGAGTTAAGAAATTGACATTTATGTGTTTTAAAGTGATATGTTAGTATTGGCACCCTGAGGCCTCCAGCGTATTTTAGTAAGATTGAAATCCCTTGTGATAATGCAGCCATTTTCCTATATCATGTAGATAGGGGCTTAAGGGGTTGGTGGTCCAGTTCTCTCATGTGACTTACTGGTAATCCATCTTCTGCTTTAACTATTAGAATTTTCATCCATAAGCATTCAAGATCATTTGCTTCTGAGTTGTCAGTGACTTGGAATAGATAATGCCATTTTTGACAGTAATGCTTCCCCTTACCCTTTTACCCACTCAATCCTTCCTTAATTGATTATAACTAGTGATTTTAGCATTTCAGTCATGTATATCTTCCCATAAGGTTTCAGTGATACCAACTAGGTCAAATTCATGCTCATAAATGAGAAATTCTAACTTCTCTTGTTTATTACCCAGGCTCCTAGCATTGGTGCATAGGCAATTAAAGAATTTATTCTCGTAACATTCCTTGGTGCCTTGGTTAATTTCATTCTCAACATCTTGATTTTGTGTTAAATGAATGATCATCGATTTCCCCCTTTTCACTCTCCCCCTTTGTTATTAGCTTGATTCTTCCTAAATAATTTAGCTAGCCTATCTTCTAGAAATTGATTCCCCTTCTACTGAGATAGAGGCCACACAAAATCAAACCTTTCTACATTACACCACGTACCTAGCCAATGGTTCACTTCCAAAATCTTAAGTTTTCTGTCTTCCTTCACATGCAAGACAGGAAAGATGTCAACTAGAGAAGCAGGTGGACTAAAACACTTTCTAATGTGTTTTTGTTGTACTATAGCTATTAGTATCCATTGGCTCAAAGTGCATAAGGCCACAGGGTGAGTTTGATCCATTGTAATTTAGCTATGTATGGGGTGCCCAGGGAGGGGTTGTACCTCTGATGGGGGACTTGTCGTACCCCTTCGGGGGTGGTCCGTCCACTTTGGTCCCCACCTGTCACTCAGCTCTCACTTGTGGCTCCAAGTAGCTGCAGCATGCGCAGTGGCCACACCCCGGGCAATGGCTTCGACAGGCCGGCTAAACCAGGTGAGTGTAACTGATGGGACTCAAACCCTCAGTGAATTAGGGATATGCCTACCCTACATGCAACGTCAGCTCTGGCAGACTGGGTGAAGGAGATCACTAAGATCCAATGGCCAAGAAGGCGGTTCTGCAATGCTTTATGGACAGCAAAGGGCTTGACGAGGCATGAAAGACGTCAAGGCCATCCATTGCAACCAAAGAAGTTACCAGTCGTGACAATTTTTCGTACCATTGGTGTCTGGCCTCTAAAGTTGAGAGAGTGGGATTGCTCCCGTGCAAGGGCTCTACTACTTAAAAAGCTTTCACGCACAGGTCCTTGCAAATCATCAAACATCATCATCATACCACCCAAGTCCTGCGGCTATGGGGGAGGGGCAAAGCGACAGGTGGAGGTTATCACTGGGAGTTGTAGTCCCAATTCTGCACGCAGGCAGTCTGTGGATAGATGGTCATCCAGCTCTGTACCTGGGGCAGCAGAGTTGCCCGGCAGCATCCCAGGTGTCTGAGCAGCCCTCTTCAGGACACCACTGCTTACCCTAGTAAGGGAGGGGCCTAGAAAAGGCGGCCTAAAAATTGCCTGCCCTACAACAACTGGCCAGCAAGTCGCGGGCTGGCAGTTTAACCCAACCTGTGGCCGAAACCAAAAGAAAAATTTGAGGAAACTTACCATTGGTGTATGGAATGTTTGCACCCTCATGGATCGAGAAGCTGTTGCAAGACCTGAGAGAAGGACGGCTCTCATTGCTTGAGAACTAGCCTGCTACAACATCAATATAGCGGCATTAAGTGAAACAAGATTGCCTGGGGAAGGTTCCTTGAGCGAACCAGGAAGTGGTTACATCTTCTTCTGAAAGAGTAAGACTGAGACAGAGGACAGAATACATGGAGTTGGTCTGGCAATAAAAACCTCATTGATGCATCAACTCCCAGACCTTCCAGTGGGTATCAATGAAAGATTGCTGAAACTACGCTTCCCACTAAATGCCAAACGTCATGCCACCATCATCAGTGCATATGCACCCACTCTAACATGTTCTGACAACTCAAAGGAACAATACTATGAAGATCTTGACAGACTGATCAAGGCCACACCTGTAACAGACAAACTACTCCTACCTGGAGATTTCAGTGCCTGAGTTGGAGCTGACAGCGAGAACTGGAAAGGAGTAACCGGGCCACATGGCGTAGGCAAAATGAACAGCAATAGACTACTCCTTTTGAGCCTTTGGTCTGAAAAGACCTGACCATTACCAACACTCTGTTCCGACAAGCGGACAAACACAAAACAACGTGGATGCGCCCTAGGTCCAAACAGTGGCATCTGATAGATTATGCCATTGTCAGAAGGCGAGACATCCGAGACGTAATGATCACCAGAGTAATGCGAGGCGCAGAGTGCTGGACAGATCACAGATTAGTCAGGATGTCTCTTCAACTTCACATCGCTCCCTCTCGGCACAAATGCCCTAAGCATGTGCGATCTGCTTTCAACATAGCCAAACTGAAGGATGCTCTGTGTTTAAACAATTTCCAGAGGAGTCTTGATGACAAACTAACATCCCACGGGCAATTGATCGGTACTGTAACTGAAAAGTGGGACCAGTTCAAGGAGATAGTGACTGACACAGCAATAACATCTCTTGGACCAAAGAAAAGAACACATCAGGATTGGTTTGTTGAGAACCAAGAAGAAATATGCTCAGCACTGGAAGTAAAGAGAAAAGCCTTCATCGAATGATGCCTCCTCAGTCTCTAACGGGACCATTTCATGTAGAATCATAGATTATTAGGGTTGGAAGGGATCTCAAGAAATCATCTAGTCCAACCCCCTGCTCAAAGCAGGACCAATCCCCAAATGGTCTCTTCAGGGATTGAACTCACAACCCTGGGTTTAGCAGGCCAATGCTCAAACCACTGAGCTAGACCCTCCCCACAGCTATCCCTCTGTGTTTTCCCCGTACCTTCAGAGCAAAACACAGAAAGACCTCCATCAGATACAAGACAACTGGTGGGAGAGCAAAGCTAAAGAAATTGAGCACTATGCTGAGACTCACAACTCAAAGATGTTCTTCAGTGCTATTAAGACTGTCTATGACCCTTCTAAACCAAGGACCACCCCATTGCTCTCATCAGACAACACAACGCTGATTAAAGATAAAGAAGGCATCAACGAAAGATGGCGAGAACACTTTAGCAACCTTCTCAATAGACCATCAACCGTGAATAATAATTTCCTCAATGAAATTCCACAACAACCTGCTCTGACAGCTCTTGACTTTCCGCCCACTATAGATGAGATTAAGAACGCTGTTAGCCAGATGAGTTCAGGAAAAGCTCCTGGAAAAGATGGGATACCAGCAGAGATATACAAAGCAGCATGTCCAGCAGCACTAGCAGTGTTCCACAGTGTGATCATCAGCATCTGGGAGGATGAAAACATATCACAGGACCTCTGCGAGGCTACTATTGTCTCTCTTTTCAAGAACAAAGGCAGCAAAGCAGAATGTGGAAACTATAGAGGCATATCCCTCCTCTCCGTTGGTGGGAAGATCATCACCTGCATCATCTTGAACCGCCTAATCACCAGTATTTCCGAGGCAAATCTACCTGAAAGTCAATGTGGTTTCCGACCTGGCCAGAGCACAGTCGACATGGTGTTTGCTGTCAGACAAATACAAGAGAAGTGCATTGAACAGAATATGCACCTCTATGCTGTCTTCATAGATCTGACAACGGCGTTTGATACCGTCAACAGGGAAGCCCTTTGGACCATTCTAACACGACTTGGCTGCCCAAGAAAATTTGTCCAGATTATACGCCTTTTTCATGACAGCATAACAGGTGAAGTATTGTCTGATGGAGCCGCATCAGCCCCCTTCAACATCACCAATGGCGTGAAACAAGGATGTGTTCTCGCGCCTGTCCTATTTAACCTGTTCTTTGCATGCGTCCTTAACCATGCAATGAAAGATCTGGACCGATGTATATACTTGAAATACTGGCACGATGGTTCACTTTTTGACCTCCGTCGCTTGAATGCAAAGACTAAGACAGTGCAGAAACTCCTTCTTGAGGCACTCTTTGCCGACGACTGTGCCCTCATGGCTCACACTGAAAATGATCTTCAGCACATTGTCAACAAGTTTGCTGAGGCCTTGCAACTCTTCGGACTAACTATCAGCCTCAGAAAGACAGAAGTTCTTCATCAACCTGCACCTGGATCAAATGCTTCTGTCCCAAGTATCTCCATTGATGGCACTCATCTTAAAGTAGTGGAGAACTTTAAATACCTGAGTAGTGTCATATCCAGTGATGGATCACTGGATAATGAGATCAATGCAAAAATATCCAAAGCAAGCCAGGCACTTGGCTGTCTGCGTGTCAAAGTTGTAAACCATCACAACATCCGGATGTCAACAAAACTGCTTGTGTACAGAGCTGTTGTTCTCTTATCTCTTTTGTACGGGTGCGAAACATGGACACTATATAGGTGTCACATCAAGCAGCTTGAAGCATTCCACATGTGCTGCCTCCGCAACATCATGAAGATCCGCTGGCAAGACAAAGTGCCCAATCTCAAGGTCCTCAAGAGAGCCCAGATGACAAGCATCGAAATGATGATTGTGAAGTCACAGCTATGTTGGACCGGTCATGTCAGCCGCATGGATGCCAACAGAATCCCCCGCCAGCTTCTGTATGGTGAGCTCTCCCAGGGCATCTGGCATATAGGTCATCCATGGAAACATTACAAGGACACCATCAAAGCCAATCTGCAGTACAGTAGTATCAAACCTAGGGATCTTGAGGATGCTGCCAGCGACAGAACACAGTGGCATGCAACAGTTAGAAATACCTGCATCGCCTTTGAGGAAGACTGCTGCCGGCGTCTACAAGAGGCACTCGAACGACGTCACAGAGCATCAGCAGCACACAACCCACTGCCGGCGAACTTCCCATGCACCATCTGCAGCAAAATGTGCACCTCCAGAATTGACTTGTACAGTCATCAGAGAGCACACCATGAGACCAACAATAGATGATCTGCACAGATTTGTCATCATCGGACTGATGGACTACCAAGAATTTAGCTAGACATCATCTCAATTCTACACAAAATAGAATTGAGTCAAAACAATCTGAACCCAGTTGGTTTTCCTGGTCTTGTTGTCTTGTGGGTAACATCTTTAAAAATAGAGACTAATTTATTTTTTTTCAGAGTACTTGATTCTGTGAGTGTCTGTTGCCTTTGAAATCCCCTTTCTTTCCTTCAGATTTTCCATCATTTCTTTGTGCTAAAATAAATTCCTTCTGACACTGGGGATCATATGAACCAGGTAATTTAAATTTTTAACCAGGAAGAAAAGCAGATATGTTTTCTTGCTCTTTAAGTTCTTCCCTAACCCAATTCCTTAAATATAAGCACTCTGTTTGAGGTCCATTACTTTTCTATTCAACTTAACTACCTCTGCTAACTTGAATAACAAGATTCAGTTTTCATTGAAATCAATAGAAAGACTCTAATTGACTTCACTGGAAGCTGGGTCAGGCCCAATAATCCTATCCTCCAGGTCCATTTCCTCTCTCCCATCTTCATAGTTACTCTAATGTATTTTGGACAATTTCAGATCTCCAAAAAGAGTTCCAGTGAAACAACCTCTCAATTTTACTCAGCCAGTTGGTTATATGTGAGTCTTTATAAATTTTAAAAAGTCATGGAGAACTTGTGGTGAAGTGGGAAAGGACAAGTGATATGAATCTTCAAACTAAAAGATGTCAACCTGTCACTTGCTGTCTGTTAAATCCAATTTCAATTCTTAGCAAAGTAATAGAACAAATATTGAGAGAATATCTGTAAGCATCTAGAGGTTAATGGAACAAAGACAAATAACCAGCCTGAATTTATAGAGACTGAATCTCCCTAGACAAGCTCTATTGCTATTTTTTGATAAAATTACATTAATGAATGAAGAGAATGCAGTAGTGCTCTAAAAATTGTTTGGTACTTTAAAAATTACCATATTTCAAATTCATTTGGATATGAGCTCTATTACATATATTGAAAAGTGACTGAAGGACTGTTTACTATAGGTAAGGATATATGGCAGTGTGTGGAATGGGAATGCCATAGAGATTAGCATAAAGCTTGATCTAAATCATCACCTTTATCAACATCTTTATTAACGAACAACAAAGAGGGGTAAATATATTAATTAAATTCACAGATTATACTAACTGGGATTGTTGCCAACAGCAGAGAGAAAAGAAATAATAGAATGAAACCTAGAAAAGTTAGATGTATAGCTAGATATAACCTGGAAAAATGGAGGTTAAGACCCCAGTTCAGCAAGGTTGCTTGAGCATGTGCCTTGCTTTAAACATAGAGTAGTCCCATTGAAGTAAATGAAACTACTACAGTTGGGATGGAGCATTTGATGGTTGCCTGTTCTATTCATTCCCTCTGAATCACTTGTTATTGTCACTGGCCCCACTGTCAGAAGACAGGGTTCTGGGATAGATGGACCATTCATCTGACCCACTATGGCTGTTCTTATGTTCTAATGGGTCTAGTCATGTGTAAAATAGACAGGTGATGAAATAGCTTATTGAATCAGAGCCTAAGGTCTATGGGTTGCGGAAACTGGGAACACAGCAATTCAATGGTAGAGTCAGATTTGGTGCAAGATGGTGCCTGGCTCTTATGCAAGTATGCAAATGAGGGACTGAAGCTTTTCTTCCCTCCCCCTCCACACACACACACCTGTAGCTGGGCATGGAGGGTTTATTGTTTTCAACAAGTCCAAGGATTTGGCTAAGCAACACTAGTTTCTGGAAAGGTCTCTAGGAAGAGGTAGGCCAATGACTTCACTCCTTTCAGCGCCCCCGTCTGTACTGCATGGGAGAGTATATGCTCTGCTCTTTAAGGGTTGTAGAGTAGCTTTAGACCCCAGGTTCTTTAGGAGGCATGACTCTTTGAGCTTATATTGGGTTAATGAATCTCTGCAGGGCTATGGCTCTAATCCATAATTTATCCTTTGTAAAGCAGTAATACCAAAAGAGATCTAGGGTATGGATGATGACCTTGTAATATTACATGGCAGCAAAACAGGCAATCCAGTACTGGATTGCATATGAAGATGGTTGAAGGATGGGTTGTCCTATATATGTCGATGTTTCTCCAGAAATGCTGGATACAGCTCCACTGAGTACTCGAAAAAAAAGTCATATCTCAAGGGATTTTAGATAATACCAACAAAAATGAATATGGGACTAAAGGATTGACTTTTATGGGGAGAAATTAAAAATACTAAGCCTACTTTTCTCATTCAGTGGTATACTTTTAACAAGTATTTGTTCAAGGTTGTCCAACAGAATAAAAATAAAGAAAATGGGATGAAATTAAGCAACGGAAAATATTTGGCTGAATAGACAAAAAAAAAAACAAAAAAAAAAACCAACAACAAATAGTTCCCCTCCCCCTGAAAAACCCTAAGTAGGCTGGGATTTGGTTATCTGAAATCATCTATTCCTCTACATCTGCTTGGGACAGTTAGAATTAGTTGAAGCATGCTTGTTGTCTGTTGTGGTTAAAAATGTTTAGTACCAAAAGGAAAACACAATTAACAATAGATATTGAAGTCTTAACTTACAAAATTTATTTCCTCTGATACCCTGTGGGAACCTATGACCTTCAGAGCCTGGTGTATGGATTATCTGTTAAATCAGGCTTTAAAGTCACAACCACCATGTCAGGGTAAGTGTATAGGGTGTTTTACATGGCTGATATATGATAGTAATTTTACTGACCCATGTGTAGGCTGATTTTTGTGGCAGGAGAGTGAGTGTGTGTGGGGGGAGGTTGTTTACTTTATTGGATACTATGGTGATGGATGTTGAAGGATGCATGAGTAAGTATGTGCAATACATACTTCAGTTTAAAACTAGACTACATAAAACAATGGCAAATATTGTAAATGACAGTCCTGCTTTGGCAGGGAAATGCACCAGATGACTGACTAGATCTTTCCCACCTCTTACATGTGTTATTTCTTTTTATGCTCTGTGATGGAGCATGCTTTCAGATTCAATGGGTGATCTCTTCTAAGAGAGGGACATGCCAATTCTTTTTATATTTAAAACAAGATTTTTAAAATAGCTAATGATTTGAGGAGTGTCAGTTTTTGGTTGCTGAACTTGAGATAACGTAAAGGGTCTGATTTTCAAAAGTGCTCAGCACCTGTTCTCTGAAAAACAGGCAACTTAAAGATGTCTCAGGTTGGGCATTCAAGAGCTGGGGCATGCAAAATCACTATCCGGTTTTGAAAATCTTATCCTTTCATGATAGACAAAGTTTCCATTGTTAGTGTATAAGGTGCTGGAATATGCAATGGCATCCAATGATGGTATGACTGGTACTGGGAACTTGGAGAATGCTTCCAAACCCTCATAATCCTAGCTAGATTTTGCAGATACCTATCTTGGATCTTGCAGAAAGACAACTCACCTTATTAACAAATCTGCAAGACAATGCTTATTAAAATGAGGTGTTTGAAAGACAGCTATGCTGGAAAGTAAAAAGGAGAGAAAGCAGCAAGCTGGTTGGAAGGAGCTGTAACATAAGTAACACAATTACAAATGTTCAGTAGTACCATATACTACAATAAGGCTGCTACATGTAGACTGTTATAATATTGGGTATTCTGATTTGTCTGTTCGGCTGTTCTTTACTGACCCTGGTTCTTCCACATACTGCTGATCAGGAGTATACCTGGCCACTTTAGCTCCTCGTTAATTGCCTTTTCCTACATCTGAAATCATCTGTCCATGAACAGGAAGCACTCCAAACAAGATCACTCTTTTCCTCACCAACTTTAAGGGTATGTCCAGACTACCTACCAGATCGGTGGGTAGTGATAGATCAGTCGGGGATCGATATATCGCATCTCATCTAGATGCAATATATTGATCCCCAAACGCACTCCTGTCGACTCCCAAACTCCACCAGGGTGAGTGGCAGTAGCAGAGTCGACGGGGGAGCCATGGCCGTCAATCCCGCGCTGTGAGGACAGGAGGTAAGTTGAAATAAGATAACGTTGACTTCAGCTACACTGTTCCCGTAGCTGAAGTTGCGTATCTTACATCGA
Organism: Gopherus flavomarginatus; assembly: GCF_025201925.1. Taxonomy (NCBI): domain Eukaryota; kingdom Metazoa; phylum Chordata; order Testudines; family Testudinidae; genus Gopherus; species Gopherus flavomarginatus. The sequence goes on from NC_066618.1 coordinate 264,748,621, forward strand.
CTCCCAGCCCCCCAGTGTAGACCAGGCCTAAGTGTTTCTCATAAGGTACTTCTCAACTCCAAAAGTGACTGATCTCTCAAATGCCCACACACTGAACTACATGTACCTATGATTTTTGTATCCTCAAAACAGAAGTGGAAAAAGACTGCTCACAGAAAAGAGACTTCTGCTGTGTCTGGATACTAGTTCTTACCCTAGTTCTGTGACGTGTTCGGTCACAGAGATCCCCTTGGGACTGTCACCAGATGTGCTGAGACTACCTCTGAGCCCATTTTCTCTGCCCGTTTGGGCCTCCAAAACCCTGCCTTATTGATCCAGACATGTAAGCCTGCTGCAACACTGTCATAAACAGATAGTTAAGGGTTAATGTCTCTTTTACCTGTAAAGGGTTAACAAACAATGAACCAAAAACTTTTACTATTGTCAAGTTCTGAAAACCATAACTTAATCCTACAATGACTTTTTGTCAAGATCTATGGTTCAGTTTCACAGTTAAATTATTCTGCAGATGATAGTGATTTTAAAACCATAAGAGAATTTGTAAAATATCTTCTGTTGAGGAATCTATCCAGTTACCAGTAGAGAAGACTCTTCAATAATGTGGTGTATCACAAACTGCAACATCTGAGCCAGTCATTTTTCTTTTTGGAAGTTCAAGGTAGGCATTTGGAAGGCAATGAAATCTTCCTATTTGTCACTCACTGTAGACTGAGCAAAGACATTCATGCCACATGGCTTCATTCTCTTTGTCCAATATGTACCAGTGATAGACAGCATTTTAATTAGCAGGAAAGCAGGGGAGTGTGATGAAGGAGGAAAGAAACTAAGATAGATGTCAAACAGCTACGATAGTCAGCTTTTCTGCAGAATAGTGGATTAGGTGCCAATGCAGTGAGAAAGGATCTCTCATTCCTTAGAGGAAGCAGTTTACATGAGTAAAATCTTCCAGTGCAAAAAGACCTACTACCAGGTTAATAGTTAATCAGAAATGTTATCTATTCTATCAAATGAGGTTTCTTTTCTACAAGAGAGTCTTATACATTCTACTAAAATTATATAATGTATCAGGTCATACAGGAAAGGGCATCTTTTAGTTCCAGGGCTTCTTAAAAAAATCAGTTGTGTGGGAAGAAGTACAGACTTCACATAAACATGAACTATATAGTGCTTTCATGTTACCAGGATGCTCATCCTAAACTAGTTTTCATATGACAGCCTGACAGATGTCATTGTTTTGGAACATCAGTTACTATGGATAAAATATTATGAATGTGATTTAGATTACAAAATGCACTGCCTTTAAAATGGTTTAAAAATAATTGGTTGCTTTAACAAAATTATTTGTTATTTGATCCTTTGCTTTGTTGCCATATAACTCTTCATTCTTTTATTTCAACTATCAGAGATGGCTATCCCAACATTTACATGGGAGTTGGTGAGATTGAGAAAATTTGCTAGACTTTTTGAAAGCCACTTTGATTGTCCTCTCCTGGAGCATGGTCAGACTGTTAAATACTCATGTATAGATTGCTCTGATCTGAGTACTCCACTTGCCTTGCTTCAGTGACAAGCACACAGTCTGTGAAACCCTTCACTGTGAAGACCAAGTAAGAGACAACTGATCTTGTTGGTGGCAGAAATGATTTCACCAGATTGAGGAAAGCAAGTTGGGGTTATCAGCCTTCTTGTATAATGGAAAGGATGCCAAAGCAGAGGGGAAACTGCATATCTCTTCGGTTGACACGCTAGGGCTGGGAGTCAGTGGCTCCATTTAACAGATTGTATTGGTGTCAGTTCAAACCAATAAAAGAAGAGAAGAGTGAGGGAGGATTTGATAGAAGCCTTCAACTACCTGAAGGGGGATTCCAAAGAGGATGGAGCTCGGCTGTTCTCAATGGTGGCAGATGATAGGACAAGGAGCAGTGGTCTCAAGTTGCAGTGGGAGAGGTCTAAGTTGGATATTAGGATACACTATTTCACTAGGAGGGTGGTGAAGCACTGGAATGGTTACCTAGAGAGTTGGTGGAATCTCCATCCTTAAGAGGTTTCTAAGGCCCAGCTTGACAAACTCTGGCTGAGGTAATCTTCTATGATTCTAAAACCATTATGCCATGAGAACCCATACAAGTGTTGCCAAACTGTAAGCAAGAGACAGATCCCAAAGTATAGGGGCTACCCAGGACAGGACTACACAGTGTCTGTAAAATTCAACCCTCTGTGTCCATTTATTATTACTGTCCATTTCTGACCCAGTGGCAAACTGTTACACAGTGGTTAGTGCAGTTAGTCATCTCAGTCCCAGGGTTAAGCACAGTTTTTTTCTCATCGCCTTTTCCTAAGACGTGTTTTATGATTCTCTCACATTTCACAAATTGCAGAAGAAAGTGCCACTCAAACTCAATCTTCCCTCTGTCAGGTTGGTTGTAGTTGAGCCTCTTTGCATTTGGAATATATTTTCTTGGTGTCTCCCAGTTTTCACCTCTATTTTCTGTTTCCTGAATCTATGTTTGGTGAGTTTGTCTTAGTTTTGCATATTAAGTGAATAAGATTGTTAGCATATTTTGCACCATTGGTGTCAATGAAGGCAGTTTTTCTGTAAAAACTGAGGTGATGATGTCTTCATACTAATATTGTTTTCAAGGCTGTCAGTTGAAACTCAAAGGATCATTTGATTTGATAGGTTGTAATACTGGTAGCTAGTTTGAGAGTTTTACCATCTAAAATTTCAGACATATGATCTTAAAATAGACACAACTACTGCATGACAAGCCAAGCTTGGATAAATCATATGGAAAACCATTCTGTTTGCTGTTAAGAGTGATGAAAAATAATCTTCACAGCTCTATCATCCATGTCAAATCTGCTTGTGTGTAAAGAAGAAGAAAGAAGTTGGTAATTACTATTAACCTTTTCTTGTATAATTATGGATTCTGTTTGAGTTAGAAGATGCAGTCTGATGTTTCCCTCCAATTAACTTCTAAACTAGTGCATACAGTCATTAGAATTAATTCTGCTACTGTTTGTCTTCAGTTTTTTTTAAGTGAAATAAATAGGGATGATGGGCCCAAACCAAGATAACTAAGCTCCCAGAATCTCACAAATTTATATCTTCAACTGGATTGTACTTCGAATATTCCAATCTATAACTTAATCTGAAACATGTAAATTCATATTAATGAAAGATAAACATATTTTGATTTAAATCCTCAGATTACTAGGTTAATTTTTATATTTTGCTTTTGTGATGCTCCCCAGGATTGAGGAGTCTTTGCCTGCTGTGGATCAGGTCCCTGAAACCAAGTGTCTGGCAGCATAACCACTACCTCCCAGGCCTTGCTCTCTCCCTGTAGGTAACGATAGGCACACACCAACCCCGAGTCCTCAGAATATTCCCTGCAGTGTCCAATCCCTTATCCACTGGACACTCACAAGTGGGGGTCTGCTATTTCCAAAGGAACAGTAGAAACCACTTGGTAAACTTCAGCTCTGGACCAGCACTTCACTTAATGCCTCAGCACTTAGAGATATTTATAGTGAAAACAAGAACAAGTTGTTTTTTTTATCAAGAATTAAGTCATAGTGAGTAAGACTATTGGAAACAAATGGTTACATATAAAACAAAAACATAATATGCTTTCTAGAAACTAAACTTAACTTGCAGGTTAACCTTCTGTCTAAAGAAGTTTCTCAGCCAAAGTCCTCTGCAGGGTTTTCAACCAAGGTTGGCTGGGACCCTGTTTTCATGAGTGCAAACACATTGTCCATTTACTTCCTAGGTGCAGGGTACCAGGATGTCATCCTTGCCTCCTAGAAATATCCCCAAGTTCATTGTCTTTATTTATAGACAGAATAACCCCCTGTGGCTTGCTTTTCTGGTGTGCTCCTTTCCTGTTGCCTTCATTAACATTTGACTTCACAATGATAGAAAAAGCTGCTGCTGCTGGATAGGAGGCTGGTAGCAAGGATGCCCTGCATGACTGGCTTAGCTCCTATACTGCTTCTCTCCATGCTCTCAGATTTTCCAAGCCTGGAGGAGTATAGCTCTAGGAAGAGAGCTGAGTTGGTGGCAGACAGTCACACTGCACCCTCTTGCCTGCCCAGAGGGAGGACAGAGCTACTTTTGGTGGTGGGAAGCTGCAGTAAGTAAGAGTGCTGCTGAGTCAAGCAACAGAAAAGGCCAGGTGGGGGTGAAGGTGAGACTTGGGCAGGAGTGGTGCCAGGGTTTTTGGCTCACCAGTCCCGCGACTCCGGTGGACCTCCCGCAGGCGTTCCTGCAGATGGTCCGCTGGTTCCACGGCTCTGGTGGACCTCCCGCAGGCTTTCCTGTGGATGGTCCACTGGTCCCGCGGCTCCGGTGGACCTCCCGCAGGCGTTCTTGCAGACGTTCCACTGGTCCCGCTGCTCAGGTGGACCTGCCGCAGGCGTGCCTGTGGATACTCCACTGGAGCCGTGGGACCAGCGGACCCTCCGCTGCGGGAGGTCCACCAGAGCAGTCTGCCGCCCTCCCAAATCCTGGTCGCCTAAATGGAAGCATAAAACTTACCCTGGACTTGGGTAAATTGCTGTTCAAAATAGCAGCCTCATCCTGCTCTCTGCCTCTGTCTGCTGCCTTAGGCAGCTAAAATGTTGGAGTCAAAAATGGATTGTCTTCCCCAAGCTGAAATTTGGAGTGGAACTGTCAGCTATAATAATATTGATGTACAGAGTCTGTGCAGAGGGATCTGGCCTCCCAGAAACTGCCAGGGGATTCTGGTCTGGTCCCCTCTTGTTCTGCAGTGGGTGAAATGGTGGAACTTTGCAATGTAATGGAATGAAAGAGGAGAAACTCCAGGAAGGAATCCTAACAAATATTTAATCCTCAAAACTGCTTCCCTGGGGTGATCTGGGCCCCAGTTAGGGTGACCAGACAGAAAGGGTGAAAAATCAGGATGGGGATGGGGGCTAATAGGAGCCTATATAAGAAAAAGCCCCAAATATCGGGACTGTCCCTATAAAATTGGGACATCTGGTCACCCTAGCCCCAATTAGTGGAATTCTGGTTTATTTTGTACACTAAAGTGGGCACGGTTAAAAAACTGTCAATTACTTTTTTTTATTACAGTACTTTTGATACTACCAGTAATCTCCATTCTGCATATAAGGAATACTGTAAATACCTCACCTAACTGTAAAAAATGTAAACTGCAATTTTTACCATGCCTAGTGGGAGCTGATTAGCACAGCACACATCATATGAGCCAGGGCAAATGTGCATTCAAGTGGCTGCAATTAACAAAAGTAGCTGTCATTAAAGACTATTCTAGCACTCCTGCTGCCAACCAGGAACAGTGGTTCCGCTGATGGCATTTAGGAGCTGTGTTTATAAGAAATTGTTTTCAGTGATCCTGGTTTAAAACTATTGACACAATGAGTCCAAGGAATCAGTAACCACTCCCCAAACTCTTTATTTCAGTTCTCTGTTGCACCCACCAAACTTCAGAATCCACTCCTCTTATGGAAGCCATAAGCTTAACCTTGAAATAATTTGTAAACATTTGAAAGTCAACCCCCGTAGTGAGATTCAGCTCTCCCTGATAAATTCTAATAATAATAATGTATTCTTCATTCCCTTAAATAACCTCAATAATCTTTTGTAAAAAAAGGAATCATTTGGTGGGGAAAAAGAAATGAAAGAAGAGCCTGAGTTCAATAGACTGACAGAAAAATATTATTCTTGTAAAGAATGTCCTGGAGGAAGGACACATTTAATATGTATGTGAATACTGTATTTTTTACTGTCTTCCTGAAAATATGAAAACAATTTTTTTGTGTGGCGGGCTGGTGGTGGATGGAAGGAAAAATCTTTTAAAATAATACAGGGGCACTGTCAACTTGAAATCTAGCCAGTTTTTAAAAAGAGCTTGTTATATAGACCTGGCCGAATCACCCTAGTGGATACTTTCCTGTCTAACTGGACACTAGCTTTGGATCCTGCATGTTTCCAAGCCAGCTGAGTGTGGGTGGTGTCCAGTCATTGTTTCTAACTCTGGGTCTCTAGAGCACACTCTTGAGTGCAGATTTCCTCTCTGGCCCCCTTCCTTGGGATGTGGGGCTCTGCAGGCCAATTCCTCTAGGCTCTGAAACCAATGCTGAGACTTCTCAATCCTCCCCGGTGGCTTATGCTTGCTCCTCCAGAATCCCACCTCCATGAGCACTCTGGCTTACAGTTTAACTCCTCGGCGACTATGTGGAAGGGAAAGTAAGGAATTCAGGATTTGCCCAGGAGCTTGCAAAATCACAGTAACTTTTACTGTCAAAGCATACAAGAGTTACATATCTTACAGAACAAGAGTTAGAAGAGTTACAGAATAACACAAGCCTATATCACTCTCCCCCCCGAGTCTATGTTCAGACCACCTTGTGAATCCTTAGGTACAGTCTATATGTTAGGCAGGTAATCCCTCCTTAGTCTGTCCTTGACCTCTTTAGGCATTTATAGTTTCATACTCAAAATGTAAGCCACATCTTATTCAGAATGATGGCCATAATGTCAAATGAAGGTCACAGTTTGATACAGAGCTACCAATCACTCACAGAGCTAATAATAGTTTCAGGCATTTATTGATAATAAATTATGTATTATTTAAATAAATGTTCATACCAGTCACATTGGGGCCCATTGTACTAAGAGCTGTAAAAATACATAGTAAGAGACAGTCTGTGTCCTGAAGAGTTTAAGGCCACAATCCTTCAAACTCCTCCATGAAGGCACACCTTTGAACCCATGCAGAACTAGTGGAGTAAGTTGGATCTGTGGAGACAGAAAAATCTGCTCTTCCAGATTCAATTGCAGAGTCAGGGCCCAAATTAAAATGATGCAACAGTTTAGTGAAAGAAACAAACAAGGGTTGGAAGAGAGGGAAAATGAGAGTAACAGTGTCAGGAGTCATAGTTACATTGACTATGCACAATTTGTAGGCTTAATGTTGTTTTTTTAAAATAAAAGATATAAATAAATAATGACATTATTATTGTCCAGTAATTGTCTTCCAACAGCAAATTCCTCTGCCAAAGTTGATGTCTTTACTATCTTATTTTCTTTTTTGAGTGACTGTGCATATATATTTTACTCTTGTCATACATGTACCTCATGTGCTTGAGATCAGAATATTTTTGGCCAGTTGTGGCCATGCCTGTGCCTAGAGTGCCCTCCCAAGGGCATAAAGGGCAGAGTAAGGCCAGCTCTCTCTCAGTTCCTCCTTACCATCCATAGCTGTGAGATAGAAATGTGAGTAGAGTGTCTTTTCTCTCTTACACTTGGCTAGTTGTACTGGTATATAGTTTTTATATTTTAATATACATAGTAGTTAGTTTATAGAGTTTTTTTTCCAAGAGATTTTTGTTTAGATATTTCTTTTATGCCCAATATGGACTTCAGCCCCTATGGCTGAACTCAGATCCCCCAGTTTACATATATGAGGCAGCTGTGCCCCTCAATAATGGGCATACCAGATGTTTGTTTTGTCTGTGAGTGGGGCATATTACTGAAAAGTGTTTGATCTGCAGGACATTTTCAAAAAACATGAAAAAGGTGAGAGAAGCTTACCTGAAACTTTTCTTATCAAGCAGATTAATTAAATCTGCTTCAGACCCAGGGAAAACAAGATCCTCCCAGAAAAGACAAGTCTTCACCAAAGAGATCTGTTAAGATCTGAGTCTGCTGTTAACTCCTGAGTACCTTCTTCTAAAAACACGTTTTCTGCCGTTCCTGTCCTCAAGTCTTCCTCACTGACTACTGAGAGGGGATATAACAGAGCATCTCTTTACAAAAAAGCACAAGCATAGTCACCTTCCAAAGGACTGAGTAAAAAGAAGAGGCAAAAATCAGCTCATTTCACGTCCTCAAAGAGTAGCATATGTCATGAGATAGGTCCTTTTGGCACCCTGAAGGACTCCAGTCACCCAACTATGATACCCACTAAGGAGCAGATGTAAGCTGCATGTATTTTTGGAATTGCTGTCCCTTCAGTGGTGTTCTTGGTACCAACTCTGTAAGTCCCAGTACCAGCACCAGCCCTTTCAGTATTGACTATTTTCGCACCTTCCACTTTGATGCCAATGGTTCCCAACATGTTGCTCCCATATCAACCTTCTTGGCACTGAAGTTTATGGTTCTGAAGTGGTGACACTATGAGACCAGTCTTGATTCACCACTGTTATCTGTGGTGAAGGTAGCCCCTTGATACTGGCCACTAGCTTGGCATTGGTGTTGTGTATTTGTGAAGCACAGATGAGGGAACTCTGCATAACATGGCCAGGGGCCCCTATGAAAATTACACAACCACTGGAGTAGTAGTATTTCTACTCCTCAGCCTCGGAGAATAGTAGGGGGGCTTTTCCTGGATACTCCCCCAAATCCTACACTGTTTATAAACCATACATATCTGTTAGATTCTAGGTCATATTACTATTGCAGATGGCGGGTGCAGGGGAATCTAAAGAGATAGAGCCAGCGTCCTCAGCATCAGTGACTGCCACTCAATGAGGGCCTGCTGGAGCCAGCACAACTTCTATGGTGTACACCAACATCAACATCATTTACACGTAAGAGTTTGTCTAGATGAACAGTCAGTGTGAGGCAGGCTCAGGTATAAATCTACACTGCTGCAGTGGGCTCTGCACTAACTGTGTGGACCCAGTTAGTACAGTCTGTGTGGACGAAGACTGTTGGAAGAAAGAATTGAGATTTGCTGGTGAGAGGTGGGGATTTTGGGGGATCTCAATGAAGATGCCAGGATCAGACCCTTAAAACACCAAAGAGTAGTCTGACTGGGGACTGTAGAAATTTGACCTACTGGGAAGAGACCAAGTTTGGAGGCCCTAGAACCCAGCAGCTTCTGAGAAGGAAAAAAGAAGAACTCAGATTCTGGGATCTTTTTAAAGACTATCCTGTGTGTGAGATGAAGAGTACCTGTAGATGAAGAGTAAATGGGCTCATTCATGAGTTTACTAGTAAGCAATAAAGAGTTCATTAACCAAGTCTGGAGCGGAACTGTGTGACTGGGTTTTCCTTCAGTGGCCTTCGAAGAACATTTGCCATATTTTTAAGTGAGCATTTTGCTCTCAGGGTCCTTGAAAAAAGAGAGCATAATGAGGGGTGACACCATATAAAATTTCCAAGTGTGAAGCTTCATGTTGGCAGCAGTACCCAAACCCAGGGTACATGAAACCTGGAGCCATCACACCAGGGAGGTGAAGACCACTATAGAAGATCTCCCATTCCAGGGTGCAGATTTGTCCAGCAATAAAATGGATGAAGCTATGCACTCCTTAAGGCAACTCTCATGTCTCTAGGCATTTATACTCCATGGCCTAGAAAAAGACAGTCTAGACAGTAGATACCTATAGTCAGGCTCCACAGCCTCCTTATTACCCTCCTCAAAACCAGGTGGAACTCCAGAGAAAGAAACAAAGTTTTCACAAAAGAAGTTCTGTTGTAGCAATTTAGATGAAATAAATGGGCTAAAGGTGATAATCCAGTCACTGTCCAACATTAAAAAGTGTTAAAAGGTCTGGCATTGGTATGCAGAAACCTCAGTCTGCTTAGTATCATGGCAAATGCACCATTTAAAGTCCTTTTTAACCTTTTATTAATGATAGAGCAAAGAAGGAAAAATAGTTAAAGCATTTGAAATGTAAATTACTAAGTAAGGCATTCATTTTAACATTACTTATTCCCTTTCCCTTTAGCTGTAGATTGTTTTTATATGAAAAAGCCCCTTTTTTCACAGTCTAAGGCCTGGTCTACACTTGGGGAGGGTGTCGATCTAAGTTACGCATCTTCAGCTACATGAATAACATAGCTGAAGTTGACATACTTAGACCTACTCACCACGGTGTCTTTGCTGCTGTGAGTGGACTGCTGCCGCTCTGCCGTCTACTCCACCTGTGCCTCTCACAGCAGTGGAGTACAGGAGTCGATGGGAGAGTGCTCGGGGATTGATTTATTGCATCTAGACTAGACATGATAAATCGACCCCTGCTGGATTGATTGCTGCCCGCTGATCTGGTGGGTAGTGTAGATGTACCCTGAGATGGTATCAATGATGGCAATAACTGTAATCTCAGGTGCTGTTTGGGATTCAGCTGGAGCCTGTAAGGGTGACGATATCATCTAGGTTCCTCCCTCTCTGTTCTGTTCTGGTCAGAACCCCATTCAGGATCAGGATGAGGAAGGCCTGGGGTCCCAGGAAATGGTGAGTGTGGCAGTCATGATTGTGTGAAGCTTGCTCCAGTAGCATCCATCTGTTAGACTTATAAATTCATAGACTTTAAAGTCAGAAGGGACTATTAGGATTATCTAGTCTGACCTCCTGCACAATGCAGGCCACAGAATCTCACCCACTAACTCCTGTAACAAACCCCTAACATATGTCTGAGTTATTGAAGCCAGGATGGATAAGGAATGGTGTCCCTAGCCTGTTTGTCATAGGATGGAGATGGATGGCAGGAGAGAGATCACTTGATCATTGCCTGTTAGGTTCACTCCCTCTGGGGCACCTGACATTGGCCACTGTTGGCAGACACATACTGGGCTAGATGGACCTTTGGTCTGACCTGGTATGGCCGTTCTTATGTTCAAATCGTGGTTTAAAGACCTCAAGGTGCAGAGAATCCTCCAGCAAGTGACCCATGCCCCATGCTGCAGAAGAAGGTGAAAAACCTCCAGGGCCTCTGCCAATCTTCCCTGGAGGTAAATTCCTTTCTGACCCCAAATATGGTGATCAGTTAAACCCTGAGCATGTGGGCAAGATTTACCAGCCAGCACCCAGGAAAGAATTCTCTGTAGTAACTCAGATCCCACCCCATCCAACATCCTATCACAGACCATTGGGCATATTTACCTGCTAATAATCAAAGATCAATTAATTGCCAAAATTAGGCTATCCCATCCCCTCCATAAACTTATCAAGCTTAGTCTTAAAGCCAGATATGTCTTTTACCCCCACTGCTCCCCTTGGAAGGCTGTTCCAGATCTTCATTCCTCTAATGGTTAGAAACCTTCATCTAATTTCAAGTCTAAACTTCCTAGTGTCCAGTTTATATCCACTTGTTCTTGTGTCCGCATTGGTATTAAGCTTAAATAATTCCTCTCCCTCCCTGATATTTATCCCTCTGATATATTTATAAAGCGCAATCATATCTCCCTTCAGCCCTCTTTTTGGTTAGGCTAAACAAGCCAAGCTCTTTGAGTCTCCTTTCATAAGACAGGTTTTCCATTCCTCAGATCATCCTAGTAGCCCTTCTCTGTACCTGTTCCAGTTTGAATTCATCCTTCTTAAACACTATTCCAGATGAGGTCTCACCAGTGCCTTGAATAACGGTACTAACGGTACTAACACCTCCTTATCTTTACTGGACATACCTCGCCTGATGCATCTCAAGACTGCATTAGCTTTTTTCACAGCCATATCACGCTGGCAGATCCTAGTCATCCTGTGAACAACCAATACTCCAAGGTCCTTCTCCTCCCATGTTACTTCCAACTGATGTGTCCCCGATTTATAACCAAAATTCTTGTTATTAATCCCTAAATGCATGACCTTTCACTTTTCACTATTAAATTTCATCCTATTACTATTACTCCAGTTTACAAGGTCATCCAGATCTTCCTGTATGATATCCCGCTCCTTCTCTGTATTAGCAATACCTCCCAGCTTTGTGTCATCCTCGAACTTTATTAACACATTCCCGCTTTTTGTGCCAAGGTCAGTAATAAAAAGATTAAATAAGATTAGTCCCAAAACTGATCCCTGAGGAACTCCACTAGTAACCTCCTTCCAGCCTGACAGTTCACCTTTCAGTACGACCCGTTGTGGTCTCCCCTTTAATCAGTTCCTTACCCATCTTTCAATTTTCATATTGATCCCCATCTTTTCCAATGTAACTAATAATTCTCCATGTGGAACCGTGTCAAATGCCTTACTGAAATAGAGGTAAATTAGATCCTCAGCGTTTCCTTTGTCTAAAAAATCTGTTACCTTCTCAAAGAAGGAGATCAGGTTGGTTTGGCATGATGTTAGCAATTCTAAAGTCATACAGTACAACCCCTGAGTTTACTGATTCATTAATAATTCTTGCTAATGGGTTTGCAATTTCATGTGCCAGTTCCTTTAATATTCTTGGATGAAGATTATCTGGGCCCCTCGATTTAGTCCCATTGAGCTGTTCGAGTTTGACTTCTACCTCGGATGTGGTAATATCTACCTCCATATCCTCATTCCCATTTGTCATCCTGCCATTATCCCTAAGCTGCTCATTAGCCTCATTAAAGACTGAGGCAAAGTATTTGTTTAGATATTGGGCCATGCCTAGATTATCCTTAACCTCCACTCCATCTTCAGTGTATAGCGGTCCCACTTCTTTGTTTTCTTCTTATTTTGATGGCTATAGAACCTATTACTATTGGTTTTAATTCCCTTTGCAAGGTCCAACTCTACATGGCTTTTGGCCTTTCTCACTTTATCCCTACATGTTCTGACCTCAATAAGGTAGCCTTCCTTGCTAATCCCTCCCATCTTCCACTCCTTGTAGGCTTTCTGCTTTTTCTTAATCACCTCTCTGAGATGCTTGCTCATCCAGCTTGGTCTACAACTCCTGCCTATGAATATTTTCCCCTTTCTTGGGATGCAGGCTTCTGATAATTTCTGCAACTTTGACTTGAAGTAATTCCAGGGGAGCGGAGCAGGCTGGGGACAGGTCACTCCACTTCCCGCAGGAAGTAGCCAGGCCCTGGGCCCACAGAGGCCTGGGGCAAGCCCCTCCACGGCAGCTTCCTGACCCAGCTCCACTTCTTCCGTCTCCCAGGCTTGCCACACCAGACAGCTGATTGGCACCGCAAGCTTGGGAGGGGAGGAGAGTTACAGAAGGGGTGGCGTGCTCAGGGGAGAAGGCGGGGCGGAGGTGAGCTGGGGCGTGGAGGGGTTCCCCTGCACACACACACCCTCGTTACTTGCGGCAGGCAGCCCTCCTCGTGCCCCAGCTCACCTCCACTCCACCGCCTCCCCTGAGCATGCTTTTTGGCGCCCCCAATCACTTGGTGCCCTGGGCGGCTGCCTAGTTAGCCTCGTGGTTACACCGGCCCTGACTGCCTTGTCGCTGTTGCAGTGTGAAAGACCTCGATTAACAAAGAAACTCACTTATTGTCCATACAGGGGAAACTGTGAAACTGACTGTACATGAAGTACTGACAAATGTAAAAATTAACTAAAAGAAGGAAGAGAAAATAATTCTCTTTAATCCCTTTCATTTATAGTAATTTTAGGCATTACTTGTAACTGTAACAGGTAAAAATGTCAAACAGAAGTGTGATTAAGATGTATCCCTTTTAAGGCTTTTGTCCTACTGTAATAGGCTACATGGAAGACTATCAGTGTTGATCGCTCTGCTAAGAAATACAATCCTGTCTATTTATTAAAATATCAAAATAGAACTAGTTTGTGATGGCTCCATGTTCAGGTCAACTGATATGTTCTGAAGTGCATCACTTGTGGCATGACAGTAAGTTCTTCTGTGTTGTGTATCGCACACAGCACATTGCAACTCAGTAATAACTTTTTAAAAACGCTTTTAAGTTGTAGCAAAAATCAGGTTCTTTTGGTTTAAAATAAACACTCATTTTCTCATTAGAGTATTTTCTTTTTCTTAAAAACAAACCAAAAAAATCTGTTAGGCTTTCTCTTAGATTTTTCTACGTCTCCCATATCTGTAGTAACTAAGTACTGAATAAGTATATTATTAATTATTATTATTTTATTTTGTTAGACACAGGTAGAAGAGTCTCCAGTGCTGTTGTAAAATATTTGGAGGCTTACAGAAATGGTAAAAAGCAACAACTTTCAAAAGCCCTCAAACTTATTTTAAGCTCTTAAATCCAGGGTACCATTAATCATATTTTGGAATATAGTGCTCCACCATCACTATCACGTATTATACCTTAATTTCAAATTAAACACATGAAGAAAATTTTCCTTGATTCCTGTAGCCAATACTTCTGTTTCGCTGCCTGCAATTTGGAAAAAAAGACTGCTTATATTCTACAATATTGTTTTCTCTGATGTTTTTATTTTCACTGGGTCACTGTGAGGCCTCCACTAAAACATTGTTTTGTTCTACAATACAAAGAATACTCCCAAACAATCTAGCCATGACTGGATTGATCTTTTTCTTGGACAATTGCTTACATTAAAAAAAAAGATAGACACAAATATGGACTGAGGCATATCATTTTATGTTCTTAGATTGAAGTAGCATATCCAGTACAAAGCATTGTATATTTTCATTGGGTTAGCTATTTCCTATTTTTTAAAAATTTGCTAAAAAAGCATGCCTTTGTAACAGTACACATGCCATTACATTTTGTGTAGTCAGTGACCTAGTATTTTGTTATATTTATATGTGCAGTAAGAGAAAATCAACAAAGACTAATGCATGGGTTATTTGCTGGAAGGATATTTATGTTCACATTTTTATTGTATCCCTTAGAGTGAACCTTTTGAAATACATGTTTTTTTCCATAGGTTTTTAAGGTGTTTTTTTTTAAGTGAAAATCAGAGTAAATCTGCAGTTCTTTTTGTTGTTGTTCTTTGAACCATTAAAGTACAATGCAGTCCCAGCACGTACGCTGTAGTTTTGATAATGACATGAAAAGTATGGAGAATCAGAGACAACTGACTAAGTGCAGTATTATTTGAAAAACTTTATCACTTCCCCAATAAAAGTCTTTGAACTTTTCCAAAAATATGTGCATTAATAGACTATAACAGCGTTTCCCAAACTTTTTTGGCCATGGAACACTTTTTAGCCTATTATGGAACACTTATAATATTATTTTGTAGTCGTTTGGTTTTCAAATAAAAAATTGCATCATTTATGCTCAAATATATTTTATTTTATAAAACAAAGCAAAAATACAAATTTAAAATAACTTGAACTAACAATTTCTAACTGGAAAGTGCGTATAAAGTAGCAGAAAAATCAAGTGCAAGATTAAAAACAGTGTTCTGCTTTTAAAAACAGTTTTATATATACACAAACACCAAGCAAATTAGATTTTTACTAGGAAAATCTATTTTTATAAACAGAAATAAAAATTTGGATTTAATGGGATTGATGTTTCTGCATTTTTCTATCACAAATTTGCTTAATATTAGGAATAATGCTGGAAAGTTGAATCCTCATGTCAGGCACAGCATCAAGTCTATTCCTATATTTAGTTTTTGTTGCAGTATAATATGAAAATCCCGTCTCACACAAATAAGTTATAGCAAAAGGACGGGGCACTCGAACTGCCTGTTTAGTCACATTAGGGTACTCTTCTATTAGGCTGCTCCAAAAATTGTTCAGCAGAAGATTCTTAAACTTCTGTTTCAAATCAGAGTCAGAAATTAAGTCAATTAGGCTTTCATCATCGTGCGCAGTAAAGCTGACTGGTTTGGCTATAATTAAAAATGGATTTCGAACCCACGCATTACAACCAGTAGTTGTAGGAAAATATTCTAATAAAGAGGCCTGCAAGTCACTCAAGTGCTGTAAAATGGTGCTGGAAGCTTCTTCATGGATTGTAGAATTTATTTCAGTCAGAAATTCATGTACTGTAGGGAAGCAGTCGAAATTATTCTGTTCTACAGAAGAAGCCCAGAATTCCAGTTTCATTTTTAACGATGAAATTTTATCCATTGTAGTAAAAATGGTCACATTCTTTCCTTGCAGCGACAGATTAATTTAATTTTGCAAAAATATTTGCAAGATACGTAAGTCTCATTAGGCATGAGGAATTTGTCAGATAGTCATTAAATTTTCATTCTGAATTATCTGAAATGAAGAATACCAGTAGTTCACTACGAAGCTCAAAAAGCCTCACAAGCACTTTTCCTCTGGATAGCCACCTCAGTTCCGTATGTAAAAGAAGCACTTTGTGCTGACTACGAACTTCCTCACACAAAATTTTAAATAACCTGGATTGAAGTGGTCGAGATTTGACAAAATTGATAATTTGTATTGCTTCATCAAGCACAATTTTCAGATATGCTGGTATTTTTTTTAAGTGCAAGTGCTTGTCTGTGTAGAACACAATGGCTTTTAGTGCTTTTCGGTGCCACACTTATGATTCGTGTTACAGCTCCCTTCATCTTCCTGATCATTGCTTGAGCACCATCAGTACATACATCAATACGTTTTCACCAACTAATTTCATGATTTCTGATAAAATTGTTGATGCAGTTGAATATTTCTTCTCCAGTTGTGTTGCTTTGCAGAGATTCACATAAGAGCAGGTCCTCTGCAATAATATTATTAGATCTATATTGGATAAATACTAGTAGTGCAGCAAGTCCTGAAACGTCAGTGGACTCATCTAGCCGCAGTGAAGACTCATGACAAATTATCAGTCAGCAAACTAGCTCTTTTTCTATGTCATTGGCAACGTCTTTAATATGGCGTGCAACAGTATTATTTGACAACTGTACTGCATCAATTTTTTTATCAGACTGTTCGCTCAACATGCATGTAACAACATCTTTCACACAAGGCTTGATAAGCGTTTCTCCAATAGTGTGAGCTTCTCCGGCAAGTGCTATATGGTAACTTACTCGATAAAATGCCTCTGTTGCACTTTTGTTATCTGTTTTAGCAATTTTAATCATCAAAAGTTTACAATTTCCAAGTGAGTCACACTTCCTCTTGAAAAAACTTATATTTTTGTCTTTGTATTCAGCATGCTTGGTTTCCAAATGCCTGTGAAGTTTAGCAGGAGCCAGTGAACTGTTTGCTAGTATTTTGTTGCACACGATGCACTGTGCATCAGGAACATCTTTATTTCCAACACACGTAAAACCTAAAGACAAATAACCTTCATCATACTTTTGTTCCGGTCTTTTAACACCTGCTTGTTCTTGTTTTTTGATATACTTCGGTGGAAATTCGTTCACCTTGGATAACTCACTGGTACAGATTTTTCGGCAACAAAAGACTGCGACTGTTTATCCTCACTTTGAAGTGTCACAATATTTTGCTTGTTTATTTCGGCCACAGTTGGAGTACCAGAAAAACTTGCTTTTAATTTAGAAGTTCCTTCTTTTAGCCACAAATCCATGGTGATTAGGTTTAGTAACAATATTTAGAAATGCTGATTTTTGTCAAATTTGTTTGTCAGAAATATTTATATTGTTTCAAGCGAGGTTAGTTTAGTTGTGCTTATCGCACGCACAGTAAAGACCCACAGGTTTGAACGTGTTGAGTGAATATGTTATATTCAACATGGCATAAAGAGAATGGTGTGTGCATACCACTGCAGTTTGTGCAGCCTTGAACGGAAGGGGTACAATGTCACTAACTGAAACATGCCTGAAAGGGCTAGGCCTCAATGTGCTTGTGGTCCACGTTCTCTTTACGCCATCATATTCAATACGAGAGCTATCAATAATCAGAAAAAGAGGTTTTTATTAAATTATAGTCATTCAAAAAGAGTTGTAAACTATGCTTCAAATATGCCAAATTTAAAATTAAAAAAAAGTTAAAGACTTTTTTCTAATTATGATTCTTTCACAGAACACCTATTCACATCATGCGGAACACCAGTGTTCTGCGGAACACAGTTTGGGAAACACTGGACTATAAAAATACTCTGATACTGAAACTACCACATATGGTTTTCTTTGAGGGGGTTCTGATATTTAAGAAAAATTAGTTTAGGTAAAATGGGTTGAATAATCTATGCCAAGGATATTAAGATCATAATAATATTGCTACAGCTATTTTAACAAACAACCTCCAAAAACAATTTGTTTCTAAATATTAGAAAACTTTGGGTTTTTTTTTTCAACTAGATTGTTCCTTCAGCAATGTGTTTTTTGTTCTTACCTGATAATAGGAGAAACGTTGCCTCATATTGCTTGCCTTGATGAGATGGATGCAATGGGTAGATAGCTCCTAGATAACTACCATGGCCCCAACAACTCCCTTTTTGAACATATTTAAACATTATTTTCATCTGGAATTTAAATTGAGGGGCATATTGAGTTATGTTAATTAATAGATTTCCACATAGATTAAATTAAAAGTGCTACTCAAGCAATTCTATCTGATTCTTGTGTTTCACCATTGTACAGAGAGTAACCTCCACAGAGACACAGAAGATTTGAATTGCTACACTAGAAAAAAATTAACCTGAGATGCAATAGAAGACATAAAGATCATTTAAATTCATATGTCCTGCCTTATATACCCATTTAAAGCACATAACAGAAGTCTCTACTTTGCAGATGTTAGTCTTCTTCTTCTTCTTCACATGTCCTTGTCCTTGTCATGTTCCAGAACTGTGCACAAGTGATGGCTCTTTCTGTCACTGCAGCGAGGTCCTCCTTAGTACAGGTCTCCCCAAGAACTCAGCAAATGAGCAGGTGCTCCATGGTCTGCACTTCACTGTACTCACTTGCATATGTGTCTTCATAATAGACCCATTTGATCATGTTAGTCTTTCATTTGCCAGTTTGCATGTGCAGACAGTTCAGGCATCACCATGTTGACCAGGCCCACCTGGGAAGGTCCTGCTGGGGTTCCAGGTTGATTTCAGTGTGTCCAACTGTGTGTGGTCTTTCATTCCATAACCTCAGTCATGCCCTGCCAGCTGTTATGACCAGTGTTGTGTCTTTGGATACAAAACACTTTCGCAGTTTAAGGCGTTTGGTTACTCCTGTGACTAGATAGTGGATGCCTTGGGTTTTCCATCTGCCATGTTCTTTCCTTTTGGCCTGCTACCTTCCTCCTGATATCAGGTGGTGCAATGCTAGCCAGTAAGTACAGGCTATCCTTTGGTGTTGGCATTAGACATCCTGTTATTCCACAACAGCTGTCATTTAGAACAGGGTCTAGTTTCTTGGCATGGATGAATTGTTCCCAAAGTGGATATGCATATTCTGCTATGAAGTAGCACAAGGCAGTAGCAGTGGTTTGCAGAGTAGCTGAGTTGGCTCTCCACTTTAAAGTGACTAACTTTAGGAGGATGTTGTTGTGGGTGCTATCTTTGCCATTCATCTTCTCTACATGTGCTTTGAAGGAAGGAAAGTATTCCGTCCAATGTCATCCCCAGGTAGACAGGGTCCGGGTGGTTAGCCAGCGGGATTCCATCCCAGATGATGTTTAGTTTCTGCGTAGCTTCTGGATGGCGTAGTTGAAAGACCATCACCTGCGGGTTGGGTTAGAGTTAAGGTAGTTCTTATTGTAATAAGCTGAGAGGTTGCTCAATGCACATGGCAGTCTAGTCTCGACAGTGGTGAAGTCCTTCTCTTGTGACATGATGGATAGGTTATCAGTGTATATGAAGCTCTTTGTATTTCTCTGTATGGGCTCATCGTTGGTATATATGTTGAAGAGGAGTGGCGCTAGCACACTGCCCTGTGGGAGGCCATTTCATTGTTGTCTCTAGTGGCTCTGATGCATCTGGAGAAGTGAGGTTTTTTCCCACAAAAGCTTATGCCCAAATAAATCTCTTAGTCTTTAAGGTGCTACCAGACTCCTTGTTGTTTTTGTGGATACAGATTAACACGGCTACCCCCTGATACTCCAGTGGCTCTATTTCTTGCATAGTTCTACATAAAAAGATCTGTTCTCCAGAAGAGATTGGATGACTTGAACTAGGTGGAAGACATGCATCATATCATAGGCTTTGGGAAGCAGGTTTTGGTAGCTGACTATGTCGTATGCCATTGATAGGTCTACAAACACAGCACTTGTTATCATCCTCTCAAATCCATCTTCTGTGTGCTGGGTGATAGTTGGTATTTGGCCAGTATAAGACTTTCCTGGTCTAAATCCAGCTTTTTCCTGTATTATATGCTGTGAGATATAAGGTGAGAGGCAACTGAGAATGTGGCATTCATAAAGTTTATAGCAGTGGCATAGGAGTGGTATTGGCCTAAAGTTCTTTGGGTCTGAGCATCCTTCCCTGGCTTCAATAGGGCTATTATGCAGGCTTGTTGACACAATTTATGTATTCTAAGGGTTGATGAGTAATTGTTAGAAAGGTATTGTGATGGGGCAAGGCCAGATGGCTACAGTAAAGTAGTGAGGAACAGGTATGTTAGCCCCAGGCTAAACAAATCCCTGGTACCATGGTAACCAAATGGCAGTTGCTCCAGGTTAATCAAGACACCTGGGGCCAATTAAGATCTTTCTAGAAGGCAGTGGAGATAGCTATATTGATTGGGACACCTAAAGCCAATCAAGGGCTGGCTGGAACTAGTTAAAAGCGTCCCAGGTAGTCAGTGAGGTGCGTGTGTGAGGAGGTGGGAGCAAGAGGCGCAAGGAGCTGAGAGTGAGAGGGTGTGCTGCTGGAGGATTGAGGAGTACAAGCAATATCAGACACCAGGAGGAAGGTCCTGTGGTGAAGATAAAGAAGGTGTTTGGAGGAGGCCATGGGGAAGTAGCCCAGGTTGTTGTAGCTGTCACGGAGCTGTTACAGGAGGCACTATAGACAGCTGCCATCCACGGGGCCCTGGGCTGGAACCCGGAGTAGAGGGCAGGCCCGGGTTCCCCCCCAAACCTCCCAACTCCTGATCAGACACAGGAGGAGTTGACCTAGACTGTGGATTCCACCAGAGGGGAAGATCACTGAGGTGAGCAAATCCGCCAATAAGCGCAGGACCCACTAAAGTAGAGGAGGAACTTTGTCACAGTATCATACCCATAACTTGGTTGCAGGACCAAAGTGCTTAATCTGCTCCGTTCGTATGTGTTTGAGTCCAGCTGCTTTACTGTTCTTCAAGTGACTTATTCTGGCATTGCATTCATTTGATATATGGTGAGCTGAAATGATTTTTTTCCAGGTCAGTTTGCTGTCTGATTAGTATTTTAGGCGGCTTATTCAGAGCTTTTCCATTGAGCAGAAGCTGGTGTGGTGTTACTCTCCTGTCTTCAGGTCATTATTCAGCTTATAAATTGTCAACCATGTTTTCCTACTAGTGTGACTCATGTCTATTCCTTCGATCATCTCTGTTGCCATTCTTCTTGGAGCTTGTTAAGACTGTCCCTGCTGCAGTAGTGTCTTCTGAGAAAGGAAGTGGTTAGTAGTAGAATGGTAAGAACATAAGGCCACCATACTGAATCAGCCAAAAGGTCCATCTACAGTATCCTGTTTTCTGACAGTGGCCAATGCCATGTGCCCCAGAGGAAATAAACAGAATAGGTAATCATCAAGTGATCCATCCCCCACCGCTCATTCCCAACTTCTGGCAAACAGAGGCTAAGGATCCCTGTCCATCCTGGCTAATAGCCACTGATGGACCTATCCTCCATGAACTTATGTGGTTCTTTTTGAACCCTGTTATAGTTTTGGCCTTCACAACATCCTCTGGCATGGAGTTCCACAGGTTGACTGTACATTGTATGAAACAATACTTCCTTTTGTTGGTTTTAAACCTGCAGCCTATTAATTTCATTTGATGACCCCTAGTTCTTGTGTTATGAGAAAGAGTAAATAACACTTCCTTATTTATTTTCTCCTCACCAGTCATAATTTTATAGAACTCTGTCATATCCTCCTTAGTTGTCTCTTTTCCAAAATGAAAAGTCACAGTATTAATAATCTCTCCTCATATGGCAGCTGTTCCATACCCCTAATCATTTTTGTTGCCCTTTTGTGAACCTTTTCCAATTCCAATATATCTTTGAGATGTGGGCATACCATGGATTTATATAGAGGCAATACGATATTTTCTTTCTTCTTATCCATCCCTTTCTTAATGATTCCCAAGATAGCCAATGGTATATCTTTTACTGTATCTAAAAATTTAGGTCTCAATCCTTCAACGAGATCTATTCTTGTGAATCCTTATATTGACATGGAGTTCACTAATTACGATGGGAACTTTTGTGGGCATAAGGTTCCACACATACTGATTGCATTGTCAGTTTGGGATCTTAGATATTTAACAGCTGAAAACTCTCTTAAAATGCTACTACCTAGCTGAATTGCCAACAGTCTACGAGTTAAAAGATTTTTAATTTTCACTTCATTTACAGTAGAACCTCAAAGTTATGAACACCTCGGGAATGGAGGTTGTTTGATTGTAACTCTGAAATGATCATAACTCAGAACAAAATATTGGTTGATCTTTCAGAAGTTTACAGCTGAATATTGACTGTTAAGCTTTGAAACTTTACTATACAGAAGAAAAGTGTTGCTTTTAACCATCTGAATTTAAATGAAACAAGCACAGAAATAGTTTCCTTTCCTTGTCAAATCTTTTTTTAAACTTCCCCTTTATTGTTTTAGTAGTTAATCTTTAACACAGTATCATAGAATCATAGAAGATTGGGGTTGGACGAGCCCTCAGGAGTTCATCTAATCCAACCTCCTGCTCAATGCAGGACTAACATCGCCAATCCTGGCTATAAAAAACCTCTAAGGATGGAGATTCCACTGCCTCCCTAGGTAACCCATTCCGGTGCTTCACCACCCTCCTAGTGAAATAGTTTTTCCTAATATCCAAACTAGACCTCCCCCACTGAAACTTGAGATCATTGCTCCTTGTTCTGTCATCTGCCACAACTGATAACAGCCTAGCTCCATCCTTCTTGGAACCCCCCTTCAGGAAGTTGAAAGCTGTTATCAAATCTCCCCTCACTCTTCTGCAAACTAAATAAGCCCAGTTCCCTCAGCCTCTTCTCATAGGTCATGTGCCCCAACTCCCTAATCATTTTCGTTACCCTCTGCTGGACTATCTCCAATTTGTCCACATCCTTTCTGTAGTGGAGGGACCAAAACTGGATGCACTACTCCAGATGTGGCCTCACCAGTGCCAAATAAAGGGGAATAATCACTTGCCTTGGTCTGCTGGCAATGCTCCTACTAATGCAGCCTGTAGTGGGGCAGTGCCCCACTTTGGTAGAGAAAGGGTTAATAGCAGTCCTTGAAGTGGCTGCGCAGAACACAGCCAATCAGAGAAGGCTTAAAGGCAGCCATTCAGGGCCAGGCTGGGCCCTATATAAAGGCTGCAAAGCTGAAGAGACAAGAGTCGCTCCCTGACCAGCAAGGGAGGCGGACTGGCTCCCAGGGATAGCACCTTAGAGCAGCACTGGGCAGGTTCAGGGGAGCAGAAGGAAAGCTCCAGCCTGATACCTGCCAGGCTGAGGCCCTTGAAAGAAAGGGCTGAGAAGGTGCAAGGGCCAAAGGGAAGTGGCAAAGAGACCGTGAGCAGTAGAGGGGAGAGAAGGATGGTAGGACATGGCTGCTGCCAGAGGGTCCCTGGGCTGGGACCCAGAGTAGTGGGCTGGCCTGGGTCCCCTCCTCCCCCATTACACTGCATCTGGCTGTGGAGTAGCATGGCCCAATACAGACTGTGGCTTGCCCCTGATCCAGGGGCTAGACTTTGGGCTTGCAGTTGGCCACGAGGGCAGGTGCAGACTGAGGACTGTGGATACCCCTGGAAGGGGAGAGAACAGAGTGGAGCACAGCCAGAGGGCTGTGTCCAGAAGAGGACGTCACAAGCCAGGGAGCAATGCTGGTCCCAGACAAACAGCAGAGCAGACAATGGGGGTGAGACACCACCTGCAGAGTGTGCTCCAGAGCTGGACAGAGCTAATTCCCGGAGCAGCCAACAGCAGACACCGCGGTAGTGAGTCTGCAACCTGTTACACAGCCCAATATGCCGTTAGCCTTCTTGGCAACAAGGGCATGCTGTTGACTCATATCCAGCTTCTCATCCACTGTATTCCCCAGTTCCTTTTTTGCAGAACTGCCACTTAGACAGTTGGTCCCCAGTCTGTAGCAGTACATGTGATTCTTCCATCGAAAGTGCAGGACTCTGCACTTTTCCTTGTTGAACCTCATCAGATTTCTTTTGGCCCAATCCTCCAATTTGTCTAGGTCACTCTTGACCCTATCCCTACCCTCCAGCATGTCTACGTCTCCCCTCAAATTAATGTCATCTGCAAACTTGCTGAGGGTGCAATCCATCCCATCATCCAGATCATTAATGAAAATGTTGAACAAAACTGGCTCCGGGACCGACACTTGGGGCACTCTGCTTAACTCTGGCTGTCAACTAGACATCGAGCCATTGATCACTAACTGTTGAGCCCGATGATCTAGCCAGCTTTCTATCAACCTTATAGTCCATTCATCCAATCCAGACTTTTTTAACTTGCTGACAAGAATACTGTGGGAGACCGTATCAGAAGCTTTGCTAAAGTCAAAATATATCATGTCCACCGCTTTCCACATATCACAGAGCCAGTGATCTCATCATAGAAGGCAATCAGGTTGGTCAGGCATGACTTGCCCTTGGTGAATCCATGTTGACTGTTCCTGATCACCTTCCTCTCCTCCAAGTGCTTCAAAATGGATTCCTTGAGGACCTACTCCATGGTTTTTCCGGGGACTGAGGTGAGGCTGACCAGTCTGTAGTGCCCTGGACTCTCCTCCTTCCCTTTTTTTAAAGATGGGCACTATATTTGCCCTTTTCTAGTCATCTGGGACCTCCCCCAATTGCCAAAAATTTTCAAAGATAATGGCTAGTGGCTCTGCAATCACATCCACCAACTCTCTCAGCATCCTCGGATGCATGAAGTCTGGCCCCATGGACTTGTGCATGTCCAGCTTTTCTAAATAGTCCTTAACCTGTTATTTCACCACTAAGGGCTGCTCACCTCTTCCCCATACTGTGCTGCCCAGTGCAGCAGTCTGAGAGCTGACCTTGTCTGTGAAGACTGAGGCAAAAAAAGCATTGAGTACTTCAGCTTTTTCCACATCATCTGTCACTAGATTGCCTCCCACATTCAGTAAGGGTCCCATGCTTTCCCTGACCTTCTTATTGCTGACATACCTGTAGAAATACTTCTGGTTACCCTTCACATCCCTTGCTATCTGCAACTCCAGTTGTGCTTTCGTCTTCCTGATTACACCCCTGCATGCTCGAGTAATTTTTCCCCCACTAGTCATATGTCTAAGTTTTCACTTCTTGTAAACTTCCTTTTTTCTCTGTTAAGCCAAGCTGGTTGCCTGCCATATTTGCTATCTTTCTGCACATGGTTTGTTTCTGCGCCCTCAATAAGGCTTCTTTAAAATACAGCCAGCTCTCCTGGACTCCTTTCCCCCTCATATTGGCCTCTCAAAGGATCCTGCCCATCAGTTTCCTGAGGGAGTCAAAGTCTTCTTTTCTGAAGTTCGTATTCTGCTGCTGTCCTTTCTTCCTTTTGTCAGGATCCTGAACTCGAACATCTCATGGTCACTGTTGCCCAGGTTGCCACCCACTTCTACTTCCCCTACCAATTCTTCCCTGTTTGTGAGCAGCAGATCAAGAGGAACATGGCCCCTAGTTGGTTCCTCCAGCAGTCCAGGAAATTGTCCCCAACACTCTCCAAAAACTTCCTGGATTGTCTGTGCACTGCTGTATTGCTCTCCAAGCAGTCTGTGTGATTGAAGTCCCCTATGAGAACCAGGGCCTGTGATCTGGAAACTTCTGTTAGTTGTCCAAAGAAAGCCTTGTTTACCTCATCCTCCTGGTCTGGTGGTCTATAGCAGATGCCCACTATGACATCACCCTTGTTGCTCTCGCCTCTAAACTTAACTCAAAGACTCTCAACAGGTTTTTCTCCAGTTTCATACTGGAGTTCTGAGCAATCATACTGCTCTCTTACATACAGTGCAATTCCGCCACCTTTTCTCCCCCGTCTGTCCTTCCAGAACAGCTTATACCGATCCATGACAGTTCTCCAGTCATGTGAGTTACCCCACCAAGTCTCTGTTATTTCAATCACATCACAGTTCCTTGACTATGCCAGGATTTCCAATTCTTCCTGCTTGTTTCCCAGGCTTCTTGAGTTCATGTACAGGCACCTCAGATAACTAGCCAATTGCCCCACTTTCTCAGTATGAATTAGGAGGCCTCCCCTGTTGCACCCAGCTCCTTGTGTTTCCTCCCAGTATCCCACTTCCCCACTTATCTCAGGGCTTAGATCTCCATCCTGTACTGCACTGTGTGTGTTTTTTTTGTCTCTGCTGATCCCTGATTGTGTATTTCCCATTCCAAATGAGATGTGTGGTTGACCAGTCAGTTTGTAACTCTGGTGTTCGTAACTCTGAGGTTCTGCGGTATAGGGATAATTACCCATTGGTCTCAGCCTGTTTTCATCTCCCTGTCATACCTCTTGTGATATACTGAAAATCTGGCAATATCTTTGATTGTTTCTGGATTTACAAAAAGGGTTATGCCTACTTGGACATCTAAACACTTCTAAAAATCTGGCTCCCCACATAAGCTAAATGTAAGGCTTGTTGAAAAAAGGGACAAGAGAGAGGCAGGGCCTTTACACATGGATATTTTTCTTGGCTCTGTGATTCTCCACTAAGGGCTGGAATCTTGGTATAGCAAAGGATTCATCAATAGATTAGCCTTACTCATTTTAAAAAAAAAGTATCATGATAATTGCATAGAAAAGCATTAGATATCTTGGAAGCTGAATATCTTTAACAATTGTCACTGTAGCAGTGATCCTAGAGAATGTGTTCAGAGATAAAGTGGGTTAAATTAAGCTGTGGTGTAACTCCACTATATTGTTTTGAATTGAATTATACCTATGGTGACCAGATGTCCCGATTTTATAGAGACAGTTCCAATATTTAGGCGCCTATTATTCCCCATCTCTTGTCTCGATTTTTCACACTGGCTGTTTGGTCACTCTAATTATACCAGAGTTATATTTGCCCCAGTATCTTTAATTTTCAGTCTGCTTTTACTTCCAGCAACAAAGTCAACTAAACTGGAAGTTCTAGTAAGGAGGGCAAAGAATCCAGTGATCCATGAAATAATTATTTCCAATTCACTCAGTTTTTGCTGTTGAAAAAATAATCCCAGTTTCTTTAAAATTTAAAGAGATTATGTCTCCTGGATGTTTTCTGTTTGGTTCTATGAACAAGTCTTAATACGTCCCTTGAAAGTATTTGGTTAGTTCTTATGTCAGCATGTTTTACATTACCAAATACCGGAATGTGAGATATTTTCTCTCAAGAGAACTGTGTGACACCTTCAAGGTTGTGTTCAGGGTAGTGGCTCGTTTGCAATCCAGGCACATGACACAAGAACAGAGATTACTTGCTATATTAATAAAGGAGAAAATCTTTAACAATATATTGAGACATTAATCATATTAACCATATACTTAGCAGTGCAAGATCAACTGCATTACATTTCCCCCCTGCCTCCCTAGTTTTTATGTTACCTAACATTGAGTGTTTCACAAGAGAGTGATAATTCAGGCAATTTTAATAGTATTTGACCATTGGAGGATTTTTGCAGTAAGAAAATTAATTATACCATAGCTAATGTTTTTTCAGGAGACGTTTTACTAAAAACAATAATTTCAGTTAGATTTCAGAGCTCCTGACAGTGATTTGCCTTGGTTTGCTAGGCAGGATCTCAACTGGTTTTTGAAAGGCCCCAACAAGAACAGCATCCAGCCCCCAGAGATACAAATAATGAATTTAAAATACCTTACCTGTTGAAAGTAATCTTTTAAAAATAATAGTTTTCCCAGACCTGTAGGAGGAAATAGTTGTTAAATATATTTCTTTTTTGAACGTTTTCTACATTTTTTTCATATGAATGTTGTGAGTACACTATATTTGCTTCCTCAGAGGGTTTTCCTAGTAGAATCTCAATAATTCTTATTATTTAATAAATAATAATTATCATAATTTGCCAAAAGACACACCTAAAATGTTCACAAACAATAACAAAAGAAAACAAATGAAAAAATATCTACTTGGGGAAGTGTCCCTGGGGTAAACAGGTGTCTGGTTTTCAACCGGAACACCCGGTCGAAAAGGGATCCTGGTGGCTCCGGTCAGCACTGCTGACTGGACCATTGACTGTTCGGTTGGCAGCACTGCACAGCGGGATTGGCAGGCTCTCTGCTAGCCTCCACGCAGCCCCCGGGAAGCAGGCAGCATGTCCCTGCTCCAGCTCCTATGCGTGGGAGTAGCCAGGGTGCTCCACACACTGCCCCCAGCCCAAGTTCCACCCCTGCAGCTCCTATTGGCCGGGAACCACAGCCAATGGGAGCTGTGGTGAAGGAGCCTGCAGACAGGACAGCGCACAGAGCTGTGTGGCCATGCATCTGCATAGGAGCCAGAAGGAGGATATGCTGCTGCTTCCAGGAGCTGCCTGAGGTAAGTGCCATCCGGAGCCTGCACCCCTGACCCCCTTCCGGGCCCCAGCCCTGATCCCCCTCCCACCTTCTGAACCCCTTGATCCCAGCCCGGAGCCCCCTCCTGCACCCAAAATCCCTCATGCCTGGCCCCACATCAGAGCCTGCACCCCTAGCTGGAGCCTGCACCCCAAACCCCTGCCCCAGCCTGGAGCCCCCTATCACACCCTGAACCCTTCATTTGTAGCCCTACCCTGGAACCCGCACCCCCAGCCCAGAGCCCGAGCCCATGCCCCTGCCTCAGCCCCCTCCCATTTCCAAACCCCTTGACTCCACCCCCAAGCCTGGAGCCCCCTCCTGTACCCCAAACCCCAAGGAGGAGTGGGACGGGGCGGGGCAAGGTGTTTGGTTTTGTGCGAGTGGAAAGTTGGCAACCCTACTTTTCCCTTCTTTGCATTATGCAATTAAATATAAAATAAAGATTTTATCCTTCACCAAGGAGCCACTCCCTCTTTCTCCATTCCAATACTCAAGGGAAATTAAAGGTAACACAAATGGCATTGTAAATTACACTGGTGAGTCAGTGGAAGTGTAAATTGGTATAACTTACATACCAAGGCCTTGTCTAAGTTAGGCATTCTGTAGGCATAATTGAAACATCCTCATATGTCTCTAAGGCCTGGTCTACACTACGCGTTTATACCGAATTTAGCAGCATTAAACCGATGTAACCCTGCACCCATCCACACAATGAAGCCCTTTATATCGAGATAAAGGGCTCTTAAAACCAATTTCTGTACTCCTCCCCGACGAGGGGAGTAGCGCTGAAATCGGTATTACCATTTCGGATTATAGTTAGTGTGGCCGCAATTTGACGGTATTGGCCTCCGGGCGGTATCCCACAGTGCACCATTGTGACCGCTCTGGAAAGCCATCTGAACTCATATGCACTGGCCAGGTAGACAGGAAAAGCCCCGTGAACTTTTGAATTTCATTTCCTGTTTGCCCAGCGTGGAGTGCTGATCAGCACAGGTGGCCATGCAGTCCCAAATCCAAAAAGAGCTCCAGCATGGACCGTATGGGAGATACTGTATCCGATTGCTGTATGGGGAGACAAATTTGTTCTATCAGAACTCCGTTCCAGAAGATGAAATGACAAAGCATTTGAAAAAATCTCCAGGCTATGATAGACAGAGGCCACAGCAGGGACTCAACACAGTGCTGTGTGACAAGCGTAATGGAAAACCAGAGAATCAAATGGATGCTCATGGAGGGAGGGACGGGGGACTGAGGACTCAAGCTATCCCACAGTTCCTGCAGTCTCTGAAAAGCATTTGCATTCTTGGCTGAGCTCCCAATCCCTGAAGGGTCAAAAACATTGTTGCCAGTGGTTCAGGGAATATGTCATCAATTTACCCCCCCTACCCCCCCAAAGAAAAGGGGAAAAAAATCGTTTCTCGCCTCTTTTCAATGTCCCCGTATGTCTACTGGATGCTGCTGGTAGACGGGGTGCTGCAGTGCTAAACAACAGCATCCTCTGCCCTCCCCTCCCCAGTGGCAGATGGTACGGTACAATATGACTGATAGCCGTCCTCGTCATCATCCTGTGAGTGCTCCTGGCTGGCCTTGGTGAGGTCGGCCGGGGGCGCCTGGGCAAAAATGAGAATGACTCCTGCTCATTCCCTTCTTTAAGCTTTGTGTCCTGGAGATTCAGTCCTGGCAGATGGTGCAATAGGGCTGGTAACCATCCTCATCATAGCAGCTGGAGGCTGAGCTCCCTCCCCCCCCTTTCATGTCTAATGGAGATTCTGGACTATCGTAGCAGCAGGAGGCTGTGCTCCTCTCCCCCGCACCCGTTAAGGAGTAATGGAGATGTCCTTCCTGGAATATCATAGCAGCTGGTGGCTGCTTCCCCCTCATTTTATCTCACTAAAAAGTCATTGTTTCTTATTCCTGCATTCTTTATTACTTCATCACACAAATGGGGGGATAACTGCCACGGTAGCCCAGGAGGGCTGTGGGAGGAGGGAAGCAACAGGTGGGGTTATTGCAGGGGCACCCCCTAGAATGGCATGCAGCTCATCATTTCTACAGGATATCTGGGGCTCTGATCCGGAGCGGCTGTGGTCTCTGGTTCTCTAGTACACTTGTCCTATATTCTAGGCAGGACTGACTCTATTTTTAGACAAAACATAAAGAAGAGAATGACCTGGGAAGTCATTCCCATTTTTGTCCATGCACCCCTGGCCGACCTTAGCGAGGTCAGCCAGGAGCACCCATGACAGCAGCAGACGGTACAATATGACTGATAACCGTCATTGCCAATTTCCAAAGCAGCAGATGGTGCAATAGGGCTGGTAACCGTCTCTGCTACCTTGCAAAGGCAAATGAATGCTGCTGTGTAGCACTGCAGTACCGCGTCTGTCAACAGCATCCAGTATAAATATGGTGACAGTGAAAAAAGGCTAAACGGGCTCCATGGTTACCATGCTATGGCGTCTGCCAGGGCAATCCAGAGAAAAAGGGCGCGAAATGATTGTCTGCTGTTGCTTTCATGGAGGAAGGATTGAGTGACGACATTCACCCAGAATCACCCGCGACACTGTTTTTGCTCCATCATGCATTGTGATCTCAACCCAGAATTCCAATGAGCGGGGGAGACTGCGGGAACTATGGGATAGCTATGGGATAGCTACCCACAGTGCAACGCTCTGGAAATCGACACTAGCCTTGGTACATGGACACACACTACCAGATTAATATGCTTAGTGTGGCCACGTGCACTCGACTTTATACAATCTGTTTTAAAAAACCGGTTTCTGTAAAATCAGAATAATCCCGTAGTGTAGACATACCCTAATACACTATGCTTCTATATGCTAAGTTAATATCAGTGGTACATAAGTGTTCACATGACTGTTGGGATTTCACTTGTGGTACAAGGCTAACTACCCTGTCGTTCAACATTGTCAATTTGCACTAGTGTAATAATAGCGTGTATAGCAAACTGACATAGTAGCTGTTTCAGTTTAATGGGTCTCTCAGTGCACCAGTCTGTCCTGCAGTGGCCTCACTGGTTGATTTTCTGTACTCTACTGACCATCATCTGCCATCAAGTACTCTGGGAGCCTCCACCTATACAAACTGTGCCTCTTAAATCTCACTGTGTGCATTGTCTCCGCTTCTGTGCGATCCCTATGTTTCGGTGCTAGCCTCCCATGCTGGTTTTGGATCATAACTCAGGAGAAGCCTCAATGCGCCTGGCTTGGTGAAGAGATAAAATCCAATATATACTGCTTCATAACTGAGTATCTTAGAAGCTGGCCTCTCCCAGGGTATCATGGCCACTGTGAAAGAGTCCCAGGAGAAGATAAAGATTTTCACGCTGTGTTTTACTGCAAAGATGCTCTGATGAAAGGAGGAAAGCTTTCTCCTTTTCTGAAAATTTAAAGCTGATTCATGGCACACAGGAGCTGGATTTAATTGTGGACAGCACTACAGCACTCTACACTATGTTGTTGAGAGATCAGGAGGGAGGAAGATGTCACAGCTGGGTACTAGGAGAAAAATTGAGTATGTGCTGAGATTATGCCATGATCACAAGACACCTTCTCAAGTAGATGGCACAGAAAGGGGATGTGAGAAGTTCAGAAAGAGGAGGACTAAGGAGATGTGCTGTCCCTCTACATGAGGTATGTTGCTTTTTATTGTTTTTGCAGATTTCAGCTTTTTCTGCACATATATATTGCTTTGTATTGTCATCACTTTTGTTGTTTTGTTAAATATGCAAGTGCATCCTTACAAGAAGGTGGAGATGCTATCCACTTCCTCTACTGACTTCACCATTGTAGCATACATGGCAGCATTTCCCCCACATATTCACAGCTTGTTTTGTAAGATTGATTGGATGAGTTGTGCTAAATGATCAGCCTCAATATGTTGACAAAAAGGGTAAATGTAAGTGTTTGTAAAAGTGAGAACAACACAGAAGCATTTAAAATGTCAGGATATATATTTATTTCAATAAGGTTGATTTGTAGATTATGTTGTTTGAGACAGTCCATAGGCTGCTGTCAGCAACCAGACCAGGACACCTGTCTAGTGCAATCACCTTTCATTTTGCATTCTGTTAATCTCATGAAACGTGTAATAGCCACCTATTTAGCAACAAGCAGAGGAAACAGGGACAGGGGCGGTGAGGACCATGGATCTGTCCAAGCTCCCTTCTGTCAGCCTGCAGGTCTAGGACAGTAATATCATGGACTAATGTGCCCTCAGTGTTTAGAGGTATTCTCTGGTTAAATTAGAGCTCCCATTTGGCAATTAAATTGGGTGATCAAATTTCCTTTCTCCATGTCCCCATTGAAATTCACTTGTGACTCTTCACCTCCTGAGATCATTTCTTGTTAAAAGCAGCTATAGAGAAAACATATTGGTCTTTCGCCCATTCAGTCTAAGGCCTGGTCTACACTGCGCAGGACGGAGGGAAGGGAATTGATCTAAGTTATGGAACTTAAGCTATGTGAATAACATAGCTGAAGTCGACGTTCTTAGATCTACTTACTGCGGTGTCTTCACTGTGGTAAGTCGACAGCTGATGCTCTCCCGTTGACTCTGCCTGTGCCTCTCGCCCTGGCGGAATACCAGAGTTGACGGGAGAGCACTTGGTGGTCGATTTATTGCGTCTAGACTAGACATGATAAATGGACCCCCACTGGATTGATCGCTGCCTGTCAATCCAGCGGGTAATGTAGACAAGCCCTAAGAGAGTCATTCCTTCCTTACTCATCTGAGAAAAGCTGTTTTGGCCTGCAGTAAGTAAACATGGTACTACCACATTTCCAAACTCTTAACACTTCACATCTTCCCAATCACCAAACTCCATAAGGGGAATTAATGACAATGAAATAGAGAAAGTAGGTGATAATGCCCTTGTTATCTTGAATCCTTCATCACACCACCTTCCTAAAAGTAGTTGGAATTCAAAAGTGAACATAAAATAAATTTTACTGTATTATTTGCTATTCCAGGTGTGGGTAATGCATTCATACCTCTTGCTAAACCTGTTCTTCTTTCTCAGTTCACAGCCCATTGCTACAACAATGGCTAGAGTCAAGAAATACCAGCCTATCTCAGACCAGGTAATTAAATGGGCATTCAGAAGCTCAAGTGGCAGAATGACCAATATCCATGCCAAGAAGAGGAGAACAAGGGCAAAATCATTCTTGAGTTTAAGACTACAAAAGGGGTTAGTGACAGCCTATCAGAAGGGGAGCAAGATACAAAAGTTTGAGGAGAAACAAAAGGCTTTGTTTGAACACCAGAAGAAATTCAAGTTTGAGGACAGCAATGGATGCCACGATGGAGCAAATCGTCATGAGAGGGAAACGTGTTTTTTGTAGCAGAAGTTCTACAGTGAGCTCTTCAGAGAATATATACAGACATCAAGACAAACTAGAGGACCCCAGCCTGTCCCTGCACAAGTTGATGCACATATGCAGCATGTATCAGCTTCTGAATTCAGTACCATGGCACAGGCCAATAGCAGTGCATACGACACCCTCTGGTTTTCACCTGTTTCCTTCTAAGGGGCATAATCATGGAACTCCACCCCAGACTTACAGAGAATGGAAATCAGGAATCCACACAGCATTTCTTTCCCATGGTGCCTAGCCCTAGCGGCAGACCATGTTTTATTTTTGTTTGTGATTTTCTTGCAATGTTTTGTTCTGATCACTTTATTATTTATTGAAGATGTTCTGCATACTTTATATTAAAGAAAGTTGGTTCTCAGCCTTTGTCTTATCAACATGTCAATAAGCAGATTTTATTAACCCCAAGCATCTCCTCATTAAATTATATTCAGCATCTGATTACTTTAGTCTTCACTACTCCATAAGCTTCCTTATGCAATTGTTATATAATCAAATTACTACTGAATATCCATGTTTAATCCTGCCACCTGCAAATAAAACAATCCTAAATAACAATAACCATGAATATATTATAGTCTGGTACATTTATAGGTGCCCCTCTTTGTCCCCTCACATTCCCCTGCATTTACAAATAAACTGCATAGTATTTCTGAATAGATCTACATACATGGTGCTAGTGGCATTTAAAGTATCAGGCTCCTCTGCTTGTCTCTCTGGCTGTTCATAATTTGTATCAAGTTCTCTGACTTCCACAGTCTTTAAAACACCTTACCCTTTCTTTCATGAATGTTGTGTCGACTATAACCAGGAGATATTGTGATAACCTTATGTGGATTGCACTGTCGTGTGTCAGCAGGTCCTGCCACATTTCTACAATTGTCTTGCCACTTCCTTTTCCCTTGTGAGTGGAGCTCACATCCCTGCCAGTCTGGCACTGAAACTTCAGGCCCAGCTCCCTATATAGAAAAGGTTTCCTTCCTCATCCAGAACTTCTGCAGCCACTGTTACTTTTACAAGGTCTTGAGAACAATAAAGGCCCACGAATGTGGGGCTGAAGTCTTGACTCAAAAATGACATTTGTCAAGGTTTTTTCCCCACTTTGAACTTTAGAGTACAAGAAGTGGGGACCTGCATGAACACTTCTAAGCTTAATTACTAGCTTAGGTCTGGTACACTGCCACCAGTCAGAATTTAGTGTCTGGCACACTTTCTGTTCCCCCAAAGCCTTCCCTGGGGAACCCAGACCCAAACCCCTTGGGTCTTAAAACAAGGATAAATTAACCATCCCCCTCCTTTTCCCCCCAGACTTTCCCCTCCCTGGGTTGCCTTGAGAGGCTTCACACAGACCCAAACTCCTTGGATCTTAAAACAAAGAGGAATTAACCATCCCTTCTTTCCCCCCACCAATCCCTGGTGAGTTCAGACCCAATCCCTTGGATCTTAAAACAAGGAAAAATCAATCAGGTTCTTAAAAAGAAAGCTTTTAATTAAAGAAAGAAAAAGTAAAAATTATCTCTGTAAAATCAGGATGGAAAATGCTTTACAGGGTACTCAGATTCACATAGACCAGAGGGACCCCCCCACAGCCTTAGATTCAAAGTTACAGCAAACAGAGGTAAAAATCCTTCCAGCAAAAAGAAACCTTTACAAGTTGAGAAAACAAACATAAGACTAATCCGCCTTGCCTGGCTATTACTTACAATTTTGAAACATGAGAGACTGATTTAGAAAGATTGGGAGAGCCTGGAATGATGTCCCGTCCCTCTCAGTCCTGAGAGCGAACAATGAACAAAACAAAAAGCACAAACAAAGACTTCCCTCCACCAAGATTTGAAAGTATCTTGTCCCCCTATTGGTCCTCTGGTCAGGTGTCAGCCAGGTTTACTGAGCTTCTTAACCCTTTACAGGTAGAAGAGACATTAACCCTTAACCATCTGTTTATGACAACATTGCACCAAGCAAATGTCCTTTTCAGGTAATTCATGGAGGCAATAGAGTGGGCAACAGAGCTCCTCACTGGACTTGCAGCACAAATTCCATTTACTGATGGTCTTTGTCTCTGGCTTTCCAGCTGCATACCTGGAACAGCCTCTATTGCCTATGATCCTGGGCCTTTAATAGCACTAGGTAAATAATTTTCAGGAGCTGCAGCAAAAAATTGGGTCTCTGAGCTATGAGCAACCTGATTGTTTTGGTTGGTTGCCATTGTGTTGCAAAACTATGTGTATATCCTAATGACTTAATGAGAGTTTGATGTCTTTTCTCACATTTCCCTAGAACTGCTTTCAAAATTCCCACAAGTCACTGTTGCAAGGAAGTGTACTTTGAGCTGGATGATAAGTATACAGAAAGCAGTACAACTTGGATGCTTGACAAGAGTGCTATGCGTGGACATGAGATAGTACTGCACTCAAAACAGGATGGTTAGTCTGGAGGCACTGTACTGCTGTTATTTATACTGATGCAGTCTGACTAATTCACTTACTAATGGTACCATCTCTAGCATAGATGCTCCCTGACAGGGCAGAAGGGTAAGATTGTCCTAGAAAAAGCAACCAGCAAGAAAATATAAGATAAAGCAGAGGCCCATTCAATTACTTCAATGTAACACAGTCTAAATGAGTGAGAAAGAAGGGAAGGTAACTATTCTTGAACAGAGAGTCTGTATTGTCTTCGTATATTTCCTTCCACAAATGCCTTGTTACAAAGAGATAATTACTGGTTCTCTTTGCTGGCAAACAGATCTGTTTCCTATTCTCCCCATACCTCTACCAGTTCCTGGAAAATATCTAGATTCAGACCTATGGTTTTGCATATATAGCTATTGTTAACATAATTGTTAACATAATCTGCCACCACATTCTTTCTGCCTTGGATATGCCCTGCTTACAAATACAGATTCTTGATCATAATTCTTTGGATATTTGCACTGATAGATTTCTCATCTGTGCAGACCTGGATTTTTCTTTCTTGTTCTAATAAGGTCTGTATACTCTACTAGAGCCTTTCAGAAGCCACATATGAATCATCTGTAGAATGCTGAAAGCTGATAATGGCTTCCAAATTATTAATGCTGATTAGTTTATACTCTATTTCTCTCCACTGCAGACCAATAACCTTATTTGAATTGTCCATTTAGAGATGCTCTCCAACACATCCTTGGAAAGCTGTGTCCAAAACAATGGGTGGTGAAAGTGGCAGAAAAGAATGAAGCTGAAGAAGTATCATTAATGACCTCCAGCACAGTAGATATTCTCCAGTTCACTTCTGTTAGACTAACCTTGTGATCCCAATTTTTCTGTTTATTTCTCTCCTGTGGCAGACATGCTTGCAGTGCAAGTAATAAAAGTTGTCATCCAAAATATAGGTAGTTGTTATAGCCCCTCTCCTAAGATTTTATCTAACTTTTATTACGTGTCTGTTTCTGTGGTCATGATTTTTTGACAAAGCTATCATTTTTCCTCTCTTTCATGAGGGAAATTCTGTTCCTGTGTAAACCAAATTGATAATTAATCTTCAAAATTCAAACTCTCTAAGCAGCATTGATTTTTCTTGATTTACCACAAGCCCTAAAGCTGTAAGGAAGTAGCCGACTACCTTGTAATGGAAAGATAAGCGTTCTTGAGACTATGCTATTAATAGCATATCAGCTAAATAAACCAGTAATCTAATTCCATTGCTTGGGGAGACATCACCCTCATGATTAAGGTAAACAACATTGGTTCCACTGATAGGCCACATATAATTAATTTAATTTGATACTTCTTCCCCTCCCAGCAAAGTCTCAGCTATATCTTTACCTGTCATGCATTGGTACACTTGGTTATGCATTTAAAAAAAATGTGTAGTCATTAATTATTCTTTGCAGGCTGCAACCTTCAAATCTTTCAAGCTATCCATTCTGAATGTTTTAATTCTTTACAACGCATTTAAATTATTAAAAATCAACATGGATGCACACTCCCCTGAGACTTTCTTTACTGTAAAGAGGATGTTTCAACAGATTCCTGTTACCCACTTTCTGCTTCTTCTGTCAACTCAAACATCCCAGACTTCACATGGTCTTTTATCTCCTCTCTCAAAGTTGACCTGAACTCCTTGTCTAATGAAACATCCAGAGACTCTCATACTTGAAAAGTGCTTCCATGAAATATACATTTAGCCTGTCTTGATGCCTAGGGTAACAATGTATATAGTGACTCTAATTTCTTCTAAATGATTACACCTTCCAGAAATATGCTAGTAGTTGTGCTGATGTAGTACTACTAGTATTTTAAAAGCTGTTATCAGCATCTTCACAAAGTGTTTTAACACATCTCTTTCCTTATCAGAATGCATCATTTTCTGTTAACTGATGGCTCACTTTCTACTGGGAGACTGAATTATGGCCAGTGGTTCTACACATTCTACTCCACTTTCATTTGGTAATTTGGTGTTGTGTAAGATACACCACTGAACAATTGTAACCCGTGTTTTTCCCCCAGCTGGCATTTGGGCTTCTGGATGGCCTCGGTTGTCTTCTTTGATTAGTTCTGAGAACATTTCTAGAGGATAAATAAATACTCAAGTGTCCCACTCTTTGTCCCCCAACAGTTCCTACACAATCACCAGCTGAACAGGCCAACTCGCATCCTTCAGATAGGCACAAATCATGCAGTGGTGATGCCTCAAATTCCCCCACTATTTTTCATCCAAAATATGACATTAGAATTAGAATATCAGATTCAAATAGCTGGGAATCTGGATTGGAAATGTACTATCTACTTCCTCCTCCTCTTACTGTGCATCTTTCAATATTCACAGTTCAACTTGTCTTCTACTTTCCTTCTTTAGTGTTGTTCATCTTGCTAGTACTCCTGTCAATTTACTGAATAGCAGATGTAAATCTTGCACCATAACAAATTATAATAATAAAAACTACTTTTTAGTTCCATAATGCCTTTCATCCAAGACTCTGAAAGCCGTTACAAATATTAATAAATTGTCCCTAAGAATAGCTCTGAGTGAGGTAGATCAAGCATTAGCTCTACTTTACAGATGGAGAAATTGAGACACAGAGGGCTTTCAGTAATTTGCCTTAGTTCATAGAAGAAATGACTGAGAACAAAGAATAGATCCCAGCTATTCTAATACCCATTCTTGGGATTTAGCCACAAGCTCATCCTGCATATCCTGACTTTGGTTGATTATGAAAAATCCAGTCTGTCAGATAATATGTTTGTGACAGGGTTGTGAAGAAGGAATTAATTTTTATATATTGTGCATGCTGTTTA
This sequence comes from Gopherus flavomarginatus, assembly GCF_025201925.1. Taxonomy (NCBI): domain Eukaryota; kingdom Metazoa; phylum Chordata; order Testudines; family Testudinidae; genus Gopherus; species Gopherus flavomarginatus. Next base: position 264,787,511 of record NC_066618.1, read on the forward strand.
TAATTACTCATATGTACAAAAAAGTTTACAAAATGTGTATTCTGTACTCCTACTGTATAAGATCCAGGTCAATCCTTTTTAGTTTAGGCTGGGTTGAGGAATATTGAACCTCCCCCACTCAACACCCGCAGAACACCAAAACATCAGATTACACATTCTCCTTGGTTTTATACATGCAATAATTCAGCTCCCTTTATGCTCTGAATAGTGTACTTGTGGCTTTACTCATTCTTTCATTCTTAACTGTTCCTATTATAAATATAAACCCACTTCAACTTTTCTTAGTTGTGTTCACATCATACTATCATATGTAGCTACACCTTTTGGTTATGTGTCTTATCTTGTGAAAAGTCTGGGTTTAGAGTACTGTGAAGCAAAGCGGACTATGGTTCAAGTGAGAGGAGAATCATATCCTAATAAGAGGTATCTTAGCTTATTAGACATCATTTGATTTATGATTGTGGAAGTAGTTCTTTACATTTTTGTTTTGGCTTGTCAGTTTTTTAACTGTGAAAACTTTCTTGCAACAATGGATTATTTCTTTAGAGCAGCGTTTCCCAAATTTGGGGTGCCGCTTGTGTAGGGAAAGCCCCTGGCGGGCTGGGCTGGTTTGTTTACCTGCCCCGTCCACAAGTCTGGCCGATCACGGCTCCCAATGGCCGCGGTTCACTGCTCCGGGCCAATGGGAGCTACTGGAAGTGGCACAGGCCGAGGGACGTACAGACTGCCGCTTCCAGCAGCTCCTATTGGCCTGGAGCAATGAACTGCGGCCAGTGGGAGCCATAGTCGGCTGGACCTACGGATGGGGAAGGTAAACAAACCGACCTGGCCTGCCAGGGGCTTTCCCTACACAAGCGGCATCCCAAGTTTGGAAAACACTGCTTTAGAGGGACAGTTACCCTCTTCACCAAAATTAAAATGCTTCAAAATGTTGAGAAAAATCTACATGCTAAATGGTTCTGGTGGTAAGCTAACTAAACACTTTTTACCTTTCAGGTTGAAAATTAGCTGCAATATATATGATGATATACTTCCCCTTATATCTGAGAACCGAACTGAGCCATGAGAATGTCATCTCTTCATGCTCCTTGTCCTCACCACTCTCTCATCCAAGGTGGGGAGAGTCTAAGTTGTTTCTGAATCTGAGTTTTCCCATGAGATATCACATTGTCATGGCTAGTATATTTTCTAAATCACGTTTAAACTGCGAGGTGGTGCTTTCAATCCACAAATTCTATTAAAGATTGAGTCTGCTTTTAGTAGACAGAGGGAGCCTTAATTATGAAATAAGAAGAAGAAATTGGAATGGGTCAGAGTACTTGTTCAGAAAGTACTGCAGAACTCTTTATTTTAATGCAAACGAGGGTAACCATGTGTTTGCTTTATATTCTTGTCACATTCCCATCTGCTTTTGAAGGTATGTTCTGATGCTTACCAGTTGCTAGAAAGAAATACTAACATTCATTTTTCAAATGGGTGAATATAGCAAAAATAATGTAAAGTGAATATTTTCAGTTGTATAATATGTCCAGCACATGAAGCTAAAGTAGATCCTGTAGCTGGTTTTAACCTAAGTTTTCAAAAAGTATTTCAAAATTTGTCCTACAAATATTTTAAAATAATAAATATTATCTATTTATTATTTGAGAAATATCATAACACAATAAGAGAGGTTGAACAGATGTACCATTAAATACAAATACTAGAATTAGGCAGTTGTAAGAATAGTTTTTAAAAAATGCCTCGGCCTGGAGTGTACATTTTGCAGGCAGTACTACTGTAGCAAGGCACTAATCAGCTAAGTACCATAATCCTCCTTCTAGGGTAAATTCTTACTTGACCTCCAGCTATATACAGCACATGATAACAGTATTAAACTATAGCCCTCCTCTCATACTCTCAACAGCTTCCCCACTGGGTCAACACTCTGTCTTGAATTATTAGTATTAGTTTTGTTTTATACACTGTACCTTTTTCTAGATGCCTTATGTCTTGTAATTGTATTTTGGAGGGAAAAGGATAGTAAAGAAATATCCAGCAAGTTGTATCTACTAATTAAGAGACTGTTCATATGATTACATTGAAGCTAGAAGGATTAAATGAAAGTGCTAGTCAGCACAGAAATTGATGTATTCTCATGATGATGATGCTTCCTACTTTCCAGATGTGCAGTGGCTGATCAGAAGGTAATGCCAGGAAGAAAGGTGCTGATATGCTTTGTGAAAACAATATATTATGCTCAGTATTTGTTGTCATTTTGGGGGAAATTAGGAAAATATTTCTTATTTTAAACAAAAGATTTATTTCAGGGATTGGAAGATAATGTACTGAGCATTAGGCACAGGAGTATAGCCTTTGTGTCTTTAGCAAGGTCTCAGACCCTTGCTGATTTTTTAATTCAGTATTTTAACTTGAATGATATTATCTGCAGCTTATATAATTTCCTTGCATTTGTTTTAATTGTAGTTTATGCAAACTTTTGGAATTCTACTATTAATATTAGTGTTTTTCTGTATCTCAAATGCCATTTCTTAATAGTTCAGTACATAGTTTGTGGACATCCTTCCTTTTTAGTCATGTGATGTCCTTTACATTGAGCACTTAATTATTATTTAGCTCGTCTTTTATTTTACTAGTATATTTTAATTGGTAGAAGGCCTCATTCTTCTCCCACTGATTGCAATCGGAGCAGGATTGAACCTAATTATTACAATGTGCATTGTGACTAGTTAATTTAGTAAAGGAATTTAGCATTTTAGTATTATATTCAACGTTAAATAAATTGTTTTCTGGAAAAAGCAGGTCAACTACAGTTCATAGAGCTATAAAACATAGAAATCAGTAACTTTGAAAATGTTTGCAAATAACTAAAAACCAAAGAAAAGTTCTGGAATATTTTACCTGTCTTATGAGGGGTAGGTATTCATCTGTGAAGCTGTCTAAAAAGACTATAAGATCAAAGTATCGAAACTATTAATTTGTCTGTTATTATGTTCATAGTTATTTGCTACAGTGAATTCACAAATGTGTGTTTGTGTGTGTGTGTGGTTTCCAGTTTCTTTCTAAATCATGGTAAATTAGTGAACTTTCAAATAAAACCAAGTATATACTTTGGGGCTACAGTTCAAAATTATTACATGATCTTCAAAGAGGACATTTTATAACTTCATGTTTCATAACTATAAAAATAATTCTGCTCATTTGTTGAGGCTAATTCTGTTTATATTTCTCTAAGTTAAATAGTTAAACATTAATAATATTTGTTGTAAATATCAGTCACAATAAAATGATTACAGCATCTTTCATTATCAGTATCATTTTCCCACATGCAATGCTCTTGATGAAATAAAGAAAAATATTATTTTTGTACTTGAAAATTGTGATTTTTAAATGAAGGAATCATAGATTAGAAGCTTTGCAGACAAACAAAGGAGTGTCTAAAGTCATTTTGGTTCTTTAACTTAAAATGGCAGAATATTTTATTATTTTGGTTGCACAAAGCTTCTCTTTCTCAGTTTAGCCAGTTTCCTACGCAAGTTAAATTATCCTAGAATCAGTGGTATTGTGGAATAAACATGTATTGGATGCTGCATTTTTTTATAAGGTGTATATTATTTTATTTCACAATGCAAGTCCAGGTTGTTTTGTATATCTCTGCAATCGCATCCTGTTCAAAATGAGGTTATCAGTGATAAATGTCATTATGTTAATGATTTTGTTACCACAAATGTCCTTTCACTCTGTTGATACCAGATTGAGCCCATAGTGAGTGTGTTTCTCTATTCCAGTTAAAGCTAACACAGATCAGCAACTGCAGTGTGATTTTTTTCATGCTTCAGTAAATTTTATAACCTTCATTGCAGACTTAACTCCGTATTGCCTCAAAATTCTTAGATAGAAAGCATTACGTTGGTGCAATGTATTGTTATAAAATGTGATTTGTAAAGAGATAATTGAATTGAGAAATTAAGTGATATTTCAGATAAATTTTATTTAGTGATTTGCTTACACAGTTCAATGCTGGACCAACTGCAGCACTGTCTATTCAAAGGACTATTAGTTAAAGTAGCCTGTAAAATGAATATATTTGTTGCGTATCACTATAGGCTGCTGAATTGACTCAGCACAAAAAACACAGGGTCAGCTGTATGTGTCCCATTTCCCAGTGGAGTGAGAAACCAAATAAAAAGCACAGATATAGGAAAGATTCCATGCAATATAGCACTGTACAGTATGTAAGAATTGGAAAAAGGGAGGTCGGGGGTGAAAGTGAAAGTACCAGTAGTTTAAATCATTTTTACAGGAAGAGGTTAATATTCTCAATAAGCTGGAGCAATATCTGTTTTTGAAATGTTTGCAAATGGTTGCTTATGTAGAATATGATTCAGCAATACTGCGTCAGGAACATTAGGTACACAGAATGAGAAAATGACTGAAATTAATACAGATACAGCTTTTGTAACACTTACAAAACAACTAAAATTTGGCTGGATTCATTACTATGGAAAAGAAAATACAAGGAAATATTTTGATAAAAGAATCTCATTGTAGAAGCACAGAAAAGACCCTGGATATTTCAGCCTGATCTCCTGCACTCTGCAGGATTCTCTCTCTTTAGGTCCAAAATCCGTAGTGTTTTGAGCATTCAGCTTCTACTCTCATTTGCACTTGAGGATTCCATACCCTACATAGGAGAATAATTAAAATCAGGAGGAACACAAGAATAGACCATTAATTTCTGTGGAGTCATTCCTACTGCAGCCAGTGGCCCCAGTGCCTCACTTGCCAAGTCCATGCAATGCTCAGCCCCTGCCTTCTAGCTCACCCTCCTCATCTCTGATAGGTGACACAGGCTGGGAAGTGGGCGAGTCTGGCCAAGTGCCCTGGGGGTAGCGCTGGTGCAAGAGCTGTCCTACGGTTAACCCACTGACCACTCAAGTTAGGCCCCACCAGCTCTCCATCAAGATAAGGGGGGCAGTGTGGGGCCAAAACTTAGTGGCATTACAACCTGGTTCACCGGGGTTGCAGCACTGCTCAGGTTTGGCCCCACAGCCACTCTGACATGATGCAAAGCCAAACCTGAGCAGTGCTGCAACCCCATGTGTACCATGTTGCAATACCACTCACTCAGTTTTAACCCTGCCACCCCCCATGTTGACAGAGGGCCAGCAGGGCTAAACATGAGTAGGCAGTAGGATGGCCTACCCTACTTCTCTTTCCTGATACGGATGTACTGCGCATACACATGCAAGTACCACTGATTAGCACTTCGTCACTTGGGCCCAAATGTCTTATGCATCCTTTCAGGATCAAAACGTGCAAGGTCCTGAATCTCTCCAGCTCAGGTCCAGGCACTTTTTTTTTTGCACATCTCTAAAGGATGGTTTCTCAGCTACTTCTTTACAACTTACTGGAGGTTGGAACCTAAGCATTTTTGAAAATCCCACTAGGTGCCTGTCTTTATCTTTAAGCACCTAGATACCTTTAAAATGTGTTCCTTAAAACCTATATGCATTGGAACCATTCTTAAGCAATCTCTCAAAGGAACCGAAATATTGGCAACCAAATAAAAGTGATCATCTCATAAAAGAGGAGCAAAATTTGCTCCATATATTTGAGGATTTTCTGGGGTGGTCTCTTACAAGTAATTGCATAATACCCTGTATCTTGTACAGCTTTCCTTGTAGATTTCCAGGGGAAACTGGAGGGAACTAGATGCATGCATTGCTTCTAAAGTGTCTAGTTTGTCACTCTGAGGATTACAATAGTGCCAACTTTTGTGATTTTTGTCATGATTCTAGTGAAATTTTTTTCCCTTATTCATGGCCACCATCTCCTATGATGTCCATGGGGCTGAAGCCTGCAAGATGGCCACCATTTCCCTACAGCCTACAATAAAACCTGCCAAGAGTGATCACTCATGGGAGTTAGCAGAAGCAGTCACTTGTAAGAGGATGTCTCTCTTAAAAGGTATAGTATTGTCACCCTTACTTCTGCGCTGCTGCTGCTGCTGGTGGAACTGCCTTCAGAGCTGGGTGGCTGGAGAGCGGCAGCTACTGGCTCTGCCCAGCTCTGAAGAGAGTAAGAAAATGTGGTCTCTGGTCATAGATGACAGGTGGTTGCTCTTCACAATTTCTTCACAGTTAAATTATAGGGGGGAAAGTTCTCTGGCCTTTGCAAGTAGTCATTTGGGACAGGTAGTTTCTTTTCAGAGGTTGTTACTAAGACAAGTTTTACTGTAACTGAATGTGGAAGTGAGGCTGTCCTTAATAAAGATGGCTGCCGCCTCCTGTTTTCAGTGAGATTGAAGCATGCCCATAAGCAAAATGGTGCCATTCTATGGTTCAAGAGGCTGAACAGGACACAGGGACTGTGTTAGGGTTGCCAGCCTTCCAGGATTGTCCTGGAATCTCCAGGAATTAAAGATTAATCTTTCATCACTTGACATAATCTTTAAACTTCCAGGAATACATCCAACCAAAATTGGCAACCCTAGTGGGGAGCAGCAGGTAGTAGGACATTGTGAAAGGCAGATGAGAATTTTGAGGAGGAGCAGGGCACTGTGGGGAGCAGGAGGAAGATTTTGGGGTTGCAAGAGAATGGGGTGCAGAGGAATGTGGGGGCAGGAGGGAAGCTGAAAGGGTGCAATGATGGGAGTGGGAGACGGAGGGCACAGAATGGCAGTTCCCTCAGCCTGATGGGAGTGGTGGGCAAGGAGAATCCCTCTGAGCAGCCAGCGGAAGGCAGTGTTGCCAGTTCTCACAAACTGATTATGAGTCATGGGAGTTTATTGCCTGAAGGAGAAACTTTCACAATACCACAGTTTCCAGGGCTGTGCACAAGGCCAGAAATCTGTATGAGCCTCGTGACTAAGGACACAGACCTGCTCTGCCACTGAGCCCTGCCTTCCTGTATGGCCTTATAACACAGAAAGGCAGTAGAAGGCATGAGAAGAGGTGACCAGAGAAGTGGTATTCCTTGATAGCCCAGCTACAGAAGTCTTTGGACAGTAGGAAGCAGAGAAGATTGCTGCTGAGTTAAAATGGTAATAGGGAAACTGTCATCCATTTCCTATCTCAGGGATGAGGATAAGGTAAATGATGTCACCATCTGGACAGCCAAGGAGAGGTGTATAATTTCAACCTGAAATTATCACCCATGTTGATAGAGGAATAGAGAGGAGTTAAAAAGGAAAAAAGACCAACTAAAACCACAATTTTAAAAAAATCTTATAGTTTTTGAGGTGCTGACCTAATTTTGATCTCTTGAGGTTGGCAATGCTGATGATAAAATAATACTGAGCAGGTACAGTTTTCATATTACTTCAAAGTAACTCATTTGTGTACGGAAAATATATTTTGAAAACATGTAAGTAAATTTGTTTTGTACACATTGCATATTCGTCAGTGCTCATTGTTATCAATGTTCTCCTCTGGTTGCATGCTCATTTATACAGTGTTGAAATGGCATTTTCTCTTTACCAAAACAATGGCACCTGTGATTAAAAAAAAACCTAGTTTTTCTAATGCTAGGAACAGAAATAATCTGTCCCAAGAAATTCCTTTTAATTCTTTATAGATACTAAGCATAATTTGTCAGATCTATAACACTGAAATATTTATATCTTTGAAAATCCAGAAAAAATAATCTTTTTCACAACAATAAACATGCACACAAAACCCCTAACAAGGTAACTCCATCATCTTTCTAATTCTGTTACATTATGTATGATGCAAACATTTTTACATTGATTATTAAAATTATATTTGTTTCTCAGTAATTTGGTTTGTAGGAAATGAAGAGCAAACTTTTTGGTAATCGTAACTAGACTATGCAACTAGGCAATTAATTATTGTATTTGTGAATAGATGCCTATAGTCCAGGCTAAACCAAGTATTTCTTTTTATGTTTAGCTATGCAATAACATCTCACCTGTGTGAAAACTGTAAGCCTGTGTAGATAAATGTAGTGCCCAACTGTTATTTTTACATGGGTTACAAGCATAACTTTTTCAACACTTCCTGTAGTGTATGTAGTACAAAATAAGATGATAACCAATGAATTGAGCTGTATGATGGTCTGAACACACAACTGGGAGCTAGAGAGTGCTGAGCACAATTTCTGAATGTGATATAGATATCCTTTATACTGCAGTATTGGTGAATTGCAAAGGATTTTTGAGTGTATTCACTTTTTTAAATTTAATGGAAACTTATCTCAGCCTATTTTGTTTCTTCACAAAACTCTTGAACTGCTTTAAAAACAAAATACAACTGTGGATTTTCCACATGAATGAGAGTCTCATCAGGCTTAGGCTCCACCCACTGAAATAATTGCCATCAGAGAAGGCGGGAGTGGGGTGGGGTGGGGCAGATTATTCCTTCTATACTTTGCTTTAAGTACTTATCTTCCAACTTTTCCAGCATGGTGTGGGGATGGGAATCAAGTAAATTGACTGTTTGAGCAGATGGAGGTCAGATTACAGCTGAGCTATTTGAATTTCTATGGTACTAGTGATGTCACTACCTTACTGTAAACAAGTTTTCCCCCGATATGAAGGTAAGGATGGGATGCACAGCTAAATGTCTTAGATCTGGCGGAAAAAAAGGGAAAGCTTTAAAAACATGTTAGTGTGAATTAATAGCAAACATATGTGAAGTTTGTTAGGATTTTTTTCTTTACAGTTCATCTTTAATCTGTTTCAGCTTTCACATCTGGAAAATTGGGATAATATTTATGTAATGTGCCTCACATACATGTTTAAATATAATATTTGTGAAGTAATTGGAAGTTGAAAAATACTATATATATGTTTATTTATTTTTATTAATTAAAAGGAGCAGAAATCAAGCTGCCTGTGCTCACTTTACAATCAAATGGTGACCTTTTCAAAACGTGTTAATTTTCAGAAAAATTACCACAAAGATTGCCTTTTTTACCTGATAGTTGGATGTTGCACATCAGAATTATTGACACATTCTCAAGGCCATATTAGCTTTGAATGTGCCAGTGTACTTCTGTAAGCACAGCAGTAATGATTAATGCATCTCGTTGGGGGAGCAAAATGAAGGATTTTTATAAGACACCTTAAAAGTAGTTAACTGCAAAGAATGGATTAGATGGAAGTTCATAATGATCAGTGGGAATTAGCTTGTAATCTAAAAATAACAACAGATATATAAAGTGGTGTTGTAGCCATATTGGTCCCAGGATATTAGAGAGATAAGGTGTAATTCCACCCTGAGAGAGGTAAAGTCACAGGGCTAGGCACCTGTGTGGGTTCACTGTGAGACCAAGAAGGGATCAAAGATTATGAATGGTAGGAGGGAAAACAGCAAAATAAAGACAATGGACTTCAAGAATGCAGGCTTTAGCAAATTCAAAGACTTGGTAGGAAAGATCCCCTGGGAAGCAAGTCCAAGGGAAAAAAAGAGTTCAGGAGAAGTGATAATTTTTTTAGAGCAACATTATTAAGGGCACAAGAGCAAACTATGCCTATGAATAGGAAAGATAGGAAGTATAGTAAGAGGCTGCCCTGGCTTAACCCAAAGATCCTCGATGACCTGAAACTCAGAAAAGAATCATACAAGAAATGGAAACTAGTTCAAATTAGAAAGGATGAATATAAAAAAATAACACTGTGCACGGAGCGATAAAATTTAAAAGACCAAAGCACAAAATGAGATTAAACTAGTTAGGGACATAAAGGATAACAAGAAAGCATTTTATGAATACATGGGAAGCAAGAGGAAGACCAGGGACAGGGTAGGCCCATTACTAAATGAGGACGGAAAGACAGTAACAGAAAACACAGTGATGACCAAAGTTTTAAATGCCTTTTTTTGTTTCATTTTCACCTAAAAAATTATGATTGATCGGATGACTAACATAGAGAACATCAGTGTAAATGGGGTAGGATCTGAAGCTAAAATAGGGAAGGAACAAGTTAAGAATTTCTAAGACAAGTTAAATGGGCAGGGCTTGATGAAATACATCCCAGAATACTTAAGGAACTTGCTGATGAGATCCCTAAGCATTAGCAGTTATCTTTGAGAACTTATGGAGGATGGGAGACATAACTGGGGACTGGAAAAGGGCAAATACAGTACCTATCTTTAAAAGGGAGAATAAGGACAACCCAGGGAATTATGGACCAGTCAGCTTAACTTTGGTACCCAGAAAGATAATGGAGCGAATATGCAAACAATCAATTTGTAAGCACCTAGAAGAAAATAAGGTAATAAATAAGAGTCAACATGGATTTGTCAAGAACAAATCATGTCAAGCCAACCCAATATCCTTCTTTGACAGGGTAACAAGCCTTGTGGATAGCGGAGAATTGGTAAATATGGTATATCTTGACTTTAGTAAGGCTTTTGATACTACCTCTCACAACCTTCTCATAAACTAAATAAATATAGCCTAGATGAACCTACCATAAAAGTGAGTGCACAACTGGCTGGAAAACCACACTCAGAGAGTAGTTATCAATTGATCACAATCAAGTTGGAAGGGCATATTTAGTGGGTCCTATAGGGATCAGTTCTGGGTCTGATTCTATTCAATATTTTCATAAATGATTTGGATAATGGCCTAGAGAGTATACTTGTAACGTTTTCAGACAATATCAAGCTAGGAGGGATTGCAAGCACTTTGAAAGACAGGATTAAAATTCAAAATTATCCTGACAAACTGGAGAAATGGTCTGAAATAAATAGGATGAAGTTCACTAAGGAAAAATAAAAAATACTGTAGTAGGAAAGGAATAATTGTACAAATATGAAACAGGAAATGATCATGTAGGAAGGATTATTGCAGAAAAGGATGTGGGGATTAGAGTGGATCACAAACTACGTGTGGGTCAACAACATAATACTGTTGCAAAAAAAGCAAACATAATTCTGGGATGTATTAGCAGGAGTGGCATAAGTAAGACACAAGAAGTAATTCTTCCATGCAACTCAACACTAATAAGGCCTCAGTTAGAGTATTATGTCCAGTTATGGGCACCACTGTTCAGTAAAGTTGTGGATAAATTGGAGAAACTCCAGAAGAGAGCAACAAAAATGATTAAAGGTCTAGAAAACATGGCCTACAAGGAAAGATTGGGAAAAAATGAATTTCTTTAGACTGGAGAAGAGAAGACTGAGTGGGGACAAAACAGTCTTCAGGTACATAAAAGGTTGCTATACAGAGGAGGGTAATAAATTGTTTTTCTTTACCCCTGAGGACAGAACAGGAAGTAATGAGCTTAAATTTCAGAAAGGGAGATTTAGGTTAACTATTAGAAGAAATCCTAACTGTAAGAGTAGTTGAACACTAGAATAAATTACTGAGGCAGGTGTGAAATCTCATTGGCTTGAAATTTACACCAGGAAATGTAGAAGTTTGTAAAATGGTTATGCTATAGAAGTGGTGTAAGTATTTACATTCTATTTTTAAAATGTTTAATTATTACAACATTAACATTTTTCTTCGTAACATTTTTGGCTTCAGTGAATTATGAACCTTCAATAAATACACAACATGGCATACTCTCATTAAGTTTCTTCAAAAAAATAAAAGTAAATAAAAGAGGTGCAAGCATACTTGCAATCTGAAAAGAAATCAGTGGAATGATTGTGTTTGAATCTGCTGACCACAGTACCTTCTAAATCCATTTAAAGTAACAGATATATTTATGCTATTGCAAGTATCAACAGAATTTTCTTACCTGTTGTTTGTCTTTCTTTACTTAGGAAAAGAAGCCCATCAGTATCGAGAGATCAGAATAGAAGATACGACCAAAGAGACGAGAGAGACGAATATTCACAGTATGCTACATCAGACAGTGCAATGCCAAGGTCACCATCAGATTATACCGATAGGCGATCACAGCGTGGGTCTCAGCTGTATGAAGAACCTGAACTTGGTGACTACAGAGATTCTAACAGAAGAAGTCACAGACGTTCCAAAGAGTATTCTGTAGAGGAAGATGAGTTGCAGAACAGAGAGGACTATGAGAGGCAGAGGCGAGAAGAGGAGTACCAGGCACGATACCGAAGTGATCCTAATTTGGCTCGTTATCCTGTCAAACCACAACCATATGAGGAACAAATGCGTATCCATGCTGAAGTATCCCGAGCACGCCATGAACGAAGACACAGTGATGTCTCGTTGGCAAACACTGAACTGGAGGAGTCCCGGATATCTATGCTGAGGATGGAACGACCGTCAAGGCAAAGATCTATATCTGAGCGCAGAGCTGCCATGGAAAACCAACGTTCATATTCTGTGGAAAGAACTCGAGAGGCTCAGGGACCAAGTCCCAACCGTCAAAGGACAACAAATCATAGCCCTCCAACACCTAGGAGGAGTCCAGTTCCTCTCGATAGGCCAGACATGAGGCGCACTGATTCATTAAGGAAACAGCACCATTTGGATCCCAGTTCTGCTGTACGGAAAACAAAACGTGAAAAAATGGAAACCATGTTAAGGAATGATTCACTCAGCTCAGATCAGTCTGAGTCAGTCAGACCTCCACCACCAAAGCCACACAAAACAAAAAAGGGAAGTAAAATGCGTCAGGTTTCATTGAGCAGCTCAGAAGAAGAATTGGCTTCTACTCCAGAATATACGAGCTGTGATGATGTAGAGATTGAAAGTGAAAGTGTTAGTGAAAAAGGTAAGACTTAATTTTTTTTTTACTATTTCAATATTTAATATGGATCATTGTTTATTCCATTGTATTTTATCTTATTTAATATACTTGATTGAATCATGTGATCTATAGCTGTTCCCAAGTGGTTTTCAGTTTCACATGGTGGGGTTTTTTTTGCTTTGTTTTTTTATTCTGAAATATGTTTAATGACAAATTGCAGTAAGGGTAGCATGGAGCAGAACATTACAGTTTATAAATTCATTTGAATATGCTACTCATTTTTGACAGGGACAACTGTGCCTGTTGAATCTTTCAGTTAACTCTTTCAAGTATCTGGGTTGTGTTGTCACATAAGATTTTCTTGGTCAAATGACTGGATGAAATCACAAAACTGTCAAAAGGCTACATTTTTAATGATGTTAGCTGAAACAGTAAAACATTTAGGACCAAATTCTTCCTTCAGTTACGCTTGTGAAAGCTGATTGATATCAGTGTGGTTGCGCAGATAAAAGAAAGGGAAAAATATGACCCCTGTTTGTTAAATATGTGAATCTATGTAGCTGAGAGGCGAGGAGGTGAAGGTTAGTGGTTGTTATGGATTGTGCTTCAGAGAAGACATACACACAAATTTTATGTTCCTGTAGCAGAAATGCTTATCTGACTTGTGTATCAGGAAGTCAATTTGTCTGTTTGTTAGGCACATGCAAAAATGGCTATATTTATCTAATGTTACAAAATAACATTTCTTCACCATTACAGACTAAAATGATTTAAATATGTTGCTGTAAAAAGCAGAAGAAAAATCAGAATAGCAAAACTGGACTGAGAGTCTCAGTAGTGCTTACGGTTGCCAACTTTCTGATTGCAGAAAACTGAACACCCCTGCCACGTCCCTTTCCTGAGGCTCCATCCCTGCCCAGCCCCTTCTCAAAGGCCCTGCCCCCACTCACTGCCCCCCACCCTAGCTCACTCGCTCATTTTCACTGGGCTGGTTTTGGAGTGTGGGAGGGGGCTCCGGGCTGGGGCCAGGGGTTGGGGTGTGGGAGGGGTGAGGGCTCCAGATGGGGATGTGGGCTCAGGGCTGGGGCTGGGGATGAGGGGTTTGGGGTGCGGAAGGAGGATCTGGGCTGTGGCAAGGGATTGAGGTACAGAGGGGTGAGGACTCCAGTTGTGGGTATGGGCTCAGGGCTGCGGCTTGGGATGAGGGGTTTGGGGTGCAGGAGGGGGATCTCGGCTGGGGTTGGGGGTTGAGGTACAGAGGGGTGAGGGCTCCAGCAGGGGGTGTGGGCTCTGGACTGGGGCCAAGGGGCTCGGAGTGTGGGAGGGGCTTAGGGCTGGGGCAGGGGGTTGGGATGTGGGAGAGGGTATAGGGTGTGGGCTCTGGGTGGGATTTTGGGTGTTTGAGAAACCCTGTGCTAAATATTGTCCAGCATAAAAAATTACCATTTTTTCCCCCACAGATTGTTTTTGATATCCCCACCAAAACTGGCAGATGTTTTTTCTTTGGTAGAAAGAGGGTCTAATAATCCTCTCACATACATCGGTGTAAATAGGAGGCACTCCACAGAAACCAATATAATACACAAATATAAAACTAGTGTAAGAGAGGAATCAAGCTAATATTTATATCACTTAACTTCATACATTTTCTGTGTTGGTATAAAGTATAATGATTGTGTTAACTTTTTAACTTACTTTTTATGAACATTATTTCAAAGAGTCATAATTTTATCTTCACCTAACTGCTCATAAATATTTTGGGTTCTTTAATAGTAGTGTGCAAAATATTAACTGCTAGGAATAGGAAACTACAACATTCATCCCAGTTTGCCTTTTACAGAGTGGCAACACCTAGCCAGTTTTGTGAGTTGAGATCAGGGAACTTACTGCTATTATTATTATCCAGAAGCTGAAATCCCATGCTGTTGCATAGGTGTGGCAACTGGGCTAAGTAATCCCCCATCTGTGCCGTCTCCTTCATACAACCAATGCAATTGTTGCCTGCAAAATTAGTTGTAGAGTAAGGGTGATGGTTGATTGAGTTACCTTTGATGTCACAATAGTCTAGGACTCAGCATGATAAATGCATGCTTACTGAAGCTGTACACTGCACGAGGGTTATGTGTGAAGCCCAAAGGGTTGAGAACTTAAAAACTGGACAGTAACAGACCGCAGAGCCCAGTGATAACTGAAATCAATGATATTTTGAACAAAAAGAGCTCTAAACCATGCTTGCAGCTTCACTCTGACTCAATACACATTCTAGGCTTCAGAGTTGACACACAGAGTGACAATCATACAATCTTATGATACAAATAGCATTACAGATATTGAGACCTAAATCTTATCTCAGTTATGACAGTAAAGATCTGAATAACTCAGCTGAACTTACCCAATGAAGTCAATGACATTTATACATGTAGTCCCTCAGATAGATGTTGATGGTGGCAACCAGGGCTAGGTTACAGGGGGAAACAGAGAGTTCCATCCCTATAAGTCTAGCTCTGGGGCTTACACAAATTCTGGTTCCAAGAATCAAATTATACAGTTAGGTACAGTAGGATTTACATTTAAATTCCTGGAGTGAAACCTGGCCCCCTTTAAATCAATAGCAACATTCCCATTGACTTCAGGGGAGTCAAGATTTCATCCCTAATGTTTATGACTTATCCTAGCAGGGAGATGACCCAATCTAGTGTCATGAACAGCAAGCATTCTCGCTGGACTTAAAACCTTCACTCAGAATCCTATGCAAGCATCTGTCTCAGGAATTCTCCATAAAAACCTACCTAAAACCCTTCTATTGCAATATTTTTAAAATAGCAAGTTTTCCAAATGTCTTGGCTGCTCCAACAAAATTTGCCCCAAATAAAATACGCTTGCTTTATGCTCTCTAAGGATTTCCCACACCAGGGGAATCCTCAACCATTCCATTAGGACAGATTTTACGTCCCTTTGTTCAAGGATCATCACAGCTTAAGGCAGAACATGTAAGTGACTTGATTGCGGTCACAGAGGCAGGTGGTGTGAGAACTAGGATTAGAATGCAGTAGTATTTTTGTCTCTGAGTTGTATGGTTGGTCCACTGCACAAGGCCATCTCTTGGGTTGCTGAGCTCTCCTGGCTTTTCACCACAGGCAATATTGGCAGCTAAACAGAAGAACCTGCTCAGATGTCAAATCTTGCTATGACAGAGCTTGCTGTAGCAGCCTCTTACATCTAAGAATTGTTCCAGTGTCCTCTCAGAATTGAGTGATCTGTGGATATGAGTTTTTGCAGGCCCCAAACACCTGCCAGTGAATTCCATGAATAACTTGCAAACCTTAGGAAAAGTTGCACTGACAAACTTTCAGCTCTTTCAATCATTTTACTTTTTCAGGGCAGTCCTTGTATGGGAAGAGGCTAGAAACTGACTTTTTTATTTTTTTTTGAGAAAATTAGCATTGCCATTAGGCCCAAAAGCAGTTATGACCTACAGCCATAGGCCTGAAAGGCTGGCTCTGTGTGCATGTAACGGCTGCAGGATGAGTGCTTACAGGAGTATTGAATGTCTTTGGTTTTCAGTATTGGGTTTAATGTCAGTCAATGAAGGGAAGGGAATATACAAATACAAAACATTTTATGGAACTTAGTCTATGTTAATATTCTGGCAATGAAGTATAGTGTCTATATATACTACTAGAGTATGTGTTAGATTTATCAGTGTGCTTCACTTTCTAACTAGATGTCAAAATATATAAATAATGGTAAATTGTATGATTTAAAACAAGGCATTGCGTTTGTTTCCCTATCCTACCCCTGAGTTTTTAAACTTAAAGCTGATCAAGCTTCATGATATAAATTAAGGCAAGGACATCAGCCTTTCCTTTAGAATTCCATTCTACTTCCTTTTTCTTAAAAGTAATTACAAACATGGCAAAATAAGAAAATTTGAAATGAACCAAGGTCTCTGCTATATTGTCTGGTATCTGTCTCTATAGTTACTATGGTGGTCAAGGTTCCCCTGCTGGGTCTGGGCCACTCTCCCAACCTGGCTGTAGCTATGCCTCAGCCTGCTCCCTAGATCAGTCCCCAGCCCAGGTTTGGGGTGCCTTTGGGCTTGCTTCTCCCAGAAGATGCAGCACCACATATGCCCTGTCTCTCTAAGCCTGCTCTTGCTTAGCTGTTTGGTCTAGAGCAGGTAGACGGAAACCAATCCTGAACCAGGGCTGAGAGTTTGGGGTGTAGGAGTGGGCTCCAGGCTGGTACTGAGGGGTTCCGAGTGTGGAGGGGGCTCAGGGATGGAGTGAGGGTTTGGAGTGCGGGATGGGGGTGTGGGCTGCAGGTGGGAGTTTGGGTGCGGGAGAGAGTTCCGTCCTGGGGAAAGGGGTAGGGGTAGGGGTGGTGACGGGGTTGGGGTCTGGGCGGAAGTTAGGGTGCAGTAGGCAGTTTGAAACTGGGGCAAGGCATCATAACTGTAACCTAATTGTGTAGAGGAAGGTGAGAAGTTAGAGAATATGTGCAGGAAAAAGGTGGTAGTGTTCTCCACCAGTGCGCCACTGCCTCTAGCCCCTATCTATCCAGTTCCCATATAGAAGTTCAGCTCCATTACTGCCAGGTGGGATATGGCTAATTCAACTAGAGTAGGGTAGGTCTGTGGGGAACACAAAGTTGCTGAATACAGTAACTTCCCTGTCAGGGCATTAGAGCTTTCAGGGCAATTTGCCTTTTAAGTTACTGTCAGCACAAGAAGCTGCAACTTCCACTCTGCTCCTTTAACAAATCGTAGAGTGAATATGGGAACTGGTCAGGTGCTGTCATTAATTGGGAGGACAGGTCAGGAGCAGTGGGATCCAACTGAGGACAGGGTCTGAGATTCATGCAGCCTTCACTCTCATTTTCTGCACATCTCGGGTCCATGAGATTGCTAGGTCATGCTTGCCTTTTCAATACTGCTGTCAGTCCTGAGGGGAAGATGTAGCAGACTGTCTGCTGTCAAAAGGCCATATCTCGAGGGCAGACTTCCCTTCTGTGCAATTCTAAATGGGACCTTTAAATAGGAAATACATATGCCATTTCAGATAACAAAGGTTTAGAATATGTACAGCAGGAATATTTATTTGGAACCTAAATATTACACACATTTATATTTTTCCTAAATTACAGGAGCAAAAGCTATTAGCTAGTTAGATAAAAACAATTCCTCAGATGTCAATGTTCTTATCAAATCATATGTGAGTTGTAAAAAAAAGATCCTAAACCACTAAACTATTTTTTTTAATTGTATGGTTTTAGAACAAGGTGAATGCAGGGTAGCTGTAGCAATCTTAGTCTCAGGATATTAGAGAGACAAGGTGGATCTCAGAGAGTTATAGATAGTAAGACCTCAGAGGATGATATTTTGTTCCTTGAATTTGTTCAGAAAGTAGATGTTGCTTTTAAGTTTTGCTTCCTTTTTTCACAACATGAAGAAATGAAGAGCTCTGTGTGGCTAGAAAGCTTCTCTCTCTCACCAGCGGAAGTTGGTCCAAAAGAAGATATTACCTCATCCACTGTCTCTCTGTCTAACAAGGTACATATTTAGGTGTGCTTTAAATTGGTTTTAAGAAGCAAGAAACTCAAAGAAAGCTCTCAAGATTACACCAATTTTTAGACCCTAGTTACAAGCCCCTGAGAGACAATGTTCATAACGTTAAAAGCTGTCACAGTATTAACTGTGGCAAAGTGAACAATGAGACTCTCACTTCTTCCCCAGTGTGCAGTCCTAGAAAGAACTTACCGGTAGTACTATTTATTTGTAACATTTGTAAAAAATAATATAGGCCCTAATAGTAGCTTTTGGGAGAAACTGACCATTCTGCTTGCATTCAGTGGAATGAGAACTGCCACTATTGCTGCAGATATGATTCCCATAATCATCCAAAGTGAGGAGCTCAGAATCTGTGCCTGGAAGGAGTTAGAGCTGGGCCAAGATATGGACAGTCTCTCCAGCAATCTCCATTCCAACCTCACTCGAAGTGATTGTCAGTCTAAGTTATGTTGACTATCTATGTCAGCATTAACTTAAGTGGATTCCATCTTGCAATGTTAAAACCCTGAGGGTGTGGGGAGACACATTCTTAGGGCAGTGACCACTCGGAAATTAAGCCATGCTGTTAAAGAAGCTTGAGGGGCTGGGACTCAGTTCAGTGGTACAGGGCTTCTGTGTATTTGGTGCTAGCCTCTGTTAGACCCTCAAGTTTCACAGGGATCTAGGAAGATCTGTGGGTTCCATATGCCAAATACTTTGCCATTTGTTCAAGGAGGCATAGGGTTGCCAACTTCCTAATCGCACAAAACTGAACACTGTAGCCCCATCCCTTCCCTGAGCCCTCACTCCCCTGTTCACTACCTTCCCCCTCCCTTCGTGGCTCACTCTCCCCCACCCTCATTCACTTTCACTAGGCTGAGGCAGGGGATTGGAGTGTGCAGGGTGTGAGAGCTCTGTCTGGAAATGTGGGCTGTGGGGTGGGGCTGGGGATGAGGGGTTTGGGGTGCAGAAAGGGGCTCCAGGCTGGGAGGTGAGGCCAATGGATTTGGAATGTGGGAGGGGGCTGTGGGTTGAGGCAGGGGTTGGAGTATGGGAGGGGGTCTTGGCTCTGGGCTGGGGGTACAGGCTCTGAGGTGGGACTGGGGATGTGGGGGGTTTGGGGTACAGGAGGCGGCTCTGGGTTTGGGGGGGGCTTAGGGCTGGGGCAGGGGGTTGGGGCATGGGTTTACCTTGCATGGCTCCCAGTCAGCAGCACAACAGGCCTAAGGCAGGCTCCCTGCCAGTCCTGGCACCACGCAGCACCCTGGAAGTGGCCAGCAGGTCCAGCTCCTAGGCAGGCAGCCAGAAGGCTCCGCATGGTGGTCTTGCCTGCAGGCACTGTCCTTCCACTCCCTTTGGCTGCGGTTCCTGGCCAATGGGAGTATGGAGCCAGTGCTCGGGGAGGGAGCTGCATGTGGAGCCCTGTGGCTCCCCCCTATCTAGAAGCCAGACCTGCTGGCCACTTCTGGGTTGTAGCATGTTGCCAGGACAGGTATGGACTAGCCTGCCTTAGACCCGCAGCACTGCCAACCGCCTAGGCGCTGACTTCCACTGTTCCTGGTTGGTGCTCGACCCCACCCCTGCACTGCCCTCACCCCGCCCACATTCCATCCCTTCCCTAAAGTTCCAATCCCTGCCCCTTCTCACCCCCATTCCACCCCCTTCTCCCAAGTCCCTGCCCCTTCCCCACCTCATCACCTGAGTGCACTGCATCCCCGCTCCCTCCTGGAAAGTCATGAATGCGGCCAAACAGCTTTTTGGTGAAGGGAAGCGCTGGAAGGTAGGCAGAGGAGCAGGGATGTGGCGTGCTCATGGGGAGGGAGGAGGTGGGGCGGGGGGTGAGGGGAGCTTGGCTGCCAGTGGATGTAGAGCACCCACTAATTTTTCCCCTTGGGTGCTCCAGCCCTGGAGCACCCATGGAGTCGGGGCCTATGGCCAATTAGACTTTTAATGGCCCAGTCAGCAGTGCTGACTGAAGCCACCAGGATCCCTTATCACTACATAACCCCCTCTAGTGAAATAGTGTAATGGGAACTCCATATATGAGAACTCACTCAGTTTCCTATCCCATACACATAGCGATCCCACAGAAGAGTAAGGTGGTTGTTAAGAAAGTGAATATTCATCTGCTTCTTGCACTCTGTGATATGAATAAGTTAAAATGAGCAAGATAACACATTATTTTAATAAAATCATTTCATTAATTTTGATGTGCATAATAATTGTAAATAGAACACACAAACGGCCACATAATAGCAAAGCATGTACAAACACATTGTTAGTTATGTTTTGATGCATGAAAGCAAATAAAGGGTGTTTTGTAGTTCCAAATATTCTATTTTGAATTAAAAAAATTCAGACAGTGAAATCAAACTAACATTTAATTGCTATAGTAACATTGCATATAAGCTCTAGTGCGATAGTGTGTGAGGTGTTTTACAGCTGCCAGATGATGGGGATATAGAGAGTTGGGGTGGCAGTGGGTATAAGAGTCCTTCTATTCCTGTGGTAGTGGATGAGAGGAGACAGGTGGAAAGGAAGGGTGCCATTGGCAGAAGCCAGAATCAAGATTTTTAATCTCAATACCACCCATTTCACCTGCAGTCAGCTCCCATAAAGTCAGGGAATTGGTTAACCAACAATCTAGTGTTAGGGTCATGTTGTTTAATGTAAGATTGTTGGCCAATAAATTATACACTATACATAGTATACTGTAATTCAGAACAAGGGACCAGACCTTCCATAGGCTGGTCTGATTGTTGCTGCATCTGTTTCCAGTTATGACTCTGCTGTTTGCATCCAGCTGAAGTGCAGAAGGTGCCCACTCCAATTTTGGATAGGATACAGTGTGTTTGTCGTGTGTGTATGTGTTGCAGGATGGGACTGGAATTTTGGTATACTAATCACTCTGCTGCTCTAAATCCTAAATGAGTGGATTGTGTTCATTACCATGGTGTCATTGAAGGGACAGAGGCAGGGTTGCCAACTTTCTAATTGCAGAACACCGAACACCTTGCCCCTCCCCTGCCCTGCCCCTTCCCTAAGGCCCCAACCCATCTTTTTTCCAAGGCCCCGCTCCCACTCACTGTGTCCCTGTTCCTCTGTCACTCACTCTTCCTCACCCTCGCTGACTTGCTCATTTTCACTGGGCTGAGGCAGGTGGTTGGGGTCCGGGAGGGTGTGAGGGCTCTGGCTGGGGTTATGGGCTCTGGTGAGGGGTTTGGAGTACAGGAGGAGGCTCTGGGATGGGGCAGGAGGTTGGGGTGTGAGAGGGGATACAGGCTCTGGGTTGGGGGTGTGAGCTCTGAGGTGGGGCCAGAACTGAGGGGTTCAGGGTGTGGGAGGGGGCTCAGAGCTGGGGAAAGGGGTGAGGGCTCTGTCTGGGGGTGGGGCTAGGGATGTGGGGTTTGGATGCAGGAGGGGGCTCTGGGCTGGGGCCAAAGGGTTTAGAATGTGGGAGGGGTCTCAGGGCTGGGATGGGGGTTGGGGTCCTGGAGGAGGTTCGGGGTGCAGTTCCTGGCCAATGGGAGCTGTGGAGCCAGCGCTCCAGGTGGTGTCTGCAGGCAGGAGCAGCACGCGGAGCCCCCATGGCTGCCCCTCCACCTAAGAGCTGGAAGGACATACTGGTCACTTCTTAGGAGCCACACAGAGCTGGGCACGGAGCCTGCCTGTCCCACTGCTCCGAACCGGATTTTTAGTAGCATGGTCAGCTGTGCTGACCGGAACTACCAGGGTCCCTTTTTGACCAGGTGTTCTGGTCAAAAACTGTATTCCTGGCAACCCTAGATTGAGGCTGATAGTGCTTAATGGCTTCAACAGACACGTGGATGAGGAATCCTTAGAATTGATTAAGGATTTCATGGCCACCATCATGATGACCATGAGCTATCCTACTTGGGTACTGACTCAACTCATGTAGCTGGCCGTGCTTTGGATCTAGTGTTTGAGATGTGACAGGACTGGAAGTGAGACAACTAAAAACAAGGACTTTGACATGGACTGACTATTATCTCTCGCAGCTTTAGTTTGGGGTGAGGCACCTGTTGCAATGGTCCATGTCTTTTTTTGTTTGAAATTGTTACCTCTCAGGGCATAATGCATCTATTTGCACAGGTTGCTGTGGGGGTGTCACAGAGGTGAGGTTTGTGTTTTATAGTTAGTAGGGGGTTGAGTTCTGCTGACTGCTGTTTAATTTAATTTTTGTTTTTAATCTGCATGAGGGTCTCATAGAGCTCTGGATAAGTGCCCTTTTTATTATTGTAGAAATCCAAATTAAAAAAAAATGCAGACAAGTATACTTCTGTGCTATGAAGTCTCTATATTGTTACATCGTACTATTTTAAAAACTTTTTAATTATTAAAAGAAAATTGGCTGAAGGCTACAGAACACAGGTGGTTGTGTGTGTGTTTGAGTGTGTGTGGGGGGGTGCATGCACATGGGGAAAAACCCAGGAGTCAGTTCTTTTCCTATTTTTGCCAGTGATTTGCATTGTGACCTTGGACAAGTCACTTAATCTACTAGTGCCTCACTGTGCCCATTTCCAAAATTTGACTAACAATGCTTACTTCACTATAGGTTGTGTGGTGAATAGCATTGCATTGGTGTCAATGGGGTTCTGTGGATATGCAAAGGTGCACAAATGCACAGAACTGACTGCAGAATTAGGGCCAGGGCCAGCTCCAGGCACCAGTGAAAGAAGTCCTCAGTCCCTCTCGGAGCGAAGGACCTGCTGCCAACTTGCAGCCGAAGAATGAAATGGCACAGTAGAGCTGCCGCCAATCGCGACTTTATCTTCCCCGCCCCCCCCCGCTTCGCCACTTGGGGCGACAAAAACGCTGGAGCTGGCCCTGATTAGGGCCTAATTTTCTATTGCAGTTATCTACATTTGCAAAATTAAAACAAATCAACTTGTGAAGTGCAGGCAATATTTAGTTTTCAGCAGACTAATATCCACTTGGAAACAATTTATTTTTGTAATTTTAAAACTGATAGTTTTGTTCATTGCTTGAGGAGAAAAAAGCTTACTTTATATTGCTGAGTGCTGTTACAAGAACAGTGAATGTTTTCCTTGTTTGAACAGTGGGAAGCAAAAATGGAATATTATTTATCTGTGGCAATGTAATTGCCAGTGACCTCACTTCAAAATTTTAAGTGACAATGGGCCTGATTTTTATAGCACTTATGCCAGATAAAACTTATTCTGTGTAGCACCAGCTTCAAATGAGTTATTCTTTATTTACAATGTTTTAAATTAGATTCAGAATTCGGCCTACTGTTTTAGTTCTTTGTGACAAGGTTATCATCCATGTAACAGCTATGAATTGCAACAGAAGGGAAGATGGCAAGTATCTTGTGCACCTGTGGTTTAGAAAATTGTATAGCATCCCAAGTGCCTCAGTAGGGGAACATTTAAGTGCTGAAGATATTAATTATGAAGGAATGTGTGGCAGTATAATTGTTTTACCCATCCAAAGCCCTCAGAAATCTTGCAGGTATATTTTCATTTTAATTAACTAATTTAAAAGAGGCTTACTAACAATCAATTTCAATTTTTGCTTAACCTTGCAATGATCCAAAATACAGAGTACTTCTCATCTGCGAAGGGACGCTCCTTTGCATGCTGTGTACCCTGACACTGCAGTACATGAAAATATGGTGTAGTGGTTAAAATCTAGGGCTGGAAGTGTGGCGATCTGGATTTTATATCTGTCTTTGCCACAGATTATTTGTATGACCTTGGGGAAATCTCTTAACCATGACTCAGTTTCAACTACTATAAAGTAATAAAATAACATTTTCCCAAAGTGCTGAGTGGGAGCTGCAGGATGTTCAGTAATTTTGAAAATCAGGCTATGCATTTTAGGTGTCTTAATATGGCACCTATTTATGAAAATCTTGTCCTATACTAGCAGCAAAGAGTCCTGTGGCACCCTATAGACTAACAGACATATTGGAGCATGAGCTTTCGTGGGTGATTCCCACTTCGTCGGATGCATGTATACTTGTCCTATACTGTAATCAGCAGTAGTATTTTCTTCAGAAGAAAACAAAACTTACATGTTTTGAAGTTTCATTTTTCTTTTACAAATTTGTGTTTTCAACTGAGAGAAATACTCGTAGTGATTTTTTGTGCTTCTTGATTTCAGTTTTATGGGATTTTTTTGGGGGGGGGTTTGTGGGAGGATAGTATATTTCATATGATCAATACACTTTTTTTCTCCACTCTGGTTCAGTATTTTCCTTTGATAGAAAAATTCCAATTTTGAGGGATAAAGTACAAGAGTCTTGCAGTAATTGCGATTTTTTTCAGTAAAAGGAAAAATATTATATAAAGGAATTACCAAATTTGTGTGGATATAATTGAGATATTGCAGTTTGTCAAATTGGTAGGTAGCAGTTATACTGTAAACGTCCATGGAGAAATATATTTTGACATGTATTAGACACCAATGACATCAGAACAGATGTTTCCCCTGAGTGTGAAATTTTAAATGCGATATGCTAACATTTTCCTGATATGCTACTGAACTAATCCTATTCGTCACAGAAAGGTGAAGGGCAGGGTAGTGTACTGTTGCAGAGAGCAAATGAAGACACCTTCAAGAATGAGAGGAGTGTGTTTGATATTACATTGTCTTTTTGTTTAACTTCTTTTGTATTTTTGTTTGCTTAAATGATGTCTTCATATGAGATTTTATGGTGGAATAAGATATAAATCCAGTCATCTCAGTTGCAGCACTCGTCTTCAAATCGATTTGAAATTGAAAAAGTGAATGCACTTGACAGCTATAATTTGTTTTACTTCTGAAAGTATTTGTGATAGAATTTATCAACTTCTGATGTAAAATAGTCATATTACAGTAAATCCAGAAGTATGGAGTATGAAGTGCAGGTACTGTGTTTGTCATAAAAACTAGATGATTATGTTTGGCCATTGTATTTGAAGCTATCACAAGATTAAAGAGAGAGGATAAAAGAAATTGTCTGAGGTTCCTAAAGAGAGATTTGCATTACTTGCATAGCAGTGTGCTTCCACTTAGTATTATTTATTCAGATCTTGGCACTGTTCAGTATTTCATTTTCCTCTACAGAATTTGTGTTTGCTCTCTCTTGTTTCTCTCCTTCTTAGTCCCATTATAAAGACATTTAGTTTAGGCAACAGTGTGAGTGGTGCAACTTCAGGGATTGTACATTTTAAGAGAATATTAAGAAAATACTTTACACACTTCAGGTTAACCTGGTGAATTTTCATGTGTGCTGGAATCTGCTGCTATATTGGTAATCAGTTATTCTATCAAATGTATCTGACTCCATCACTTCACATTTTGTATTTAATAGTTCATTGCCAAGTACATGGTGAGCACCACTTGCCAGCACAGAGCTTTACAGGTTATTCTAGAGCACATTGTGGTGCAGTTCCTGGATTACCTTTTTAATCTGGTGTCAATGGAAAACTTCATCCAACAACCTATGTTAATACAGTGTTCTGTGTGTGAAGATGCAGTGACTGACTGTTGTAGATTTATAAAGATAAATGAAATTAGTGGATATGTGGATATGAAAATAACTTGAGTTCCACATTGAAACTTTGTCCAGACTGGAGTTGCATAGTAATTCTTAATTAACATTTATAGTTCAATAATATTCTTAAGGAAAAAGTCATTAAAAATAGTTCCACTGGCACATTAGATGCCATAATGAACATTTAGATTATGATTCTCTTTGAGGGCTTTAGTTATATAATCTGTTTACTTGGAAACGAGAATATGTAGACATCAGTTATATAATATGAATTAGAGTGAAACTGCAGTTTCATCACAATGCTCCATGACTATTTTCTACTGCATGTTCCTTGACCATATTTATGTACATCAGGGTGTTTCTATAACAAGAGGGAAGGCCCCTCTACATCCAACTCTCTAAAAGTAATTGTATGGCATTGGGCCGTCTATGTGTGCTGACCAGATGATAGATGATACGCTAGCAATAACAGAAATGCTTTCATGCTACAGATTCCAGATGTTCTAGAATTACTTGGGATTTTAGCATTTCAATACATTTAGGGGCAAATTTTCAAATATTCTCAACATGTTGAATGCTAAACCTTGTTGAAAGTCTGGACCTTGAGGCTTTACCCTGCCAGTCTGACATACTTGAAAAAAGCAAACTACACCAAGATGTATAATTTAATTTTTCAAACAAATATATTGTTGAATTGTAAGAGTTGAAATTTGTTTCTTTAATGTTTATAACTAAAGATATATAACTAAATCTCAGACTGATGAACTAAATCTATATTTATAGGATACAAAACCACACTCCTTATAGTATGGAAAGCATGTTCTTCTTCGAGTGCTTTTTCTTATTGATTCCAATTAGGTGTGCGTGTGCCGCGTGCACAATTGTTGGAAGATTTTTACCCTAGCAAAACTCGGTGGGTCGGCTGAGGCACCCCCTGGAGTGGCACCCTTATGGCGCCGGATATATGCCTCTGCTGACTCAGTGCCCCCTCAGTTCCTTCTTACTGCCCGTGACGGTCATTGGAACTGTGGAGCACGACATAGCTATCTCCACTTCCCTAGCTCTTTGCTCGTTTATACCTGTAGATAGTTGTTATAGTGTAGTTGTAAGTAGTTTCTAGTTGTAGTTAATAATAGTTTTTCAAGTTAGCGTAAATAGTAATTGGAGGTAAGAGGCTTTTCCCCTTCCCTCCTTCCCGGTACCAGGCCCATGCCTAGGTCTCGGTTTCAAATCCTGCTCGGCCTGTCTCAAGCTGATGCCTACAGGAGACCCCTACGACTCCTGTCTGAAGTGCCTTGGGGAATCCCATCAATCAGATAAGCGCTGCATTTGTAAGGCATTCAAACCTCAGACAAAAAAGGAGTGGGACTTTCGTTTGAAGCAGCTCCTCATGGAAGCAGCATTTAACCCGACGGCCTCTGCCCTGCGCCGAGACCCGATGCCATCAGTCCGAAGTGCACCTCTGGCACTAGATCGACCTGACACTGGCAAAGATTCCTGGCACCGGACATCTCTGGCACCATTAGCAGCACGGCACCACTGGCTGTCTCCGGGAGCCAAGAAAGCAGCACAAGCAACCTGCTGCTCCTGTACAGTTGCCGGCACCGCCTGTGCCCCCCTTGGAGCAGCATCCTGTGCCGGACTGCTCCACGAAGGCTGCAGCTCCGGCACTGTTGATTCCAGTGCCACAAGCGCTGTTGAGTCCGGTGCACATAAGCTCCGCGGTGTGCACCGTGGTTGAGCTTGGCCTGCCTTCCACCCTGGAGACTTTCTCCACTGCTCATGACCTGATTGCACTCACCGAGCTGGGACTGTCACAAACTTCAGTACCGCCAGTACGGGCTGTTCCATAGATAGGGAAGCCCTCTGTGATGCGCCCTCCATCGCAGAGAGAGAAGGGTCAGCACCAATCTCGGTCCCAGTCTAGGTCATGGTCCCGATCCAAGCGCTGGTCTCCTCCACGGCACTGCTTGCAGTCCCAGCACCGATCACCATCTCAGTGCTGGTCGCACTTACGGCGCCGCTCCGCCTCAAGAAGATCTCTTTCCCGGTACGGTTGGAACCGGTCCAGCTCCTGGCACTGATCCTAGCGCTGGTCTCCTCGGAGTCGTTCCCGGTGCTGCTTCGCTCATAGATCTTCATCGAAGTCCTGATCTACCTCTCGGCACCGATACGACCATCGGTCCCAGTCCAGATCGCGGTACTGCTTGAGACCGCGGCGCCAATCTCCATCCCCGTGGCACGGGCCAACAACGCATGTCAGTGCAACCCAGCATGAGCGTTCGGCTCCACCTTGGCCTTCCCGCCCCAACTCGAGGTCGTCCCAAGTGGAGAGTGGCTACTGCGTCCATGACCAACATGCAGACGGAACTAGCCAATGGTACGACGAGAAGCAGGATCCTGCTCAGGGACCCCCTTTTGGACCCATTGGGCATACCATCAGGGCCAAGGTGTCCCACCGGGAGCTTCTTGTTCTGTCCACTAAGAACCACGGGTCCCAGAGGCCACTGTCAGTCTCCCACCCCCCCGCAAGGGGTTCGGATGCGACAGCCCTATACTCAGCTCAGGGCCATGCCTGTAGCATGGAGGACCTAGGCTGCTGGACCCACCACCCCAGCAGGACTTGCCCCAGGACCCATTAGTCCTGGTCATATCCTCCTCATCCTCCCCTGATGAGGTGGTGGTGGGCATGTCCTCCTCTGACTCACCACCTGTAGACCTCTGTGTGCACCAAGGCTTGCTTCGTAGGGTGGCACAAAATATGAACCTCCAGGTGGAGGAGGTGGTGGAGGTCAAGGATCTGGTGGTGGACATTTTATCTGCTGATGCTCCCACACGTATAGCCTTGCTGTTTATTAGGACCATCCAGGCTAATGCCACTACAATCTGGCAGTCTCTGCCATCTATTCCTCCCACTGTCAAGGAGGTGGAGAGGAAATACTTGGTTCCCTCCAAAGACTATGAGTACTTGTACATTCACCCCCAACCGTGCTCTCTCATTGTACAGTCCGTTAATGAGAGGGAAAGATACGGTCAACAAGCTCCTGCTCCTAAATCCAAGGATGCTAGAAACCTGGATTTATTTGGGCGCAAGATCTATTCGACTGGCGGCCTACAGCTTAGGGTGGCTAACCAGCAGGCCCTCTTGAGCCGTTATAATTATAATACCTGGAACTTGATGGGGAAGTTCTAAGAGCTGGTTCTTCAGGAGTCCAGGGAGGAGTTCAGGGCCTTGCTAGAGGAGGGCAAGAAAGTAGCCAGGACATCCTTGCAGGCTTCGATAGATGTGGCAGACTCGGTGGCTAGGACTCTAGTTTTGAGCGTAGCTATGCGTTGCATCTTGTGGCTGCAGGTGTCTGGTCTTCCACCGGAGCTGCAACAAACAATTCAGGACCTGCCCAGGCCAGGGTCTATTTTCAGACAAAACTGACTCCAGACTCTGAAGGATAACCAGGCCATCATGCACTCATTGGGCATGCATACCCTGGTGATGCAACATAGGCCCTTCTGACCCCAACCACAGCGCACCTACCCCCGGCTGAAACAGGACTTTTCTAGAAGACGCAGCTGCGGTGGTAGGAGGAGGCAATCTGGTCCTCTGACAGGCCAGAACCAGGGCCCCCCTAAACCATCGGCGGGACCCAAACAAAACTTTTGAAGGTTTGCCCGAGGGCAGAGCACTAGTCTCCTTACAGGATCCTTCCCCACCTTTCACCAGCTGTCTCTCCTATTTCATCCCTGCATGGTCCCGCATAACGTCAGACCGCTGGATCCTACGAACGGTGGGAAGTGGATACCGACTTCAATTTGTTTTGTACCCCCCTTCCAACCCTCCCTCCCCATCCTTCTTCAGGGATCCCTCTCACGAGCAACTCCTTCTACAGGAGGTGCAGATGCTCCTGGCTATTGGAGCTATAGAGGAGGTTCCAAGGGATCTGAGGGGCAGGGGGTTTTAGTCCCGCTACTTCCTAATCCCCAAGGCAAAGGTGGGGCTATGGCCCATTCTGGACCTGCGCGGACTCAACAAATTTATGGTAAAGTTGAAGTTCTGCATGGTTTCCCTGGGGACCATTATCCCTTCCCTGGATCCTGGAGACTGGTATGCTGCCCTCGACATGAGGGATGCATACTTCCACATAGCGATCTACCCACTGCACAGGTGCTTCCTTTGCTTTCTGGTCAGTCAATGACACTTCCAGTTTACCGTCCTCCAGTTCGGCCTATCCATGGCACCAAGGGTATTTACAAAGTATATGGCTATTGTAGCTGCCTCGCTCCATTGACATTGGATCCAAGTGTTTCTGTACTTTATTCGGGGTCGCTCTGAGCTCCAGGTGCAATCTCATGTTCGGTTTACCATGAGCTTGTTCAGACAGCTGGGCCTGCTGCTCAATGTTGAAAAGTCCACTTTGCAGCCAACCCAGAAAATAGACTTCATCGGAGCAGTCCTGGATTCAAATCTCGCCCGGGCATGCCTACCGCATGCCCACTTCCAGTCCATGATGAGCATTATCCATGGCCTCCGAAGCTTCCCTACCCCGACAGCATGCACATACCTTGCTCTGCTGACACATGGCGTCTTGCACCTTCGTGACCAGACATGCCAGACTACACCTCCATCCACTTCAGGCCTGGCTCTCATCAGTCTATTGTCCAGGGCCGAGACAATCTGGACACAGTGTTCACGGTACCAATGGAAGTCTTAACCTCCCTGGCTTGATGGTTGAACCCCAACTTCGTATGCGAGGGGATGCCATTCCATGCCCCACAGCCCTCCCTAGTCCTAACCACGGATGCATCATCTCTGAGCTGGGGCGCTCACCTTGCGGACCTTCGCACACAGGGCCTTTGGTCTACACAAGAGATAACCCTGCACATCAACGTACGGGAACAGAGAGCAGTATGCCTGGTGTGTCAGGTGTTCCGTGAACACCGTCAGGGCTGTTGTGTCGCAGTCTTCCCAGACAACACAACGGCCATGTTTTACATCAATTTATCATTCTGCATAGCTCACTTGATTGACCTGGTGGCGTTGTTTCTCCCAGGAGTCCAAAACACCTTGGCAGATCGCCTCAGCAGGTCCTTCCCAGTTCACGAGTGGTTGATTTGCCTGGACATTATCCATTCTGTTTTCCAGACCTTTTCACCTCTCGCGAGAATCAGAAGTGCCAGGTGCCTGCTCTCTCCAGGGGTGCTCCCTGGGCGCCCTATCAGATGCCTTCCTGATGCCGTGGAAATACCACCTGCTCTACGCCTTTCCTCCATTCCCATTAGTCCACAGGGTCCTTCTCAAATTGCGAAGAGACAAGGCCCGCTTAATCTTGATTGTCCCGGCGTGGCCCAGGCAAGATTGGTACACCACTCCCCTCGATATGTCGGTGACCACACCAATTGCATTCCCGTTGTGGCTGGACCTGATCACTCAGGAGCACGGCCAACTGTGTCATCCAGGCCTGCAATCCGTCCATCTCACAGCATGGATGCTGCATGGCTAACTCAATCTGAACTGCGTTGCTCCTGCTCGGTGCAGCATGTACTCTTGGGTAGCAGAAAGCCCTCTACTAGGACCACATATCTGGTCAAGTGGAAGCATTTCTCCTGCTGGTGTGCCTTGAGCAATGCTGCACCTCTGGAGGTGCTAGTACCTACCATCATAGATTATCTCTTGTCCTTGAAACAATAAGGCCTAGCAGTTTCAGCCATCAGAGTATACTTAGCAGCAATTTTGGCCTTCCACCTAGGCAAAAATGGGTGCTTGGTTTTCTCCAATCCCATGGTCATCAGATTCCTCAAGGGATTGGAACGTCTGTACCTGCAAATTTGGCATCCAGCCCCTACGTGGGACCTCAGCCTGTTCCTATCCAAGCTCATGGGTGCCCTGTTCGAGCCAATGACCACTTGATCACTCCTGTACCTTTCCTGAAAAACAGCTTTCCTTGTTGCTATCACCTCAGCGAGACGTGTGTCGGAGCTTCGAGCCCTCACTTCAGACCCATCATATATGGTGTTTCATAAGGACAAACTAGAGCTGTGACCACACCCTGCCTTCCTTCCTAAGGTGGTGTCTTAGGAAGGAAGGCAGGGTGTGGTCACAGCTCTAGTTTGTCCTTATGAATGTTAACCAAGACATCTTCCTTCTGGTCTTCCTTCTGAAGCTGCACACCTTTCAACGAGAGCAACAGCTGCATTCCATAGACGTTCGAAGGGCCCTCTCCAGACCGCTCCATCTCTGATAATGGCTACCGATGCATCTCTCACAGGCTGGGGGGCCTACATCTCTCACCACACAGTCCACAGACTATGGTCTACCACCAAGACCTCCATTCACGTAAATGTCCTAGAACTTCGAGCTATATGGAATGCCTACCATCACTTCCTCCCACTAATCAAGAATCAACATGTATGCATAATGACAGACAACATTGCCTGCATGTTTTATGTAAACAGACAAGGAGGGGCTCACTCCCACTCCCTTTGCTCAGAGGTCATGAAACTCTGGAATTGGTGCCTTGCGAACCACATCCGCATATTAGCTGCCAGTCTCCCCGGAGTGATGAATACCACTGCGGATGAATTAAGCAGACGTTTTCCCTTGGATCATGAATGGGAGATAGACGAGGGCATCATTTACAACATATTCTGCATTTGGGGTCACTCAACCATAGACCTTTTCGCAACTGCGAAAAACACAAAATGCCCCAACTTTTGCTCCAGCGTGGGACTGGGCAAACACTCCCTCGGAGATGCATTCATGATCCCAATGGCACCAGGACTTGCTTATGCGTTCCCCCCAATACCACTTCTCAACAGGGTCCTCATAAAGATACGAACGGACCTTGCCAGGGTGATCCTGATTGCCCCATCGTGGCCAAGACAACCGTGGTTCCCCTCCTCACCAAAATGTCAATTCGACCACCGATCTCGCTGCCTCTCATTCCGAACCTTTTATCGCAGCAACACAGCTGACTTCTTCACCCCGATCTCTCCATGTTTCATCTCAAAGCTTGGTACCTGCATGGTTCTCCCAAAATGAACTGGCTTGCTCTGACCAAGTTTAAAGAGTGCTCCTACACAGCAGAACAAAATCTACTCCTACCACCTATCCCCCGAAAGTGGACGCGATTCACAGAATGGTGCTCAACTAAACAACTTTGTCCTATGTCCAGGCCTCTTCCCCACATACTCAACTATCTATTGGACATTAAGCAATCTGGCCTTTCTTTCAGCTCCATCAGAGTCCACTTAGCTGCCATTACAACCTTTCATGACACAATCGACAACACGTCGGTCTTCGCTCATCCCATCACCAAGCATTTCCTTAAAGGACTCCAAACCTTATACCCAGACATTAAACCTCCTACCCCTCCGTGGGATCTTCATTTAGTATTGTCCTGTCTAACCCAACAGCCCTTTAAGCCCTTAGCCACTTGCTCTCTGTTACACTACTCAATGAAAACAGCCTTTTTGGTGGCGATTACTTCCGTCAGATGGGCAGGAGGGATAGCAGCTCCTATGGCAGATCCACCACATATGCTCTTTTTCAAGGACAAGGTTACCCTTAGGTTACACCCCAAATTTCTTCCAAAAGTTCACTCCTCATTCCACATTAGTGAGCCCATACACCTGCCAACTTTCTTCCCAAAACCACATGCAAACTCTTTCAAAGCCACAATGCATATGCTGGATGTGCACAGGGCCTTGTCTTGCCTGCTCCCACTAAGGTCAGTGGCAATGCCTCAGCATCACCTATTTATTCGCCTCATGTTAATTCTATAACCTTTATGGCAAAACCTGGGTTACACTCCTTGTTTTCAACTCCTATAGGCTGCAGATTGTATGCTGGTAATTTACCTTCTTTGCAAATGGGAAGAGTTTGCTTCAGTCAATCTTATGCAATACTTTTATCAACTTTAAAAGTTCAATCAGGTTACAATCACATCACTTATTTTACAGAGACAGCAAACTCCAGTTTCTCCATCTCTCTTTGCAATTTAAATATTTGAAGAAGGTCAGAATAGAATCTTTTTGACATTAATACATAAATCCTGCAAGATGGCTGTTATATTGCAGATCTTTATGGCAATATTGACTCTAAAAATAGGAGAAAGAGAGAGAGGAAAGCATAGTAATGACAAAAATTAGATTCAGGAACTTGTTCAGATGAAATGTGGTTAATTCCAAACAGTAGGCTATATAGCATCATGGGGATTGTGTAGGACAGGTAGTTTGTTATTCATGCCACACAGCATGCAAACCAAACAGAGAGGAAAGTGCATAGTTCTGTAGGGACTACAAATTAGAAATCTCCCAATTGCTAGTAAAAAATGAAGATACTGTACTTCAAAATTGCAGGGTGCTTAGTAAATGTAAGTGTGAGAGTACAATGAGGGCCCTATTTATTTATCAACTTTGTTTATCTACCCAAAGTACATTTATATTATATAAATATTTTAGTGTGATTGTGGTCTACAGCAATTCTTTGTGGTTTGAATTGATAACAAGAAACATAAGGAACCAAAGAAGAACAGGACAGAAAAATGGTCCTCAGACCTAACAAGCCTGTCCTCTAAGCCTGTCTGCTCCCTGCTTTTAATTGTATATCCTTCAATCCTCGTTGCTCTCCCTAAAAGATCTAACTCTCTCATGCTATTTGCCTCAGTGACTTAACTTAACAACCTATTCAAAAAAATCTGCTAATGTGAAAATGAATAATATCAAGCAAATATCAACACTATCCCTGATGATGCCACAGCCCAACTGGCTGCTGAGCTCTGTGCCTTTATACTTACACACAACTATTTCAAATTTGATGACAATATATATCTCCAGATCAGTGGCACTGCTATGGGCACCCGCATGGCCCCACAATATGCCAATATCTTTATGGCCGACCTGGAACAACGCTTCCTCAGCTCTCGTCCACTCACGCCTCTTCTCTGCCTACGCTACATTGATGACATCTTCATCATCTGGACCCATGGGAAGGAGACTCTGGAAAAATTCCACCACGATTTCAACAGCTTCCACCCCACCATCAACCTCAGCCTGGACCAATCTACACGGGAGGTCCACTTTCTTGACACCACGGTGCAAATAAGTGATAGTCACATTAACACCACCCTATATCGAAAACCTACCGACCGCTATGCCTACCTTCATGCCTCCAGCTTCCATCCCGGGCACATCACACGATCCATTGTCTACAGCCAAGCACTGAGGTACAACCGCATCTGCTCTAACCCCTCAGACAGAGACCAACACCTACAAAATCTCCACCAAGCATTCTCAAAACTACAATACCCGCACGAGGAAATAAGGAAACAGATCAACAGAGCCAGACGTGTACCCAGAAGCCTCCTACTGCAAGACAAACCCAAGAAAGAAACCAACAGGACTCCACTGGCCATCACATACAGCCCCCAGCTAAAACCCCTCCAACGCATCATTAAGGATCTACAACCCATCCTGGACAATGATCCCACACTTTCACAGGCCTTGGGTGGCAGGCCAGTCCTTGCCCACAGACAACCTGCCAACCTGAAACATATTCTCACCAGTAACTGCACACCGCACCATAATAACTCTAGCTCAGGAACCAATCCATGCAACAAACCTCAATGCCAACTCTGCCCACATATCTACACCAGCAACACCATCACAGGACCTAACCAGATCAGCCACACCATCACTGGTTCATTCACCTGCACATCCACCAATGTAATATACACCATCATATGCCAGCAATGCCCCTCTGCTATGTACATCGGCCAAACTGGACAGTCTCTACGGAAAAGGATAAATGGACACAAATCAGACATTAGGAATGGCAATATACAAAAACCTGTAGGAGAGCACTTCAACCTCCCTGGCCACACTATAGCAGACCTTAAGGTGGCCATCCTGCAGCAAAAAAACTTCAGGACCAGACTTCAAAGAGAAACTGCTGAGCTTCAGTTCGTCTGCAAATTTGACATCATCAGCTCAGGATTGAACAAAGACTGTGAATGGCTTGCCAATTACAGAACCAGTTTCTCCTCTCTTGGTTTTCACACCTCAACTGCTAGAACAGGACCTCATCCTCCCTGATTGAACTGACCTCGTTATCTCTAGCTTGCTTGCTAGCATATATATACCTGCCCCTGGAAATTTCCATTACATGCATCTGAGGAAGTGGGTATTCACCCACGAAAGCTCATGCTCCAAAACGTCTGTTAGTCTATAAGGTGCCACAGGATTCTTTGCTGCTTTTATCAAGCAAAGGATAACAATACATAGTAAGTGTATTAATTAGATGAATTAAAATACTGGTTAAGGGAAATAAAGTTCCCACATAGACATAAGTATCTATAATTGCAGTCTATTTTAGGGCAGAAAATGGCATGAAACAGATTTCTACTACAATGCAATGTTTTCATTATATTTTTGATTGAGCATGACAGTTAAAGTCTAAAAAAAACATTTAATGCTGATTTTATTTATCTCACTCAATTTATTGATGTAAAACAATTATTTTTATTCAATGACTTCTAGCTAGTTATATAAAAAGTAAAACAGATCATTTACCTTTCTTCCCCTCAAACACTTATCCAAATTCTGAGGTGGTACAGGAACATTTTGTCCTATGTGGAATGCATGTCAAGGAAGTTGGAGGCATGTTATCCACACACCCTTTTAACTATAGTGTGAATGACACCTAAGCTGGATCATGCCATAAATCAGCAGTGTTACGCCATAGCCTACTACAGCTAAAAGACTATGTGTGACAGGCCTCTAACTTCACAGACATACAGGATATGCTACAAAATGCTGCAAATCTTACAACTTGTTGTTAGACAGGTACCATATATTGTACTGCTGGCCTCCACCATTCAGTGTGGATTTTCCTATTCTTCATATTACACTGTTATCAGGACCAGTGCAACCTATTAGGAGACCTAGGCGGTTGCCTAGGGTGCTAGGATTTGGGGGGCGGCATTTTCTTTGGCAGCAACTGCGGCGGCCGGATCTTCGGCTGCCCCAGTCACCGCCGGCATTTAGATGGAGGGAGCTGGGGCAGGGGGGCGCAGGAAGGGCCACCTGCAGCAAGTAAGGGGGGGTGGGCGGCACATAGGGGAACTCCCCGCCCCAGCTCACCCCTGCCCCACCTTCTCCCCGAGCACCCCATTGCTGCTTCACTTCTCCCACCTCCCAGGCTTGCGGCACCTAAGCTGATTGGCGCCGCAAGCCTGGGAGGTGGGAGAAGTGAAGTGGCGACGGCGTGCTCAGCGCGGAGGCAGAGCAGGGGTGAGCTGGGGCACAGGGGGTGCCTCAGGGTGAGGGGGGTGGGGAGCTGCCACGGGGGGGGCATCACAGAGCGGGGGGGGAGCTGCTGCTGGGCGGGGGGCACCTCAGGGCAGGGGCTCGGGGACGGGGGCGGGCACAAGGAGGAAGTTTCGCCTAGGGCATGAAACATCCTTGCACCGACCCTGACTGTTATAGACAGACTTCCAATTACATGTTTTTAGCTGATTTTTGTGACATCATTTTTGCTAAATTCTGCCTGTAATACTCTAATAATCATTGGTAATACCCATTAGAGCCCTGATCTTGCAGCACAAACATAAATGTGCTTCAGGGATTATCAGTTATCAAGAATATCAATGTATTTTCATATAAAAGTGACTGTGGATATCATTCCATGTTGAAGCCAGAAAGGAGAACTCTGAATTTACACACAAGAAAAGTTTCAATTTAGCTTTAGAAGCAATTAACAATGATACGGAGATGTTTTACAAGTAGAGAGCTGCAAGTGCCTCACTTAGCCACATCTGCACATCTTTATGAAAAGACAATCTAGTACTGTCAAATTTCTTCCATTATAGTGGGCAGAGAAGTACAAAACTGTCAGATTGTCTGCTTTTTTCCCTCTCAACAGAAATTATTGTTTGTCCAAAAAATGTTGATAATTGTTTTTACTGAAACTTGGGGGTTAGTTGAAAACAATTTTTTTGAAAAAAAATTTAAAACAAAATTTTGGGAAAAATGAAAATTTTCACAAAAAAATGCAGTAAAACAAAGTCTTATTTTTTCAAAATTTTGCGCATGGAAAAAAAGATTAGTTTCAACAACTTCTAGGCATCACATGGACCCTGTATATAAAATTAACAGCTGCTATCTAACCAGATTCTTATCTGGATCACATTCTAAACTTTCAAATGTATTTAGCTTTCTCTCTACCATACTGTTTCAGTGTGACTGACTTCATTAAATTTTTGCCAGCTTCCTTTCAGCCCTGTAGTTTCTGTTAGTAAAAAAGATCTGTTTTAAAATCTGATTAAAGCATCCACTAATGGTTTCACAAAGCGTGTTGCTTTCATTGCTCAGGTTCTACTGGCTTCTGCCAGAAGAAGCCAGATTGTGGATATCTAGCTGTGCCAGATCTGGAGGCTGAGCCTGCTTTACTTTATTAAAGATGATTGATTTGGAGGGAGGTAAACATTTTGTTAGCTTTTAAAAATTATTTTTTTTTGAGACAAAGGGAGTCAATGGGTATTTTAAAGTCATTAGGAGTTTTTCCTACTGACTTCAGTGGAGCCAAATTTTTATGCAAAGTGGGTAATCTTTGGAAGAAGGGCATCTTACCCTGTAAACATGTTATATAAATAAGTTTAATGAAGAAAGCATAAAATTGACTCAAACAAATTGTGTGACATTAGCTTCTTTACACTAAAATGAGGTAGCAAGATGACCTCAAAAGAGTGGAGGCTACAAGGAATAGCAATAAACTTCAAATGAGTGGAAACAAAAAGATATGCCAATATTTTGGATACAAAAGCCTTCTACACTGGACATTTTGATGGGGGAAATGAGGGATGACCCGGCCCCCTCTAGGCATTTTGAGTTAAATCTGGCTCCATTGTAGTCAATGGCAAAACTCCCACTGACTTCAAAGGAAACAGGAGTACGCCCATAGAGAAAAACAGAAGTACTGCCAGGTCCTCAGAGATATTGAGATCTAATCTCATCATCCAGCAGTTTTCACCTCCCATATGTTCAGACCACAAATGAATTGCTATACAACTACAAAGACCAGAAAAGAAACCAGTGAGGATGTCAACTTGATTGAATCCTAAACAATCTTTAGGATGTTAGGTTGACAATAATCATTACCCACTTCTGTATGTACCTCTTTATCAATTCTATTTTCTTTCTTTTTTCCTTTCTGTCTTACTAATTCCAAGGTTGACCAGCTTTGGAATGAACTTAATTTTACGATACAATTACCATAACCACCAGGATAAGTTATAACATAAAAAGCAGTCTTGTCCCATCATATAGGGGAACAGATGGGTGGGAGAGGGGAAGAGAGAAAAGAGAATGCCAGCCAGGTGTTATCCCAGACTAGGAAGAAGGCTGAAGTCCAGCGGCACTAACATATACTTATACATGAATGACCTGTCTGTGTATGTATCGAGTCTACAGCATATGCCAAAGCAAGCACCATCAAGAGAGAAGTTTCCTTTTTTCCTCTATCTTTTCTCTTCCTCTGTTGTGTTTGTCATGATTGACTAAGAGCTGGAATAATCTTAACAAAAATAATTGAGCTAAAATTCAATATTGCATTGGCTCTCCTTTTCTGCAAGAATTTTTTTTAAAAATTACTTTACTGAACATATAAGAAAGACAGGTGCATAATCATGGAATAGATCTAGCCAAGGTCCGGGAATATATTAGAAGTATATGGTACGGTACTGTACTGTAAGAATGGCCTTCTTCTGGATAATTTCTGTGATTAGCAGTAATGGCATGGAAGCATGAATCCTGTTCCCTAAGCCTTGATCCTCCAATGACTTTAGTACTTGCTTAACTTGAGGCACTCTGAGTACTCTCATTGATTTCAGTGGACTGGGACTGTTAATAATTAAGGCTCCATGTTTGTCCCAGATTCCGTGACTTCCTGCGACCTCTGTACCTTCTGCAGCAGCTGATGTAACTGACCCCAGCGCAGCCCAAACAGCTGTCCTGGGGCCAGCTGCTCAGGTGACCCCGGGGACAGTCACACTGGCCACTGCTGGAGTGGCTCTTTTGCAGTCAGCTGCACCAGCCGCTGCTCTGGCGGCCCCTGGCAGCTGGCCCTCAAGAACACCTGAGCAGCGGCTGATGTGGCTGGCCCTGGGGCCCGCCTGACCAGCAGGTGGCAGGAGCAGCCACAGCTCAGTGGCTGCAAGCAGAGATCTCAGGGTGGCCTGAGCAGCCGCTGGCCCCCAGGACTTCACTCCCCTCCATAGTAGTTGCATATTATATAAACTTATTAAGAAAGATGATATCAACTGTAGCTGATCATGGAGTCAAAGCCTGCAAATAGAGGCAGTGGTGTCAACTTCTCTCTTTAACTTCTGCAGCTGAATTTAATTCTCCTGTCTCAATCATTATTAGACATCTCATTTCAAATTCTTTGCAAACTGACTTGACAGACACAAAGACAAAAGTCTTTTTGCCAGTAGCACTAGATGTTCTCATTATAAGGATAAATCTTAATCAACTAACATTCTCCCAGCAAAAGATTTTTCTAAGGGAAGTTGGAGGAAAGAAAGATCCCACATCCAGAAGTATGTAAAGGTCAGGGAACTACTAGAAAACCTTATATGTCTGCAGAAGAGAACAAAATGTTTAGAAACCTGTTTCACTGTAGTCAGCATGTGTAGCACTGTTTGTTAGCTTGCTGATCCCACTGCAACAGTTTGATGAGGATTGTGTATAAAGGGTAAGAAAGTTTGTCTCCTCCATCAATCTTCCGTCTTTTCCCCTTGGTGCTGGAATGACTATTTCCTAACACTAATTGCTAGTGCATTAGCACCAGGAGCCTGAAATCATTGGTAGGAGAAATTGCAACCCCTCAAGTAACAGGATTAATGTGGATCAAAAGGGATAATAAATAATAATCGTATTTTAGGCAGTTAAAAAAAACCACTTTCCAAAAAGCATTTAACACATTACAATTTATGCTGGCCAAAATGGAGAATAGTACACTTTAAACATGACATGGAGTCATCTGTGTCATAAGGAACTAAGCAGGCACACTTAACTTCATTGGAAAAGGATGCTGACTTGAAAATTAATGAATGTTAATTTTCTAGATCAGAAATGAATATTTAATTCAGATCTCTTGTTCAATGAACTTTAATTGTTTAATTTTATGGTTTAAATTAGTTAGTATGAGCATATTTCTGTTTGTTAGAAAAGACAAACCACTTGCACAGGCAAAATTTTTTTAAAAATTTTATTGGTGAATGAATATCAATTTGGTTCTGCAGCATTCTATTTTCCTCAACCTTTGGCTTCTTTTGAGCAAAAATGGATAAAATCACACTGAATTTTGTAATGATTTATTATATGAAAAAAACATACAATAGGAACTGAAATCAGGATTTAAAATCAGGGGGATAGTGGGTGCAAAACAAAATGCTCACTGTAGAAATGTTGGCCCAGATCCTCAGATACTTTAAGCTAGCATAGCTTCATTGAAAGATATAAATAAAATGAAGATTTTGCATCTTCATCAGAATGAAAGATTTAAGAGAAACAGAAAGAATTATTGTCTGTACTAGTTAGGGTTGCCAACTTTCTAATCGCAGAAAACCGAACACCCTTGCCCCACTTCCTTCCCTGCCCCTTCCCTGAATCCCTGCAGTTCTCGGCCAATGGGAGCTGTGGAGCCGGCACTTAGGGCGGGGGCAACACGCAGAGCCCTCATGGCTGTCCCTCCACCTACAAGCTGGACATGCTGACCACTTCCAGGAGCTGCGCTGAGCCAGGTAGGGAGCCTGCCAGCCCCACTGTACCAACAGCACCACCAACTGGACTTTTAACGGCTCTGCGGGTCGATTTTTGACCAGGTGTTCCGATCAAAAACTGGACAGTTGGCAACCCTAGTACTAGTTAACAACTGAACTATCTGAGAAAAAAATGAAGCAAAGTGACACGAACTGAGAATAAAACAAATGACTGATTATATAGTGATTCATATAAAAATGACTGGTTTATATACTGATGCATTCTTTACTACTGCTTATAAAAATTACACACACAAAAACTACATTAAAAGAACATTAGTAAGGTTGAAAACTCAAGCAATGAAAAGTTAGGAAATGCCAGAATTCAGGTTGCTTGTGCAACCTAAACTCAGCTCTCTGGTGCATGTGCATTATGATAGTCTTTAATTACATGATTACATAGTGCAGAGGTCGGCAACCTTTCAGAAGTGGTGTGCCAAGTCTTCATTTATTCACTCTAACTTAAGGTTTTGCATGCCAGTAATACATTTTAACCCTTTTTGAAGGTCTCTTTCTAGAAGTCTATAATATATAACTAAAAGTTTTGTTGTATGTAAAGTAAATAATGTTTCAAAATGTTGAAGCTTTATTTAAAATTAAATTTAAAATGCAGAGCCCCCCGGACCGGTGGCCAGGACCTAGGCAGTTTGAGTGCCACTGAAAATCAGCTCACTGACTGGGCCGCTAAAAGTCCAGTCGGCAATGCAGCGGGGCTAAGGCAGACTCCTTGCCTGACCTGACTGCATGTGGTTCCCGGAAGCGGCCAGCATGTCCAGCTCCTAGGTGCAGGGGCGGCCATGGGGGTTCCGCGTGCCATCCCTGCCCCAAATGCCAGCTCTACAGCTTCCATTGGCTGGGAATTGCAGCAATGGGAGTTGCAGAGGCAGTGCGCGTGGGCAGTGTGCAGAGCCCCCTGGCATCTCTGCCTAGGAGCCGGACATGCTGGTCATTTTTGGGAGCCACCTGAGGTAAGTGCCACCTGGCTAGAGCCTGCACCCCTCACCCCCTCCCACACTCAAACTCCCAGCCCCGAGCTTCCTCCCGCACGCAAGCTCCCTCCCATAGCCCGAACTCCATACTCCCTCCTGCACGCCGAACCTCTCGGCCCCATCCCAGAGCCTCCTCCCATATTCCAAACTACCCTGCCCCAGCCCTGAGCTCCCTCCCACACCCCAAACACCTCATGCTCAGCCCCATCCCAGAGTCTGCATTCCCAGCCCAAGCCCTCCTGCACCCCAGCCGCCTGCCCCAGCCCTGAGCCTCATCCCACACTCCAAACGCCTCGACCCCAGACCAGAGTCCCCTGTTACACCCCAAGCCCCTCATGCTCACCCCAACCCCTGGCCCGGTGAAAGTGAGTGAGAGTGGCGGGAGAGCAAGCGACAGAGGGAGGGGGATGGAGTGAGCAGGGTGGGGGGGAAGGGATGGGTCCTCAGGGAAGGGTCAGGGCAAGGGTGTTTGGTTTTGTGGAATTAGAAAGTTGGCAACCCTAATTTCCATTGATGATACTCAAAACTTACAGATAGACAAAGTAAGAAAATGATCCGTAAGAACTTCTTAGTTTGATTTAAGGATATTTATTTTGTATATTTTGGCATGTAATGCTGATAGTTCGTGTTTTAACGGTTATAAAGCTTTAACTTCTTTAATCTCAATCTTTACTATCATTCTGTCCTCCTCTATTGTCTGATCCTGTTTAATTTCCTCCACTGTGGACATTTAAATCTGCAAAAATAAAGAAAAATGCTTAATATGCATAATTTCATGCAACTATGAAAATTTAAATAAAAATAAAAATTCTTAAAAATAAGCATTGATATTATCCATTGAAATTGTAAAAAAAGGGAAAAAAAAATCAAATTCTGCCAAGCCTAGATATAAACCACTTGAATGTATGGCTTTAAAATGGAAAGAAGGAAAAACAAACAGATATTCACCTATACAAATCTGTCATGTGCTTCTATAACATACATATGGTTCAGAAAAGTACATGGCAAAACAAATTGAGGGGAAATCAAAATGAATGTGTTGTATGTATAGAGAACTGAGGTTTTTATTATTGTCATTGTGGTATACAATTTTGCAACCTTTTATTTTGGATGATCTAAAAAGTATGAGGCTTCTTTGAAAATTGTGTTGTTTTTTTTTTTTAAATCTAGCTTTAATATTACATCTAGGTTCAGAAACCAAGTCTTACAAAGTCAGGAAATAAAGAAATACAATTGAATGGTCCTGATTTATATACATTTATAATCTTTGGTAAGATAAGAAAGAAAATTGTCAGACAGATAGTAATAGTACTGATGAATCCATAACTATTAAATATAAAAACTATTTTAACTATTTTCAACTATGCAAACTAAAATAATGAAGTTGGCTTGGAAAAGAAAGAAACAAAGGAAATCAGCAACCATTTGAAATAAAGAAAGATAAGTGTGACAAGTGACTTTAATGCTTCACAAAATTTGAGTACTTAAAGAGAGTGGAATTTGAAAGCAAATATTGCAAAAATGCACATCTGAAAAGCGTTTTAGTGCTTTTCATTCAACATTTCAGACAGTACTGTACTTTGAGAAGTAATGAAAAAAGGTAACGTTATTCCTCATTGATTTTGGTAAATGAGCACAGTATATTTAGTGATAGAAATACTGTGCT
This sequence comes from Gopherus flavomarginatus, assembly GCF_025201925.1. Lineage (NCBI taxonomy): Eukaryota > Metazoa > Chordata > Testudines > Testudinidae > Gopherus > Gopherus flavomarginatus. The sequence goes on from NC_066618.1 coordinate 264,831,688, forward strand.
AATCATTTGTAAGCTCTATTTTTATGTATTGTGAAAATGGAGAGATGAATGCACTGTCAGTTATCTAATGTATGATGTGACATACTCCGTAAATAGATGTAATCATTCTATTAGATATTTAAAATGTTAGGCCCTCAATACAAATACAATCTCTATTTCAAAAGAGAACGTGATAAAACAAACACAATAATAGGACCAAGTTTACATGTTGTTTCTGATCTGCTATCAGGCTTTTTTTTTTTTTCTCCTTATTAAACACAACAGTAGGAAAGTAGTGTTCCATAGTGTTGTGTAAAATCTGTTATTTGACTGTACATATAGAGTGCATATTTTAAGGAATATGCACAAAGAGACCGAGGTGAGATTGAGCATTTAACACTATATTTCCTGGTTTTTCATTAACTTGTTTCTCAACCTTAATGGTGCCTTAGCACTATTTTTTCAAATTATTAATGTGTACAGGCCTTTGATTTAATATGTTACAGTAAGCCATTTATTTTTAGAATTATTATGGTACGCTGGGTGACCCAGAAAAGTGACTCCTTGGAGTGTCATAGTTGCCAGCATTCCTCTTTTAGCTGAGACAGTCAGTCACTTTCCCTCTATTTCAAGGGTCCTGGTTAGTTGCTATTCTGGCCTGGAGATCAGGAATTATGTAATGTTTTCACTATAATTCTTCCAACCAGATTCTAGGAGATTAAATGCATGATTCTCTGTTACCCTATACTGGTGCAAAGTGGCTGTAAATCAAAGTACTTCCAAATCCAAAATGGAAATCTATATTTTAATTTATGTTCATGTGGAAAATATTTTGTTAAAAATAAGGAGCCCACTTTTGAGAAAAGACTCAATTTTAGCAAGCATATACAGTGACAAATTTTGCCTATATTGCAAAATATCACTGGCAGAAGGGAATACGAAAATTTGAATTCACCTTTCAGTTGCAAATGCTAATGTGAATTAGAGTTCATTAATTTGAGTTATGAATAAAGAACATGGCATACGAAAGGGCACAGTGTAAGTCATATTTAGATCTTAACTGGAAGTTTCTCTGTGTTCTCTGGAGACATTTAACATGGATATTTCTCTATAATTACAGTGTTCATGTGCCATAAAATCCTGAAGTTTGTGATTAACAGATTTGTACCCATAGTTTACCTCAGACACCCTTCTTCCTCTACAAACATATACATCATAATATAAATATATGCCCACAAAGAGAGAGTGAGATATAAGGGAGAATGTCTAAGTGCTGAATATTGGTAGTGTTGTGAAGATTAGATATAAAATCAGTCTATCAGTTTTATTATATTCTGAAGAAGCTACACAATACAGTATGGATAGGTCTTAAATAAATAAATGAAGTCCAGATTTGAGGAGTTTTCTGCACATTATATGGAATAATTAAAAGTCAAGGAATGTTAATTTTGGATGTATTAAAAATAGTGTAAAACACTTACTATACAGTAGACATCTATCGCTCAATAAACTAGAGGATGTATAATGTTTGTTGTTTCTTAGGTGTTGACAAATCCAGGTCTTGCAATAGTTTGAATTTATCTGTCCTGCCCTTAGTTCAGCTGTTGCCCTTAGGAGCACATGAGTGCATACAAATGAAATAAACATCTGAAGAAAAAAACAAAATAGAATTGGTTTGCAATTTGAGAGGAGAATAATATTAATTTGAATTGCAAATAAAGTTGTATTTTATTTTGTAAAATAGATAGGCTTTTAACTTTAAACCTGGACTTTTGCTTGAGAGAAATTGAGAATCAATTTTAGCATCCATGAAATAACATATGCAGTACTGTATGCTGTGTAAGATAAGAGGATTGTTACTATGAACATAGTTTTTTGTAATTATATCATTTTACATTTTTCATAACCATAGTATTGTTTCCCTGCAGCATAATTTTTCAAACCCTAACAATAATTAACCTGATAGCTGAAAGTATGGTAGATCAATTTATATAGTGACTTTCTTAAATTCTACCTTTACACTTTCTTTGTCAAGCTATTTCATCATACTGTCAATAATAGAAGTGTATCTGGAGTGGCTGAGGAATAGGGCTGCCAACTTTCTAGTCTCACAAAACTGAACCCCCTGGCCCTGCCCCTTCCCTGAGGCCCCATGCACTACATTCCTCCTCCTTGGGTGGCTTGCTCTCCCCCATCCTCACTCATTTTCACTGGGCTGGGGCAGGGGGTTGGGGTGCAGCACTCTGGGCAGGGGCCAGGATTGAGAGGTTTGGGGTACAGAAGGGTGCTCTGGGTTTGGGGTGTTCAGGGCTGGGGACTTACCTCAGGCAGCTCCTGGTCAGTGGTGTGGGGGAGGGTGTGCGCGCTAAGGCAGGTTGCCTGACTGTCTGGGCATCTTGCTGCATGTGCCCTGGAAGCAACTAACAGATCTAGGTCCTGGGGGGAGGGGGCAGTCAGGAGGCTCCACACGCTACTCACCCATAGGCACTGCTTCCTCAGCTCCCATTGGCTGTTCCTGGCCAATGGGAGTGCAGAGTTGGTGCTCCAGATGAGGGCAGTGCATGGAGCACTGTGGCCTCCCACACACACACATTGGAGCCAAACCTGCTGGCCACTTCCAGGGTGCAACATGGAGCCAGGACAGGCAGGGACTAGCCGGCCTTAGTGCTGCAGCACCACTGACTGGACTTTTAATGGCCCGGTCAGCGGTGCTCACCGAAGCCACCAGGGTCCTCTTTCAACCAGGTTTTGTGGTCAGAAGCCAGACACCTGGTCACCTTACTCATGAATGTGAGTGGCAACCTCAGGGCAGACACCAGGTCACAAACCCAAAAGAGGTTGTGAATTCTATACTTCATCAATCAAGTGTCAAATGTGAACTCCTCAAGCACGGTAACAGGCTTAACCTGGAGTCACAGACAGTCCTCTTGTGTACTCGGACTATCTTGCCATCCAGGCAAACTTGCTGTTGTGATAGATGGTCCCGTACACAAAAAAGGACAATCATATTCAGGTTACTCCCAGTACCAAAGGACCAGTCACTTACAATTGAACTGGGGTATCTCAGATCTCACACGAAAGACAACACTTGTAGCCAATCTTATAGTAAACTAAAGGTTTATTAACTAGGAGAAAGTGAGCAATTTACAAGGTTAAAGCAGGTAAACACACATACAAATGAGATAGCAGTTTCTATTTTTTTAAACCTAAGACTATAGCATACAAGCTTTGGGTATCCTTTTAGGGCTAACCCAAGCTAAACAGCCAGGAATCCCTTGCTTATGCTTAGAAATTTTGCCCTTGTGCTCAAGTCCAAGCAGCATAAAGATAACAATTTCTTCTGGACAGGGATTTTTAGTCCCTTCCCCCAGCCCTTGAGCTGATGGGAAGAATGTTTGTGCACATCTCTTCTTCATGGGTGTTGGGGGAGCAATCAAAATATTTTGTTCTTTGATGTTCCTTGATGAAGCATAAGCAAATTTGAGATGAAAGGATCAGGTCCAAAAGCCCTTTATACATTTTCTGGGCAGTCTTTTGACAGCACCAGTCCTTGGGTGAACAATAGTGTCTTTGAAATAACCTCCTATTTCCTAAACATCACCGGTAATTAGCTACATGGATTAACATAAGAATTGCCTATTTCCCACCATTTGCAGATTTTTTGCTGTAGACTTGCAAGAGAAAAAGACAGAGATATTACTACATACAGTTCATTTAAATGTTAATTCTGAAATCAAAAGAAGAGGTTAACGGAATATAACAATAGGCAGGAAATGTTTGGTTACATTGTTAACCTCTAACAATATATATGTAAGCACACAAAACCACACACATTATCTAGTAATGTCTCTAAAAGTTGAATCTGGGTCAATTAGCCTGCTAGTTGGGAACCCTTTCTGGCCCTGTGTCATGATTACCTTACAACCTGGGATACAGATATCGTAAGTGAGATGAATGCATGCAGCAACTTGCAAGCATTTCATAATGTCTAAGTGCTACACATTTTTATAAATCTCTAATACCTGGTCTGCCAGAGACAGTTATCACACCAAAAAACTGTTGAAATATTCCATGGTTTTAACCAGTTAGAATATGAATCTTGTTTTGATGATTTGGAGGCTCTCATTTTTTGTAATATATAATATGATATATCTTGATGGCATACATATATCATGATATATATTTATGATTCAGTCTACCATTTTTTGTAATGGTTTATATATAAAAATCAAAAGAGTTATTGGCACTGGAAAAATCAATATTTGTATCTTTGTATATGAGAAAAATGTATATTTATACAAAGCATGATCAGGAATATTCCTTAGACAAGTGTTGAGAAATGCTAATGAAATTTCAATTTATGTTAATGTTTGCAATGCCAGCTGACTATGTTCCAGCTGATGTCCAACATAGATGGAAAAAGTTTGTTGTTGTTCAATAAAACATGATATACTCTTGGGCCTAATGACAATATCTTAATATTGGAGCAAATAATGTCCCAATTTGAGTTAGATAATTAAGTATTGTGGCAAGATGGCTGATGTTAGTATGGTGAAGAGGTGGGCAAACTACAGCCCATGGGCCACATCTGGCCCACAGGACCATCCTGCCCCAGCCCCTGAGCTCCTGGCCTGGGAGGCTAGGCCTAGCCCCTCCCCTGCTGTCCACCTTCTCCCACAGCCTCAGCTCACCTCATCACCAGTGCAGTGCTCTGGATGGCAGGGTTGTGAGCTCCTGGGGCAGCACAGCTGCACAGCTCAGCCTGACCTGGTGCTCTGTGCTGCACAGTGGCAGCAGCGTGGCCCAGCTCCAGCACCGCCAGCCACCAGTGCTCCAGGCAGCACAGTGAGGGGACCAGGAGCAGGGTGGGAGTTGGATAGAGGGCAGGGGAGTTGGGGATGGTCAGGGGCAGGAGTGTGGATAGGGGTCAGGGAGGAAACAGGGGGTTGAATAGGGGCAGGGATCCCAAGAGGGCAGTCAGGAAGGAGCAGGGGTTCCAGGGACAGTCAAGTGACAGGGAGAAGGGGCGGTTGGATGGGGCAGGAGTCCCAAGGGGGCCCATCAAGAATGAGAGGAGGCATTAGATGGGGCAGTAGGGGACAGGGAGCAGGGGTGTGTGAATGGGGCAGAGGTCCCAGCAGGGCCATCAGGAAACAGGATGAGTTGGATGGGGCAGGAGTCCAGGGAGGAGAGGGGAGGGGAGGCAAGCAGATAGGAGGTGGCAGCCAGGCCACAACCCCCTCCCCTCTCCAGCTCTCCATACAATTTACAAAACCCAATGCAGCTCTCAGGCTAAAAAGTTTGCCCACCCCTGGTATAGCAGGTCCTACACTTTTCTTGGCAGTGGGGGGAGGACTAAGACACTACCCCTTGTCCTGCTCTTGGAGCACTAAGGTCCCTGCTAGTGGCCCAGGAAGGTGGTAGAGAAGGGAAGCAGGGGAAGGGTATGGGTTTGCTCCTCACTCTGAGCCCCAGCCCTCTCAACCCCTGCAGGTTCTTACCCTCTTCTCCCTTGAGTGGGGTACCTTCAGTCTTTAGACACTAGGGCAGGGTCTTCCTTACTTCAGTTCTCTGGGTTTTTTCCCAGCTCCAGTCCTTCCTCCCCTGACTGCTTGAAGCAAGGGAGTTTATTAGGTTCCTGACAGGGTCTTAATTGACTACAGGTACTTCTATTAACCTGTAGCAACCCTCCCTAGTCTACAGGGAACCACACCTTTATTAGCCTAGGGCTTATATATTTCCCCTTTACCACCCTCCCACTGCTCCCTGGTCCTCCTGTATCACAGTATGCATAAACTCTCTACTGTAAATACTTTTCGATACCACATATGTTTGTATATAAATAATAATACACATTGGCTAATTTTTGTAGCAAAATTTGAAAGACATGGTGGCAACAGTTGAGCTGGGATATTATTTGCAAGTTGTGCCTTTCATCACTGCTATAAATTATCCTGTTGGAATGTGGTTTGATTCAGAAATCAGCCCCTGAATGTGAATTTAATTTTGTGAAAAGAGCTGCTGTGACAAACCTGCCTACTAGTCTTTTTTTTGCACTTACCAGATTAAGCACTGGTAATGGCAAAGTAAGCTTCACCAAGCTGCCCCAGTGTGTCTCAGCCGTAAGCATCTGCCTCTAGGAGTGAGACTGTAGTTCTGTTTTCTATTCCCATTCAATCTTTGCTCTCTATTCAGACTGTTAGTGAGAGTGCTTATTGCAATAGTTTTCTAGAAACTAAACTGAGGCCACTGACTAATTTTACACAGGTCACAAACAGCCATCAGAGGATAAAAGCTTTCAGGAACCTATAACAGTTCTGAGCTGGTTACTTAGAAGCGAAAAGCTCAGTGTCCTAATTCCTGGAATTATCCAGTTCCGTAATTAGAGTACCTGTGATATTGATCAGATACAGTGTCTCAAATCACAGTATATTATAATAATACACAAAAAACTAAATTAAAAGGATATTATTTAGGTTTCAGAATCAAGCATTCTAAAATTAGGAAATGGCAGAATTTTGGTTGCACCTGCAATCTTAATTCTGCCTCCTTGTGCATATGTATTATGATTCTCTCTTTAATTACATGATCACATAGTACTTTTTTTAGCAGGGCTCCTGCCTGAGTCAGTGCATAGGATAGGTAGTGCTCATAAAATGTGGTAGCTATTCAATCTTTTCATCCTCATCGTTCAGTTATTACTTTATTTACTGCAGACATCCAAACCCTACACTGAATACAGAACTATTAATTTCCTCAAGTTCTTTTCTAGGGTGCTCTTCACTGTAGTCTGAGTGCCTCACAAACATCAATTAATCTCCATGGTGAGATGAGAGCATTATCTCAATTTTACAGATAGGAAAACTTAGACATTTGCCTGGGGTCACACAGTGAATCAGTGGTAGAGTTAAGCTTAGCATTCAGGTCTTCTGGATTTCCAACCCTTCTGCTCATTCCTCCAGGCCATGCTGCCCAAGGAGCTGAGCAACCACAACTTCTTCAATTTCAGTTGCAGATGTTAGTGCTCAGCACTCCCCCATATCAAGGCCTGGATGACTCAAGTTGGGCATGCAGAAAATGAGGAACACACAATTTGTGGCCATCTGCTAAATTTTTGTCTTATTTCTTTCTCAGCATCACACTGGAAGACTGCGAAAAGAGGCAGTAACAGAACTGAGTTCTGCTCTGTGACATTCACTTGCTTTCTTAGAAGACAATCCAACCAACTTTTCTCTTTCTGCAGGATCTGCGCTCTATGTACCTTTCAATTACTAGAGCAAATGAGACAAATACCCTACAAACTCATTCACTACATAGCCCTGATTCATTTGCTGAGCACCATTGATCTTGTGCACAGAATGAGACAGGGGTCCTGTAAAAAAAATCTAGTATGTGATTGTGTAATTAAACACTGTGTCATAATGCATCTGCAGATATTGTATAATGAAGATACTAAACAAAACCAGCCCCAGGACCGACCCTTGGGGCACTCCGCTTGAAACCGGCTGCCAACTAGACATGGAGCCATTGATCACTACCTGTTGAGCCCTACGATATAGCCAGCTTTATATCCACCTTATAGTCCATTCATCCAGCCCATACTTCTTTAACTTGCTGGCAAGAATACTGTGGGAGACCATATCTAAAGCTTTGCTAAAGTCAAGGAATAACATATCCACTGCTTTCCCCTCATCCACAGACCCAGTTATCTCCTCCCCATACTGTGCTGCCCAGTGCAGCAGTCTGGGAGCTGACCTTGTCTGTGAAGACGGAGGCAAAAAAAGCATTGAGTACATTAGCTTTTTCCACATCCTCTGTCACTAGGTTGCCTCCCTCATTCAGTAGGGGGCCCGCACTTTGCTTGATTTTCTTCTTGTTTCTAACATATCTGAAGAAACCCTTCTTGTTACTCTTAACATTTCTTGCTAGCTGCAACTCCAAGTGTGATTTGGCCTTCCTGATTTCACTCCTGCATGCTTGAGCAATATTTTTGTACTCCTCCTTGGTCGTTTGTCCAGTCTTCCACTTCTTGTAAGCTTCTTTTTTGCGTTTAAGATCAGCAAGGATTTCACTGTTAAGCCAAGCTGGTCTCCTGCCGTATTTACTATTTTTTCTACACATCGGGATGTTTTTTTCCGCTGCAACCTCAATAAGGATTCTTTAAAATAGAGCGAGCTCTCCTGGACTCCTTTCCCCCTCATGTTATTCTCCCAGGGGATCCTGCCCATCAGTTCCCTGAGGGAGTCAAAGTCTGCTTCCCTGAAGTCCAGGGTCTGTATTCTGCTGCTCTCCTTTCTTTCTTGTGTCAGGATCCTGAACTGGACCATTTCATGGTCACTGCCTCCCAGGTTCCCGTCCACTTTTGCTTTCCCGACTAATTCTTCCCTGTTCGTAAGCAGCAGGTCTAGAAGAGTTCTGCTCCTAGTTGGTTCCTCCAGCACTTGCACCAGGAAATTGTCCCCTACACTTTCCAAAAACTTCCTGGATTGTGTGTGCACCACTGTATTACTCTCCCAGCAGATATCAGGGCGATTGAAGTCTCCCATGAGAACCAGGATCTAGTAATCTAGTAACTTCTGCTAGTTGCTGGAAGAAAGCCTTGTCCACCTCATCCCCTTGGTCTGGTGGTCTATAGCAGACTCCCACCACGACATCACCCTTGTTGTTCACACTTCTAAACTTAATCCAGAGACTCTCAGGTTTTTCTGCAATTTCATACCAGAGCTCTGAGCAGTCATACTCCTCTCCTACATACAATGCAATGCAATCCTTAACCTCCACTGAATCCTCAGTGTTTAGCAGTCCCACTTCTTTCTTTGTTTTCTTCTTATTTATATGGCTATAGAACCTTTTACTATTGGTTTTAATTCCCTTTGCAAGGTCGAACTCTACATGGCTTTTGGCCTCTCTCACTTTATCCCTACATGTTCTGACCTCAATAAGGTAGCTTTCTTTGCTGATCACGCCCTTCTGCTTTTTTTTTTAATCACCTCTTTGAGATGCTTGCTCATCCAGCTTGGTCTACAACTCCTGCCTATGATTTTTTCCCCCTTTCTTGGAATGCAGGTTTCTGATAGTTTCTGCAACTATGACTTGAAGTAATTCCAGGCCTACTCCACCTTTAGATCCACAAGTTCTTCAGTCCAATCCACTTCCCTAACTAATTTACTTAATTTTTTTAAGTTGGCCCTTTTGAAATAAAAAACCCTAGTCACAGATCTATTTTTGTTTAGCTTTCCATTTGGTTTGAACTGAATTAGCTCATGATCACTTGAACCAAGGTTGTCCCCTACAACTATTTCTTCTATGAGGTCTTCACTACTCACTAAAACCAAATCTGAGTAGTGAAGACCTCATAGAAGCACTTCTAGAGTGGACACAGTTTATATTGGCAAAGCTGCATTTTTAGCTTATTACACACTCGCATCCTGAGTGAAACAAACAATACAAGTAAAAGCACAGTTTTGCCAGTGTAATGTGTCTACACTAGGGGCTTTTGCCAGCACAGTGATACTGGGATCACACCTCTTCACTCCGACAAACACAGGTATGCTGGCAGAGAAATCTGCAGCGTAGACATAACATTCAATAGTTTTAACATTTGTTGCAGTTGGTGTCATAAGCATTCCTGTTTCCACATTCCAAAATCACTGTTATTATCCCATCTAATTAAGTGGACAAATTATTAGACTTTGGAGGAAAAAATGTGAAGTTTGATATTTTCTTAATTTCATTTAATTCCCATTGTATTTCCCATTAATGTGGAAACAGGAACTGCCTGTGACAGTAACAGTGAGCTAGCATTCAAATGGATTCTCAGTTTACTGGGAGAAAATCACAGCCCAAGTACAAATATTTACTTTTTGTCAAGTTTAGTAAAGATACAGAGACATGTTACATAGTTAATATTTAGTAAGTACAACAATATTGAAAATATAATAAACTAGACAACATCCACACTTTGGACCAGATCTTCACCTTGCATAAATCATCGTAGATCAGTTGAAGTCAATGTACTTATCCCATATACTAGATGATGCTCTGACCCTTTAAACTCATCATTTGGGTATATCCTCTTGCTTTCTTAATGCCATTAGAAGTATGTCTTTAACAGTATTTTCATAAACTTCTAGGCTTACAGATTAACATTTTATACCACTTGAAAGGTGGGATACTAAGACTTTTCAGATGATATTCTATTCCTCATTAATTTCAGCTCAAACAGTTTTCAATATGAAAACAGTTAAAATGAGGTCAAAACTGAAGTGGGGGAAAAACAAGATGGTTATTTTAAAAAGTCTGACACCTTGTAAACCATGAGGCTAGGAAAAATACTATACCTTTTTGGAAAGCCAAGACACACATCTTTCTGTGGGTGGATAACATTTTATGGGCCAGAATCTGGCCCCTGCTGAGAGCCCTTTATGCTCCTCTGGCATTTAAAAAGGCCTGTTAAAGGGTTGGAACAGTTCCCCGGGGAATTACCCTAGCGTACAGTAGTATAAGGCAAAGCAGACACATCAACCTTGTGGCAGATGGGCATGACAGAGGCGGAAGGAGGAGCATAGTAGTTCTCAACCACATCTGTTCTCGAAACCCTCTTATCCATACTGGGAGTTCCCCCTCCCATCCTCATCTAATCAGGGCTGTCTCCCATGTAGCAATATGGGAAGGGCTGGCAGTTGGAAATCCTTGTTTTATAACTGTCAGTTGCTTCTGCCAATATATTTTAAAAAAATTATGCTAACAACACCATAGCCTTTAAAAATGGGTTACAGAAAACAATAATAGAACATTGTCCTTGTGAACAGAGAACCATATATGAATGTCTTTTAAATAGGGTCTCATTTGAAAAGAACAAGATAAAAGAAAATGTGACTGAACTGTGGCAGAGAAAGAGTTACATTCAACAGTTTCAGTTGAGATGTGCTGCTTGCCAAACTTGTTATTCCTAAAGCATGTCATACTTGCCAGTTCTCCATTGGGTTTGACAGAGGGTGAAGCTCCTAATCTAAAAAAACTGGCAGGAGCAGCAATATCACACTCAAAGGCAGGGCCGTCCTTAGGCATAGGCAGAACAGGCAGCTGCGTAGGGCCTCACTCTGCCTGGGGGCACCACTCTGCAGGCAGCCCAGACAGTGTAGAAGCAGGGCTGCTGGGTCCTAGAGAGAGCCGAATGCAGCACAGTCTGAGGAATGGGATTGGCTGCTGGGGTCTCTGGGAAGGGGAGGGGGTAGGGGTTGGGGAAGGAGCTCACCTGTGAGTGTGACTCTTTCCCCCCGGCTGAGGTGAGGTAAGGCAGGCTCTGTGGCTCTGGAACCAGTATCCTTTGTTGTCCCCCATAACATCCATTCTTCTCCCCCCTGCCCCACGGAGAACCCTCTCCTTTCTCCCTCCTCCCCAGGAGCACCCCTCTTTCTCTCCTCCCTCCCCTTCATCAGGGCTGGGTTGGGTGAGGTGCTGGGGGATAGGTTGGGGGAGGGCTGGCTGGCTGCCTGCTGAGGAATGAAGGTGAAAGTAACTCACTTCCTCGGCAGGCAGCCAGGATTGGAATGTCACACAGGGCTTGGCTGGGGTTAGCCAGATGTGTGAAAAATCAGGATAGGGGATTGGGGTACAGTGATCAGATATCCCTATTTTATAGGGACAGTCCCAATTTTGGGGTCTTTTTCTTATATAGGCTCATTTTAACCCCCCCGCCCCCATCCCTGTCCTGATTTTTCACACTTTCTGTCTGGTCACCCTAGGTGGGGTAATTGGTGCCTATATAAGACAAAGCCCCAAATATCGGGACTGGCCCTATAAAATCAGGACATCTGGATCTGGCCACCCTAGCTGGGTAGCGCCTCTCCCCCGGGCTAGCAGCTGCCAGCGATCCATCTCATCCGGGGGGAGCTGCACAATGCAGGATGAGCTGCTGTGGCTCCATGGGTGCCCCGTCCCTGAGATCAGATGCTGTGCTAACTTCACCATGGTCCGTAAGGCTGGTGGTGGTTATTATAATAATTGGAGATATACCAATCTCCTAGAACTGGAAGGGACCTTGAAAGGTCATTGAGTCCAGCCCCCTGCCTTCACTAGCAGGACCAAGTGCTGATTTTTGCCTGAGATCCCCAAGCAGCACCCCCAAAGACCAAACTCACAACCATGGGTTCAGGAGACCAATGCTCAAACCACTGAGCTGTGGTGCCCATTGGTGTGTGATTGGACCTGAGGATTTGCTGCTGCTGTTGCCAATCTGCACACCAAGAGGTGGATTTTGGGGTCCTGCAGTTTTCCACCTATCTCCTCCTCTACTGCAGCTGTTGGACCAGCAGGCTAGGGGGTGAGCCAAGCATGAAAGCAGTACTGTGTTGCCATTTAGATTGTCATTTAACAACTTTGTTTGCCAAAAATTCTTGCTAACAATCCTGAATCCAATTTCAATATTTAAAAAAAAAAATCAATATCTTAGCCAAAAACAGAAAATTAAGTTGTTGACAATTATTAGTGACAGGTTTGGCTTGAGGCAGGGAGTGGGCCAGTTTTCATCAGAGAAACAAAAAATGTTGACTGACTTTCCTATAGCCTGTTACTCCTGATAAGAGCCCTCCAACAACTGTAATATGCTTATCTCCTTACTAGCGTATAAAGCAGGGGTCGGCAACCTACGGCACACGTGTTAAAGGTGGCAGGTGAGCTGATTTTTGATGGTATGCAGCAGCAGGCTGAGCGGCTCAGCCCATCACTGCTCTGGGGTTCTGGCTGCTGCCCTATTGCCAGCTGGGATACCAGCCATTGGCCCCACTCAGCACCTGCTGCTGGCCTGGGGACCCCCAAGGAACCCCAGGCGGGCAGTGGGCTGAGCAGGCCAGCTGAACCACTCAACCTGTTGTCAGCCTGGGGTTCCATTCACTCAGCTGGCAGCAGGCTGAGTGGGCTGGTGGCGGGCTGAGCAGGGCCGGTGGGGGGTTGAGTGGCTCAGTCTGCTGCCAGTCTGGGGTGCCAGCAGCACTCAGCCTACTGCTACTCCGGGGTTCCGGCTGCCTGCCCCTTGCCAGTCAGGAGCTCAGCCGCCAGCCCCACTCTGCCTCCTGCCAGCCTGGGTGAGCAGAATCCCAGGCTGGTAGCGGGCTGAGGGGGGGTTGGTGGCCGGGATCCTGGCTGGCAGGAGTTGGTGGTCAGAACCCCAGACCAGCAGCGGGCTGAGCAGGGCCTGGGATCCCTGTCTAGTGTTCCAGCCACCAGCCCGCTGCCGGTTTGGGGTTTCATTTACTCAGCTGGCAGTGGCCTGAGCAGGACCGGTGGCCAAGACCTCAGATAATAACAATAGTTTATTTATATAATATAGACATAGAGAGAAACCTTCTACAAACATTAAAATGTATTACTGGCACAAGAAACCTTAAATTACAGTGAACTTGGCACACCACTTCTGAAAGGTTGCCGACCCCTGGTATAGAGTGACCATATGTTGTACTAAGATTCTCCTGCTTTTTTTTTTCCCTGTGAGTCAGTATAACTTTTGCCAGCCCAGAAGTTGGGCAGCCAATGTTTTACGTTTTCACAATGTTTTCTCCAACTTTCATAAAGTAAATACATAGTTAATATGAGTTAAAAAGGCCAGGGACACTTCTTTGTGAAGAATCTGTACAGCAGATCATGCCCATAGACGATCCAGAAAAGAAATTTGAGGTTGAATTTTTTAATGTTGTGATGGATAAAGCAGTATCTGCTGTTGATGAAAGGTTTAATACCTTGCAAGTACACCATGAACAGTTTGGATTTTTGTATGACATAACTAAATTCAACGAAATAGGAAAACAAGAGCAACTAATGACAAAGTGCAAGAACCTAGAGAGCCTCCTTAAGCACGGTGATAGTTTTGATTTAAATGGACTTGAACTGTACGAAGAATTGAGTACACTGTCATCAATGTTGCCACATGCAAAATCGGTGATGGACATTGTACAGTTTATTCATACCCGCAAACTTGTTGACATATATCCTAATGTGTACATTGCCACTCGTATTCTACTGACAATTCCTGTAACAGTAGCATCAGGAGAACGGAGTTTCTCAAAACTAAAGCTCATTAAAAACTATCTCTGCTCTACAATGAGTCAGGAACGCTTAACTGGTCTTGCTATTCTTGCAATCGAACAAGACACGACTTTGTCTTTGTCATACGATGACATTATTACTGATTTTGCAGCCAAAAATGCCAGAAAGATTACTTTTAATTAAAAACAAATCTTTGTTTCAATACCTCTTCATATAAATATCCAATAAAATTTTGATAAATTAAAAAAAATATATTATTTGCATCATCCTGTCATATCAGAATTTTTTCTATAGTGCTGCTTCTTTAGTGCTAGTCCATCAGCATTACAGTGTGCTTAATTAAGTTAAACTGGTTTTAATAACGTGAATGTGGCAAGTTTTCCAATACTGTAAGCTTATGTTTGTGTTGCTAAGAGCAGATCAGGCACAGGGGCACCAGTTTAATAATCTCGCCTAGGGCACCATAAATCCTAAGGCCAGCCCTGCTCAAAGGTCATTAAGTGCTCAATGTGTTGTTTACGTTAGTATACTGATGAACATTGCTGAGCTTAGATTTGCTAAAAATTTGTGGTGTTCCCATATTGGAGAAACTGCAGTGCTAAAAATATAAAATATTATAAATCATGATCTGTTCTGAAATGCTGAACAACAAACGTTAATGGTTCAATTTTCTCTTTTAGTAGCACAATTAATCATCAAGTTCTTTTTTAGAGACAATTTTATATTTCTTGGAAAGATCTAAACAATCCAGTTTTGCTTTCACACATGAAAAAACCAGCAAAAGGATACTGTGGATACAATTGCTTAAAATCTCAGCAAAATAAATACATTAAAGTACATATCAGAACCTTTCTTTTTAGCGTGGGACTTGGCTAAGCACAAAATAGAAAATTTTTTACTAAATGTGATAATTTCTAAGTTCATTAGGCCCTTGCTCCTTTCAAATGGTCTTGTGTCATAGCTGAACCTAAATGCTGTCCTGCAGACACAGGCAGAATGGCAGAATGCTTCAGGGAGTGCTGAGAAAAGTGTACTTAGCAGCCCTGACAGATTAAAGGATTCTTTGCATATGAAAGGAGCAATGGATGCTCTCCCAAGGGCTTGCGGCCAGATTTAAATTAGGGGAGTGGTCCTTATAGCTACTGGCAATCCAGCTGGCCATATCCCCTTAAGTCACAGAATGCCACTGGACATGCCAGCTGGCCCCAAAACCATCTCCATTGTGCCTGGCTCATGTGCAGGGTTGCTGGGAGTGTCAGGGAGCAGGGAAAGCGAAGAGGCTTCCTTTGTCCAGCTTGCTTCTGCTCCTCCTTCTCACCCTGCAAAGCAGCCACAATTTTACCCATAACTGTGGTAAGATTTGTATATTATATTTAATCAATTACAAATGAATTTCAATATGACACTCAAGTAAGGATCTTTTTTTTTTCTGAAAGTTTTATTAAAAAACAGTTGAGATCATAGGGTTAGAAAGGACCACAAGAGTCCTAAATTCAGGGAGTTAGACTAGATTTTTTTAAAGTAATTGGGAATTAAAAAATGAAGTTTTTCAGCTAAAGAAAATAAATTTGTCCTTTTATTTTTTAAACTGCTCTACCAGCTGGAAGCTTTAGTTATACCAGGAACCAAGTCCCTAGATGTAAATGTTGGTCTGGTGATAATCAGAGTTGATTTAACCAAGTTAAAAGAGTTTTAAAAAAATTACTTCCTGAAAGTTCATAGAATTATGTTCAATGATTAAAACTAACAATTTCCATTTCCCAATATTCCACTGCCACCATTTGTGCATCTATAAACCGGACAGAAATTTCCACTGAATAGAAGATTCTAAGGATTTGCTTGGATAAGAACATGCACGTTTAACTAAATGGGTGATCTCTGAAGGTGTGTATGTAAGGAGGCAGAGCTGCTAAGGTTGCATGGGCCTATATTCACTTTTCAACATTTAATTTGTATCTCAACTTTTATCATTAGTTTTTTAATACTTATTTTCAGTGTGTTCATGGTTTCAAAATAATACAATAAATTTCAACAAAAGTATTGTTGCTTAGTGTGAACTGTGTAATTGTTTCATTTAGTCAAAATTATAAACAAGCATGTGTTTAGGGACATTTTCACAGTCACTGAGAATTATTCCCATAATTATAGCCTTCATGGTAATGAAAGCACAGTAACAATTGTGTAGGGAATGTAGTCATACCCTTCTATTTTCATATGCTCATAACTTTCCAAAAATATATCTACTGAGGGTAAATTCTTCCATGGCTGGTTTCAGCCAGAAGTCAATATTTTCAAATTTAAGGAAAGTTCTTTCAGCCATCTTCAAATTATTGGATAGACATTTGGTAAGTTGTGGGGCAGAAAGCAAGTGGGAGAGAAACACATTCCCATAATATAAAGCCTTTTTCAATTTTCTGATAACTCAAAAAGAGATGAAAAATATACCCCATGCTTTGGTCCAGACCCAGTGCTATGCATTGCACTAATTGCATGAAGTGGCTCTAAAGCTAGCATAAGTGTCTACAGGAGGTTCATCCCGATGCAGTAGGATCCCCCAGAGACACAGAGCCAGCATAGCAGTTCCTTTGCAAATTCTGCCCTCTCTTCCAGTACATGTGGAGGAAAATGAAGGGCATATTTGGGTGGTCCCTATTTCCACTGATCTCCACCTGCCATATTTGTCCCTTAAGGCCCTGTACAGATCAGCTAGTTAGAGCAGCCTTGTGCCATAGGTGTAGAGTTAGCCTAGGAGCAGGAGAGCACAAAAGTTGGTTGGCATCCTCTCTGCTCTGGAGCTGCACTGTGAACTTCTCATCAGCAGCGGAGGAGCTGGGCCTTTGAGTGTTAATAGTCTTTACTGAAGAGAAGATACTTTACAAGACTGGAGGGGGGAGGTAAATTATTTAAATCAAAAAGTTTAAGCAATTGAAAATTCTTTTGAGCAAGCTTAGTTGACAACTGCTAATAGAGCCCAAACTCCTTTCTGACATTCTAGCGCCCAGCTTCCCAGCTGGACAGTGTTCATTACAAGAACCATATTGTGTGAGTAAGCACAAACTGCAGTATGACAGGCTCAGGGGCTGCAGCTGGGACAATTTGCAGGAGAGAAATTGTAAATTTCTAATTGAAACATACAAAGAACAATCCACCAAAAGATACACACATTAAGGCCTCATCTTTATTATAAATATAACAATAATGGGGACCAAAGATAAAATTTCCCAAAGTGTCCAAGCAACACAGGAACCTAAGTGCCATTTTCAAAAGTGGCAAGCACTTAATAGCCTAAGTCCCATTGGTTTTCTAACCCTATGATCTCAATTGTTTTTTAATAAAACTTTCCAGAAAAAAAATGATCCTTAATTGAGCGTACCAAATTTCAGCTGAGAAGGAAAAACTTTGAGAAAGTTATAGTCAAGTGAAAGTGACTACCACTGTTGGAAATGCTTTGTAAACCTTAACTATGTATTGCTATCCATGCATGGCTGTGGATGCTACCTTTTGATTATATTTATAACAACTTGAGGTATAAATAGGCGGTGCAACTATTGACACACACCTTTCAATGGTGCATTAAACAACATGACTAAAATATGTCATATGTTGTTTGTTCTCTCCTCCTTTCAAAGGCAAAACATGTGCAAAGGGGTGTTTCATTTCAGTAGCACTTGGGGTTATTTTGGTTGTTTGCTTGGTTTTCGTTTTTTAAATATACATGTTGCTAAATATTTATGTTAGAGAAGGCAATGTCAAAGAAGGCAAGGTCAGTTATTTATAAAATTTAACCAGTCAGGCTAAAATTTCTCATATTAGGTATCTGTCTCAGGCTAAATTGTTTTGGGAAGTTTAAGCTAAAATGGTTCAACAGTTTTCAAGAATGAGATTAGAGAAAACATCTTTTTTACCCATGTTAAAAAATTTCATGCTATCATTTTGCTGAAGTTCTAATGCTTCTGTGCTTTAGAAAAGAGAATTGAAATTTGTCTGGGATGGGAAGGGGATGTCCTTCTCAGTTCACCCTTTTCCTTTCCCTATGAAAATTTACCTGAATTTGTCCAAGTTACAAGCTTCTGAAAAATTGCAGTTCACACATGCTCAGAAGAGACTTGTTAAGTGTTTGGCACCTAACTTACCAAAATATCCTATCTGTGAGTCTGCTTCTTCCACTTTCAACTGCTGGTACTGACCAGATTGTGTGCACAGATTGATTGAACATGCTCCATCCTAAGGTTGCAGAGGCTGATGAGCAATTTCCCTTCAGTTGCTTTTCCCAATAGTCAGAGGCCACTCTGGTACCAAGCGCAGGAATTGAATAATTTAAGAACATCTTACTATATGCCCCCAAAGCCACAATCTCATAATTGAGGAAGAAGACTGTGCTGATTAAAAAAAACTGTTCATGGTTTAAAGAAGTAAAGGTAGATATATATAAAACAATGGAAGAAAGGGGAAATTAATAGTAATGAATATAAATCAGAAGGTAGGAATTTTGGACACAAAAAAAGAAATCTATGGCCAGCAGTTAAGAACAATAAGAAGGAGTTTTTTTAAATATATTGGAATAAAAAGGAATTTTCAAAATGCTATTGTTCCATTACAAGATGGAAATGGTAGAATTATCAATAATAATGCAGAAAAGGCAGAAGTTCAATAAATATTTATGTTCTGTATGTGGGGCGAAAACAGCTGATTTATAGTCTCATTATATGGTGATAACACTCTTTTCATTCCACTAGTATCTCTGGGGGATGTTAAATAGAAGCTACTAAAGGTAGACATTTTAAAATCAGCAGGTCCAAATAATTTGCATCCGAGATTTTTAAAAGAGTTGGCCGAAGAGCTCACTATGTTGATTTTAAATAACTCTTGGAGCACTGGGAAGTTCCAGAAAACTGAAAGAAAATGAATGTTATACCAATTTTTAAAAACAGTAACTGGGATGGTCTGGGTAATTATAGGTCTCTCAGTCTGACATAGTGCTTAGGCAAGATAATGGAGCAGCTGATACAGGGCTCGATTAATAAAAAAATTAAAAGAGGATAATTAAATTAATACAAATCAACATGGATTTGTGGAAAATAGATCCTTTGGCTTTAACCTCTGTTTGTCAGTTCCCAATATATAAAATGGAGATAATTATATCACCTCTCAAGAGTGTTGGGTAGATAAATTCATTAGTGTTTATAAAGAATTGAGATACTACACTGAGAGCACCACAGAATAGCACATGAGGAAATAAATTCCATATTCAGTGTGGGTTTTAGACAGTGTGCAATAATGTGTTGGTTCACATTGATATGGAAAAAGAAGCATTTAATGTAGGAACATAAGAATGGCCATACTGGGTCAGACCAAAGGTCCATCTAGCCCAGTATCCTATCTTCCGACAGTGGCCAATGCCAGGTGCCCCAGAGAGAATGAACAGAACAGGTGATCATCAGATGATCCATCCCCTGTTGTCCATTCCCAGCTTCTGGCAAATAGAGGCTAGGGACTCCATCCTGCCCATTCTGGCTAATAGCCATTGATGCACCTATCCTCCATGTAGCAATTAAATACCAATTTAATGAGCACTGTCTATCCTGTGCATTGAGTGAGTCAGCAGTCCTTTGAAAAAATAGTATGTGAACATGTAATTAAAGACTGTATCAAAATGCAGGGGCCAGATTAGGATTGTATGGGTATCCTTAAGTCTCATATTTTTCATAGCTTCTGAGTGCTTAAATTTGCATCCTTATCATTTTTATAATGTGTGTGTATGTACACATACACACATGCACATATTTTTCATATATAAAATAAGCTTGAGCTCTTAAAAATAAATCACTAAAATGTTGCTACTTTCCAGTTTTTGGTTAAACAAGACATCACAGATCATGACTTGGGCTCCCTGTTTGTCATGGAGATTGCTGAAGTCATGGATTCCGTGACGTCCTGTGACCATCGTGACTTCTGCAGCGATCAGTATGGCTGATCCCAGGACTGCCAAAGCAGCTGACTCCAGGGCCAGCTGCTCACGTGGTCCAGGGCCAGCCACACTGGTCACTGCTGGAGCAGCCCCACAGCGCAGCCAGCAGCTGGGTAGCCAGCCTCATTGGCCTCTGCTAGAAGCGGCGCTGGGGCCAGCCGCACCATTAGCTGCTCGGGCAGCTGGCATCCCACCTCTCCAAGCCCTCTACTCCCCTCCCCTGTCCCGAAGCAGTGGCTCCCACTGGTGCCTCCCCCCCCCCCCCCGGAGATTTAGCTGGGGTATTTATAGCGTAAGTCATGAATAAGTTACTAGCTGTGAATTTTTGGTTATTGTTCGTGACCTGTCCATGACTTTTACTAAAATACCCATGACTAAATCGTATCCTTAATCATGGCCCATGTTAATTAATTTGCTTTAGTAGTAATATTTTTTTCCTAATATGATCAGAAACAACAAGAATAAAGCTAAATTTGAAAACTTACAATGATTATTATTATTGGAATTCATGGTAACTTCATTTTCAATGTTGCTGCTTCTGACATTAGCCTCCAAGGAAATAATTACCTTCAGATGAACTGGTTAGACAAAAATAACATGTGACCAAAGTCAAAAGAAGAACTGTTGTTTAAATATATCAGATTGCTCCTGTTACTGCAACTAGTGAAAAGGGACATCAATAATCAATGATCCAATTACTAGATTACAGAAGTTTATATTGAGGTGTTAAAGTGATGAACTTTGGCATTGAACCTTTCTGCTATCACTTCAGTTTACTGAAACAGCAGATGCATTGCAGAGTGTGTGGTATGTGTGCTGCCAGAGATTAATATTGCTTTGGAGTTACTGCTGTGATATGTTTTCTGCTTCTCAAATCATACCATTTCAACAGTGAGCCTAGTTTGTGGAAACTGCCATTATAACCACATTTTGATAATATGACACCTTGTGTTAATTAAACATTATATTTGTTTAGGCCATTAGGAAGGCTTTTGTTAGTATTCTGTATGTGTAAAGTTAAAAAGCCTTGCAGAGAAAAAAGTAGCTGTGATTTGTAGTTGAATGCTGTATTTTTCCTGTAATTAAATCGCTTCCCCTTAGTCAGATGATTATTCCAGTGTGTCTATTTCCATCCTACTTCTTAGGTAGAACTTTAAACTTGCCCCTGGCTTTCTGTATAATACAGATCACAAATCATAGACAAACTTAGATCCTAGGCAGCACATAACTACTAAGTATAGTGAATAGCAAAAACATGCACAATGTTTTATTTCTTAAGTTTATTTTATATTTCTATAATAATAAAAATTTGTGATTTCTAATTAATAATCAAGACATTCGGAGCATATTTAGGGTCCTATTATGCAGCCATTCTCAGCACAAGGAACTCTCACTGAGTTCATTGGGAATACTATGCCCAAAGCTGTAGAACTGGGCCCTTTGCCAGTTTGTTGAGATCTCCATCCAGTAGCTGGCCTCACACCATTATCACTACATCCAAGGCTAAAAGTATAGGACCTTTCTAATCCCTAAGCAGCAAACAACTGAGCCAGCAATGGCTGAGATGAGCTGGTAGCCACATTGTTCTAGTATTTTATATGAGAAATTGTGCAAGGAGATTGTTTCACTTTTGAAATTTATTAACATTCATATTGATGATTTGTAAAAGTATATTTTACCATAGTTCTCTATTGCATTAATCTGCTAGAAATGTGAATACCTTTTAATTTATTAGTTAGTTACCTATGCTGACAACTAAGCCAGGAGATCAATGTTGTGTTCTCAATTCCAGTTTTGGGGTGTGTAACCCGGTGGACTCACCCACGCAGCGCCTCCTACTGGTCGTCCTCGGGAATTAGCTCAGTGCAGTGTCCAGAGCGCCCTCTGCAGGCTGGTGATCCACCTTTCCAGCTACTGGCCCCATGTCCCTCCCTGGACCCAGTGCCCTTTTACATAGGGTGCTGCCCCCTGGTGATGACCCCTTGTTCTCAGGGTCTCTCCTCCCTAGGGAACCCCTGCCCTCTATTCCCACCTTGCCTCAGTGTATGGCTACTGCAAGTCATTGTCTAGTAGCCCCACACCCTGGGGCAGACTGCAGTATCAACCAACTCATCACTGACAAGAAGAGTTTGGACCTGCTGCCTTGGCCTACCCCTAGGGTGCACCTTGCAACCCCCAGTACTAGCTCCCTGCAGCCAGGCCCTTCTCCCTCTACAGGCAGAGGAAGTCTCTTTTTGCTTCTGGCTCCCCTGGCCTTCTTATACAGCCTTATTGCTCAGTTTGGGGCATGGCCCCCGGCTGCAGCCACTTCCACCACCAGCCCAGCCTAAAAGGCTGCTTTCTCCAGCCCCAGCCCTTATCCAGGGCTGTTTTAACCCTTTTGTCCCTGCCTGCAGGTATATGGGATCTTGGGGAGCAATTACCACACAGGTGGGGTGCCAATTAATTTCTTTATTAAAGGGAAAAGGAAGTGGTGGGAATTTAACAATGAAATGCGATGGTATGGGGTGTAGAAGGTGTTTACAATAGACAATGATGGGGGGGGTTCTTCTTATTGAACAATGTAGGGAGTTTTAACAGTGCGGTACAGTAAGTGAGGTTCAGCACAATGGGATACAGTACAGTCAATAAGCAGCTTAACTTTATATAGGAACAACTCTAGATACAGTGTGGAATGCAAAACGTACCCAAAAGAAAATGCAAAATAAAATGGTAGCTTCTATATAAAAATGGTATACAAAGTATATTAGAGAAATGGAGGCAACTAATGGGGTGTTATAACCACAAGTAAAATGTGAGTCACAGTGCAATAATACAATATGGGTGATAAGTGAAATTATGCAATGTAGAAAATCACTGACTTAATTTGTGAAGCAGTGATAGCAAGAGTGTACCTAAAAGCTGGGTCAAGAAACAGGAGGGGGAAGGGGAGTGAGTGATTAGTGGTATCTGACGAGAGGAGAGTGCAGCTGCAAGCAGCAAGAGACTCTGAAGCCCAGAGCAGCAGTCTTCAGGAGCCTGCGGGCTGGAGGTACGGGAGACAAGAGCAGCTGGAGCGCACTTAAGGGGAGTCTGGGAGCAGCAAGGGGGGAGGGCGCTGAACGTGTAAGCGATGGGAAGGCACGTGGAGAATGGGGGAGACGGCTGAGGGAAGAAACAGGCTGCAGCAGAGGAGAGCACTTCAGGGAAGTTGCGGAGCTGCGGGGTGAAGACAAACGGAGCAGTGTGATGGTGATCTTCGGTAGGGGAGGGGCAGCGGAGGAGCAGGGGCATGAACACAGGGGATACAGGGAGAGGCAGCAGAGAAGTGTAAAGAAGGGCTAAAGGGACACCCCTTCCCCCCCCAAAAAAGGGCAAAGAAGTGGCAAAGGGTTTGGGAAGTTACACGGGGGGGGGGGGGGGGTGGAGCAGCAAGGGGTTACCACAGGGAGACACGGAGAAGTACACAGAGGGGGAGATTGGAGCGAGGGAAAAAACAGACATGGGAAAGTTCAGGGAGAGATTGGGACAGCGGGAAGACGAATTCAAGCAGTAAAAACCTTATCTATCCTCTAACTTAATTAAACTTATATAAATTACAAGCAGCTTATACAAAGTAATAAAACAGGTACAGAATACAACCAGGCAATGGTTTTTTTAAATCTGTCTTAATCAACGACTAGGCAAAACAACAAATATCACAATTCTAAGCAAACTATAACAAGCAACTATACAGAGCAACAAAACAGCAAACTATAACAAGGCAGGTGAAACTTACAAGCTCTACAATCTTAGCAAACTATGACTTATTAAACTAAAAAGCAAAACCTACGGTGCACCTTATGCTATGGGGAAGTCACAGAGGGAAGAGTGGTATGTGCCCAGGATACAGCTCCCAAGGCGGCCAAGGGATGTTGGCTGCAGCAGTGGATACAGCTGAAAGCATGGAGCAGAGCTTAGCAGCGGCACAAGCATATTTTTAGCAGCAAAGCGCTAAAAGTGGAGTTTAAGAGAGGTTTTAAGACACAGACCAAGGTTTAGCTTGAGTCTGTGTGCTAAGGAAACAGAGCCAGCAGCTAAAGTAATAAAATAAAGGTATGGAAAGTTTTACAGAGGGATTCTTACCAGTCCCCAAGGCAGCAGCAAAGGCAGAAGCAGCAGCAACATGAGAAGAAGCAAGGAGGGCTCGGTACGGTCTCGATAATCAGGAGATCTCTCAGGCAGCAATTCGTTCTTCGTGGGGGGGGGTTAAAAACCAGGGGTACGATCAATAATAAAACGAGAGCGGAGAAAGGACCCCCCAAAACCCCTGGCTGATCAGACCAGGCAGCATTGCAGGAACCTTTCTGATGTTTGTTTCAAAAATGTCTGTTTTTAAAGGCAAACTTAGGCAGTTTCCCGCCAGTGATCCTGATAGGCTCCCTCTGTCACAGGGGAGGAGGTACAGGGAAAAACTGCAGGTGAGCCCAGAGACATGCCTGGGCAGAGTCCCGTGCAATAGGTGACTCAAAAGCACATGAGGCCTATGACTCATGCCCAGGATCTTAAAAACACAATAGGTCTTGCAGCTCTGGACATTGCCTGCCCTACACCGAGCCCAGATTCAACAAGGTGATAACAGGACTAACCCTTTGAACAGGGCAGTGGTCCCACTTAGCACGCAGCACAAGTGGCCATCCCTTTGAGAAGGGCAGAGGCTCTTGGTAAACAACTTAACAGCCAGGGAAGGGCGGCCACAGGAGAACAAAAACAAAATGGAGTATGGGAACAGCTGTAAGAAACAAAATGGAATAGGGGGATAGCTGTGATAGACACCTTTCAGGGCCGGAGCAGTGGTCCACCCTGCTACACACCTCCCCCCTCAAAACCCCCACTCCAGGGAACGAAGGGGCCTTCTGGCCTGTGCGACCCGGAGGTGTCCCACCAGCCGCGCCTGCTTCTCCTCACTGTCTTGCAGTTTGGAGGCCAGGGCTTCCTTCTCCTGGCAGGCTTTTTGGAGCCCTGCCTGTGCTGCCTGCCGGACCTGCTCCGCAGCCTCTAGCCACGCCCGCAGGTCCTGGTCCCCCAGGCAGTTTTCCTGACCCTTTACACTCAGGGGCTGGGTTCCCACCGTCACCTTGTCCACCCCCACCTGGGTCCCGGCCTCCTGCTGGGCCCAGTTCCTTTGGGTCTCCTTATCAATGACCTCCCTGGCGATGGTCTGGGTCCCACCCTCTCGCAGGTTCCCCACCGTCCCAGTTGCGGTCTTCACCACCTCCCCTGGGTGGCCCACTGGCCGATCAGCCACTCCCTTGGCTGCCTCCGGCTGCGTTGCCCTCCCCCCCAGGGGGCAATCTTTCCTCAGGTGGCCCAGCTCCTGGCAATGCCAACAGGCTCCCCACCTCCGTGTTGTCCGGGCCTCCTGCTTCTTCCCATTGTCCCTCCCTGGGCCAACCCTTCCTGGGTTGCCCTGGGTCGTGTTCCTTGGGGCCAGGCAGTCCCGCCAAAGATGGCCCCACCTTCCACAGGCCCAACATGCCCGCTGCCACCAGGGTTCCCTTACCCAGCACACCATCCGAGGGACTGGGTGCTGTCCCAATCCAGGGTGAGGCACCCTGCCCTCAGCCCCATAGGGACAGTCCCACTTTATGTGTCCGCTCCTGGCACAAACATAACAAATCCTTAGTTCTGCTCCAGGCCTCCTGGCCCTAGGGACGGGCTCCTCCCTTGGCCCTCGGTGGTTCCTCCTGAATACTTGCCGCAGGAGCTTCCACAAGGCCTGCTGTTCCTCTACCAGCTGGGCCATCTGTCCTTGGAGGGCCCATTGCGCCTCCCGCAGTCCCGGTGGGTCCTCAGTCCCCTTCCACTGGGGTGCTGACTCCAAACCCCACACATGGACTACACCTGGAGTCTCAGCAAACAAGACCCCAGTGTAACAGGGATCCATCACCCCTTGCCTCAGTTTCTCCACCTTCTCAATATTCAGCCCTTAGTTCCACTGTCCTTTTTCTAGCCCCTTGTATCGGGGCGGACCGCTGATGCCCGCATTCTCCACCACGTGTAACCAGGCGGCTCACCCCTGCGGCGCCTCCTATTGGTCATCCTCAAGAATTAGCTCAGTCCAGTGTCCAGAGCGCCCTCTGCAGACCAGTGATCTGCCTTTCCAGCTACTGGCCCTGTGTCCCTCCCTGGACCCAGTGCCCTTCTACATAGGGTGCTGCCCCCTGGCAGTGACCCCTTGTTCTCAGGGTCTCCCCTCCCTAGGAAACCCCTGCCCTCTATTCCCACCTTGCTCAGTGTATGGCTACTGCCAGTCATTGTCTAGCCCCACACCCTGGGGCAGACTGCAGCATTAGCCAACCCATCACTGACAAGGAGGGTTTGGATCTGCTTGGCCTACCCCTGGGCTGCAACTTGCAACCCCCAGTACTAGCTCCCTACAGCCAGGCCCTTCTTCCTCTACAGGCAGAGGGAGACTCTTTTTGCTTCTGGCTCCCCTGGCCGCCTTATACAGCCTTATTGCTCAGTTTGGGGTGTGGCCCCCGGCTGCAGCCACTCCCACCATCAGCCCAGCCTAAAAGGCTGCTTTCTCCAGCCCCAGCCCTTATCCAGGGCTGTTTTAACCCTTTCAGGGCCGGAGCAGTGGTCCACCCTGCTACAGGGTGCAAAATATCACTGAGCTTCACTAGAACAAGGGTAGAGGGGAAACCAGGTTTGATCAATAAAACAACTAGCTGATCTTCTATCACATTGTATAGGCAGGCTGTTATGTTCAGTTGGGAATTGATTCTAGATGATGGTGTTCTTACAGTAGCAGACATCTTCATGTTGGCAGTGTCACCTTTCATGAGAACTGTTTCTATAGGACTTCAGGGATAAATATATATAATGCCCTTATGAATTCATACTTTTTAAAGTAGTTCAACATTTTATTTTCATTGCTGATAGTAAGTCTGATCTTTACCATTTCACTTCTGCTCATGATTGATTCATTCTGTGGGTTGAAAAGGAATATTTGAACATCAAGTAATTTTATCTAAAAATTATGTAAGGAAAACAAATCAAATTATCAGAATTGATAACCGGGATAAACAACAGTTAAATAAATGGAATTGTTAACTAACTGTTTCTCATGTGACTAGTTCAGGGGAAACCAAAATAAAAAGATGGAATGATTGATACAGGCTGGTCATGAGACTATATCAATGGATGTGACTCCCACTGTTTTAGTCATACTGGTTCTTTTAATGCACGACATAATGCCTCAAAATCAACAATTGAATTTGACTTTGAAATAAATAAAATGTTTATTCAAGTAACTACAATAATGAGAAAAAACAAATACACAAAATAATAATGAGTATGCAAATGAATACAATGAAAGGCAAATAAGTGAGTAATTCCCTATGGAAATTTAGCAGTAAATACTGACTTTTAAAACTTCCTATGCTTTAAAGCAAAGTGGGATGTATCTCACCCTTCCTTTCCTTGTTCAGGGAGTTTTCTGGTGCTGTGATGGTATCTGTTTGGTATCTATGATCTTTAGAAAGGCACTTTCTTTCCTAAGGCTACTTACATTTTCTACTTTGGACCTTTACATTTCCAATACCTAGATTCTTCTCTGTAAATGAGATTTAGATAAAAGAATCTGTGTCTTGGAAGAACAAAGTCACTGAAAACAGCTTACATGAATAGAACAGCTTTTCTTGGGTCAGGACTGGGATGTCTCAGAGTTTGGAACCTTAGGATCTGAAATGAAGTCTTGATTTTTCAGGTGAAGGAAATCAGATATCTTATTGGAGAGAGAATAATGAGTTGTGATTTTGCAACACTTTTAAGGGTTGTCTCTTCATTCAGTTGTATTGAGGGACTAGACTGGTTCTGAAAAATGAAGTTTTGATGCCTCTAACATCTTCCTTTTGGGCAGTCCAAGATTTTGGTATGTATGCAGATGTTGCAGGATGTAAATTTACCAACTGCAAAGGTCAAAGTGTCATTGCACATTTCCTATCCAGCCAATAGGTGGCATCCAAGCTTTAAAAAGTTCACCATTCCAAGGGTTTTCAAACTTTTTGGAATTCCTTAATTTCTTCTTAGCATTGGTAATTAAAATATACACTAACAGAGTTGTTTAAAAGTCTTTTAGTTCAATTTTCTGTTGCTAGTTCCTGAACTATTTTACAAAAGGATAAAAGTTTTCACATGCTTTGTTATATGTAGGTAATTATCTTCTGAAAGTTTTACTTAATTTCAAGGTTTAAAACGTTATTCTTCTTTCTTCTTACACTTAATTTGAGGAGAGTTCCTCTCTTCTTTCTCCTAAGAGTAGGGAGAGTTCTCCCTTATTTGATTCAAATTTTAAACAACTTCCAATTTAATCATAAAATCAATCTCTGAATTCCAAATAGCTGGAATATTCTATTTTATGTTAAGCATTGTCCTAGATATTTCAAAACAGTATCGACACGAGTGCTAATTCTTATTAATACATATCCTAATATAACTTCACACTTGCTACTCTTGACCTTTATACAACATTTCTAGATTCACTAGAGCATACACAACAGTTTTATACACCAACATCTTTACGTGTTTTTAGTAAAAACATCTTCTCATATGTAAATGAATTTATCCAACTATATATCCCCATGAATACCTACTGTATTACAAAAAGCCTTTGTTTGAACACCTTCATTTGGCTTTAAGGTTTTATTTGTTCTCTGGATGACTAAAACATTGATTGTGCAATTTTCTGAATGTTATGAATTAGGGACGGTTGTGAGATTACTTCTTAAATTAATGCATTCCTTTGCACATTGCAAAGATGTGCGTTAATGGTTGTGATGAAACTATAGTGCCTAATTTGTTCCAAGATAAGAAATTTTCCCCAAACAATGTTGAAGATGTTTATTTTAGATACAATCAGGTTTACGGTCTCACTTTCCTGGCTAAGCTTTAATTGTACAGCTTCTTTATGTGGGACCTTGATTCTTTTAGCAAGGATGTATTACTTGCAGTGACACAGAGAAAACAAATTGCAGCATCATTTGTGTAGGCTTCTGTGTCACTTATTAAGAAATGAATTGAAACATATGTTTTGATATTAATTATATTTTGAGACCTTTTGGTGTATTTGTTCTTATTTCTGACTTTATTAACATTTTAGCTAATGTGGACTTATTTGCAGTGTTAAATGGAAATCTAAATGAAGAAAAGGAGGAAGAAGGGATAGAAGGAATGTGTGGGGAAGTTGAGAGGCCTTTGTTTATTTCTTCCCTTATAGCCATATATTTCCTCTTGAAGGTAACAAGATAACATTCATATAGTTAGAAAGGACTGTTAGTTCAGAGTGCAGGAAAAAGAAAATGAAACCGTTTAAAGCATCTCAGTGTTCAATTGAAGGTACCGTGGTCTGCAATCTGGCCTTTGTGAGAGTTTAATACAAGTATATATGATTCAAGTGCGAACTATTGCATTGTATCATTACCTTATAACTTCTAAGTAAAAATATCAAAATTTCTTATTCAGGGGCCAAAAATCAGACCTGTTAGGCACCACAGCTCCAGTAGTAGAATTAGTACAGCTATGTTATTAGTATAATTCACAACCTAGACTTAAAATGTTCTTGGTTTTGCATCTGATGTCATATCTTATAAAGGGGACACAGTCCATTTCCTCACTCATTTTGCTGATCCTCTGCTATCTGGGGCTTTTGACTTTAAGTTTTATTTACATTCGGGATGTACTGGTTCAGTGTGGTTTAGGATTTTTTTAACTAATTAGCATTGATTTTAACACACTAAGAACTTGGAACTGGACAAATAGCCAATAGGAGGCTACTGTACATTTGATGTATGTACTCAAGCCCTATTAATATTAATATGAGATGTGTGTGTGTTATAGGAAAGTAGGTCCCATGTTTATTTGCATTGGCTCTGACTATTGTAATAGCTTATAATTAATTAATAGGAGAAAAGATTGCTATAGTTTAGCTACAAATGTGCAGTCAGTTTCAAACTAGGTGTATTTCACTTGCATCCAACTTCAATAGGCACAAATGACAAAAGGAACAAGAGAAGCATAGTAGTACTAAGTACTGAGTGCTGGAAAAGGTAGTCTCGAGGTTTCCATTAGCTTCTCCAGTTACACTGAGCATCTCAGAGCAAACAGTGCAAATGGCTAGCTCAACTGTTGCCATCCAGAATTTTCCTGAAGCTAATTGTTTCTTCCTCAGTTTAATCAGGACTACACAGTGGGCACAGAAAATTGCTAATAAATATGAGAAGTCAAAGAGGAAAATAGGTGATATGTAACACACACGATCCATCCTCAGCTTCTCAGACCAAATCTAACAGCTCTAGAACCCTGCCTCACCATCTCCCATAATTAATGATGAATATATCTCTGTAGTCAAAGAATCTATGGTGCAAGTATTAGAGGGGTAGCCGTGTTAGTCTGGATCTGTAAAAGCAGCAAAGAATCCTGTGGCACCTTATAGACTAACAGACGTTTTGGAGCATGAGCTTTTGTGGGTGAATACCCACTTCGTCGGATGCAAGTATGCCCTTAGGGTCCAAAACAGCACTCTTCAATGGGTACATTATTCTCCATCCTTTCCTGATGCCTGTATCTTTGCTGGTAGCCAAGGAGTTCATGCTGGCTAGAGTACAGCTGGTGAATCCCTTCATTGTCAATTCCAAGTCTAAAGACCCATCATTAAAATTTTATTTTTCAATTTTCAGATATGACCATCACAATTTTCTGGGTACATATAGGAATCCAAATGATGCAAAAATTAAAACTGCACAAAACATTCACTACATTACCTAACATATAAACTTACCCTTCTCAGTCTTTCAGAAAAATGTCTGAACAAATATTAACTTTGCATCATGTCTTGTTTGTTAATATACTTCCTTACCTTAGATCTTAGTTCCTCTGGTGCTACTGACACATCTGGCTATCCACTTCTTCCACTGATTACAGTCATTCGCTAATTGTGGTACTTCTTTCCAGGTGTTGCCAACATATTCAGTGTCCTCTGTCACTAGTTTCTGCTGGTTCTTCCTTGGCCTTCCTTGCTTCCTCTTTCCTCCTTTGGGTACTCAATGTAATGCTTGCTTAGCATGTCTCCAATCTTCCGTATAGTGTACAAGGCTTCTTTCTTTTATGACATTTTCTAACAAGTCCTGCTCTATCTGTTCCTTTCCTCCCACATTTATTGTTTTCTTTCCATGAAATGTGTAATATCTTCCTCAGCCATTTTTGATGGGCAGCCTCTAATCTTTTTTTCAGCCACTATCATCAGCCACTGTCATAGTCCAGTATTATTACGTAGGGGTGATAATCCCAAAGCAGAGAACCTCTCACTGAAAATGCTAGTGGCCATCATCTGTGCAAGAGCAGATCAGCCAGTCCCAGTTGTCATGACTGTGACTAGGGAGAGGTGTTTGCTCTGATAGCTAGCACCCAAACACACATGTAGAATTGCATGTGAAAGCAAACATGGGCTTCCTTTACCAACTCTAGTAATTTGGGCTTCCACATTCTGCACCAACTGAAACCTCCAGGTGTCTGGGGTAGCCTCATGAAGAACACTTTATGCATATATAACTGCAGGAAAGTTTGCATCTGATGGAAATGGTTAATAGCTTTTGGCTGCCAAACTCACCAGAGAGTGAGAAAAATCCATCTGAATTTCTCTGTGGACTTTATAAAGATGAATTAGTTAATTTAGCCTTGCATCACCCCAGGAAGATAAGTAGATGGGGTATACATAGTAATTTAACATTAATCATATATTCCCATTTCTCAAACATTTCAGATGTTTCTCACAAATTTATTTGAAAATCCAGTTATGAAGTTTCTTTTCAGCCCTCAAGAAACTAGCTAATTCCGAGTAGATGACATCAGAGAGTTGTTAACTTTTAGGGGTGGGGCACTGTGATGTGTAGAAAGTAGCTGCTGAGATAAAAGCTGTATATGTGGTGGTCTTCCTTTCTACCAGAAATATCCTTTGGCTGCACTCCCAGTATTACTTGTTTAATAATAATCAGAGATATACCCATCTCCTAGAACTGGAAGGGACCTTGAAAGGTCATCAAGTCCAGCCCCCTGCCTTTACTAGTAGTACCAAGTACTGATTTTTGCCCCAGATCCCTAAGTGGCCCCTTCAAGGATTGAACTCACAACCCTGGGTTTAGCAGGCCAATGCTCAAAACCACTGAGCTATCCCTCCCCCCTCAGTTTCCCACAGATTGCAATTCCTGGTCCTTTCCTAGGCCAGGCAGTATTAAGAGGAGGCTGGAATTGCATTAGGTGAAGCCAAGGGCTTGGAAGAACTAGCATGGAAGCCAGCCATGAGTAACCTGAGATGGTAGTATAGGTGGCAGGAAAGATGTGTGAGGCTGTGAGCCCAAATATGTGTGTGAGTTCCAAGTGCTAGGTGGGGGCAGAAGAGAAAAAGCGTGTGCTCAAGAGAGGAAGAAAAAAAGGAGAAAGCTTGGCCTCCTGCATGGGTTGGAGAAGAGAGAAAGAAAGGAAGTACTAAAGACAAATTGTCTTCTATACCTTAGTACTGAACACTAAATGTGTAGTTCCTGAGGAGCTAGCAAACAGAGGAATTTTGTGAGGAAGTTCTCCATGTGAAGGAGGAGTGCCTATGTGACTCCTTGAGGTGGGTTTATTGTTTGTTGTGTGCTTGCTGCTTATGGTATGCCAGCTTTACTGAAGTTTATAGTGTGGTCTGTTTCGGGTGGCTGTGCACTGAAAACATCTGCTCAATGTGCAGCGGCAGTCAAAAAAGCTAACAGAGTGTTAGGAACCATTAGGAAAGGGATAGATAATAGGATGGAAAATATCATAATGCCACTATATAAATTCATGGTTTGCCCACACCTTGAACACTGTGTGCAGTTCTGGTTGCTCCATCTTAAAAAAGATATTATAATTGGAAAAGATACAGAGGAGGACAACAAAAATGTTAGGGGTATGAAACAACTTCTGTAGGAGAGATTAAAAAGAGTGGGATTGTTCAGCTTGGAAAAGAGACGACAAAGGGAGATATGATAGAGGTCTATAAAATCACAAGTGGAGAAAGTGAATAATGAACTGTTATTTACCCCTTCACAAAACAAGAACCAATGAAGTTCATAGACAGCAAGTTAAAAACAAACATAAGGAAGTACTTCTTCACATCATGCACAGTCAACCTGTGGAACTCATTGCCAGGGGATGTTGTGAAGGGCAAAAGTATAACTGGGTTAAAAAAGAATTAGATATGTTCATGGAGGATAGGTTCATCAATGCGTTTTAGCCCAGATGTTCAGGGATACACCCCATGCTGTACTGTGGGTGTCTCTAAGCCTCTGACTGCCAGATGCTGGGACTGGACTGCAGGGGATGGATCACTTGATAATTGCCCTGTTTTGTTCATTTCCTCTGAAGCATCTAGCATTGACAACTGTCAGAAGACAGGATACTGGGCTAGGTGGACCATTGGCCTGATCAAGTATGGCCATTTTTATGTTCTCCTACTGTGCTTAAAGTTTCAGCAGATTTCCGTTTGATCTTTTAGTCTAGACAAGTCATTTGAAAATATGTATAAATCAATCACAAAAAACTTGCAGTTGAACCAAATATAACATGTACAAGGTAACCTGGTTACTTCATACAAAATGCCTGATTGCCTCCTGTGCCTTCCTGACAATAACTGCTTTTTCTCTTAAAATGAAAAACATAAAACCATACACAATTGTTATTTCTTTCTGTAAAGATACTCCCTTATTGTCCTTACTTTGAAGAAGCCCTCCTATTTTGAACTCCAGCCCATTGACTCAAGTAACTATCAACATTCAATTGTGAATGGACATCCAGCCACACAAACTGTGGTTGCCATATTGATGTGCTTTCCCTCCTTCCCTTTCTCTAATAAAGGCTTTTATCAAAATGTACAAGATTGATGGCTTGAGCTTGGTTGTGGGAATGTGTATGTAAATGTAATTTTTACAAATGTATTTCCTATTGTGTAAACCCTCATGGGGAGGGAGTGGCACACTTAAGAAAGCAGTTTCATTAGGTCATGTTTGAACTCTGAACAATGATGCTGAGAATCCCTAACTGAAATTGAGAGCATGGCTAATGTGAACATTCAGGTTACTGGAGGCTCATCCTTTATGTTAAGGTTGAGCTGAATTAGTAGAGTAGTGAGTGGAAACATTTGGCTTGAGGATAAACTAAGGATCTCATTTTCTTATATATTTCCTCGTCAAGCAACCACCTATTCTTTTTAAATTCATAAAAAATATCAAATGTAAATCAAGACTTTTCTTAATTCTTACTGTGACATGAAAAATCCATCTGAAAACAAAACTCGGAAGTCATAGGTACTATTGGGTAACCTTTTCATAAACATTTAAACCATCAGTTAACTTCTCTACCGTAGACCTCTGTAGGTATATCATCTTTCTCTAATACAGTGACACAATCTATAGCTACCCTACCTCAGAGTTTGCCTGTGTTTTCATTATAAACCTTGCTTTTTCAGGGGCTTCTAACAACCATAAACTATTCTTCTTGACAGAAACTTGGCAGTAAATTTTGAGCTTGAGAGAAAAATCCATAATTTGTTTGTCTTTTGCTATATTTGATTTAATTTAGTTTGATCATTTTTTGATTTATAGAAGGGTAAGCAAGAAAAAGAAAAAAAAAAACTTTGCCAAGTCAGATAGATCTCAATCCTATTTCCTGGAAGCCACTGGAAGTTTTGTCACTAGCTTCAGTGAAAGCAGCTATTGACCCTATTTTTATTTGCACTCCCATAGTTTAAAAACAGCCTCACGTGAAAAGGTAACAATAGGTAAAGTATTTGTTCATTATGGCTGAGATTTTCATAGGAGCCTGCTTAAAAGGGAGTTGACTGCCTAACTTCCTCAGGCTCCTTTAAACATCCCAGCCTGTGTAGACTATTTGATTTTGGGTGCTTAACTGCTGTTCCTTTAGATTTTAGTAGGAATACACTCTATACTATGCTTGTAGTATAGTATGTATTTTGGTTAAGCGTAGTACATGGTGTGTGTAGACATTAAAGATTATAGCTTTTCACCATTGTGGAGGAATGGATACTCTGCAGCCTTCCAACTTAATTGCTTGAAGATTTGGGGATATCTTCAGGATTTGGAGACCACACCCCACTACTCTTCATAGCCTATGTATGCTCTCCTCCCCTTAGAGAGAAGCACACGTTGAAAATGTATGAGGTGAACTTGTAGAGAAACACTTGTGCAATGACAGTGAGAAAAATCAAAAGACAGTGCTTTTGGGTAGAGTGCTGCTTGGAAAGAGACTTGGAACTGTGAGCAGAAAAACTGTCTCCTGCTGTCTTATTCCTACTCTGTTCAGGAAAGCAAGATTTCATTTACATTCTTTGTATGTAAATAGGATTGCTTCAAATAAATACCTGATTCCATTCTAATCAATTTCTTCTTCTACTGGAAACAACTCGCAAGTTGGCTAACCAGTCAGGCCAAAAGGGTAACAGTATATCCCAGTCTTACTTAATGCTTCACTTGAAGGTCTTCAGATACCACAGTCTGGGTATGATATATACATCCCAACAGAATATAATATATTGTGGAAATAGCTAATAATTATAATACCTCACTGTTGAAAGGTCATTTTGATACAAATCTGCTCTTATAAAAGACCATTGAAATGTATTAGCATTCTGTATGAGGAGATTAAACAAGAGTTTTCACCCAATTAAATGTTTTTTTCTCAATGGTACAGTCTGTTAATGGGCAAACCAAAAAAAGATTGGAGTGTGGTTTGGATAAGAATATTCAGAAAATGACATGTATCTCCTATGAAGCTATTCCAGTGGGCAAACATTGTAGAATCAAACTTTAAAATAAAAAAAAATGGAAGCTTATCTGAATCACATGTCTGGAAATCTTTCCAGAGGATGCTTTCTTTTCAGACTTTCACTACTCTTAGCTTCCTGTTGGGGTGGAAATGTAATTTCTTTTCTTTTGCTATTCTAGCAACTCTAGTTCTGGCCAAAACTCAGAGGGGAAAAATATAACATGGGGAAAAATACACTGAAACAATTTATAACCTCCAGAACGATTTGGTTTGGTTTCCACAGAAAAGAACATTGGGCACATCATAGATATGCTTATTTTTTCCAAACTGGGGATTGAGGTTGGGGTCGTGCTTTTCTGGCAGTACCTGCCATGTCTGGTATTCT
The DNA here is from genome assembly GCF_025201925.1 of Gopherus flavomarginatus. Lineage (NCBI taxonomy): Eukaryota > Metazoa > Chordata > Testudines > Testudinidae > Gopherus > Gopherus flavomarginatus. Next base: position 264,867,882 of record NC_066618.1, read on the forward strand.
CGGGTTGCATTAACAAACACCTGATGGCTGTGTAGTCTCCCAGACACTACTTGTGGGGATATTATTAGTTTATATGCTTTAATAAATAATAATTCTACTCTATTTCATTAACTTGCATGGTGTTTAGGGTATTTGTTTGGATGCATCATATTGCACTGGTACGGGCAAAATATGGATACCGTAAATGGTCTTTTTCATGGAAAAGGTCAATTTCTATGATCATTTTTTCAGAACCTAATGTAGAACTCTATATTTTAAGTGAAAGGAGAGCATGAAGGAGCAGAGCATATGTGATGGACAGAACAATTTTTGGCTTTGCTGGAATTGTTGCTTGCTGCTGCTGCTATTGTTGTTATTGTTATTATTAGGGCTTTCCAGTGATTAAAAAATTAATCACGTTTAATGCATAATTAAAAATATAATTTTGGGATTAATTGCATTATTAAAAAAAATCATTATTAATTGCACTATTAATAATAGAATGCCATTTATTTAAATATTTTGGATGTTTTCTGCATTTTCAAATATATTGATTTCAATTACAACACAGAATACAAAGTGTACAGTGCTCACTTTATATTTATTTTTTTACAAATATTTGCACTGTTAAAAACAAAAGAAATAGTATATTTCAATTCACCTAATACAAATACTGTTGTGCAGTCTCTTTGCAATGAAAGTTGAACTTACAAATGTAGAATTATGTACAAAAAATAACTGCATTTAAAAATAAAACAATGTAAAATATTAGAACCTACAAGTCCATTCAGTCCTACTTCAGCCAATTGCTCAGACAAACAAGTTTGGTTACAATTTGCGGGAGATAATGCTACCCACGTCTTTTTTACAATGTCACCTGAAAATGAGAAAAGGCGTTCGCATGGCTCTGTTGTAGCCAGTATCGCAAGATATTTACATGTCAGATGCACTAAAGAGTCATATGTCCCTTCATGCTTCAACCACAATTCCAGAATATAAGTATACATGCTGATGGCGCGTTCTGCTAGATAACAATCCAAAGCAGAGTGGACCAATGCATGTTCATTTTCATCATCTGAGTCAGATGCCACCAGCAGAAGATTGATTTTCTTTTTTAGTGTTTTGGGTTCTGTAGTTTCCGCACTGGAGTGTTGCTCTTTTAAGACATCTGAAAGCATTCTTCACACCTCATCGCTCTCACATTTTGGAAGGCACTTCAGATTCTCAAACCTTGGGTCGAGTGCTGTATCTATCCTTAGAAATCTCACATTGGTACCTTCTTTGCGTTTTGTCAAATCTGCAGTGTTCTTAAAATGAACATGTGCTGGGTCATCATCCGGGACTGCTATAACATGAAATATATGGCAGAATGTGGGTAAAACAGAATAGGAGACATGCAATTCTCCCCAAGGAGTTCAGTCACAAATTTAACTAACACATTATTTTTTTAACGAACATCATCAGCATGGAAGCATTTCCTTTGAAATGGTGGCCGAAGCATGAAGGGGCGTATGAATGTTTAGCATATCTGGCACATAAAGCAAAATAAACATTAAACAACTCAGCTCTATTGATGTCATCAGTTATTAGCTCTCCTTCCTCACTAAGTAGAGGACCTATATCTACATCTTTCTCTGTTAAAAGATACTGTTCTTATTGTCTTTTGTGTGCCTTGGTAAGTGTAACTCATTTTATGCCTTTGACTCTCTGATTTTATTCCTATGTGCTTGAGCTGCTATTTTGTGCTCCATAGCAATTTGTCCATCTTTCCACTTTTTGGTGGCTTCTTTTTGATTTTCAGGTCATTAAAGAGCTCCTGCTGGAGCCATATTGATCTTTTACTATTCTTCCTATAATAGATGACCACGGCTTTGAAGAAGTCCTTTCATAGCAGGGTCTTATCCTGTTTCAGTGAAATCAAGCAGAACTCCTATTAATTTGAATGACCAGGCTCAGACCTTTAAATAATACATATTTAGAATATGTAAACTTCTAGATACTTTCATGAGATTTGTTTTCAACATTAGTTAAGTTTTATGAAATCAAAGGAAACCTCACATGCTAAAATATGTCAACATAACATAAAGGGTCAAGCTTAATGTGCAACTCACCTCTGAATAGTGATGTAAAAATAGCACCCACATATTCAGTAGTCCAGTTGCTTTAAATGCGGTTTAACTCTGACCTTAGCCATGGGTCCATCAAAGTATCTCCATGATTTACGTGTTAAACAGAGCTTAGCTGGACTTTCAAATTCCAGGTTAAGTCTGTGAGGTTGTCAGTTATATCAGAACCCTCCCCCACAATCTTTCTTATTTTTATCTGAGCAGATATGATTGGAAATCACTGAGGATCTTAAACATGACCAGAAATACAAGTAGAACTGATGAAGACTTTTTTTCCAGAGAACCTCATAATAATGGGGATCGTATACACTATATGCACTAAATAATGTATGGACAGAGTTAAGGAGAGATTTTCATATTTTCCCCCTGAATTTTGCCCCATTGGGATCTTAAAACCAACCCTTAACATTATTTCAGTGCCATTTTTATGTATACATAGAGAGGTTTTTTTTTTGTTTTTGTTTTTTTTTAATTTGAAGAAGTTTGCAGGTCTAAGGGATTGATACTGAAGAGTGTAGATACGTTTCAAGTTTCCGTTTTTCATGCAGTGCTGATTGTATATTAGGGAGTTGCACATTTCATTGCTTGTGCAGGCTGAGCTTGTTGCACATGCCAGATACTCCTCCATCCCACTATATGAGCTCCCTGTGTGTCAGCTTTAGGGCAACCAGACAGCAAATGTGAAAAATCGAGACAGGCGTGGGGGGTAATAGGAGCCTATATAAGAAAAAGACCCAAAAATCGGGACTGTCCCTATAAAATCAGGACATCTAGTCACCCTAGCCAGCTTCCCATCCCCTCCTTTTCAGGGTCTCCCTGCCAGTCCTTCCAATCTTTTATCTGCCAGATTCTCTGTGTTCTCCCCAACTCCCATAACAGGTTCCCCCATTCTTTACCTAAACCAGCTGCATTTTCTGCACCTCCTTTCCCATTTCTTCCCATGTCCTGTATTCCTCTCCATGCCAAGAACTCTGTCTTCCCCATTCCTTCCTCCTGACAAACCATGAGTAAGCTTTGTGTAGGGTAGTTAGTTCTGTGGGGTCTGTATCTGTGCATCCCATATGCAAGATGTGTTGGTCAGCGGATCAGAGTGATATCAGATTCACTACTCATACTCTTCCCTGTCACCTGATGTGAACTATCCCAAACTTAAGACTTAGGTATATTCTACAATTTACAAAACCTAGATAAATGGGAAAATATTTATATAGCATATAGTCATGTATTATCATTCATTTCTATTGACATTAGCATTAATCCTTTGGAACAACTGTTCAAAAGTATGAGTATCTCTCAGTTTATCTAAGAAGTCAACTTTCTGGTATAAAAATTACATTTATATTGAATTAAAATATTTTAAAAGTTTGTTATGTATCCATTGAGTCCATGTTTTGAGATAACAGTACAATAGCAATAATTTGGCCCGTATTAATTCATGAATGTTCAATTTTTCTATGAATTTTATGCAAAGTTAATATCAATCATTTCTGAGTATTTCCTACCTTTTATTTTTCTTAACGATCTATCATCTCTTGACAGGTGTTTCAACATTCTGAAGCTTATTATAATAAAGTGACATATAGAATTTCACTGGTTTGATGTTTTGTTATAGCTGTGTAGAGATAAATCATTATTTTGATCTGAAAAAGGCAAGAAAGCCCTTCCAACAAGACAAACCCATTATTAGGTCAATACTGACAAAGATGACGCAAGTTACAATTAGTGTTGTCAATTTCCAGAGAGTTTTGAATGTGTACACAATAAGTTGTCACATCTTTTTGTGATATTTATAGGTATTTTCATAAGAATTTCAAAGAACTGTTAATGGTATAGTCAGTATATGTTACATATATTGAATATGAATATACACACACAGACCCCTATACACATGCACAGTTTTCCACATTCTGTGTATTCCATTGTTTTAGAGTCTCAGCTTTCTTTTGAAAACTTTATATAGCAAGTGTTACAGACAAAGGTTATGAATCAGGCAGGATAACCACAATTTTTTTAAAGTTTATGATATATATGTGTCTGTCCTTTCTTTCTCTTTTCCTTTATTTGCACTATCTTGTCTGTCTGATTCTCACAGGAGACATGGATTACAACTGGGTGGACCATACGTCTTGGCATAGCAGTGAGGCATCCCCAATGTCTTTGGTGAGACGTGTGGAGTCTTACCATTCAGTTTACTTTATCATCTCACTTTTCCTTTGTTTTATTTATACCTTTGCACGTTTTCTTTTTTGTATCCCTTTTTTTATCCCACACTTGTAGGGGACAGTCAAAGGGGAAAAAGAAAAACTAGTGAGCAGGCAGTTTTGTCGGATTCTAACACCTTATCTGAGAGACAAAAGAAAATGGTGTGCTTTGGCGGCCACTCTTTGGAAGAGGACTTGGAATGGTCTGAGCCTCAAGTTAAAGACTCTGGGGTAGATACGTGTAGTAGCACAACTCTAAATGAGGAGCATAGCCATAGCGAGAAGGTACTGAGATTGTGGAGCCTGCATTTTAAACTTCTCATCTGGTCTTCGTTTGCTCTGTGTCGCTCATTAAAACAATGCATTTAATAAAGAGACCGGGGAGGGGGGAGGGTTAGAAACAATGTAGCATTTCTTAAGGTGCAGAAAAGAAAAACAAAACCAAAAATTCCTGCTTGCTTTGTCACTTTTACTATTTGGTAGCATCAGAAAAAAATATTCAGGCACAAAGGAATGTTTGGTCTTATGGTCGCATAATAGTACTTGGTGATGTTACCTTCAACTATAAAGTAATTAACAATGAGGAAGGATTCTGTTGGATTGGCTTTTATGATTTCCTGCGTATGTGCTCCTGGGGCTAAAATTAAATTAATAGTTTAAATCCCAGGAAAAAAAGGGAGAAAAATTGGTCCGTTTGCACAGAAAAGTTGTTTTTCTTTTTTCCCTTTCACTGTCATGTTTGTTCTTTTGTTTTGTTGTCATGCCATTTTTGTGGAGTATTGTGTAGTATTAGAGTCTTTGCCATGTGCTTTCATATTTGTTAGTATTGCCTTTCGTTTGGTGGGGATTGTGATAAATCTTTTTAGAGTTATTAGGCATAATGGGAGGGGAGATGTCCTGTGCCAGTTAATTTTGCATGGAGAGGAGCATGAAACTAGTGGATAGTTGTGAAAAAGTGCTATGATTACACCAAATAAATAAGTTTATTTAGAGTTTTACTCAGCATGTTATAATAATATACAGTAATGTGTATGTGTGTGTGTATATATGTGTGTGTGTGTATACACACAGACACACACACACTGTAGTGGGTTGATGGAATATTCAAATGTAGTTGTGCTGAATATGTATGAACGATTAGAAATGATAATGTTATTTCAATAAATACTACGTCAGAAAGGGGAGTTATTACTTTATACCTTTATATTCAATTTGTCCTTTTGATAATTTTGGAGCACTGAGAATGTAAAGGTGTCTGAAAGGCCTTACATACTCAGAGAGAGGAAAACTGAGATGGTTAGAATGGTGGAAAAGAGAATAAATCTGAGTCTCAATATATCAGGTTTCAGTTTCGAGTTCTACAGTAGAAACTCAGAGTTACAAACAACAAAGTTAGGAACTGACCGGTAACTATACACCTAATTTGGAACCAGAAGTATGCAGAAGTAGAGACAAAAAAAAAATCAAATACAGTACAGTACTGTTAAACATAAATTTCTAAAAAAAATAAAGGGAAAGTTTAAAATAAATTGACAAGGCAAGGAAACTGTTTCTGTGCTTGTTTCATTTAAATTAAGATGGTTAAAAGCAGAATTTTCTTCTTCATTGTAAAGTTTCAAAGCTGTATTAAATTAATGTTCAGTTGTAAACTTTTGAAAGAAAATCTATAACGTTTCATTCAGAGTTACAAAAATTTCAGAATTATGAACAACCTCCATTCCCAAGGAGTTTGTAACTCTGAGGTTCTACTGTACTTCCTATTCAGCATCAGGGTTATTGTGTTAGACTTCAACATACATTTTTGTTACAACTCAACTGTAATGATCACATATATCATATATATCTAAATATCTATACCTTTCTATCTAGTGTATACAAAAGAGACAAGATGGGTCAGGTAATATCTTCCACTTCCATTGGTGGAAGGGAAAAACTTTACACAACTTTTCTTCAGGTCTGGAGAATGAAACTAGAGTTTCCAAGCTAAATACGAGGTGGGACAGATTGTTAAGCATAAGGGTTCAGACAAGTTGTAGGAGACCACTTAAATTGAAATGGGCAATTAGCATCTCTGCACTTGTAGGACAAGGAAAGGTTAGTAGGCGTCAGGGTGTGTTGCAAGTTGTTGTAATGGGCCATAAAACCAGTGTCAATGTGAAGTCCATGGTTTTTAGTGTCCAGCAGAGTTATGAATTTAAGTTTCCAGGCTTGCCTTTGGAAGGTGTTACACAGGTTTCCGTGGAGGATGAGGACTGACAGGTCATATATGGAATGATTGCTTTGTGAAAAGTGTTGACCCACTGGTGATAGGGTGTTTTTCTCTTTTATCATTTTCCTATTTGATTTCATTTGATAGTGTAGTAATTGTCTGGTTTTGTTACCCAGGGTTTTCAAAATCCAAAACAGTGGTAACTTTACTGTTTCTCTTCGGAGGATGTCAGGAATAAATCAATGGAGGCACAGCTCATCCATCTGATAAATAATTGGCACAACAGAGTGCTTTCACCTAATCTTTTATAGCTAAATTCAAACAAAACACATTGACTCCTAGTGGGTCACCTATTTTCCTAATTTCAGCAAAACTACTCATTATCTCTTACCATCAAAACATTTAAGAACATAAAAACATAAGACCGGCCGTACCGGGTCAGACCAAAGGTCCATCTTGCCCAGTATCTGTCTGCCGACAGTGGCCAATGCCAGGTGCCCCAGAGGGAGTGAACCTAACAGGCAATGATCAAGTGATCTCTCTCCTGCCATCCGTCTCCATCCTCTGACAAACAAAGGCTAGGGACATCATTCCTTACCCATCCTAGCTAATAGCCATTTATGAACTTAACCACCATGAATTTATCCAGTTCTCTTTTAAACGATGTTATAGTCCTAGCCTTCACAACCTCCTCAGGTAAGGAGTTCCACAAGTTGAGTGTCATAACAACATATTTCTAGTCATAACAACGTGTTGAGACACTTAAAACCGATGTTGCTATTCACTCACTCTTTTCCATACTTATAATCTGTTAACTTTCTGTCCCATCCTCCCATTGTGATAGCAAAGCTGCAAACATGCAGCTGCATGGCATTGCCTCTCAGGGCCTAAGATTTTCCTAGCTATCTGAAGTTTGGCTTTCAGCTCGCAGTAGACAAACATACACAATTGCTCACTACACTACTGTCCCATCTGAGGTTACATGCAGTAATGACAAATTCTCTGGTAACACTCCCCTCCTTGCAGATTGTATATCTTTAATATTAAGATCTGCACACACATACGCAACAAGTTCAATGGATTACTGTAGATGCCCAGCACAGGCTCAAAGCTCTGCAGTTGAGACCGAGCAATAATCTTCTTGCTGGCACTCTCAATTTTCACCCCTGATTCTGCTTCATTATAGACCATACCTCATGTAGGTTCCCTCGGGGAGTACTCAGGGTTTGCAAAAGCATAGGCTTTGGAACCATTTTGTCTTCCTTTGAATCTAGCATGTCAGCACCAGGAACAAAACAACCAACACTATTTGAAACACTAACTCACCACAATTGGTTGTAAAGCCAGATTAAAAATGCCTGTTGCCATGGGGGACTATCCCAACAATGTCTCTCACCGTTTATTGTTCTGAATTTTTGCTAACCCTCTCAATTACATGTTTAATTTCACCAGTAGAATGACGGACTGTGACCATACTCCTACATGCCTCTTGTTTAGTAGTATGTAAGTAATTCCTCAAAAGGGGATGCTGAAGCAATATCTGAAAAGAAGTTCATTCCAGTGGGTTCAGTTATTATATTTGAATACAATGTGTATTTCACTTTTAATTGGCTATATTTCAACTCAGGCACTTGAAATTTAAAATCATATCCTTCAATATCTACAATATGGCAAAATCATCTGTTTTCATAGGGATCATGAGATACATGATACACATAATTAATTACAAGAAACAGGCACTAACTTCTAAGACTCATAGACTCATAGACTCATAGGTCAGAAGGGACCAATCTGATCATCTAGTCTGACCTCCTGCACAAGGCAGGCCACAGAACCGCACCCATCCAATTTTATAACAACCCCTATCCCAGGACCGAGTTATTGAAATCCTCAAAAATGGTTTGAAGACCTCAAGCTGCAGGGAAACCACCAGCAAGCGACCCGTTCCCCACGCTGCAGGGGAAGGCGAAAAACCTCCAGGGCACCTGCCAATCCGCCCTGGAGGAAAATTCCTTCCCGACCCCAAATATGGCGATCAGCTAAACCCTGAGCATGTGGGCAAGAGTCACCAGCCAGCACCCAAGAAGGAATTCTCCGCAGCAACTCAGTACCCATCGCATCCAACATCTCCCCGCAGACCATTGAGCAGACCTGTCTGGTGGTAATTCAAGATCAATTGCCCAAATTAACGATCCTATCATAACATCCCCTCCATATACTTATCAAGCTTTGTCTTAAAGCCAGGAAAGTCTTTTGCCCCTACTACTTCCCTCGGAAGGCTATTCCAGAACTTCACTCCCCTAATGGTCAGAAACCTTCGTCTAATTTCAAGTCTAAACTTCCTAATATCCAGTTTATACCCATTCGTCCTCGTGCCTACATTAGTACTAAACTTAAATAATTCCTCTCCCTCCCTAACGTTAACCCCCTTGATATATTTATATAGAGCGAGCATATCCCCCCTCAGCCTTCTTTTGGCCAGGCTAAACGCAATTATCACCCATATACACAATCACAGATTCATTTACAAATGGATTAACAGCATAATGATATTTTTCCTCTATAATTTCTAAACATAATTTCTGTGGCTGTAGATATTTGTGGTGAATTCAAATCCAATCCCAGATTCTTCTAAGCAGACTGCCAATTGTACTTTCTTCCACCCTGGGCCTCTTTTGTACCCATACGCTATGATCCATGGGCTCTATCACTCTCTGATTAGCATTAAGGCAGAAGACTACAATGGGGGAAACCCACCTTATCTCTGCTGCTGACACTAGTAAAACAAATACAGTAATCTCTCCAGATCTTTTATCATATGCAAAATTTCCATTTTCCACCAGGATTATAAATCCCTCTCAGTCTGGATGGAATTTTTCCAAATAGTGCTCCTAATTTCCAGTAGGAGTATCCCTCACATACCATCTCAAATCATGTCTTTTACCACATCACTAATTCACATCTGCATTTGCATGAATGCCAAGGCTAAGGAAATATTACTCTGGAGGGCACCAGCAGCCTGCAAGAGACGGAGATGATCTTTTTCTTGGGATTGCTCCCATTCCTCTAATAACTGTGCCACTCCATCCTGTATGGAGCTTAACTGATCTAAGGATTCTCTCAGGGATGTTGCTAAATCCTTTAGGTGTTGCCCCACTTAATTCATTTTGTTCACAGCCATTTCCTCCTTTATACTATTAAGAAGCCCTACCCTTGTGCCAATGCTTCGAGTATGTCCCTTTTTACTCAGTTCTTGCATGGTCTGGGGACATCATGAAGATTCATCCAATTTTTCCAGACCTCATATAATGGCTGGAAAAACTTTCCAAATGGGGTTCTATTACCGAGATATTTGCTAAGATGAGGTCCATAATAACCTTATTCAGCATGTGGGTTGGATTGATCACCAGTTGTTTCTTTAGATTTGTTTGAATCACATATGTGCTGATCAAATTAATTAGAGGTGGTTCCAGAATTCACACTTCTATACCTTTTACTCCATGGGTCCCAGAAGGAGCCATTTTCCTGTCATATTGGGCTTCAAATTAATAACCATTTTATCAAGGCATGATTTAACTTTATTATCCAAACATTCTTTCTTCTTCGAGTGATTGCTTATGTCAATTCCAATTAGGTGTGAGCGTGCAGCACGCACAACAGCTGGAAAGATTTTCCCTTAGCAGCACCCCTTGGGTTGATCCAGGTACCCCCGGAGTCATGCCTTCATGGCACGGAATATAGGGCCCTGCCAACCCGCCAACACCTCAGTTCCTTCTTACTGCCCCTGACGGTTAGCCAGAATGCTCATTATCTCTAGCTTCAGCAAGATTTTTCCTGTAAATAATTTGATATAGTTAGTTTTAGTAGGTGTTAGTTAGTTAGCTCTCTCTAGAAGTTCATCTGGGGGTACTCCCAATCCCCCTCCTTCTCCCCCATTACTGGGTCATGCCCTGGTCCCCGGGGTTTAAACCCTGCACAGCCTGTGGCAAGTCTATGCCCAGAAGTGACCTCCACACTTCCTGCTTGAAGTGTTTGGGGGAAGCCCACCAAAAGTAAATCTGCAAATCTGCAGTGGATTTCGCCTTAGGACTCAAAAGGAGATTGACGAGCGCCTCAAGATTCTTCTGATGGAAGCTGCCCTCCATCCCCATTTGGACCCGGGGTCAGCTGAGCCAATGCCGAGCACCTCGAGGAAGGCATGAGTCGGCACCGAGGAAGGAGTCAGGACCGGCAAAATTTCCCACATAGGGGCCCTGTGCAGGGCAGTGAATGGCACTGTTCACAATCCCTGGTGCCCCACAAGAAGAGGAGACCCAAAAGGGGCCGCTTATCCATGCCCAGACTGACGCAGAAGGAGTCAACTGTTGTAAGACCCATGTCGGGCCACATAAGATTGGCACCGCTACCTAGGGTTCTGTCAACTCCTGCGCCACCATGGCTCCTGTCAAGTCTGAGCCCCCAGCACTCCCCTCACTGGGAAGATTGCGACCACCTGCAGTTGCCTTCCATGCCAGAGTCGTTCAAGGCTGTTAGGGACCTCATCGTCTTCATGGTGCTGCCTTCCCCTCCTAGGTGCAACAGGACACTGAGCTCTGTCTCACAGGCACCCGTGAGACCCTCGGTGCCATCTAGAGACAAGCCAGCAATTATACCATGTTGATCACCATCCCCTCGGCACCAGTACCTTCCACTGGGATAGGGGAGCCACACTGGTCCCCAAGTTCTCAGCACTATTCCCTGGCACCAGTGAGCACTGCCCCTCTGCGGTCATCCTACAGTGAGTCCTCCCAGTTGGAGACAGACTCCTATAGGTTGAGGAGAAGCAGGATTTCCAGGTCCAGTAGACACAGGCAACAGTTCCATCCAGCACTGTGGCCTCGACAATGGCAGGCTCCAGCCCAGTGGCTTTTCTGGATCCCCTGGGTGCTCCACCAGGATCAAGGCCAAAGCCAAAGGTCCCATTTGCGGAGATCAGCATCGGTGGCCTCAGCATCATATGTGCCTCTGAGTCAAGACCAACTACACCACACAACCCTGACACTGACCACACCAGTACCAACTCACTGGCACCAACTGCACCGGCAGCAACTGCAAGGGCAGAGAGCAGGACCCGCTCCCTGATAGGGCCTTGTCCTCATCCTTGCTTGTGGCGGAAACTTTGATGGCCTTGCTCTGGAGGTCAGCAGAGTGCTCCAACAGCTGCTGAGAAGAGTGGCGCAGAACCTGGAGATCCATGTTGAGGAGGTCACTGAAACATCAGATCTAATGGTGGACATTCTTGCCCTCGCTGGACCCTCCTGTATTGCCCTGTCACTTATAAAAACTATTCAGGACACCACTAAGACAATGTGGCAGACCCCTGCCTCCTTACCACCAATGGCAAAGAGTATTGAATGAAAGTACTTTGTTCTCTCTAAGGGGTTTGAGCATTTTTATATTCTTCTCCTAGTGGTTGCAGCAGCAAATGAGCAGGAGCACCAAGGTAACCAGGGCCCATCCCCTAAAAATCGGGAGGATTTTCCTCTTTGGAAGGAAAATTTATTCCAGCGGCGGGTTCCAGCTCCAAATTTCTAACCACAAGGCTGTCCTAAGCAAGTACAACTACAGCTTATGTGGAGATATCGCAAAGTTCATGGAGCTTCTGCCAGAGGACTCCAGGGTAGAGTTCTCCTTCTGGGTAGAGGAGGGTAAGCTAATTGCCAGGGCTTCGCTCCAGGAAGCCTTGATGTGGCTGATTCGGCCATCCACACCATGGCCTCTGGGGTAGCCATGAGGAGGAGATCCTGTCTGCAGGTATCAGGGCTCCCATATGAGCTCCAGCAGACCATACAGGAGCTTCCCTTTGAGGACTCGGCCCTCTTTTCAGAGAAAACTGTCTTACAGCTTCATAACCTCAAGGACTTGAGGGCCAACCTCAAGCCCCTTGGCCTGCACACTCCGGCTATGCAACGGAGGCACTTTAAGCCTCAACCTCCCTTCCCCTCATTTCTACCACTCACAGAACATGCAGGATTTTTCCAAGAGGCATAACAGGAACAATAGAAAGAGGCCTCCCCCGTCATCAACCCAGGTCTCTGGGCAGGCAAAACAGTCCTCAGGCCAGCAGCAGAACTTTTGAAGGTGTGCCCTAGGCGATGCACCAGTCCAGACTTTGGACCCATCCCCCCTTACCTTCTTGTGCTAACTGTCCTGTTTCTACCCTGCATGGGCCTGAATTACATCAGATCGCTGGGCACTCCTCAACTTGGAGGATGCTTACTTTCATATTTCAGTAATGCCATCCCACAGAAGGTACCTCAGGTTCCTAGTGAACCACTATCATTAGCAGTTCACAGTCCTTCCATTTTGCCAGTCAGTGGCTCCTCAGTGTTTACCAAGTGCATGGCAGTTGTGGCTCCATTCTTGCGTAAGTGTCAGGTCCAGGTGTTTCTGTACCTCGACAACTAACTAATCAAGGGCCGCTCCAGGGCGCAAGTGGAGGTGCAAGTGAGCTTCATAAGGGCTACTTTCAATGACCTAAGCCTTCTACTGAACATACAGAAGTCAACCCTATCCCCCGTTCAGTAGATAGAGTTCATAGGGGCGCTATTGGACTCTACAGAGGCAAGAGGGTACCTACTGGAGTCACGTTTCTGGTCCCTGTGCGACATCATGCAAAGTCTCAGGCAATTCCCTACCACCACAGCAAGGAATTGGCTAAAGATTTTGGCCGACGTGGCCACTTGTACCTATGTAGTACAGCACGCCAGACTGAGACTCCAACCTCTTCAGGCATGGCTGGTGTATTGGCCTATTTGGGACGGTCTAGACAAAATTGTCACTCTACTCAACCGCTTCTTGAGTCCCTTCTATGGTGGCTTGACCCTCAAGCAGTGTGTGCAGGTGTCTCCTTCACCAGGCCACAGCCGTCCCCTTTGCTGGTGATGGACATATCAGCAATGGGTTGAAGTGTGCATCTGGGAGACTTCAGGACTCAGGGCGTCTGGTCCCGAGCGGAGCTCTCACTTCACATCAATGTCAGATAGCTGAGAGCAGTCCATCTAGTGTGCCAGACATTCCAAGTCCATTTGGAAGGGAAATGGGTATTGGCCATGGTGGACAACACAACAGCAATGTTTTATATAAACAGACAGGGGTGTGCATGCTCCTCTCCTCTGTGCCAGAAGCCCTCAAACTGTGGGATTTTTGCATAGCTCACTCAGTACACCTGGAGGTGTTGTACCTTCCCAGAATCCAGAATGAGTTGATGGAATATCTCAACAGGTCCTTTCACAACCACGAGTGGTCCATCTGTCTGGATATCGCAAATACCATCTTCCAAGACTGGGGATTTCCCCAGATAGACTTTTTAGCATGCGACACAACAGGAAGTGCCTGCAGTTCTGCTCCTTTCTGAATCACAGCCCGGGCTCTGTCATGGATGTGTTCATCCTTCCCTGGAAGGGACACCTCTTGAATGCGTTTCCACCCATACCCCTCATTCACAAGGTTCAAAGGGACAAGGCCTCAGTGATAATGATAGCTCTGTCAGCACTGGTACATGTCTCTCCTGGAAATAGCCATGGAAAACTCAATCACTTTACTGCTGCTCCCGGATCTGCTAACCTAGGATATCTAATGGAACCATCTTTTGAACCGCTTGTGACATGTTCTCTTCTGTACCTCTCATATAAGGTGGCATTCCTGGTAGCCAGAAAGGTGTCTGAGATCAAGATTCTAACATCTGAGCCTCCTTACACTGTGTTGTATAAGGACAAGGTTCAGCTTAGACTGCATCTGGCCTTTGTCCCTAAAGTTGTCTCCCAGTTTCATGTTAATCAGGATATCTTTCTTCCAGTTTTCTACTTCAAGCAACACAAAAGCAGTAGGGAACAAAAACTTCATTCATTGGATGTTCTCTGGGTGTTAGTCTTCTATATTGAGTGGATGAAACTGTTTCAGAAGTCTGTTCAGCTGTTTGTCACAGTAACAGACAGTCTCCTCCCAAAGAATTACATCATGGATCACGTCTGTATCCGGGCGTCCTACGTTCTGGCATAGATACCTGCCCCTCCACTTACAGCGCACTCTACTAGAGCACAGGCATCATCAGCTGCATTCCTGGCCCAGGTTTCAACCCAAGAAATCTGCAGAGCTACGACGTGGTCCTCAGTCACACTTTTACCTTGCTTTACGCCATTACCCAGCGGGCTGGAGATGGTGCAGCCGTTGCCAGAGTGGTTCTACAGTCAGAAAACCTTTGAGCTCTGACTCCTCCTCCAAAATTTAGGCATGGTGATCACATAATTGGAATTGACATGAGCAATCACTCAAAGAAGAAAAACCAGTTTCCTACCTTTCGTAACAGTTGTTCTTCGAGATGTGTTGCTCATGTCCATTGCAATACCCACCCACCTACCCCTCTGTCAGAGCAAACTGGCAAGAAGGAACTGAGGTGGCAGTGGGTTAACAGTATCCTATATTCCGCACCATGAAGGTGCGACTCCAGTGGGCACCTGGATTGACCCAATGGCTACTAATAAGGGAAAATCCAAATTAATGGTAATTTGACTGTTTCTCTCCAGGCAGCATCAGAAATAAATCAATGAGAGCATAGTTCATTTGTCTGATAAGTAATTGGAACAAACAGAGTGTTGTCACCTAGTTTTTTATAACTAACCTTAAACTAACCTATAGTGACTGCTAGCAGTCATCGTAGTAACACTTAGTGGGTCACCAGTTTTTCTGATTTCAGCAAAATTACTCATTATCTCTTATCATCAAAACATTTCTAATCATAACAACATGTTGGGGCACTTAAAATCAAGGTCACTTTTCACTCACTCTTTTCCATATTTATAAACTGTTAACTTTCTGTCCCATCCTCCCATTCTGAGAACAAAGCTGCAGACATGCAGCTGCGTGGCCTTGCTGCTCAGGGCCTAAGATTTTCCTAGCTATGTGATGTTTGGTTTTCAGCTGGCAGTGGCTGAACATACAAAATTATTGACTGCACTACTGTCCCATCTGGGCTACATGCAGGAATGTCAAAATCAGGGGTACCATTTCATTCACATAGGTGTTGGTAGGACATTTGATGCACAGAATGAGGTACACCCCATATGATATGCATGTGTAGGACCCATGGATCTTGAAAAGTATTTTGTGGAGGAGGTGTTGATCATTGTAGGGTTGGAGATACATCTATGGGTTTTTTATATTTTGTTTGGCAGGGTCTGGTGCTGTTTTGAGTTGGTATGTCCTGGTCTGTGGGGAGCTTGCTTCTTCTGATGGGGTTGGTGAGGTTAGGATTTTGTTTGAAGGATAGAAGAAGGGGTTTGGAAAAGATTTCATTCAGGATGGGTCCTCAAGTCTGACACTGATTGTATCATCCATTACAACAACTTTGTGACATACCCTGCTACATACTAACCCTCCATTGTCTGTGATTGAAGAGGTGTTAATTGCCCACTTCATTTAAAATATTTTCCTATAACATCTGTGAACTCTTATGCTTAACAATCTGTCGCACCTTCTGTTTAGCTTAAACATTTTAGTTTCCTTCTCCAGACCTGAAGAAGAGCTGTGTGAAGCTCAAAATCTTGTCACTTTCACCAACAGAAGTTAGTCTAGTAAAAGATATTACCTCACCCTCCCTGCATCTCTTATGTCCTTGGGCTAATACAGCTAAAACAACACTGTAAACAAACATGTTATGCATAAAGATAGTTATAGATATTCCACAAATTGTGTGTAGGAATACATTTGTGAGGTAGAGATTTTATTCATTCTTTAAATGGCTTAGGGATAGAATGAATGACTTAATATGTCTTTTCCAGGGCTTACTTCTATGTTTCTAAGAAACTAATAATGGTGTAATCATACTGCTTTTAAAAATTGTAAACTTATCTGGAAATCAAAAATAATATTGAGATTTTTTCTGAGAAAGTATATTCATTATGTTTTCCATTAACATTTTATCATAGCATCCTGTGACCTGGCAACCTTCCAAAGATGGAGACCGTCTAATTGGACGGATTTTATTAAATAAACGACTAAAAGATGGAAGTGTGCCTAGAGATTCAGGAGCAATGCTTGGGCTGAAGGTTAGTAATGGACAATTTTGAAAATATGTATTACTTTGTTAAGTAATTACATTTAAAGTTCAGTAAACTAGGTTAATATGTAAGAAAGACATTTTTTAAAATGTTGCCATTACACTCAGAAATACAGTATAATGAAATTTTATCTTCAATTATCAAAATGATTACTTTTTTAATGTCTTAGATATGCTTAATAAAATGTATACTAGAAGGGTGTTGGATATTGTTCATGCTAATGCTATATTGTTTTTAATTGCATTTATGGACTTTTATGTTTTAAATAAACCAAGTTGTGATTTAGTTTGTATTTATTTTTTCTTTATGATTGTTAAGCAATACATTTTCAGCTTTATTATGATTTGTTGTCTAATATATATCTGCCAGCTTGTAACTTACATATCTGTATCTCATGTTACTCATTTCATGTGTATCTTGTGGACTTTGAGATAATAGTTTGTAATCCTAACAGAATATTAGAACAGGAATAAGAATTAATAACATTTTGTAAAAAAGAATGTAAAGAAACCTGTAAATGTGGTTTGAGCTTCTTTATTTATGGCAAATTGTCAACAAGTTTGATTAATCTAATATTCTTCTTTTAACATAGTACTGGCTTCAGTTCAAGTGCACAGCTTAGTCTGTAGTATGGGATACTGTAAATAGGGATTATGTCAACATACTTCATTATGAGCTATATTAATCTGCTTTAGAATATTTTTTGAATTTTTATCTAATTGAAAAATGTTTACATTGTGAGAGGACAAGGTCAGTGAAAATGCGAGCTTGAATCATTGCTTTGGTATGTATTGCACTGTCTAAGGATCAGAATACTTAAGACAAGGGGATAATAGTATCACTCTGTCAATAATTATTAAATATTTTGCATTCTGTTATATTGATATACTTTTTGTTTTGTGGAATACGTCAGCACTTTGAGCTCAAGAATTGCTATTGTGTTAACCACAGTAAATTGCTCTGAAAAATTATTTTAAATAATTTTGCCTGTCATGGATTTTAATTTTATCAGATTGTTTCTTTAAGCTGTAAAACTAACCATAAAACAGATTTGATATTATTATTTTATTGCTGTATAAAGACTGCTAAGAAATCTAAGGTATAGAATTAGAAGATTATACTGTATAATACATTCTTCCCTGCTCCTCAGAGATACATAATAAATTCAGTGTGCCTCATCTCCACACAGAGAGATATCTTTAATACAAGTATTTTTAAAAAACATAATGAACCAAATTAGATTTGATTGAGTAATTAATTAATTAATTTACTTCTTTGAATACACTCCTCTGCTTAGTAATATCATTTTGCAAATTACTTGTACCTTAAAGGTAGAGGTTTATATTAAAGCTAAATGACACAAGCAGAAAATAGAGTTATAGCACAAATTCTGTTGTTATGCAATTAAAAGTTCACATCACTTTCAAATAGATTGAACAAACATTTTTCTTCATCAAGAAAATGTTCCACCTTAGAGCCAAAGAAAATCAAACAAAGAAAAAGAGTCAACATTACAGAATATTATATTTTTCACAAAATGAGGCAACTAAAAGATTGGTGGGTGGTTTTTTTTGGAAAACGGTGTGAGGTAAAAACAGTCGTTTACAGATTAAAAATATTTTTACTGTGTGCAGGGGAGAGAGAAGAAGCAGAAAAAGTGGGGAAGAGGGTGTATGTGTGAAAAACGACTTAGGAAGAAAGGAAAGTTTCATACAAATGTTAAATATTTGGAGACTTATTAACATTTATGATATTTCCCCTGGAAGAGAAACATAATGTAAAATAGATCTTACAAAAATGCTTCGTTTTGTAACTAAAAGATTTCAAATGAAGATCACATCATCAGTTAATAGCAATGAATTTTGTGCCTTCCAGCTACAAATTAAGAAATATAGTCTCTCTGAATACCTGCATCCAAAACCCTGTAATACCAATCAGAGCTGTATGCATTCAATTAGAACAGCATACACTAGGATTTCCCCCCCTAAAAATTACAGTTGTGAGTGCATATTTTTTTTATTGATGTAAACAGTCTAGCTACTGGTACATTAAATGTTGGGGTTTTTTTTTAGCAGTTTCCAGTGCTGTGAGACTGTAAGCTTATACTGTTTACATGAACCATACAGTTTATAAACTTTAAAATTCTATATTTGCATTGCATTATCTTTAAACCACTTAAATATCCAGAGTAGATGTCAACTGAGCCAGTCAGCCAATATTCTGAGGGGCCTGGTTTTTCTTACATGTATACCAGAATCTACCTCACCTAGGCTGCATTTAAAAAAAATGAGTGATCTACCAGTAATTATTTTGTTTATATTGCCATGAAGTCTGAATCATTACAAATAATTCTATTTATGTGAAAACCCTTCTCTTCCAAACAGGTCGTAGGAGGAAAGATGACTGAAACTGGTCGGCTGTGTGCATTTATCACCAAAGTAAAAAAAGGAAGTTTAGCTGATACAGTGGGACATCTTAGACCAGGTATGAGACTGTTTTAGAAATGAGCTACTGTACAGGAGACAATAAACAAGAGAATAAGTTCTTATAAGTTTAGTTTGACGTAACCATGCATGCTAAATGTGATGAGCGACAGTAGTGCAGCTGATAAATTTGAAAGTTCAAACCAAACCCTACCTTCAGTTTGTATTTATCCAAACAAAGATGTCATATGGGAAGCTTTTAGTTCTCCAGACCTCTACTATATTTAAGACACTAGACTTCTACAGTACAGATTGCACAATTCAGAAAACTTGTAGTAGAATAGGGCGGTTGTCACTACCAGTGAAGTTCATAGGATTAGCATTTTTCCTAAGAAGATAATTGTTACTGCAATTGCAGGCGATGAAGTGTTAGAATGGAATGGAAGGCTATTGCAAGGAGCCACCTTTGAGGAGGTATATAACATCATTTTAGAATCCAAGCCTGAGCCACAAGTGGAGCTTGTCGTTTCAAGGCCGATTGGGTGAGTTGTTTCTAAATTTTCTTACTGATTAAAATAAAGTGCTGTTACATTTCACTGTAGACTCAACATGTATTGTGCAGATTTTATACAGATTATAAAATAGTTCCCAATATTCTATAATCAAAAAGCATGAGTGTAGGGCCAAATTGTCCCCGATAGGCATGGGTTCAAATGGGTGGTGGTTGAGAGAGCTCCAAGAGGCATTTTGGAGCTTCTTGATACACAGATTGGACATGCCTGCTACATCACCTCTTGAGAGGATCCAGAATATGTTCTTCTCAATGGATGGCAAATCCCTGTCCAGCCAATTATTGTTGACTCCTGCTTAGGGAAAGCAACTGGTTCCTTATCTCTGCTCCACACTTTTGTATCCACACGTGGACTGGTCAGAGTGTGACCCATAATGAATCTGGACCCATTTCCTGATATGCTGCAATGTAGAGTTTTTGTCAGAATGTGTACAATGATAATATAATGCATAGGGAGTATTCTCTCATGTAGTGAAACCAGATTTTCTTCTTGCTCAGCTGTGAATAGACAGCTAATGATTGGTTAGCATCTGGCACATGATATCCCTCAGTGAAGCATTAGCACAACTCAGTACATAATTAACATTAATGTCTTATCTAAACTGTTCTCCCACCTTCTATTTAGTGTATTGCATTGCCCAATTGCTCTTACCTTTGAGACTTATTTTCTAATATCTAGCCTAAACATTCTCTTAGCTTCCCTAGGTGTATGACCTTGCGTAATTTGTATTGAATCTAATATTGTTACATACAGCCCTGTGTATTTGATATCTCTTTGGTTTTGAATTTATAATTACAAAATTCCTTCAAACTACAGTTTAGTGATCTCTGAATGTCATGGTGATGAATAACCATAATTCCAAAGAAAAAATGTAATATGGTTTGATATTTCAGTTGGGATATTTCTATGTGGGTTCAATTTCATGTTACAGTATTTGCATGGGTTTAATTTGAGGATATTTTGTGTTAAAGCTTCATTTAATAATGAACAAAAATTTTAATGTCTGCCTTGTCTGTAGGGTGGGAGAATGACTCTTACATATATGTTAGATTGCAAAAGGCAAGGACTAGATCTGTCTGTTTGTTCTGTAAAAAACTTAACACTTTGGGAAGCTGTAAAAATTATCATTAATAATAATAAGGCACACACTAACGTGCACACTTTTTCAGATGGGGAGGATTCACATTTTTTTCAGATAGGAGTAAGTTTTATATCTCAGTTTCTTTCAGCTAGCATTATAGTTCATGGTGGCAACCTAAAGAAGCTAAAATACAATCCCTATCCCAAACTTAAGTAATTCATTTCATTCTTTTATTTTTGTGCTCTCCTATCATTGTGCGTCCTCTTTCTCCTCTCTTCCCAGTGCTCCATCTCCTCTCTGACGTTGTTCCCCTCCCCATGATGTCCCCTTATTGACCCTGACACCACATATGCTGTCACCAGAACAGTTTTTCTGTAACTGCATTAGGAAGATGATGTAGGTTCTCAAGACACTCTCATTCCCCATGTCAACAACAGTGTGGTACATTGGCTGAAGAACTCTGCAGAGCCAGAGATGAGGTGTCTGTTCTGCATGCTAGACTTCTATTCGCTTTTCCCTGGCAGGGTGTGTTCCTGCAGGCCTGTTGGAAGAGATGGGGTATTTCATCCCCAGTACTCCAGTAGCTAATCTGAGTGGGTTTATAGGTGAGGTCCTAATTCAGAATGATTGGTTTCCCTTTTCAGGTACTTACTTGACCCTCATATGATTAATTCTCTGTCTCATCTACAGGTAGGCCAAGGAGGCTGTGTTGAGTTCTAGATCCAGATTATCTGTAAGGCTAGGTTCTGCTGATGGGAGTCAAATCATAATCAGTGCAGAATTAGAAAGGATTCAGAGTTGAGGTTCCTGACCTGACAAAGTCTTTGAAAAGGCCATTAATTCAGTTAAAATCACCAATATCTCACATTGCACCTGCCAGACCTTTCTAACTACACTGACACCAAGGTCCATCTCTCAGTTTGTTTATTAAGATGGCCTGTGGGGCTTCTTTTGGCATTCTCATGGCAGTGCATTGTGCAGACATGATAAATTCAAGTTCAGACCTTGCTTTTTGCCAGAACTGTCCGGACTGGCAGAGCCTGGGAATTAGCTTGTGTTAGAAAGACAGCGTTTTGTGGAATTCTTAAGTGACCCACTCTGACATTCAAAGTGTATTGACATATTCCAGGGAGAGCTATATTCAGTTCTCCTTCACTGCACAATGGGTTGCCTAATATGGAGGCTGAAGATAATAGGTTAGGGTAGTAAAGGAGCGGGAAATGGTAGATACTGGAAGATCTCCCACAAATGAAATGAATTAATAATCTCTGCATTTGGCTTGTCCTTCTCTCTCTCTCAAAATGAATACTAATGGATGAGCTGCTATTGAGTGATGATTGGCTATTTTTCAAGTACAGTAGCTTTTTCAGTTTTTTAAAAATGTTATTATATATGGTATTAATGCAGGTGAGAGCTCTAAACCAAGGGTTCTCAAACTATGGGTCGGGACCCCTCGGGATTGCAAGGTTATTATATTGGGGGTCGTGAGCTGTCAGTCTCGACCTGAAACCCTGCTTTGCCTCCAGGATTTATAATGGTGTTAAATATATAAAAAGTGTTTTTAATTTATAAAGGGGTGGGGGGAATCACACTCAGAGACTTGCTGTGTGAAAGAAGTCACCAGTACAAAAATTTGAGAACTACTGTCTAAACCAAGGCCTAACATGATATATTTTATCAAGTATCCCATCAAATGTGCATACAGAGAAATACACCTTAAATGGCAAATCAAAGAGCTGAACAGAAAAGGAAAATTGCCTACTAAGGATAGGGTACTAATAACGATAAAGCTGAATTGTAGTGAATTGTACTGGAGCTGAATTGTAATAGAGGTACTCTAGGGTGTCCTAGAATGGAGGTTGCTCTTAGGTCCCTAAAGTCTGTGGCATCCTGGTATAGTAGAGTAGTAATTATACACTAGCTTCATTTAAATTAATAAAAGACTGTTTAGCTCAATATGAAACTGAAAGAACAACCAGTACAGTACTGTGTTGTTTTTATATTAACTTCAATTTATTTTAAACTGGTCCTTCATTTTCAGTTTGCAATATACCACAAACTTTTGGATTCACAACACATAACTGTATTGTAGGAGTTGTCAGATGACGGTTTTGGAAAGTTGGTAGGGGGGAGTTGGAGCTTTTGGAATCTGAGGAGACATAGGAGACAGTTTGGGATAAGCACATTGACTTCATGTTTCTACTGAAATTGTGAGCAATGCAGCACTTAATAATGTTCATAATTTAAATTGGCCACTTTTGGTTCCTAGGGCTGCCAGGTGTCACATATGTTACATGTTATATCAGGCAACCCTGTGATGCATTCTTGCAGTCTAGCTGGATTCTCATATAGCCAGATGGGCTTCTGGGATATCCCCACAGTTGCTTTTTCCAGCTGTATGGGGCTGCTGTGTTGCCTGCTCTACATGCAGCAAATTATCCTTTTAGCTTCTCCACTCACTGCTGTCCCTGCTGGATACAAATAGGAAAGGAATGGCTCGTGGGGACAAATATTTAAGGGCCCATTATTGACCTAAGCTAACCTCTTCTTAACTTCCCTAATCCTCAACAGACTCTTAACATCTCAGATAACACTTGCTAACCGCATTTCCTTCATTACCCCCACCCCAGGTATATCCTTCCAGACAACACCTACTTACCCCAACAACTTTCAGACCCACCCTCTCACCAGCCCCAGAAATACACAAACAACCACACACCTACATTGTAATACCTAGACACTCTTCAACAACACATACCTACCCCAGTCACAGCTCCAATTTTTTTGCAGCTCTGTGTGGGCAGGATGGGTGAGGAGGATCAGTGACTCTCATCCATAAGGAATGTCACGTATGTTGCTGGGCAGAACTTGGAAGCTATAGGTTTTGGGGGGCTGAATGGAAGACATATTTTTCAGATTTCTTGTTTCAGCTGTCTGCAGACTCAGGGAAACCCCTTCATCTGTTCACATTGGTTCATATTTTCAAGGTTTTTTTCACAACCCTGCGTTCTAAAATTACATTTTTTGAATAACAGGTTAGATTTTGTACCACAAATCAGAGCCAAGGGGTAAGGAGCAGATTATTCTGTAAATTTTTTGGCTGTGGAATATATGAAAGCCTGAATATATTTTTATACAATAGCTTTAATAAGTACCTTACGTGCATTTACTTACTATCATGATAGACTGCAACATTTCCTTAGACATGATTTATTGTGCCAACTGCATCTCTTGTGATGCATTTGGATTATAGGATACTGCAACACCGCTGAACTTAGAAAGATCCCTTCATCATTAAATAAGGATATCTTTCTAATTATCTGTAATACTTCAAGAAGCATTTGGTAAGGCTGTACGATTTTTTTTACTAGATTAGGTGTTTGATAATCATACTGTAGACTTGTTTTACTGTGTCAGATACCAGATGTTTCTGGAAAGATTTTTTTAATGCTGCATTTTCCCTCTTATATACACAAAACCAAACACATTTAAACACAAATAATTACTTTTAATGTTATTTTTAGTCTGACTCACAGCTGAAGTTCTTTATTTGACCCTGTTTTGTCCAAATAATCCTACAGTGCTTTTGAAAGTATTTGCTCTTACCAGCATATAATGCAAGTTACATATGCATATCTTGGGGAAAACAGGCATCTGTGTGCTGTAGGCATAATGAGGTACTTAATCATTGGAACATCAGTGCTTCAAAGTGACATAGTTGGTACATGGAGCTGCATCTGACATGACATTTTTCCTCATATAGTAGTATGTACATGTGACAGTATTAAGTAGTTATATCAGCTGTGTTAGCCTGCACAATGAAGATCCTGGTTTGGGGATTCAAGTCAAATCCTGTGACTTGTGATCTGTATGTTTTTTATCACCT
Organism: Gopherus flavomarginatus; assembly: GCF_025201925.1. Lineage (NCBI taxonomy): Eukaryota > Metazoa > Chordata > Testudines > Testudinidae > Gopherus > Gopherus flavomarginatus. The sequence goes on from NC_066618.1 coordinate 264,892,456, forward strand.
GTGTTCATACTCAGACTGATTGCCAATAGTTATCACATATTAGAAGATAATATATTCAGGCTATTACTATTTGTCCTGTTGTTAAACCAAATTACAGACTTTTACAGAATGACTAAGATTTTATCAATGCCATGACCATTGCTAGTAATGGACACACTGATACAACCAGTGTTAAGGATACAACTTGTTTACGGTGGTTTATATCATCGCAACAAACTCACAGTTCTAGTTTGACTTTATGGGTTCTCAGCTACATTCATTAGACAGTCATTACATAGACCTTTACCTGTTTTTGAACTATATCTAGATAGATATAGACATAGCGATGTAAAAATGTGAGGAGGTAAATATTCCCTGTGGCTGATCGTAGTCAGTAGATGTATGGTTTTCTCAAAGTACTATGTGGTGATTTGAAATGTGTTATAGTTGACAGAAGTTTTAACAGTATTGTTAGATAAAGGATCCAACTGTCTTGCTTTTCATACTTACAGGGATATTCCCAGAATACCTGACAGTACACATGCACAACTGGAGTCCAGTAAGTTTCATATACTGAGTAGGAAAAACTTAAATCTCCCTTATGTGAGCACAAATTGAAAAGATGTCATCTATTTTCAGTGTAACTCTTGTCTCTGTGTCTGTGTACATATCTGTTTCATCTACCTTTTTTATCTCTTTCTCTCTCTCTGTTTAATAATGAACTGTCAAAAGTCAGGAAATTTAAAGTTAAGGTTGACATTCCCTTATAAACTCATGCTGCTCTTTAATAAAAAGAAAAGAAAAACACAGTGGTAAATAGTGTGCATAAAGGGTTTAATGTCAATTCTAATATTTAATTTCCTGTACTTTGTTGTTTTGCATTTCAAATGTAAGGAGATGGATATTCTGAAATCAGCACACTTCTGTTTTATTTAGACCATTCAGTATAACTGACCAAAGCAGTATTTTGGGAAAAAAGAAATTGTGGCTTGGCTTAGACCCCGTGTGTCAGATTTCAGCTGGAGTTATTTTTTATGGCTGTTTTACTGTGCTGTTATAATAAACACCACCAATTAAAGTGGTGGCACAAATTTAATCGTAGTAATGTGAACAAGCTTCTACAATAGCTCTTCATTGGTGAGCTAAGCCTTACAGTAAAATCCATTATGTTTTTTACAAGATGTGGGATATTAATATCCAGTGTTCTGTATTGTATAATAACTTGATATCTTTCTTTTACTCTACTTGTAACATCACAAACATGTCATCTCCCACTTTGCAGAAGTTGTTGCAGCCTCCAGATTAAAATCTCCAAACTCTAGCATCTTCATTCTGCTATTTTTATAAAATTTGCAACAACATTTAGAGTCTGATTCTACTAGGATTCTACTAGGAGCCAAGCACTTGTGCAATGTGCTGAGTACCCTGAACCCCCGGTAAAGTCAATGGGAATTGAGGATGCTCAGCAGACAAGCATAATACACAGTCATAAGTAGTGGAATTTTTTATCTGTGCTATGTGCTTGACATGAATGTTGACAGCTTAGTTTTTATTAAATTTTGCTCTTTTCCTTGCAAGCTATTTGGTCATCCTGAACACATTAAAATAAGGTTCCAGTTTTCACCACCATATACTCCATGTTTATTATATGTGTGGCTATAATTGTGTTCTGTAATATGTCAGAAATAATGTTTTTACAGACCTCTGAAAATATAAAGCACAATACAAGTGCTAATTGTTACTATTTTTTATAAATTATATTTATTTGTCATTTCAGGTTCTAGTTCATTTGAATCTCAAAAAATGGACCGACCGTCTATTTCAGTGACTTCTCCCATGAGTCCTGGCATGTTGAGGGATGTTCCACAGTTCTTGTCTGGACAACTTTCAGTATGTAACCATTTTTTTAATCCTCTCAAATTGTTTTTTATAACATACACAATTTTGATGCAAAATGACAGCTAGCTGTAAAATAAAGATCTTGTAAGAACCTAATTCTCTTCCTTAGTGCATGTTTCTCAGTATAGGCAGGGCATGCCTTTTAAAGTGCAGCCTTTTCATCATCTGTTGGGAATTTATATGTATCCATTAAGCTACTAGAGTGATATTCTGAGACGTATAGGCCAAATTTTCAAATGTGCCTGAATCTTGCCTCAAGCTGTATATGTGCAATTGAGTGCACACACTTTTTGAGCAATAAGGCCTACCCATGCATTTGACAATTTTTTTCACCGCATGCATGGATGTTAATACTTGAAAAATCCACACGTAGGTGCTTATGCATATAAAGTTGCAGGTGTTCAGCTATCCATTCTGTGAAAAAATTAAATTGTTGAAAACATCGGCCAAAGAGTTCTGTTCTCTCCACTGATTCCTCATGGTACTCATTTTCATTCTTCCCATCCTCACTGTGACCAAAGCTCATCTAAAGAATCCACAAATACATCCTCTGAAATGATGATTTTTGGACTAAGCTAAAGGTTTGGGGGCCTTTTATGCTCTCAAATGATATTTAGAACTCTAGGGAGAGATTTTCAAAAGTGCTCAGAGTTGACCTAACTCTATACCCATTGAGGTCAATGGTGAAGCTACTGGTGATTTCAGTGGGAGCAGAGTTAGGCCGCTGTTGAAGATATTTGAAAAATCTCACCTTTATATTTTAAAAAAAATATAAAGATTGAGGATCAGTGTGATATAAAAATACATACAGAATCTAGAGAAAATGTTCATAAAATTCTCAGAGCTGATGCAATGTTATGTAGAGATGAGGGGAGCGAATATTTTTTTCCAGTGTAGTCAGTAGTCTTTTCTGCTACTTTTTAGCTATGGATGAGACATTATTTGTTTTGCTTATCAGCACAGCCACCTGTAACTATTTTTCTTTAATTTCCTGTACTGCTGTGCTGTTGAACTTCTTTGCAAGGCTGTATTATTTGGAAAAATGAGATTTAGATTGCCTCAGTATAGTAGGTGTGGAGACTGCAAAAATCTTTGTGCTAAAATATAAGAACAAGGGGACACAAACTTGGGCTATCAAAGATACAACCATTAAAGTTTATTTTAGGATTAATCTATAGAATAACTTTTCAAGTACAGCAAAATGTAATGAAAACATAAATAAAAAAGGACATAGCCAATCATATGTAGAAAAGAAAAAATATTATGGGCATGGCTACAGCCTCAAAGCAGGGGACAAGACAAGAGTGACTTCCTGGCCTTCCTTACTCCAGAAACACCCCACCCCTTTGTATCTAAATACAAAATTTGCATAGTTGTAAGGTGAGATTTTTGAGATGAGTGAGAGTAATACTGTTTATTCTCCAGATTATTATGATGTCAAACTTTGAGATAATGAAAACCCAGGATGTTTATGAGCTAGTGAAATATTAGGGGATCTGGAGGAATGGTCTGATTTAGTCACTGCAATTGCAGAAATCACCAAAAAAAAAGTAAATGTCAAAAAGACATATTACTCGGAGTTGATGTTTACCTATTTTTTAATGAATTTTATTTTCAGTCTCTACATTTAAATGTCTTTTAAATATTTTCTTTTTAAAATGCCTTCCCATCCAAGAAAACCAAATGGCATTAGGAGGAATTCAGAGAAATCTTCACCATCTTTGCCCTCTTGGGACTGACTTATGTACTATCATGCATCAAGCAGAAATGAGTTCTCTTTCACAAATATTTTTCACAGAACCTTTTTTAGAACCACTTAATTCTTCCTTTTTTGGGGATAAACAAACCCCTTGAGTCATACAAAGTCTTCTTTCCTGTCTATTGTTTTCATCTATAGGTTTAGTTCACTTTTTCTTTGTCTACTAATGAGCTTTTCCCTGTTTTAATCAATAAAGCAGCTGATTTTCAGAGTACTGACCATCCAAATCTTCAGTTGACTGAAATGGAAGCTGCAGGTGTTCAGTATCTCTACAAATCAAGCTCTAGCTTTCTTAAGCTGGCACCTAAAATTAGTGGACACTTCTGAAAAGCAGGTATCTTTTACTACCAGCAGAAAGAAAGTTAAGGTAGGGAGATGATTAGTATGACATGTATTATTTCTTCAAGTTCCCTTGATCACGCTCTATCTGAAAATACTTACAGCCCTCAGTTTATTTTCCTTCAAAAAGATGGAAGTAGAGTATGTCTATCCATAAAGTATTTTGGGGTTGTATTAGGCAGTCACAACTCCTATTGTCATGGATTGGCAGAGCCTACTTCCTGCTATCTGCACAGCCCACTTTTTGCTGCAGCTGCCACAGGGGCCGTAAAATTCAGTGATGGATGTAGTGGGGTATGGGTTGTGCTTGTCCCTGCCTCCTGGAACATAGGGATGTCTGCTGTCACCCTAGAGGTGTGGCACTTACCAGGCAGCTGTCCTATTCTGAAATAGAGCTGGTCAAAATTTTTCATTTGAAAAATGTTCCCAGAAAAAGAAAAAGGGTTTAGTTAGAAATGAAATATTTTATGGGCAATTTTCGTTTTTGAAAGTAAAAACTTTATGGAAATATGGTTAATTTTATTTTGAATTGAAATTGTAATTTAGTTTTGGTTTTTTGAAAACTAAAATTATTGAAATGTCTCAATTTTGGATTTTTGTTTTTTCCCCTTCAGCCTCCTTTGTCCTTTTTTTCCCTTTTGACACTGAAAGCAGTGCTATCAATTGGATTGCCCTTTACATACACGTTTTCTTTTCCTTTTTTCACCTTTACCACTGTAGCTTTCCAAAACTTACTCAATTTTGGAAATGTGACAGAGTGGCAAAAGAGAAATGAGACACTCTAACTTGGCTTGTCAGAAGTTGAGGAAATTTTGATCAGTTACAGAGTTGGTGTCTGTCTTTCATTCGTTCATTCTTTCTCTGTTGTAAGCAGTGTTGTTTTAGCCGTGTTGGTCCGAAGATACTAGAGAAACAAGGTGCGTGAAGTAATATCTTTTATTGGACCAACTTCTCTCACCAGCATAAGTTGATCCAGTAAAAGATATTACCTCACTCACCGTGTCTTTCTTTATTTTTTTCTGTATTTTTCCCAAAGTTGGAGCAAATGGCAACAAAATTCAAATTTTTGAAATTTTGAAAATTCTGATAAAATATTTACCATTTTTTGACAAAAAATGAAAAATTGTTCTATTTTGAATTCTGAGAAATGGAAGCAACTTCAACATTTTTTGTGAAATTATTTTTTCCATTTTTTTCATCAGCTGTGCTCTGAAGATCTAGAGGTTGGTGAGCAGCTATCTGACTCCTCTCAGGAGATACTGAGATGTTGGAGAGGGAGGGAAAGACTAATATTTCAGAACCACTTGGAATGATTTTGGCATGGTGTCTGGTTGGGAAGGAAAATACTGCAGAATCCTGGGTCTAGATGGGAAGGAGGATACATGAAGATGCTGTTAGAGGTGTGAGCATTGTGAGAGGAGTGTAGGTGTGGATATGTGCAAGGGATAGTGCTGGTCTGGGTAGGAGAGGTCAAAGGAAAAGGGGTGATGGCTTCCTGTCTGCTCTTGGAAAATTCTTGGAGCATATAGAAGGCTACCTGGCCTCCCATACCAGTAGACACTATCAGATATTGTCAGGGTAGTTAGTGTGTTGTAGGATGTGCTGTAACAGAGGGCTGCTGGAATTGATGGAGGCCTCCGTAGTTCTGTTAGAGGTGTGCCTAGTTTGGATACATGTCGGCATTTGTGTGTGCTTATCCAAACTCTACTATCCATTTTTAAAAAGTTTTTATTGGTAGTATTTTGGGACTACAGTATATATTTTTGCTATCTTCAGTCTGGTTGACTGCTTGCTCTTCCAGCAAAAAAATGTTCATAACACCACACATTAAACCAGCCCCACCACAGCAAAAGTAATGATATGTGGTTGATTTCCTGCATGCTACTATATGTATTTTGGCAGTGCTATGGCCAGGATTTCATTTTCCTCATACATACTTTGGCTATGCCTGATGCTGGCTTCCTGCATGCTTCTATGTGTACAATGTTTTTAAAATACTGAAGGTGAAATCTTGTGTGCTCTCAACATGTATTTTAGCATCAGTGTGGATGGAATTTTGTGTATATGTTTGTGTAGCAGGGCAATGCCAAGGGACTGGAGGTTTATTTTGGCCTTAGAAACATAAAACCAAAGAAGGTTGCCTGAGCCCATAACTTGCTATATTCCTTGGCCAAAATGTTCAGACTTAGGTACCTAAAAGTAGGTACCCAAGATTTTCAAAAAGGCTGAGCATCCACAACTCCCATTAAAGTTAATAAAAGCCCTGACTACTTGGCATCTTAGAAAAAGGGGCCAATTATTTAGGTGTCTAAATGTGGAGTTAGGTTCCTAATTTTATTCATTTCAGTTTGCCCTAATGCCTAAACAAAAGTAAGAAAATCTTTAGTGTGTGTTTTTGGAGGGCAGTGTTTACTGAGTTGATTCTCTTCTCTCAAAGGCTGTGATATAAGTGTTATTTAGACACTTTGAGTGTGATGCAGTCACCCTATATTTTGCATTCTCATTCCCTGTTTATTCTTTCTCATCACTCATTTTCTCTTCATTGCAGTTAATGTCTCTATACTTATTGTATAACGGGAAAGGCAGGCTATGTCCTCTGAGGATATACTGTAAATCCAGAATTGACCATTAGAGAGTAATAGAATTTGTTACCAGACTCACTTTTCCACCAAGAGGCTGAGAGAATCAGCAGATCATCTTGCCTAATAAAAAACTTCCATCTCCATAAATATTTACCATGTTCAGATGCATATTTCATTTAAGCTAATTCTGTGTAATTACACAAAAATTGTGTATGTTATCATTTGCTAATTTATTTGAATAATTTATTATCCATGTTTTGCAGAGGTTTGGCCTCTGCAGGGAGTAACGTGTTGTAGTTATTTTTTTCATTATTTGCTTTACTTGCTGCCTTTCCCTTTACATTTCACTTACTTATTTTTCTTTAAATTTATTTGCTTTCATTTGCTCCAAAAAATCAGCATTTGAGTCTTGGAGCTGTTTGTTTCATTACAACATTCTGGCTATTTCTTTGGTACTTTATGAAAAGAATAACTTGGAGACCATGCTGCAGTGATTAGAATTAAAGATTGAAAAAAATGCTTTTTAGAACTCAAAAATGAGTAGATATGTAAAATCACAATTACTCACTTTTGCACCAGATGGAGAAGCCCTGCATAGAAGAGAGATCTGTCATGTATAAAGTATATGATTATTTGCCTATACAATTGAACACCATTATATCTCTATGCACCTCATTATATCTATCATGTATATTCAGCAGTTAAAAACATTATAACAAAGGTATATTTCATCACAAATTAATTTCTGTGGCCTACTGGAAAGGGGGTTGATAGGTGCACTAGTCATAATGATGTGCATAGATTGTATGTTTGTTGAGGGAGAGGAGGTTTGATTGGTTCTGTAAAAGAAGGGAAAAAACTGGAACAAGTTGGTATTTATTATTGGTTGGCTTATTTCTGGAGGCTGCATTAATTAAAAAAAACAAAACCTGTTTTAACAAAGGCTGTCTCTGTGTTTTAGAATTGTTCTTTAATGGTATATGGTAATGTCTAAGATTGTTTTAGGAAAATCAGTGATGGATTACCATTGTTAACCTAGGGCCCAACCAAACCTGTGATAAGCACCCCTGCTCTCAGTTCCCACTGCAGTGAGTGAGAGTTGAGGATGTTCAGTTAATTGCAGGGGCAATTCAATCTCTTAGGATTGTGACCTGTCTGTGAGGCTAAAGACATTGGAGCAGACCTGTAATAGAGGAACTCTGTATTTTTTTTTTTAAGTTGTTACTATATAGGACTATCATGAAGACCTTGAAATCCTATTTTTTCCTTTGGAGACAGATTCTGACAAATTCACTCAGATTGGGCTAGATAGTAACTTTACAGTCTATCTTGGATGAGGGACAGTATGCAGCTGTGCCACTGCAGGAGCAGACCACGGGACAAACTGTGACAGAGGGTATGTCAACACTGGAGCTGGAGGTGTAATTTCCAGCTCAGCTAGATGTATGTGCACTAGCTTTGATTGAACTAGTGTGCTAAAAATACAAGTGGCATGGGTGGCAGTATGGGCTAGCCTCCCAAGTAAATACCCAGTCTCCTGACTGGGTTTGTACATGGGGAGTAAAAACCTAGTATCCCACCGCTCATGTTGCCATTTCAATTTTTAGCGCGGCAGCTCAACCAAAGCTAGTGTGTGTGAATCTATCCATGCTGCAAATTACACCTCCAGCTCCAGTGTAGATGTACCCTGAGAGAGTCACAAACTCCTCTTAGACTCCCCCTTGCTTTGGTGTGAGTTTCTTCTCCCTTATTCCAGCAAGAAAAGTCACCTCCCACTTCCTGCCCCTCTCCACACCTCTGCCCTTACAGGAGGGAGTGCTGGGCAAGTAGTCCCTTCTTTCTTCACCTTGTGGTAGAGCAACAGTCTTAGCTGGGCCAATCAATGAACGGTGGTGCTGAAACAATTTTTATAGCGGGGATGCTGAGAGCCATTGAACCAAACTGTAAACCCTGTATATGATGGAAACCACTTCAAGCCAGAGGGTGCAGCAGCACCCCTACTTCCAGCACCTATGCTGGTGGAGTGAATGGGACTTTCTTACTTCCTTGCCCAGCCGTATCTCGCCTATTGGATAATACCTTACTCTGTCAATAGTCACACTGAAATCCTTGGGATTACCTGTAGAGGAAGGTATGAATAAGGTGACAGAATGGTCAAATTGTACAGAGTGTGATTCCTAACTATTGCTACGTTTTTCAGGACTCATTTCATGCAAAAGTTTTCTATATACACTGTATGTCATTCCTGTTATGATTGGTAGGGAATGGAAATACATTATCACACCTTTTTCCCACTGCTAATATCCAACTGCTCCACCTTCAGTTTAATGGTTGCTACAGAGTGTATGAGGGCTGCTGGTACAAATACTACTTTAAACTGTGGAAAAGGGGACTAAAACCTGGCATTGCTGTATTAGTTTCTAGCCTCTCAGTGCACACTTTAAGCTTTCTGACAGAGATATTCAGGCTGAATTAATATTTTCTATTCCACTTTTAATTCCCACTGTACTCATTTTTTGCTTTTAGTTAAGATTATTTCTTAATTTGTTGAAAGTGTAATCAAAGTAGACAAACATACAGGATGAAATCCTGGCTTTGTTGAAGTCAATGTCAAAACTTCCATTGACTTCAATGGGGCCAGAATTTCACCACAGAGTTTTCACATGCTTCAGTAACAGATGTGCAGATTTAAATTATGCACTGCATTAAAATAGTTTGTTCTGGATAACTATGTCTTTGGTGTAAAACTGTGTGTATTTGTTTTTACTTTTGGTCTTTTAGTTTCCAGTGTGTTGTCTTTTTTGGTTTTGTTTTATGGCTTTTTCTTTAATTTTGCTTACCAGAGCCAAAGCCTTAGTAGAAGAACAACGCCTTTTGTTCCTAGGGTTCAGGTAAAGGCCTCATCTGCCTGACAGAAACTAAAGTTGTGTTTTTTTCTTTTGTTCATTTTGGAAAATGCATAGTAGGAAAACGTTATGTTTTGGTCCATTTTCCCATTGTTTTTAATGTGTTGCTTCAAACCATATTAACAAGTTTCATATCATCTTGTGAGCAGCTTGTAAAATTCTGCATGGGGGTTAAATATTAAATTAAAATTTAAAGAGACAATAAGCTTTAGTTTTGCTACTTTTGTGATATATATATAAACTAACACAGGTTTCAGCAGTGATAATGGCTATGTGTTCTACATACATACATAATACATACATACATACATACATATTTATATTGTACAAATAGTAAATAATCTTGTGCTGTGGATATTTGATCTCATTATACCAAGGTTGATGTCTCTTTAAATCATTCATGATCATTACTTAACACATACTTTTTTGCATTTTCCAATTAATAGTAGTTCCTTCAGTGGAAGATCGGCAAATAAATTTGTACCTTGTCTAAAGAAATGAATTTTGTGTATATTATACTCAATGCTTGCATTTTGAAAAGTAGGATGATTTAATCAAAACCTGATTTAAGTAAAAAATAATTTCTGTCTGCCTCTTATCATTGAGTTTATGGAGTTTTACGGTCCTATTTGGGTACAAGTTGTTTGCCTTTTTTCATTAGGAAACCCTTAAAGTACTGTAGATTAACTCAAATGTAGGTTGTACTAATATGTTACAACGCTTCTGTTGTTTTGCTGCATGGTTTTTTTAGTTTTTTGTATGTAGAATATTACCTGCTTTTGTTAAAAAATATTTTTATGGAAATGTTCATATTTTGTTTGAGAGTTGTATAGTTTTTTCTTATATTGCTCAATCACTGCCCAAGGAAAGGTGAAAATGAAAGGTTCCAAATGAAGAGTGAGATTTTTAATTTTCACAGTGAAACGGGGACATGATCATAGTATTAACTTGAAGGGAAACATATGAGATAGGTTAGACAGCAGAAAATGGTTTGTTAAAAGCCCAGGAAGGTTAAGTACCAGCCACTACCTTATGTATAATTTAAATAATTCATTTATGTTTCTCTTCTGCTTAGATATTTTTTAAAAGAAACTTGAATTAGCAATTTCATCTGACAAGCAAGTACTCAACTGAAAAGCAAAAATCATCCTAAATTCCATTGTTTTATGAAGTATTATAATTTAGAAGGGTCATGTGGTAGCCCATCATTTTTAATTACATTAAATATGACAAAAATCCTGATATAAATCCCATTTAAAATAATTTATTTCATTAAAGAATGAAAAGTATCTTCATTTGCTCAAATGATTGTGTTACTCATGATTAAGAGAGTAAAAATAACAATAATTCTGTATAAGGCATACACAGGAAATGACATGAGTGTGTAAGGAATAAACATCTCCAACACTGATTATTTATTACAGTTCTACTAATTAAGGGCTCTATTCAAATGAAATTTTATTTTTGCCCATTGTACACAGAGCCTTTACAGACCTCTCTGCGTAGTCTTCTACAGAGTATAATTCTGGTCAAAGAGTCAAATGTTGCTTGGCATGGTTCTCAGGAAGCTCATACTCATGGCTTTGACAACATTATCCTAACTAGCATGAGAGACAAAGTCATGCCTCCCAATATGCACGTATTCAGTAGGAAGGTAGATGGATTAATCGGGATTAGTGTACAGACCTCAGGGATGTTCACACATCACTGTCGATACCTATTCATTTAATCATTCTGAAAGATAGTGTGTGCCTCTGATTCCACTGTCAGCTTCCCCACTGTTCACCCACACCCTCCCACCTCTCACCATCACCACCACACTCCTTCTCTATCCCCTGAGTCCCTGGGTATTTTTTTAAGCTTCACTTCTACTTCGATGTATTCCATACATGGGTATGTATGTTATGTATGCACACCATGCACCTGAGTCTGGAACAACTCAGGCTTTGGGAGTCTGTTGCCACCAACAGGAAGGAGTGAGTTCCAAGACCTGGAGTGATGTTGAGCAGACTGAGCTGCTGTTACTCCTGTGGGGCTTAGATACCGACTTTGGGAATTACCAGATCAGTCCCTCTCTTGTGGATTGGCTGGAGCCCAGCACAGAAATGGCTTATCACCTTACACTAACAGCCTCAGATAGTGAGCAGAGCCCCTCTAAACATGAGCTCCAGAGCTGAGTTAAAACTTGTAAGCCTGAGAAATCCTATCCTAAGAATAGGGACATGAACATAGACATATGGTCATATCTCTACCTAGATATGCCTCTAATAGAAAGGATCCCTCCCTTTCTTGGTCAAAATTGGGCGAGTCCTCACATGCAGGTTCTAAAGAATTAGGTCCTCAGAAAACTGTCCAAGAAGTAAAGATCAGAGGAAGAAGATCTGAGGGTATTGGCTCTGGTGCCACCCCACAAACCTAATGAGCAGTACCCAGCGGTTCTGTCTGGGAGTTCAATGCTGGAACTCTATCCAACAGCACCAACTGTGTGGGATCCCCTGAACACTAGATCTTCAGATGACTCAGATCCACTGGTACCCTCCTCAGGAGCCCTTCAAACACCAAAAAGGACCAAAGCCTTTGTGAGGTTCATGTCTATTTAAGAGCTAATCTGCTACTCAGCTCAGTCTCCGGTTTCATTTTTGATTTTTAGCAGCTCTCCTTCCTAGTTAGACATGCTGGACCAGCATGGGTGTTTACTTCAATAAAAAATCATTTATCTCATGCATGGGCTTCTGACTCCTGCATGAGAACCCTAAAGAACACAACATGGTAGCAGAAGTGGTTGGACATACATGTTGGATCATGTGGTGTGAACACTGATGAAAAGAAAATGGAGCAACTAAGGGTTCCAGGGAAGCAGCAACTCTCCAGGCATGCAGTGAGCAACTGAAGGAGTTTTGAGCAGCAACTCAGCCTTTACATGCAGGTTAGTGGAGTCACTGAGGAGCCATGTAAGCAAAAGGTACTCTTTCTAAATATAGTGGGGCCTGAGGAGCTATATGTCTATAATAGTCTGTACTTGACCCAAGCAGAGCAGGCTGATTATTATCTTCTTTGAGAGATATCAATTTCATATGTGGTCACAAAAAGAGGGAGAATCGTTTGAGGAATTTGTAAAGGATCTCAGACTGTTGAGTCGAATATGTAATTTCAGAGGACTCACAGATTCCCTAGTTAGAGCTCAGGTAATCATGGGGATCAGAGTTGCAGCTCAGAAAAAGATTGCTGGAGGATCCTGATCTCAAGATAGAAAAAGCAATCATCGTCTGCCAAGCAACAGACCAGGCTGAAGCTTTTGGAGGGAAAGCAAGGCACTGAAATAGTGGACAGGGTAACATATCCACAGATAAAAGAACAGAGATAGAACAGAAATTCCAGGGAGACATCTATGAAACACAACCAGAAAAAGTCTGGAGAAGACAGCATAAAGAGCTGTACATGCTGTGGTCACAGATATAGTCCGCAGCAGTGTCCCACCTTTTGACAATGTTGCAACAGATGTAAGAGGTGAAAAGTGTTATGCAAGAATTTGCAAACAAAAGGAGTGTGGGTCCAGAAAAAAACACAGTGTACATTTGTTGCACAGAAAGGAGGATCACTACAGTGCACGCAACAATGAAGAAGAACTTTTCATAGGAATAGGGGGGAGGGATAGTTCAGGGGTTTGAGCATTGGCCTACTAAACCCAGGGTTGTGAGTTCAATCCCTGAGGGGGCCATTAAGGGAACTGGGGTAAAAATCTGGGGATTGGTCCTGCTTGGAGCAGGGGGTTGGACTAGATGACCTCCTGAGGTCCCTTCCAACCCTAATAGTCTATGATTCTATGATTTTGCAAGAACTAACAGCATCAAATGACTGGACTATTATGCTGGAAACAAATGGAACCTCTGTGACTTTTGAATTGGACACTGGTGCACAAGCCAGTGTGTAGCAGACTCTATTATAATAGATCTGGAGGAAAAAAAACAAATGTTGACAGCAAGCAGATAACACTTACAGTGGAGTAATGATTCCTACTGTTGGTGAATGTGATCTTGAGAAAAGGTAAAAAATAAAAATGAAAAGATTAAGTTTGTGATAGTTGCAGGGAAATGTGCATCTATATTAGGGTTAAAGATGTGTACGGCGTAGCATGAGTACTGAAAAATGCAAAAGAAGGGCTAGAAATGTTCTATACTGTCCACAAATGAATACAGATAGAGTAAAATCCATGAAGGCTTGTGAAACATGCCAATGATACAGAGATAACCAAATAAAATGGCCTATGATGGTAAATGAAGACAATTTGTCACCCTGGACCAAAGTAGGCATGGGTCTGTTTACTTATGCTGACAAGAATTTATATATTGGTTCTGGATTATTATTCTCATTTTCCAGAAATAACAGGATTTGAGAACACTGAAGCAAAACATATTATTGTGAGTATCAAATCTATCTTTGCTAGACATGGCATACCAGAAGTGGTCATGTCAGCCAATGGACCACAATTTGATGGTTATGAGTTCTCATATTTTGCAAGAAAATCGAAGTTTAAGCACATTACATCTAGTCCAAGATGTCCACAATCTTACGGATCCATGCAAGAATCACACTGACCCTCCTCTCCCTTCCTTCTGACCCTTCATGTCAGAATCTCTGGAGGAGGAGTTTGAGCCAGATCCAATGAGTATGCCACCCTCCTCACTGTTGAGACAGTTGTTCCATCATCTCTCTCTCCACCCAATGACCATAGGCAGCACCAGGAGTTGTTGCAGAGGGTGGCTACTGAAGTCCAGATACCTCCTGAAGAGGTCCAGGACACACACCAGAGATTACTAAACACCCTCCAGCCTTCTAGCCTTTCAAAGGTGGCCTTTCCAGTTAAACAAGCACTGACATTTCGGTGTGACACACCCCTGCCTCTTGTGCCCCAAACTTGAAGAAAGCTGAGAAACAATATTTCATGCCAGCTAAAGGGGGCAGCATTTTTATTCATTCATCCAGCACTCAACTCCATAGTTGTGCGAGTGGCTACAGAAAGGTCCAGAAGCAGTTCTCCAAGACTACTCCTACTGATAAAGGTGTTAAATTCTTCAACCTTTTGAGTAGGAAAGTATTCGCAGTCTAATCTCCAATTTATAGTTAAGTACCAGGCATTGCTAGCAAAATACAATTTCCTGAATTATGCCAAATTTGCAGACTTTAAGGACAGACTTCCCCAGGTAGACAGGGCCCAGTTTCAAACCCTTATTGATGAAGGCAGGCTAGTGGTGAAGACATCTGGAAGAGGGCACTTGGTTGGGGGGCTTTCATGTAGACATTAACTCATTCCACAGAAGGTTATATATAGACATTCACCCATCCCATGGAAAGTTCTTCAGATTCCTCATTGAGGAGGACCAATTATAATTCAGAGTACTTCCATTTGGGCTAGCTGCAGCACTCAGAGGCTTCAAAAAAGTCCTTTAAGCAGTGGCAGCTTGGATAGGACAAAACAGTTTCACCATCTTTCCATATCTCGGTGACTGGCTCCTGACGGGCAGATCCAGCAGGGAAGTCCAGTCGGCAATAGCATTCCTACTCCATCTTTTCCTTAGGAGTCTGGTTCAACCATGAAAAGTCTACTTTAACCCCTACAAGTTTGATAGGAGGAACCCTGAACTCAACTATAGCAAGAGCCTATCTGCCTACCAAGAGATTCCATGTTATGAGTGACCTAATAAAACAGGTCACCCTCAGACCGTGGACCTCAGTCAGGGCTTGCCTTTCCCTTCCTCAGCCATGTGGCCTCATGCACCCACATTATACTATTTGTCAGGTTTCATCTAAGCTGCCTATATACTTGGCATTAGTTCATCTACTCACCAGAAAAAGACAACATCAATGCCAAAGTAACAATTCCATCAAGGTTTTGGCTTCTCTTGCCTGGTGGACAAAATTGGAGAAAGTTTGGGTGGGTATTTCTTTCCTCACACCTACACCTATAATCACAGATGTCTCCCTATGAGATTTTGGAGCTCATATGAACAATCACACTGCACAAGGCACCTGGGCTCCTTAAGAGTCCAATAGGCACTGCTTACTTAAAATTTCTGGTATGTGTGCATACACAGGGGTGGTATATAGATAGGGCCCACATATTTTGAAGAACTGCCAGTTTCACGTAAGTAACCTTCATTTATGTTCCCAACAATCAGATTTTTTGTTCATTATTAATTTTTTCACTGCAAAAAAAGCTTCCTGTTTCTCTTTTGCTGGCATCCTCCTCCTTGATCTGTGCTGGTTATACTGTTTTTGGAAAAGTACAAAATTGTATCTTGAACTCTGATGTATTCACACCTTTGTGTACCAGTTTAACTCCTAGTAAAGTTTTTTTAATGCATACCGAGTCCTGTTAGGCAATATTTTCCTGGGAAATTATATAGTCTTAAACATATTTCCCATTCACCATCTTTAATTAGCCTAACAGTGAGAATTGGCTGTGCACTCCTGTCCTTCCTTACTTTGCATTTTCAATTTGCCACACAAATATCAACGAGTTTAATCAAGTATAACAATGTATACACTGCCAATATATCAGTGCTGGCAAACAGGATGAGCCTGCTAGAGAAAACATTTATGTGTAGGTAGGCACCTTGAATAGCCATGATTTCCTGGCAGTTATGCCTTTAAACTAGGCTCAATCTAAGAACTTGTCTACACTACTGGCCAGATCAACAGGCAGCGATCGATTCAGTGGGGGTCGATTTATCGTGTCTAGTATATAAAAATAATTATAATGCATAAAATAATTGTGCACATTATATATAAAAGGAGAAAAAAAGCAAAGCTCAATACCACTAAGGTTGGTGGTGCTAACCATAGTCATCACAGAGCCAGAGTTTGTATGGCAAAGAATGCCAATAAAGCTTGCGGTCACCTTCAGCTGTGACCTCTGCATGCAGTTATGTGAGAATGCATCTCCCCACCTCAAGACATGTGCAGCAATGATTGGAACAAATCAGTGAAGAAGTCAAAGATACCAAAATGTTAACAGGTATAAATACATTTTGTTTTTACATCTGTAAGATACAACTGTCTATATAAAGTGTATAATATATTGTACACACAACATGTGCCCCTACCCAACATTAAAAGAACATTATTAAGGTTGCAAAGTCAAGCACTCAAAAATTTCAAATCCTGATCTGAAGACAGAATTATCCTGGGAATAGCTGTGGTGCTCATCACAATAATATCTGAGTGCTTCACAAACATTAATGAATTTATTTTCACACCAGCCCTGTGAAATGGAGGTGTGTGTGTGTGTGGGGGTGGCATTATCCCCATTTCACAGATGAGGAACTAAGGCACAAAGAGATTAAGGTCAAAATAATCCACTAGTTTGGGTGTCCACTTTAAGATGCCTAGTATGCCTGATTTTTCATACTACTTAGCATTATATAACAATTAATATGTTCAAAGCACAGCTCACATTTACTTCAGTTCCAGCTGTGAGTGCTCAGCCTTTCTATAATAAGACCATGGGTTCTCAAGTTGGGCACTTGTAGAACACAGAATTAGTGACCACCTATAAGAAGTTTGGTTTAAGTGATTTGCGCAGCATTGCATAGGATCTTGTTGACAAAGCAGGGATAGAATCCAGTTCCTGAGGGGAGTATTCAACTGCCTTAAAAATGAGACCCTCCATTTTCTTCCTGTAATTCCCTGCCTCATTCACTATAGACCTTCCAATTTCTGCAACAACAGAAGCAGGGATCATGCATTATGCTCATGGCTCCTTGTAAGATCTGTCTCTCCTTTCCCCCCACTTCTCCCAACCGCCCCAGTGGTTACCAGTCTCCTCTTCCAGATCCTGCCTCCCACTCTGCTCCTCATATAATCACAGTCTCAATCTCCCCACCCCAACCTCAACTCCTAGTCCCACTTTCCTTCTTCCCCATTCCAGCCTCCTTGTCCCAATCTGTTCCTGTAACCTGCCCCTCTCAGTCCTTCTCTTCTCCCTCAGCATTCCAATCAGGCAGCTTCCTCCTCCATGCTGCCTGGGCCCAGCAGAGGTCTCTTTGAGAACACATGCGAAACTGACTCCTTGCTCTCAGTTCTGATGCTTGGTCTGGCCTGCAGCAACCCAGAGCAGGGAAAATCCTGCTCAAGTGTGTTGGTGGTAGCAGCAGGGGCAATCCATATAGTACTCTTTGGTTAGGCCGGGGTGATATTGACAGTGCCCCCACCCGCAGAGCTCTCTGCTTGGGAGTGATGTGGTGAGGCAGAACCTCCCTAGTGACCTGTCTGTGAGTGGGTGGGGGTTCCAAGACATCTTTTCGGTCAGGGACAGCCCCTCTCAGAGCACTTTGCTGAAAGAGACACAGTGACTCCTCTAGTTGGATGATGAGAAGTGGGCACTTCACAACAGAGCCTACTGCATGTAGGATAGAGTAACACCTTTCCCAGGACTATCTGTTGAAGGGTGGGTGACTAAGGCCACCTTTGCTGTGGTGTTGTCAGTGCAGCCCTACCCACCCAGTTGTCCAACTTGAATGAACGTCAATCCTCAGTTTGGGGGAAGGTTGCTAGAGCCCTCTGAATTGGGTGGTTGGGAGAACAGCCCTCTAGAGCTCTCTGTGTGAGTTGAAGATGTTGAAGGTAGCACTGCTCCCTCCGTCTTCTGTTTGGAGTAGTCAGAGAGCCACCTAACTGGGAGTACAGAGGTGTCTCCACGAAGCTTCTTAGTGAGCTGGAGGCCCCCTCTTCCTCTGAAGAGAAATTTTAGAGGAAGTGGTAGTGGGGAACAGAGGCCTTCTCCTTCCTTTGAGCATCCATTTGAATATCACTGGCTGATGTTAGACACCATAGTCATGGACTGGGGAGGAGAGAGGCCCTGGTCTACCAGAAAATAAGTAGAGTGTTTGTGGTCATGTTCTACCAAACTCACTGAAGTACTGGGAACTACGGAAGCCTGAGCCAGCCTTTTGTGTTTTTGTCATATGACCTGAGAAGTGTGCCAGCTGCCAAGGCCTATCTCTGGTTGCCTGAAGACTAGGAGCTGTGGTGCTAGCTGAGGTGCCCCTTCACCTGGCCTAACCAAAGAGGGTGAGTTGGGATCAGCAGAGGTAGCGTCAGCCCCCAATCTCCTGCCCATTAAGAGTTGTGGTGGTGGCAGCTCCCATCACAAGATTTACCTCCGCTTTGATGTGTCTGTGCCTGGAAATGGGCAGCTATGGTGGGTGTGAGTGACAGGAATGAGTATTCCCCTCCCTGGCTTTAGTAGGTGCCACTAATAACTGCTGCTTCCTCTAAAACGTCTAGATCTTCTTCTGTCTGGAGCAGACTTCCTTGTACAGAGCCTGTCTGAATGATGTCACAGTGGTGTTATCACACTATCATGTGATACCCTGATTATTTTTAATACTTAATCCTGCTATGGATACACCATTTACCCCTGAAAGAGTGCAATGGTCTAATGTAGGTATGCCCTGTATGTGAGCAATATATATTTAGAAGCATAATGTTTAGGCTGGAATGTCTAAATAGCAGTTTGTTATGAACTTCTAATACCTGCAGTTACAAGGATACTCCATGGCTAATATAGCTCTGAGATTAATTAATAATAAATACAACTTGTACAGCTAAATAAAATATTTTTTGACCTGTTGGTTTCGTTATTATGCTGAGTTGGATTGAGGAGTGAATCATCATAATGAAACATTCACCCACCCTTTCACCTGTTTGTGGAAGCTCCTGAGAATTGAACATAAACATGCCTCCAAAATTATTCTGAATATCGTTTGAACAGATCCATAATGCCTATGGCTTCATTCCATAGTCTTTCCATCCCAACAGGATATGAAACATTCATTCATTTTGAATAGAGCCCTTAGAAATGGAAAAATATTTAAAGACCCCATGTCGCTAAATACCATACAGCGGAATCCAAAACTACAAAAGGAACATAATTTTAAACAGTTCACTACTTGGAAATCAATGAGAAGTAATATGCATATATATTTGTTTTTTTAATGAAATAACTTTTGCTACACATTGAAGTTATTACAGTGTATCATTTCATTTTTCTGCCTGACTACAATTTACAAAATGGAATACAAATTATCTATGTTTTAATAGTCAATAAAATCATCACAGTTGAGGGGTTGAAGAGTAAAATGCATATTGGGAGGAGGAATAGTGTGCTAGATGGTTAAAGAAATTAGCTGACTAATGCATATTTTCTCATTACAGATAAAGCTGTGGTATGACAAGGTTGGTCATCAGTTGATAGTCACAATATTGGGAGCAAAGGATCTTCCTTCAAGGGAAGATGGGAGGCCAAGGAATCCTTATGTTAAAATTTACTTTCTTCCAGACAGAAGGTAGGGTCAAGGGAAAAGTAAGGGATATGTTAGTAGAAGTTAAAATAGATATTCAGATAGCATGCAGAGTTGACAAGAGATTGCTAGCTAATACTGGTCATACATGAGATCTTATAGAATAGTCTTAAAGAATGGAATGTAGTGATTGAACATGTTGTATAACAGTGAAGAACGGGTTTTACATTTCTTTGAATACTATTTTCTGTTGATAAAATAATCTAACTGAAGTTAATTTGATTAACTATTAGGTGGAAAACTAAAGATAAACCCGTCTGCATTGCATGAGGAGCTGTTGTTTGCAAATTCTGTTGTTAATATTTTAAGGCCATATTATCTGGCAGGTTATTCGTGTGTAGGGGACAGGAAATTCCACAGATATAGACTCACTGAGTTTCTGACTGATAATTTCTTCAAGACATTCATTGTCCCCCTCCATCCCCATCCCCACAGCAAAACAGGAAGTGGGCTTGGCATCCAAAAACCATGAGTCTCAAATTATGGTACTGGCAAGTTAATTCTGATGAGGACCCAAACCTGTGACATGCTGAGAACCCTCAGCTCTAACTGTAGGCCCTTCTCACTACACAGTATTGATATTAACTTACACCAGTAATCCCCATGGCATTTAGGAGAAGATCGTGTGATGGGGCCTTTACCACCCCTGCTCCCTTTTATCTCAGTGCTTGATTCTGTGAATGTAGTTGTTTCCATTGGGTCAGAGGGAAGGGGAACAGTTAGAGGAGTCCCTCTGACTGGAACTGCTCATCTGTGTTTCCTCTGCTCTTGTTGGCAGAGGGGAACATTTGGCTTTATTTTGTGGTATGTTGTGAAATATAGCAGAGGTTTGCTGTAAATTGTGGAATCAGTATATAAAAAACTGATTGATGGAGCAATAGAATAATATGCATCTTTAAAATAAGTATTTTTACTGCATTTGTTTGTTATACTGTACATAAATGTTTCCCAGCCTGGAGATTCTGCCTTCCTATCCATCTCTCCTCAGCCTTGTCTGGGGCAGAGCCAGTTAACCTTAAATATTTAATTAGAAAGAATTGTCTAATCATGAAAGGTGCTAAGTACCTTCAGTTTCCATTGATTTCAATAGGAATTGAGGGTGCTCAACTCCTTGCAAGATTGCCCTTTTCATCTTCACCATATTCAGTATGGTAAAGTACCCTGAAATAGGATAAAATGGTGAAGTTAGTCGAAGAAGAATGGTTTATCCATTTTATGTCAACTTGGATACTGTGATATCTTTTATGTGTTCCTGTATTTCAAAAGCTTCTATACAAAAAGGTCCCGGTTAGGCCTCTTTACCTTAAAGGTTTTTAAACCATTGGCCTAATAAAATATACTGGTCTAGATCCTCAGCTCACGGAAATTGGCATAGTATCACTGAAGACAATGGAGTAGGCAAAGATCTGTGCAAGCTGGGGTTCAGATTCATGGTTTTATTATATTTATCTTGTCCACTTTTTTGAAGATCAGTATTCCCACCAATAATTTCTGTTTTCATAGGGTTAGATAATTAGAGCTTTTATCATGCAATGAAATATGAGCAGAAAGACCCCTGTACCCTAGGTTGGAAAAGGATGGTCAGGTGATGAAAAGAAGAAAAAAATCCCCAAATATAATATAAAATAAATAGAAATATATTATTAAAATAAAATAATGTGTACAATACCAATAATGATATATTTTGGAATTTTACTATGGTTTGGTAATGTTTTACAAGAAATACTTTGTGTTATTCTTTTTATTTTCTTTTATGTGAGGAATATCGAATTTTTCTTTTAATTATTCCTGGTATTTCCTCTCATATATAAAAGAAACAGCAGTTTGTCTTATTGAATTAGTTTTCTTCTGACAGCCAAATTGCTTTTTCTCTCCTCTGAAGAATAAACCTAGTAGGCTAAAATAAATCTCTTGTGCATGGAAAAGTAACCTGCTAGAGGAAAAGTGCAGTTAAACAACTCAAGTATTTAATTAGGTGAGCATGTGAAGCTCTGACTAAACAAATTTCACTGGAAAAACATGTCCAATATAACTTAGTTCTCTATGGTGAACAAATCTTGAGTGTTGAAATAGGCAATTAAAATTCTTTCTTTTAACAATATGGATAAAATTCAACTAGATAGTTAACATGTTGTTCCAACATCTAGCTGCTAGGAGTTTACAAATAACACAATTGTTATCCATATAATTAGTATGTTATACTTAGAGTATTTGCAAATGTGCCAGTATATTCATTATATTGTTAAAAATATATAAATTAATACCAGGGCTGGCTCCAGGGTTTTTGCCGCCCCAAGCAGGAAAAAAAAAAAAGCCGCGATCGTGAGCTGCAGCTCTACCGCTGCTGCTTCAGTCTTCAGTGGCAATTCAGCGGTTGGTTCTTCACTCTGAGAGGGACTGAGGGATCCACCGCTGAATTTCCGCTGAAGAGCCCAACGTGCCACCCCTCTCCATTGGCTGCCCCAAGCACTTGCTTGCTGGGCTGATGCCTGGAGCCAGCCCTTATTAGTACAGCAGTTGAATGATGCAAAAAAAAAAAGCAAGTTTTAAACTAATGAATTTTGTAAATACACTTCATGAATACAAAACTGTAAATTATGACCAGTCCCAGGTCCTAATCTTTTTTTCCATCAGAAACTCCTTATTCTGATGTCCTTCTGGTTTATTGTTAGTCTTTCAAACTACACACAGATTACCACTGTTCTAAGACATCATGCATTTAACAAAATGCTTAGTACAATGTACTAGGTTTTGGAAGTCTTTAATGTTTAAATTGCTCTTTTCAGTGATAAAAACAAAAGAAGAACAAAAACAGTAAAGAAAACATTGGAACCCAAATGGAACCAAACATTCATTTATTCTCCAGTTCATCGAAGAGAATTTCGAGAACGAATGTTGGAGATTACCCTTTGGGACCAAGCACGAGTTCGTGAGGAAGAAAGTGAATTTTTAGGAGAGGTATTTGGAACTGTTTTGACTCTTCATAATCAATCAGTAGTTTGGGGACTTTGTCAATAGTACATGGATGAGTGATGATTTCCTTCGCTCTTGTGAATAAAATATTTTTATCTGATGTAAACAAAAAAGCTGACACTTTTGCACGTATTTGACTGCTTAATAGTAACTCTTCCTAAAAGTTACCTGAAATGTATTATGTAATATTGGTATCAGATACATTCTTTAATTGTTCTGTCTTAATAACAGCATGCACATAGTTTCAAAAAGTCATATTATTTGAGGATTGTTGATAATGGTCCAAATTTGTCCCTGGCATAACTTTACTGAAGATGTTGAAATATGATTGTTTATTAATTTGTCCCAAGATGTTTAGATACTGTTCAGATTGTTATTAAGTTGCTAAGGTTGCTGTTAAAGCTAGAAGTGTTTGTCTTATTTGGTGTCAAGATTTGTTACAAGTACTATATTCCTAAGTGTCTTGATGGCTCATTTTGAGTGAATGCAAGACCTCTTGAATTTCAAATGTGTATGTTTAACATTAAAAGAATGAATAGAATAAAATGTATAGAAATACCTATTTTAAAATAGTGTTCCACTGTAGCACCTGCCCTTGTTTCTTTTGTAGATTCTTATTGAGCTAGAGACAGCACTATTAGACGATGAACCTCACTGGTACAAACTTCAGACACATGATGTTTCCTCATTGCCACTTCCCCATCCCTCACCATATTTGCCACGCAGACAGCTACATGGTGAAAGCCCTACACGGAGGTTACAAAGTAGGTTATTAATATTACTAATGCCATGTGTATCTCATCTAAATTAGTGTGTACAGTATGTTACATTCTAAGCTAAAGATTTGTAAAAGCAGAAGTTGAGATTGTGTTTGTTTTTCATTGCCATTAATCAGTGCCTTTTGATTGCCAATGAGCATCTGAAATACTCAAAATGCTAATGCCGAATAGTGCATGACAATGCATTCTTTCTTAAAATATATGCGCCAGATCCTCAGCTGAAGGAAATTAATTTAGTCAATGAAATTATGCCACTTTTCACCATCTGAGGACCTTGTAATCTGCTTGTACACCCAAAGTGAAAGCACAGTAACTTTGTCTTCTAAACCTTTTTTTAAAAATGAAGCACAATGACTTGTACGTAACTTTGCATGTATTGACTTTAATACAATTGTTTATTACTGCCTTTTGATACTATCACTACAGTAAAAAGAGCATGTTCAACATTTTGTTAAATTCTGACAATTCTAAATTGTCAGACCATTTGCCATGCAAAAGTTTTTGTTTGATTTTGCAAGTAAAAGTGTGCTTCATAACTCTATTTTGCATAGTACAATATTAGAGGTCAATGGTAGGTTGAAGTAAATAGCAGAAGTGTTAACAAAAGAACTTACGCTGAGTTGGTAGAGGAAAATGTAATGGGTACTTAAGGCAGAAAATAAGTGGTATGACCAAATCTTGTTTAATTGCCTTCTTTCTTTTTACCATTTAAATTATTTTACTGAGTCAAGTATCAGAGGGGCAGCCATTTTAGTCTGGATCTGTAAAAAGCGACACAGAGTCCAGTGGCACCTTATAGATTAACAGAAGTATTGGACCATAAGCTTTTATGGGTGAATACCCACTTCATCAGACACATGTGGTCACTACATGCATCTGATGAAGTGGATATTCACCCACAAAAGCTTATGCTCCAATACTTCTGTTAGTCTATAAGGTGTCACAGGACTCATCGTCACTATTTATTGAGTCAGTGTTTCAAAGTTGTGCTTTGTGATTTACCCTTACAAAATTTCTGTAGGCATTGTAAAATATCCTTTGTAAGTCCTACAGATATTTTTGTAAAAAAATTTTTAAATCAATTTATAAGATTTTTTTTTTGTTCACGTTCTCTCTCTCCCTCCATGCACATATTTGCGTACCTTGAAAAGATAATTATTTTTTAAATTTTGTTTTTGACAATGGAGCCCAAACAATGTTCAGTATATTATAAAAGCCACATGGATTGTCCAGTAATTAAGCTCATAAACATAAGTATTTGTAATAGTTGTCTACTTTGAGGTTGTGCAGCTGATTATGAGAGGAATTGGAATGCTCCATATCATAATATTCTGAAATTGATAAACTATTGCATCAAGTTGTGATACATAACTTTCTACCAGTGAGATTATCATTATACTTAGTCAGATTTTCTTGTTCTGATTGACAGATGAGGCTCTCCTTTTCAATCCAGTATCCTCCTCAGTAGCTATGTTGTTGTTTTTGACAAATTCTTATGTTTTTTAACTATTTTGTTCCTTCTTCATTTCCTGCAGTTAATTTTTCTGTAAATTAAGAAAAAAAATTAAACTCAACTTTTCTGGTGTGCTAGAGTAGCTTTCTGTTTGGTATTTAGTTCATTTTTTCCCTAGCTTTCAGAAAATATTTAAACCCTGAGTAGCAAGCCATTGTGGATAACCATAACAGCTAATTGCTTTGTTTTGGGGGTGTAACCATGCCTCCGTGGGTCACAACTGAGAATACCATATTCAGGACAAACTGCTGAGAAATAGGGCAGATATACCCCAAAGTTCAAGGCTACCTCGGGGGGGCAAGTGGGCCAATTTGCCCCAGGCATCAGGCCCTGCAGGGGCCCCGGGAGCCGCTCCGGGTTTTCAGCGGCACTTCTGCGGTGGGCCCTTCGCTTGCGCCAGGTCTTCAGCAGCGCATCCTTCAGTTCAGCGGAAGACTCGGAGCGAGTGAAGGACCTGCCGCTGAAGTGCTGCTGATGCCTCGGAGTGCCGCCCGGTGAGTACAAGTTCCGCAAGCGGCGGAAAGAAAAAAACGCTGTGATCGGCGGCACTTAGGCTGCTCTACCACTGCCCCTTCAATCTTCGGCAGCAATTTGGCGGCGGGTCCTTCCCTCCGAGAGGGACCTGCTGCTGAATTGCTGCCAAAGGCCTGTCCCTGCCCCAGGCCCCCTGAATCCTCTGGCGGCCCTGCCAAAATTGGCTGTTATTCTCCCTTAAGATATATCAAACCAGCAACAAAGGTAAACTTCTGTTTCACCACATTGGTTAACAAGATGTTAGAACAGCAGTTTCCTTAGACATTCCAGTCCTTGCATCACCACCAAAAACACTAGACTTCAAGATAAGTGGTTCTTTACAACCAATTTCATCAAATGAAAGGTTCTTCTTATCCCAAAGGATCAGCCACACACCCAGGTCAATATATAACTCAGATCTTACCTAATAATCACGCTGTTGCCAATCTGTTATTATCTAAAATCTTAAGCTTGATTTATAAAAAGAAAGAAAGATGAGAGTTAAAATTGGTTAAAGGAATCAAATACATCCAGTAATTGCAAAGTTTTGGTTCAGGCTTGTAGCAATGATGGAATAAACTGCTGGCTTAAATCAAGTCTCTGTTTGCTTCCAAATCACTGGAAGGATCTCAGTCCCTTGGTTAGAATGTTCCCATTAGTATAAGTCCATAGTCCAGAGCTTTGAGCAGGAAAGAGGCAAAAAGAAGATGTTTCCAGGACCTTTTATAGCTTCTGCCATGTTGAGGGAAATCCATTGTTTCAAACAAAGCCCTCAACACAGCTAGTGGAAAATAACAGGTAAGAGGTGGAGTTTGGAGTCACATGGTCAACTCACATGTGTATGCCTAATTTTGCTTAGTCATATCAGGAAAGTCTATTAAGTGTAAATAGGTGTCTCTCATGGTCCATTGTGAGTTAAGTGTTCCTCAATGAGCCACTTAATTTGAATATTTCCTTCAAGATGTACAGGCTAAATACCTTGTGGGCATTACCCAAGGAGCAAACATTTGAAATCCAGGCATAAATCCAGGCATATTTATAACTTCAAATACAAAAATAATACATACATACAAATATCATAATCATATTCAGCAAATCATAGCCTTTCCATGGACACCTGACTTGACAATCTTTGTACAAGATTTGTTAAAATTATATCACAGTGGTAGCAACAATGATCTACATGGTCATTTTTAATCAGATAACGTCACGGGGAAGCTCATAATGATACTAGATTCAAGATTTGAGCAAATATATTGCCTCATACCTTCAGATCTAAGGGGTATATTCTGTATTCCTGGCCTCACTGGAACAATCTTGTAAGCCTGTATGAAAGCAAGTATGGAAAGCCTTATCAAAGGTTTCATGATGTCAAATGTTTGCTCTGGGTGGAGGTCAGGACTAGTGCAGAAATCCTTCTCCATTTCAATGTAGCTGTGACCCAGAGAAGTAGTTTAAAGCCAGAGAAGAAGTTTAAAGTGCTCATTATAATTGTTGGAACCTTCATACATTTCTCTTTATGACACAAGCCTGTCTAAATTTCAGTAATAATATGTGTGTCCAAATTGAGATGAGAAGCCCACTCAGAAGAATTTCAGAATCATGATCCCTCTCGTAGTCCAAACTTCTCCTCACTTTCCTAGACAGTATGTACTTCAAGATTTTAAAACCTAGTGTCCCATAAATTAGTCCCAATTTAAATTGACATAGTTTTGCAAGCACAGAAATACAGAACAATGACTTTTGGAACTGAAATTCTCCAGATTTGGGACTGGGAAAATGTCCAAACTGAAATTTATTATTCACTAGGAATTCTTATAGGAAAAGGACTATGTGATAACTAATACCATTGAGCAGTATTAAATCTCATGAGTTGTCCCTGCATCAGGAATTGGAAAATTATATATTTCTTGAACTGCAGTATGCCTGAATTAAATTTATTTGCCACATCTCCAAGTTTAAAATTATCAGTATCAGTTTCTTGCAGAAGAAAGTGGGAGAGCCATGAGAGTGCTTGGGGAACAGACTTGCGTATCCCTCTGACTTCACCGAGAAGAGAGTGTTTATATTCTACTAATAACACCATAATGGTGAAGAAATAAATGATTCCTCTTCTTTTTGTTGGAGGTTTCAAGAGATGATTCAGCTAAACTGAAGGCCTTACCATGTCTTTTGACTTATGAAGGTCTTACTGAATGTATGATAAAAAGTCTTCTGTATAATGGAATATGAATGGAGTTCTCAGATTATGAAACTTAATTTTGAGCAAAGAGATACTTGTAAAATCAAGTTTCTTAGACAGAAAATGTTATGTCTGGTGTCAGTGAATTCAACCTATAGGGCAACTGAGTTCCAAGCTTTAGTGACTATGATTTTATGAAGAGACAGTGATATTGTTTTAGATATGCAGATACCTTCCAAGTTGGTCTCAGAGTTCCACAACAATCAGTCATCTTGTTTATATTTTTTCTATTTCCTATGCTCTGTCCTGGTGTATTTCTACATGTGCAGACTTTTAAAAGTCCCTAGTGTTTGTTTTGGAGCAAACAAAATCCCTTAGAAAGTCAGTCCAGCTATTTTCTTTCATTTGGCACTTATTGCTTCAACTGTGTATTGCATAGTGAATCTTGCTTTCAGCTACCGGGCTTACAAAAACTGTTTCCAGGTTGAGACAAAAGTTGTTCAACCCTCCCACTTCCTATTTGTATTTTGGAACGACACTAAGTATATTATTGTTAGTTTGTAAATTAAGAGCGGTCTGAGTTCATGTATACAAAAGTTGTTGCTGTTAGAATATCTCATTCCTTATTTTAAAAATATAGGTATTTTTACCGTATTAGAGGTACTGTAACTCTCTCAAAAAAGATTTTGAATTACAAGGATATTTGTTTTTCTTTTCATATGCAGGCATATCTGGGCTTTATAGTCTCCAAATTAGTGTAGCTCTACCTTTAAAGGAGAGAAAATTACTTAATTTTTGTTCTCTGAAGGTAGTATAAAAGAATCGCCTACACTCACCCTCTTTCTTTTCTTGCTAGAGTTGGGGATATGGTATTTTACTTGTGGCACTTTCAATTCTCTTTTTAGCTTCAGTGAATTTTAGTGATCATGAAAACTGCCAGATTGACAGAAGAATGAAGAATGCATTTCTATATTTGTGCACAGCCTGTGGTGTAGAGCAAGCTTTCCACAGTACCCCATATGCTGGTTTGCAGTGGCCAACTCTAGCAAAGAGCAGTTCAGTTTCCATACCCATTTATTCCTCGATTATTTCTGAATAGACAGATTTTGTGACACAGACATGTCCACTAAGAATTAGTCTATCATTGATTTTCACTTATGTCACTGAACATACAACAGATGGTAACAAGTTTCAGTTATCTCCAGCCTGTGCTGGATTTGAATTGGTGCAGATGAAGGACTTTGTATTCTTAACCAATCCTCCCGCACTATCCAATTCCTGGACTTTCTATTGAGAAATGCAGTGCATTTTTTCTGGAGGTATCTTATATATACACATATAAATTACAGCTACTGCAAAACACTCAAATATACAATATTAAAAACATAAAAATGTATCTTCTTGTAGCCTTTCAGCCAAGGGAATTCATGATGCCATACTATTCAAATAACACTGTTTGGCTCTTATACAATGACTATGTTTTAAGCTTTTTCATATAGCATATAAGGTCTGTGGTAACGTAAAATGTCCATCTCACTGATCATAAGTGGATCATAAGTAGGGCTACATTTTTACTACAGCCTCAACCCAGCTTCCAATTATGCACCCTAAATCAGCTGTGCATAAAAATATCCAGGCACTTCTATAGTGTAACTGGGGAGTTATTTGCATTATTTTCCTTCTGACAACTGATTGTAGGCACAAAATTATAGGTAATTAAAAAAAATTGGCATTTACGCCCTGTAGTTGATCATTATACTGTGGTATTTGTGACATTTCTCATATAGGATGTAGAAAATAACACAAATTCCATGGAAAAGTTAATAAGTAAGGTACAGTAAATATTGTGGTATGGTATCACATTTATGCAATACAGCAGTTCAGACAAATGGAACTGAGGCAACCAGTAGTTCTACAATTTAAACTCAAGAGGTTGAGAGGCAAGTCTTCTGTACTGTGAGCCTGAAAATCTGGAAGGTTTTTCCTCTCTGTGTTTCCCAGGGTACATATGTAGTATTCTTCACATTGAAAAGCAAGATATATTTGTTTCACATTTTTCAATTATTTGCAGTTGTAGGTATGAGGAGTGGACAGTTTTTTATATTTGAGTCATGTGGGCTGATATTGAATAGTGGGTGAAGGTGTAAGATTATTGAATATTTTGAGGCACTAATTCTATACTAATTCTGCTTTGTTTATAGAGACATATGCCCTTTGTTTATTAAAACTTGTTTAAGATATTTTTAAAATAATTGAATTGTTGTTTATTTTTACTTAGTGTTAAAAAACCAACAGATTCAATTCTTACAGCTTTAGAACCACACTCTTCCCTGAATTATTGATCTGTTAACCACAGAGTGTGGGTTGATAACATTGATAATGGTGAGATGCCAAAAAAGAAGAATATGTACAAAACAGAATTTTTCAGTCCCTCTGGAACACATCTTCTCTAGCACTTTCACAGGAGTGGAAACCTACAGACATAAGGATACGTAATATGGCTGAGATCCTGAAGGAGAAAAGTTTTAGATTCTGAGCACTGTCACTAAGGGGAAAAATGAATTCATGTCAAACTGTGACCTTCAAAGAAAAACGTAGCAGTTTTCAGAAATAACAGCATTTGGAATTAACTGTGAGAACCAACAAATAATGGACAAACTGCATTATCCTGAAAAGGTGAAAGTGAATGTAACTGCCAAAACAATTAAAAAGCAGTATCTAGAAAATCAAATTAGAGTCCTTAAAATATCTGAAAATAAGAAAATTCCTAACTGGTTTTATTACATGAAGAATCTTATATTGTTTGTTCTTAGAATTAATGTCAATGAGGACCTCTTTTACCAACCTATATAATTCCAAAGTGAGATACTGAAAAGAACTCTGGTAAGAGAAAAATTCTGGTCGTCAGCATTTCGGGACAAAGACTGAATGCAGCATATGCAACAAAAGAAATCTCCATATAGTATATGAAAACAAAACATTTCTTTCCCAATTTTTAGCCTGATTAATTTGGATGAGAAGAAAAAATTTGGTATCCCTAAAAACTGTTCTAGATGAGGGTATACATTCTGCAGTTCTCTTCATGGCTAAGTGTTGGACAATTTACCAGGAGACAAGTTATCTTTTCTGGAGCTAAGCTTCAAATTTTACATTACTAGAAACCTTCAGGTCCAACCAGAAACATGGGGAATTTAACAAACTAGAAGACTCTGTTCACAGGTAACTAATCTAAAGAAGTTTCCTCTGCTAGTTAATTTCACTGACTGGATTGGAGATCCTGGATTCGGTTCTTTGAGTGTAGAGGCAATGCTTTTTCTCTATCTTCAGCAAAGTGGGGATGAATGGAATTTTATAATGAAGATTCAAGCCATCCCTCCTATTGCACTGTAATGTTAAAGTTTGCAAATCAGTAGTGTTGCAACTTGTGAAAAACAGGAGACTTGATTGTTATTGCTGAAATTTGAAAAGTTTAATAATAACTGAGATAAGTATTGCAACGTGTTTGCGATTTTACCCTGTGAAAACAGGGCTATTGTACATGTAGGCCCTGATCCTGCAATGAGATCCATGCTGGCAGAAACCCCATTGACTTCACTGAGATTCTGCACAGGCAGATGTCTGCTCACGTACATCTGACTGCTGGATCAGGACCTTACATATCATGTTTCCTGTACTGTGAATATGGAAAGCCAATAAAATAATTTTAAATCAGTGCCACCACCATCAAATTTAAGTTGAGGTAATTATAACCATTCTATCTCACCAGTCAGTAGCCATGGCGCACTTAATGGAGAGGCATATGATTTTTAAATATTATAATATGGAGCATTTTACGTGTATTTTACATGCAATACCACAGACCCACAAGTGGAGAATATATTACAGATATTTAACTCTAGTGAGCAAGAACAACTTTTTTCTTTCATACATTTTACATAATTTCCCCCTTTCTTTTGTGGAACACAGGCCTTGGGCATGTTATCTTGGTTTGCATGTATGAGTGTTTTGTTCATAGAATATTAATATCAATACCAGTATTATATTCTTATTATACATGGATATGTTATGAAATCCTTTAACCAAAAGGTATTTAACATGATACAGGGGTGTCTGAGAGCCTTTAAACTACCAATATTTTTCCTTCTGAAAGGATAACTTGTTTAGGCTATGAATTTTCTGCTGTTTTGGATAATTAAAAAGAGACTACAGTAAAGTGTGATTGAACCACAAAAACATTTGAAGGCCCAGCAAAAATTTCCAAAAGTAGTGAAAGGGAATTAGGGTATTTTTATAGTTCTCTAGGTCTGGCTACTTTATATAATCAAGTTAGTGAACTATTCTCCTCCCATAGTAATTTCATTCTGATTCAAGAGGGCCAAAAATGGAAATCACAAGAGAAAAAAAATGTTTTCATAGCAAATTAAACTATTTGGAGGCAAACTTTACTTTGCTAAACACCATATAAATAGCAGATTAGGTTGTCGTTTAAAAAGGTTTAAAAGTTTCTGGTTCCAGAAGGGGGCATTCTGTTCAGACTCTTGATATAATGATTATGCATAATAAATATATAATTGTATAATAATTTCTGGAAAAATGTTTAAAAGTTTAAAATTATTCTAATGTTACAGTTTCTATCATGTAACTATGTAAAGGCAAAAGTGGCTGCTCAATAGTCATAGGTGCAATATTGCAATGATCTCCACGTGGGCATAGGCCTGTGCCTTCCAGGAGATCTGCCTCTGTACAGCTCTTTGCAGAACTAAAGCCTTAGAAAGTCCATCCCTCTGTAATTACATCAAGGAACTTTGGTCCAGATTCACAAAAGTATTTAGGTGCCTAATTCTCTGCTGAAGGAATCAGTGAATACAGTGATTATGGGTCCCTGGAAACTATATTGTCTAGTGGAAAGAGAAGAGGGCTCTTTTAATTTTAATTATATTTACCAACAAAAAAAAATTGATAATAGAATTGCCATTTGTAGGTAGGTTAGTAGCATCATATACACTTTACACAGTGGGAAACTGAAGCTCACAGAGATTAAGTGACATGCCTTTGGGGGCACACTGATCTAGCAGATTACTGCTAAAACTAGTTGTCTGGCGACTGGGGTTCCAATTCTAGATTCTGACTCTGACATGCTGTGTGACCTTGGACAGATCACAGCCTCACTGAATTTCAGTTTCCTCATCTTTAAAAAGGGGGCAATTATATTTAACAACATTATAAAATTGTTGCAAAGTCTAAATAATATTAGTAAGTTGTTACTCATGCAAAATATTATTAGAGCCTCTTAATGGCCTAAGAGAACTCAAGACTTCCTGGCTTCCTACCATGTTCTCATTGCGTTGTGGAGACAGTAGCATCAGCTCCTTCTGTGGTAGCTTTACAAATCTGCTAATGCAAAAGTGACTTTTCACTTTTTTGCAAATAATCAAATAATGAATTTTGTCCCAAAAACTGAAGTTTAGGAAAATGTGTCCAATTGCATAAGAGTTAGAGACCTGTAAAAGAGACAAACTTTATTTAAAAGAGTCCACCAAACAAAGTAAATGTTTTAGTCTGCTGAGCTGTTAGGTGAGGAAGCATAGGAGGAATACAAATACTAAACTAAATCCTGCAAGCTGGTACCCCCATGAATAACTTTGTTCATGTCAGTAATCTCAGACTCAACAGGGCTATTGGGAGGAATGGAGTTATTCATCTATGTAAATGCTTGCAGAACTGGGGGCAGTGAGTTGGTGGAAGGAGGGGAAGATTGACAGAGACTTTATTTTTTGGTGTGGTAAATCAGGAACAGGACTTTTAGGTGCCAGCCCATAACAGCATGCAGAATTGCCACAAGTGAATGCTGCTGATAATATTCTGCTGGAGACGCCTTCAATTTGAAAGCACTGCACAATCACTTAAGGATAATAATTTATTGTTTTATTATATTTAAATTAACATCACTGAATATTATTTGAACAGACTGGTTGCCATTCAAAAGTAAACATTTATTCACAGTTATAGTTCAGAATAGGCAACAACTGGAGTATCTTTGCCAACATTGTTGAATTACTGGGAATAAAAGTTGACTTTCTATTGGTGACCAAAGTATTGTTGTTGTGGTTTTATTACTGTGGTTTTCCTCTTTTATATTTAATTTGCTTTGAAATAAATACATTTGTGGAAATCTTCAAGCATTAATATGGCCAGCCATAACTCCCCCACTCTAAACAGAAAAGTGATTGCAAATTCACAGGTTCTAAGCATCCCTGTTACATGTATAGATTTCATGTATTTTTTCATGACATCACTTCATTTTAATATTTGTTTTGCAGATAAAGGCTTATATTCTTATAATTCAGGTAAATTTTCAGCATGCCTGAAGTGTTTATTGCTTGCATATATATGCACAGTTTAAGTTGACATTTTATTGATGTGCTTATGCTATGTACTGTGCATATTTTAAATTGCTAAAGAGTTCCTTGGCTTTCCTGTGTGCTTTTCAGTCATGTCCTTTGTACTGGCTTTATTTTTTCAACATCTTGGTATTGGGAACACCTTGCTGAAATTCCAGTGACTTTGAAAGTATAATATTTGTTTTGCCTGTCTCTATTTGAGGGGAGATAGAGATTTGATAGATAAGTTGTAGTATGCTTTACTAATTATACTGGGGAAATATTAAGTTATTTTGGTCAGAGATTTATTAAAATTGAAAACTTGTACTGAAGCTGCTTTGTGAACTGTTTTAAATAGTTAAAGAATGCAGAAATGTGGTAAGTAAGATACTGTTAATATCAGCATAAGTGTCTTTGTATATAGCTATATATTGCTATATCTGAGAGAGAAAAGTGATGCTCTTAGCTTTCCTTAATTAAATATAAATAAGCCAATAATGTAAAGCCTTCCTAATACAAACTGTAATTCTATCACACATTTCATGTGGGACTTTTCCAGGTCAAACAGTTTTAATTACATGAACTTCACTGAGATTTGGTTCACCTAATTATATTTTAATTATGTTTAATAAATGTAATACTAAGAAATTAAAGCTAATACTATGCCCACAAAAATCTCTTCAGCCACTGATACTCAGGGCCTGAATGAAACTGAGAGAGCGAGCTGCATGGTAGTCAGTTGGGGCTTCCTAAGTCTAAGGCTGTTTGTGTTTCAAACCTGGCATAAATTAGAATAATTTAGGGGCTGCACTAAACTAGACCAAGGGGCTTGTAGCGGGGCGAGGACTCACTGCTGTGGCATCTCCTGCTGATTGTCAAGGGAATTAGCTCACCAACCTCCAGAGCGCCCTCTGCAGGCCAGTGTCTCGCCTTGCCATTGGCCCTCGTGTCCCTCCCAGACCCCGGTGTCCCTCTACATCAGGGTTTCTGCCCCTGCAGTACCCCGCAGTCTCTCGGGGACTCCCCTCCCTGAGGAACCCCCAACCCCCTATCCCCATCTCGTCTCAGTCTTTGGCTACTGCCAGTCACCATCTAGCCCCCGCTCACTGGGTGGACTGCAGTATAATTGCCACTCACCATTGGCAAGGAGGGTTTGGACCGGCTGCCTCTGCCTACCCTTGGGATGCCCCACTGCAACCCCAGTACCCTTCTTGGCCTTTAGGCAGGCCTACAGCCTGGGGGTTTTCCAGGCCAGAACTCCCCAGCTACTCTGACCTTTCCCCAGCCCTGCTCCAGTCTAGGTGCCCTGCTCAGCTCCCGGCAGCCAGGCCTGTCCATCTCAACATCCAGAGAGACTCTCTAGCACCAGCCTAGCAGCCCCTTTATAGGCCCAGCTGCAGCCTGATTGGGGCGTGGCCCAGCTGCGGCTGCTCCCCTAGTCAGCCCAGGCTTACTGGTTCCCCGCCACAGCCCTCTCAGAGGGCTGTTTTAAGCCTTTCTAGGCAGGAGCGGGGTTACTGCCTCGCTACAGGGCTACATTCACTTCTCATCATCATCATGTGTAAGATTGCCTATAGGGCCCCAGTCTGGTAGGCAAACTCTGAGTTCACTTACCAGATCATGCTCCGCAGGCAAGTTAGGCAGAGGAACACGTCTTCCCCTGGTTCTTGCATTTCTCTGGGGCTTACATATTGGGACACCTGGTGTGGAGCTGCTCTGCACATGATCAGAGACAGAAACATAGATGCCTTGGGAACTTTATTGCAAACATTTAGGTTCCAAGCGAGCTTAGGCACCTCCAGGGTTTTGTGGAAGCCAAGGAGATGGGGGAGGTCTGGTGATTCCCAGTGGAGCCTGATTCTTGGATTTAGGTGCCTAAAGTGGCAGTTAGCCACCTAAGTCCTTTTGTGAATTCAGCCCCAACTGACTGAGCCACCAAAAGGCCATCTACCATCTTGAGATAGCTCTAACCACTGGACAATACGTTGTTCTGATGTCTGTCTTAGTCTGTCCTGTTGAATGTGTTCCACTTTGTATATGTAATTAAATATACACTGGGCCTGAGACAGAGTGAGAAATGAGTCCATAGTCTAGTGGTTAAGGCATTCAGCTGAGAGGTGGTAAACCTGGGAGATGTCTGTGCTACCTTGCATGTAAAAGCAATATCTCTCTGGGATATTCATGACAGAACTCTGCACAGGTATCTACATCACTGTCTAATATCTGGTCCAATGTGGAAAGTAGTTTCAGGAGGTCTTCCAGAATTCTCTGCCTTCTAAAGCTGTCTGTCTTCAAAACATTTATAAATATGGTGTTTCATTCATGATTTGGAAGAGGCTGGAGAGCCATTTGTCTTGGATGGTTTAGACATAACAAACCCTGCATCTTGGCATTGGTGGGAGGAGAAGTTACACTAGATGACCCTTGTGATCCCTTCTAACCCTGTGATTCTATGTAAAATGGCATGCACTGTGCTCCGGGGGGGACACATCCTCTTCATTGGATCCTCAATCTGGCTATACGCCCCTGATTCTATTACAATAGGGTTCTTCCCTACTATGGAAGAGGGGGCTAGGATCCACCCTAAGAGATATGCAAATAATCTCCATTCCCCTGAGCAGTGATGCTTCTGAGTCTCTTTGTCCCTTTCCTACCCATCAGAAACCTTGCACACGTGACAAGGACTGGTGACAAGTAGTTTAAGTCTCATAGCTAGTGAGCTATTGGATGATTGCAAACAGCCTGAGCTGACACACAGTTGTGAGCATGTAATCATTTCTTCATATGTATTACTACAGAATGCAAAAAAATACAGATTGCCTTGTCCTCATTTCAAGTACATTCTCTTTTATGAATGTGTGAGTATCACCCACATGCTAGTATACAGATTTTAACACTCCAATATCAGCAGTAAAGCAGGTTGGGCAGAGCATGCACCCCTCCTGTACTTACAAGATGCCAAAGAAGAAAGAGATAAGTGTGTGTAAGTAAAATTAAGCCAAACAGGGGCTAACACATTTATTTGTCATACATGACCTACCTTTTAGGTCTAATTATGGATTTAGAATCTGCTTTTGCCAACTAAGCTCTAGCTATTTTAACAAGTGTTGTGCTTGCTGTGGTAACATTAAAATGCCTTTTTTCCTCTGAATTTTCATAGCTATAATTTGTCTTGCAGGATGCAAACTATTCATATGAAGCTGCTAAGCCCTAATAATGATTATCATATATATATATATATATATATATATATATATATATATATATATTGCAAACAAGCACAAACATATGCAAACATAGCATAACTTCAGTAATTTGCAGCTGGATTTCATTCTTTCACTTTTGAACTATTATTTATCAATTTAGAGGAAAATAGCTAATGTGCCACTAATCAATAACCATTACAATAATGTACGTATCTTTCTGTTCCGAGGATCCTGTACTGATTCTCCTTGTTTTTATCTATGTATTTTTGCCAAGTTATGTAGTCTGAAATACATTTCATTTGGTTATTATTATTGCATGAGCAGTTCCGACCTACAATATTAACACTGATATGTTTGTGACAATTATTTTTCTGCAGGGTCCAAAAGAATCAGTGATAGTGAAGTCTCTGACTATGACTGTGATGATGGAATTGGTGTAGTTTCAGGTATGAATTTCTAAATGCATTCTTCCAGTTTCAGTAAAAAGCTTTTTTATTTATCATGTACTAATTTAATGTTGCTTTTCTCCTGGTAAAAAATAAATTGGCACTCAATAAACATTTTTCTAACAAACACCCAGGATGCTGTGAGCTAGCTTTTCTTAACGCATTAACTACAAAGATGACTTGTAAAGGGGAAAAGCAATGATCTCTTTTCCTTTTTGGCTTCTTTATAATGTATTTTGTCCAAAAAAAATGAAAAAAGAGTTTTATTTTGTTGTGCTTTCTTTTTAACTCAGAATTCAGGTGTTATGTTATCTGGAAGACTCTATGGTGAAATCATAGTGAAATAGTGAGAACACTGGAGTCAAGGACACAGAAAGCTGAGCATTTGAGAGAGGAAGGGAATTTTAGCCATATGTTTTTAAAAGTCTATTTGTTTTGTTAACAGATATTTAATTTCAGTGATTCATGAGTATTTAAGACAAAAAATATTGTTGGCAAAGATCCAATACCCTGCTTCTTCTAATAAGATGCAAAGAGCTCGCAATAAACAACTCTGAATTCTACAAGACATCCATCAGTAAAACCAGAAGAGACCACATTTTGCATTTCTAGATATTTCTAAGTTAATAAATAGAAAAAAACAACAATTGTTTTTATCAAGAAAAAATAACAGTAATAAAACCCCTACACTATCCTTTTGGGTCTTTAAACATTCCACAGAGAAAAGAAAAGGGACATCCTGTGACAGGAAAAAGTCCTTATGCCAGTCATGTTTAACTCTTTCTTTTACAAG
The DNA here is from genome assembly GCF_025201925.1 of Gopherus flavomarginatus. Lineage (NCBI taxonomy): Eukaryota > Metazoa > Chordata > Testudines > Testudinidae > Gopherus > Gopherus flavomarginatus. The sequence goes on from NC_066618.1 coordinate 264,931,066, forward strand.
AGGCACCATTCTGGACTCGGGTGTGCTTCGTAATTGTCTGGATTGTTAGCTCAGTCCCCAACATTTCTAGTTTTTTTCACACCTAGTTCTCCCTTTTTGTTGCAGCCCACCTTTGGCCTCATATCTATCACTACCTTATGGTCATAGGCCTTGTCTACAGTGGAGAAAGAAATTATGTTAGAAACCATTATTAACGAACTCATCTAACTAACAGAATGTAAAACACAACGTAGTACTAACTGTTCACTAATTATGAGTAACTTGAGGGTCCTCGCTACCATAACCAGAGAATATATTTTAAAACTTGCCTTTGTCAACACTAGTTGCTACACATTAGTTAACACATTTCTAACATGATGCATCTTCCTGGTCTAGACAAGCCCTAACTTTTTAACTCAGAATTCAGGTCTTATGTTATCTGGAAGACTCTATGGTGAAATCATAGTGAAATAGTGAGAACACTGGAATCTGGAGGGAATTCTGCTGCATAGTAGACACAACCAGCTGGCAGTTGTGCATTTGAAGAAGCATGTTTGATGGTTTGATGGATTGCAGCTGAGATATGGTTCCATATGTCTGGCTGCTTTTGCAACTTTTGTCTCCTGGCCCCAATTCTGTCTCCTCAGAGAAGATTTCATTCTGGTTTCTTTGCCTCCATGGGCAGGCATCAAACAGACAGCCCAACCTCCATAGCAAGCACCTGGCCTGAGTCAAGGTTCCTGGGACGAGGTTCACAAAACTGTGTACAGGGAGGTGATCTGAAAATGCTTGGTGTCATCCCAGCTTAACTACATCATAATTCATTTAAATTCAGCTTTCCAGGATGCAGCCAGTCATTGTCCCCCACCGTCGCCATAAGCTTCTGTATGCTTGAGAGTTCAGGAAGGATAGTTGTAGGGTACTCCTCCTCACCCTGCAAGGTGTTCTTTAGGAGTTCCTTCATCCTTCTCCTTGCCTGGCACTTTTTCAGTGGCCAAAGAGGGCATAGAATTCCCCTGCTCCAAGCATGTTTCCCGGACCACAAGGGAACGATGGAGCAATCCTGGGAGAAACATGACTTGAAGCTAGCTTTTCTTGATTCCTCCTTGGGCCTGGTGACTTTTTCCTCTCTTCTGCTTACCAATAATTTTATGGGCAGAAGAATTTTATGAAAAAGCAAAATTCCAGGCTGAACAGTGCCCTATAGCCAGCTCCTTATAGGAGAGAAGCTATTTAGGGAAGAGCAAACCCTGTAGACTGTCCAGGATGAGAAAAATTCTGTTCTAGAATGACCAAAATATCATACTCCTCCTTCTAGCATAAAGAACACTCAGGTGGCTGTTAGTTTCCCTTCAAGTCTCACTAAAGACCAAGGTTCCAAATATCTCACCATGAAATAGTTCTCAGTGTAAGCAGTCAGAATGAGCTCTACCCTCACATCTGGTGGTGAGTTGTGGAAAAGGACTTCTGGGGCTGATCTTGTTTGCATGATGGGACTGCTTGCTCAAATGGTCACTTTGGCTGCTGTGGGATCACCAGTCTTTTTGTTATTGGGGCAGGAGTAATAAGGTGTTGTTGTCCTGGTTATGTGATCAAGGACAGTAGAACTATACTTGGCATTTTATGATAGATGGACTTGCCCTCAACTAAGTAGCACCTACTAGGCAAGGGACATGGGTTCCAAAGCCCAGTGAACTGAGAGAGGCTGGAGGCAGGTATGTGTACCTGGTAGTGTGGGCCCCTAAACACCACTTTGACCCCTCCTCTCTCCACTGTGTAATAACAGAGTTAATTTTGAATCCATTCGGAGTCTTATTACATGCTGCAATGCTGAAATCACTGATACCTAGGTCTAAGCATTAGACTTACTTTGGGCTAGTGGTTCTGAGTACACCAGCACTGGGGCTCCCCTACTAACTAAGAGCTGAAATCACTAAAGAGCTGAAGTTACTAAGAACTGAAATCACTGAGAGCTGTGTTAAGAGTGTGTTGGGGGCAGGGGCGGGAGGTAAACTCTGCAAAAGAACTTCTGAACTCTGGGGGCTGCACTGACCAAGGACAGAAACTGTGAGTGGGGTGACTGTTGGGGTGCTGGACTTAAGACCCTGAGGGGAAAAGGACACTGCCAAACTAACTTGGGGGTGGGTCTTTTGCTCATGGTTTGTGTTATGAATCCTGTTTGTGGTGTTTCCCCAATATAATGCCGCATCGTTTCCCTCCTTTCTTAAAAGGCTTTTGCTACACTCAGACTCTGTGCTTGCGAGAGGGGAAGTATTGCCTCTTAGAGGTGCCCAGGGGAGCGATATGTAATTGTCCCAGGTCTCTGGGTGGGGGCTCGATCCGGTTTTGCATTGTGTTATTGAAATGTAACTCCTAGATACTGAACCCAGCCCTTGTTGCTGCCAACTCTGATGCGCAGAAGGGTTACATCAGGAACAAATCAAAATTGCAAGAGTTTGCAAACCAAGCCATGGAAAGCTTTGGATCCCAAGGCTCTGAAACTTCCTCCTTTCCTTTCAAGAGAAGTTTTCCACTTCCTTTCTTCAGACAGCACTTGGTACAGATCTCAGAACACCATTAGGTTCATTTGGTGAGTTCTTTAGATTAGTTTGTGGATTTAGTGAATGTCTCAGTCTCTGTCTGGCCCCCTCATCTCTCTAGCTAGAAAACAGTGAGGAGAGGATGTTTCTGGCATGTTCAAGCCATAACAGAGATTTTTCTATTGCCTTGGTTGCATTGTAATTGGGGCTGGTTGTGTGGGTGGTAAAGGTATAACGTTCCTGTGGCCTTGAAAAATCTATTTAATTGCCTCTCTTTTTCAGTACTGCAGTCACTCTATGTACTTTTTTTAAAACGTATTCCTTGTTGTCTTGTCTCATCATCCACATACATCTCTCATTTAAGGTTCTTATACTCAGTTTGCAAACTCATCACAGTGTCATCTGGATTTAAATATTTGCCTTCATTTCATCAAGTGTTACCTCTCCATTTTTTTCTTTTTTTCCTCCTTATCCCAATGTTTTCATTTTGTGTTCTTGGTTTTTATTTAACAGCAGATTTTATTTAGCATGACAGCTCACTTTGCTCTTTGTTCCTTCTGTCATATAAATACTATATTACCTCAAATAAGTTTGCTAACATCTGTCAACTATTTGTCTTGACCCTTTCCATGGCAATTCTTGCTTATTTAAAGTATTGCACATGCAACCTAAGCCCCCCAGAAACCTTTAGGCTTTGACTCATCATGTTTCTGTACATATGCTTAAGAGATAGTTACACTTGTCTGTCCTCCACATGGATGATTTTCTTGGCCTATTGTACAATCCAATTTCCATTTGGCAAGACGTTCTTCCACCTTTTAAGGACAAGAGCCTCCTGTGGGTTGCTCTATGTTTCATTTTTTTCAGATATCTTATGTGAACATGAGAAAATGCATGAGGCACCTTGTTGAGTCCATTATGCATCTACTTATTTTCTACCAAATGACAGTTGGTCTTTCATCTACTGTTGTTACTCCTTATATCATTTTAGATGCACTTATTTAGCCATACCTACCTCTTAATATTTGTGTACCCTGTTACTGGTCTTATAAAATCGTGGGACCTTGTGAGTTACTTCTATCAGTCTGGCTAAACTGCTTGTGTCTAGAAATCAGATATTGGCATGGGAAGCTCTTAAAGCAATTTTTAGTGCACATATGTAAACAAAATTATATCCATTCATATCTGCTTGAAAATGAAATGGCAGGAACCTTGCAAATGATAAAAGCAGCAAAGAATCCTGTGGCACCTTATAGACTAACAGACGTTTTGGAGCATGAGCTTTCGTGGGTGAATACCCACTTCTTCAGATGCATGCATCTGAAGAAGTGGGTATTCACCCACGAAAGCTCATGCTCCAAAACGTCTGTTAGTCTATAAGGTGCCACATCTGAAGAAGTGAGTATTCACCCACGAAAGCTCATGCTCCAAAACGTCTGTTAGTCTATAAGGTGCCACAGGATTCTTTGCTGCTTTTACAGATCCAGACTAACACGGCTACCCCTCTGATACTTGCAGATGATAATTCCTTGAAGTGCCTTTTTAACTCCTTTTTCAATATGTTCACAAATACTGATTTTGCCGCTCCCCATGGTAGTTCGAGCCACATATTTAATTACACACTCTGTAAAGAAATGACTCTTAAACTCCGTTTCTCTGATCCTTTCTTAGTTTCCTGCCCTCTCTAGCTTTGAGCATTACGAAGTTCAAAGATACCTGGTAAGAGCTGCTTACAAAGGTGTCTCTTTTGATGGTTTGCACCTGTAGTCATATTTAGACAAATATGTATTCTTCAGTTTATTAAGGAAAGTGTTGCTTTATCCTGTACCTCAACAAGGCAAGCATACCTTTCATAACAATAAAAAAAATAGTTATAAATCAGACTAGGAAAAATTACTGCACTTCAGAAATCTTTTTCAAATTACTTTTTCTGCCTATTTATCTATTCTGGGCTACCTATCCCAGAAAGGGCTACAGCAATTAAAATAACAAATGTTGTTATAGTGCTTTTTGATAAATTTTCCCCTTCATATGCAATACATACAATATAGAGTTCATGCTTGGGAAACTAGAAATACTGGGCCAGATTCTCTGCTGCATCCAGTCTCTGCTGGGTGCAGTGTGGGAGTAGTTACCGAGAAGCCACTTGCAACTCCCTGGTGTTCAGATTACCTGTACATTGGCCCTGGTGTAGTTCAGAGCAGTCCTAAACTACACCAATTGATATTGGCCCTCAAGGAGCTGACTGGCATCAGACAATAGCTAGTGCATAGGAGCATCTTGCCAGGCCCCTCCTGTCTCTAGAAAAATTCCTATGCAAGGCAGAGATGGCAGAGAGGGTGGTAAAGGAGCCTTCTCTGCCTACTGTACATCAGCTGAAGTCTCTTCAATGGTAGGAAATTCTTGAGCTGAGGAGATTTGTCTAGTTTCTGGCTCTTTTGTGACATCAGAGTGTAGCAAAGAAGCCAGATTGCAAAAGGGAATCTGGACCATTTATGTGTGTTTCTTTCTCCACATCTGTGCAATGTTTTTATTGGATAATATCAATATAATGTCTTTTACATTGTGTTCTTCCTAAAAGAATCCGAGAGTGCTTTATAATAAAATACTGTTTAAATTATCCTAATATGAAAACTGATTGAATGAAAAGCTAATACATTTTTCTTTAGCCCTATTTTAAATGCCAAATCTGACTGGCATTGCAATTAGAAATATTAAGTAAGTTCAAAAAATTGTGGCACATGGTTGCTAAAAAGCATCCCCCCATGGTATTTTACAGTAGGTTATATTTTGGATTAGAGAAGTAACCTGCTTATGGAGGTCAGAATCAAGAAACAGGGACAAAAGACATATAATGGCTCTCAGATATTAAGTAGCTTATAAATGTTTTAAATTCTATAATCAATACTACAGAATTTTATGGGGTGCAAGTGAAAGACAAGGTACATTTTGAACATCTGTGTTCTGGACACTTTATATTCAGGAATTCCTGCAAGTAAAGGATTGTGTTAGTCCAGTCTTGAGAAGACAGCAGCATTTATCAGTGACCGCCCTAAGTATTTCTCATGGTGTAAAAGATAATGAGATGCTTGAGGAGCAAAATGAGAATACAAATGAGGTATTAGTCAGCAGGTATTCAGAACCATCTAGATTAGAAAAAGTAAGAATAAGTAAAGCTCTTCTCTAGCTCACAAAACTACTCTGTTTCCAAAAGAAAACGAAAACCACTTTTTTCTCTTTTCCTCACATTTTGAAACACCTATGTTGTCCTTTTGTTCAAAAATTAGCTTGCTTTCTTTTTGATATTGCAGCTGTTGGGATTTTGTGGTTCCCGGTTATAACCAAATGAATCAGATGCCGGGCAGAATCAAGGGTCTTCAATACTTCATTCAATTCAATTCAACAAGACTTTATTCAATGTGCACAAAGGGAGAGGCCCAGTACAAAAATCAGCCAGACTCCCTCCAACAAGGAGCCCCTCCCGTTGCTATTTTATAGCACATGACAGTTACATAACAAGTTACAGAACACAAACATCTAGCCAATCATACTGAACCTTTCCATATATGAATTTGTTCATCATATGCTTATACTTCTCCACTCCACATGTTGAGCTCAACCCCCTTCCCTTGGCCTTTTCTAGAATGTTCCTAGGGTGATGAGCCACAGCATGCTTCTTTATGCATACGTACCTTCTAAATCACATTTTGTGTAAAATGAACCCAAGCATACCCTTCACATCCTTCTCTAATTGAAGCTAAAGGCTAGTTTTCTAGTAGTGTCTGATTTTCAGTAGTTATCTTAGACATTTTAAATTGCTCACAATGAGGTCTGAATTTTCATATGTGGGTTCTACAGGGAAATTACTTTGCAGATATAAAACACTAGAGTACTTTGGTCACTTCTTGAAACCAAGTGGAGTTTGAAAGTTATTTTAAAGCAAAATATAAATGTACAGAATGGGTGCACTCAGAAAACCCAGTAATTACCAATACAGACATTTGCCTAATTCCTAAAGTCCATGTCCATAATCCAATACTGTTCTATGTGAATTCTTGGCTGGTCTCGACGGAGGTAACTCACCTCTGTGTAAAGGGCCAGTCCAAGGCCTATATCCCGCTTAACCACCCAAAATACTTCTGAAGTGAAACGTAAATGGTGTAGAGGTCATATGCTGGCCTTTTATACTGGAGTGAGTTTCATTTTATATTCTTCATTTGAAACAAGGGTGACTTTTAAATGTCTTTCATTCATAACTCTTAAAATGCAGTTATTAACAAAGTATATGTTGGTGTAATGATTAATATGTATTTAATTATTACTCAACAGTTATTGGATACACAGTTAATATTTATTGCTTAGAAATACTTGTTTAGTTCTTATCAGTTACTGAATAAATCTTACCAGAATATTTTAACATCACATAATTCATGGGTATATAATTATGCTAAGCTTTTGATTCAAAATGTGCTTTATGTTTTCCATAAGAGGACCACCTTTTTTTATGTGTTTGCCTCTGTGAAGCAAAAGGCTTAGATAGTCCAGAAAGGGAAATTACTTAAGTATCAATACACTAAAGTCTTTATAACTTACAAGTCCCATAAAAATTGTTTTAGAAATCAGTCTATGGCCAGAGTAACTTATCAATGATAATCAATACCTTTTCTTGTCTCTAAGTCAGAAATAACTAGTTTTCCAAATTCATGCGTCTATTATTGAGAGAGGCAGAAACCATTTAACTAACTTTCTTTGTGATGTTTCAGCAAGCTTAAATTGTCATCCACAAACTGTTAGCTAATCTTCTTGGCTAATGAAGCGGCAATGCTTCTTCAAGAGAGTTCTTGCTTCTTTCTTGAATAGTTTGTCCTTGATGGGTTCTCCCTGGAGACTGGTTACCTCAACAAGCAGTTCCCCAGAAAAAAAACATTTCAGGTTGTCTTGGCTGCAGATTCTGCAGCCAGAGTTCTTTCTATCCCTGCTCCTCTCATGATTGTCATTTTCATGCCAAACCACTAACATTTTGGGGCCTTCTTTTTTAATGCTTTTTTGTTGTTTTTCATTGATTTTACCTGCTTTAGATGGTATTATCTTGAAAGCATTAGCTCAATAATCTTATTTATATTATTTCTTATTCATGTATGTTGATAAGGCTTGAACACCAATGATACTTCCCTTCTTAATGTTAAAACAATCCAAAGGTGCTTTACAGTCCTATCATCATCCATAGATGTCACTGCTGTAGCTTTTTAGCATTCTTTATTGTAAAACTTACATAATTTCAATTTTTATAAACATTCACACTTTTTTCATCAATGTTTAGGGTATGTGTTCTAAAATCTCTGCCAGCTGTATTCATCTCTTTATTCAAGAAAAAAGAACAGGAGTACTTGTGGTACCTTAGAGACTAACAAATTTATTTGAGCATAAGCTTTTGTGGGCTACCGCCAACTTCTTCGGATGCACAGAATGGAACGTATAGTGAGGAGATGCTCTCTGTATGTGTATATATATCTCCTCACTATATGTTCCATTCTATGCATCCGAAAAAGTTGGCGGTAGCCCACGAAAGCTTATGCTTAAATAAATTTGTTAGTCTCTAAGGTGCCACAAGTACTCCTGTTCTTTTTGCAGATACAGACTAACACGGCTGCTACGTTGAAACCTGTCTTTATTCAAGAGAGGTTTAATTCTTCTTCAAGTGCTTGCTCATATCAATTCCAATTAGGTGTGTGCGCGCCGCGTGCACATTCATCGGAAGATTTTTACCCTAGCAACTTTGGTGAGTCGGCTGGGTCTCCCCTGGAGTGGGGCCGTTATGGCGCCGGATATATACCCCTGCCGACCCAACGGCCCTTCAGTTCCTTCTTACCACCCGTGACGGTCCTTGGAACTGTGGAGCACGGCTTTGCTGATCTCCACGTCCCTAGCTACTCGTAGTCCTTTGCTGTTTATTGTGTGAATAGTTCAAGTTCTTGTAGTTATAGTTAGTATTACTTGTTGTATTTATAGTTAGTATATATAGTTTAAGGGAGGATTGGGGATTAGCCCCTTTCCTCTACCCCGGTACGGGCCCATGCCCAAGGCCCTGGGATTCAAACCGTGTTCGGTGTGCCAAAAGCCAATGCCAGTAGGGGATCCCCAGAACTCCTGCCTCAAGTGCCTAGGAGAATGTCACCTTATCGATAAGTGCTGCATGTGCAAGTCGTTTAAACCAAGGACGAAGAAGGAGCGGGTCTTTCGATTGAAACAGCTCCTCATGGCGTTGGCACTTAGTCCTGCAGCATCGGTACTGAGTGCCCAACAGACTGCTTCTATAAGGAGCACCCCTTCAGCCCCGAACCGCTCCGGTACCGAGAAGGAGCCTCGGCACCGAGCCCTAGCGGCACCAACATCTGCTCGACACCGCTCCCTGTCCCCAAGACCCAGAAAGCAACATAGCGCTCCAGCTGCTTCAGCTCCACAGAAGAAGCGCTCTTCGAAGACAGTTCGTCCGGCACCATCCTCTGCTGCGGCACCGTCGACTGTGGTACCGCCGATTGCGGGTCCACCGAGCACGACACCATCGATTCCGGTCCCACAAGGGCCATTGAGTCTGGTGCCTGACAGCTCCCTGGCTCATGCTGTGGTTGAGCTTGCCCTCCCTTCTACACTGGAGACCTTCTCCACGGCAAGGGAGCTCATCGCCATGACGGAGTCGACATGGCCTCAACCCCCGGCACCGCCGATGCGGGTCATACAATCCATCAGAAAAATGGCCCTGGTAAGGCTACCTTCCGTTGGTCCAACAGAGAGACATCTTTCAAGATCACGGTCTCACAGACACTCTCAATGACGCCATTCCCGCTCGCGGTGCCGCTTGCAGTCCCAGCACCGCTCTCCTTCGCGGTACCAGTTGCACTCTCGGCACCGTTCAACATCTCGTTCACCGACCGGATACTCCCAGTACCGATCTGACTCCCGGCACTGCTCTCGGCACCGTGTATCCCGCAGTCGCTCCAGACGAAGGGACTCGAGATCCTGGTCGACCTCCCAGCACTGCTACGGTAGAAGGTCCCGGTCTCGCTCGTGGTACCATTATAGCTTCCGGTACCGCTCCCCGGTACCGCCTCGGGATCGAGCATTCAGAACAGTGGCACTCTCCCAAGGTCTATCGGCACCGCCGTGGCCATCGAGACGCACATCAGTGTCATTGCAGGCTGGTAGCACATCCTATCCTCAGGAGTGTGACTCTGACGTCCCCAGCCATATATTCCCAGAGAGCCAGAGCCACGAGCAAGGGCCTCATCACTGGTCCTTCTGGACACCGTGGGCATACCACCAGGCCCAAGGTGCTCCATCAGTGGCTCCATGGTCGGCCTCATCAGAACACCAGGTACCAGAGGCAACAGTAAGCCACCCCCTCCACAGGCACAGATGAGGCTCCAATACCATCTGCAGACACCCAGGTTCCACCTGACACAGATGACGCTCCTCAAGTGCAGGAGCCCCCACAGGACCCCCTGGTCCCGGGCCTCTCCTCCTCCTCCTCGCCTGACGAGGCGGTGGCAGGAACATCCTCCTCAGGCCCTCCACCAATTGATCTCAGGGCCCATCAAGACCTTTTGAGACGAGTGGTTCAGAATATGAACTTACAGGTGGAGGACGTCCCTGAAATAGAGGACCCTGTCGTGGACATCCTATCGGCTGATGCACCTACTAGAGTAGCTCTTCCATTTATCCACACCGTACAGGCTAATGCGGATACCATTTGGCAATCCCCAGCCTCAGTTCCACCTACAGCAAGGGGAGTAGAGAGAAAATATATGGTCCCCTCAAAGGGGTATGAATATCTCTACATTCACCCACCTCCTTGCTCTTTAGTGGTGCAATCGGTGAATGAGAGGGAGCGTCATGGCCAGCAAGCCCCGGCTCCTAAGTCAAAGGAGGCTAGATACGTGGACCTTCTAGTCCACAAAATATACTCGGCCGGGGGCCTCCAACTTAGGGTGGCAAACCAACAAGCCCTCCTAAGTAGACATAATTTTAACACATGGGTGTCCTTGGGGAAGTTTACAGAGCTTCTTCCCCAGGAATCCCGTCAAGAATTTACGGCCCTACTTGAGGAGGGTAAAAAGGTAGCAAGAACTCCCTCCAAGCCTCTCTGGATGCAGCGGACTCTGCAGCCAGAACTCTGGCATCAGGAGTGACGATGAGGCGTTATCTCCTGGCTCCAGGTATCAGGCCTTCCCCCTGAATTACAACAAACTATTCAGGATTTGCGCTTGGAAGGCCAGGGCCTGTTCTCAGATAAAACTGACCCCAGATTGCAAAGTCTGAAGGACAATTGCATTATAATGTGCTCGCTGGGTATGCACATGCCAGTGACCCAACACAGGACCTTCCGGCCCCAGCCACACCTCCCTAACGCCTCACCTAGGCTGCGTCAGGGCTTTAGCAGAAGGCGCGGTAGAGGGAATCGTCGGAGACAGTCTGGCCCTCAAGGAGGTCAAAATCAGGCTCCCTCTAAACCACCAGCGGGGCCCAAGCAGAACTTTTGATGGGACGCCCGAGGGCGGCCCACCAGTTGCTCTACTGGATCCTTCTCCTCCCTTTTTCAACCGCCTCTCACAATTCCTTCCTGCTTGGTCCCAGCTAACTTCAGATCATTGGGTCCTGCGCACGGTGGAAGTGGGATACTACCTCCAGTTTGTTTCAGCCCTGCCTTTCCACCCTCCCTCCCCATCCCTCTTCAGGGACCCCTCTCACGAGCAATTCCTCTTACAAGAGGTCCAGTCGCTCCTAGCCATGGGAGCCATAGAGGAGGTACCAAAAGACATGAGGGGCAAGGGGTTTTATTCCCACTACTTCCTAATCCCCAAGGCAAAGGGAGGTCTACAACCGATCCTAGACCTGTGAGAACTCAACAAATTCATGATAAAGCTGAAGTTCCACATGGTAACCCTGGGGACCATTACCCCGTCCCTGGATCTGGGAGATTGGTATGCCGCCCTCGATATGAAGGACACGTATTTCCACATCGCAATTTACCCACCACACAGATTGTACCTCCATTTTGTGGTCAACCATAAACACTTTCAGTTCACTGTACTTCTGTTTGGCCTTTCTACAGCTCCACGTGTGTTCACAAAATGCATGGCTGTAGTCGCCGCCTCCCTCCGGCGTCGTCGGGTACATGTCTACCCATACCTCGATGATTGGCTCATTCAAGGGACTTCCCAGTTACAAGTGTCACAGCACCTGCGCATCGTCAAAGACCTCTTCGGGAGCCTAGGCCTGACAATCAACACAGAGAAGTCTACTCTGACATCCAGGCAGAGAATAGTCTTCATAGGAGCGGTTCTGGACTCCAGTGTGGCCAGAGCCTGCCTCCTGCAGTCATGTTTTCAAGCAATGGCTTCAATTATTCGAGGTCTTCAAACCTTCCCGACAATGTCAGTGCGCACCTGCCTCAGCCTAGTAGGTCACATGGCCTTCTGCACCTTCGTGACCAAGCACGCGAGGCTACGCCTCTGTCCCTTTCAAAGCTGGCTTGCTTCAATATACCAACCACGCAGAGACACCCTGGACTCAGTGCTCACTATTCCCCGGAAGGTTCTGGGCTCCCTAACCTGGTGGCTAAACCCCACTCTAGTTTGTGCAGGGATGCCATTCCACCCACCGCAACCCTCGATGGCCCTAACCATGGACGTGTCATCTCTGGGTTGGGGTGCCCACCTCGAGAGCCTTCGCACTCAAGGCCTCTGGTCGCCTCAAGAGCTGGCCTTGCACATCAATGTGCGGGAGCTGAGAGCGGTCCATCTAGCATGCCAGGTGTTTTGAGACCATCTCCAAGGCTGTTGTGTATCAGTGTTCACGGACAACACACTGGCCATGTTTTACATAAACAAGCAGGACAGAGCACGCTCCTCCCTCCTTTGTCAAGAAGACATCCACCTCTGGGACTTTTGCATAGCCCACTCAATCGATTTGGTAGCGTCTTTTCTCCCAGGAATCAGAACACTCTGGCGGATCACCTCAGCAGATCCTTCCTGACTCACGAATGGTTGATTCGTCCGGACGTCATCCATTCTGTTTTCCGGAAGTGGGGGTTTCCCCACATAGACCTCTTTGCCTCCTGAGAGAACAGGAAATGCCAGGTGTTCTGCTCCTTCCAGGGACGCTCCCTGGGCTCCCTCTCAGACACATTCCTGATCCCATGGAAGAGGCACCTACTCTATGCCTTCCCACTGTTTCCACTCATCCACAGAGTCTTACTCAAGCTCCGCAGGGACAGCGCCCACCTGATCCTGATTGCTTCAGCGTGGCCGAGGCAGCACTGGTACACCATGTTGTTCAGCCTCTCAGTGGCAGACCCAATGCCCCTGCCACTCTGGTTAGATCTCATAACACAGGTCTGCGGCAGGCTTCACCATCCGGACCTGCAGTCTCTTTACCTCACAGCATGGTTGCTGTGTGGTTGAGCCAGTCTGAGTTGCATTGCTCTGCCTCGGTCCAACAGGTGCTCTTGGGCAGTAGGAAGCCTTCCACTGGGATGACATCTGGCCAAGTGGAAGCATTTCTCCTGCTGGTGCACTCAGCGTAACTCAGTTCCCAGGCAGGTGTCCGTTCCTACTGTCCTGGACTACCTCTGGTCCCTGAAAGAACAGGGCCTAGCGGTCTCTTTCATAAAGGTGCATCTGGCAGCCATCTCCGCCTTCCACCCAGGGGAAAATGGCCGCTCAATCTTCTCTCCCCCATAGTTTCAAGGTTCCTCAAGGGATTGGAACGTTTGTACCCTTAAGTCAGACGCCCGACCCCTACCTGGGATCTCAGCCTGGTGCTAGCCAAGTTTACGGGTGCTTCTTTCAAACCACTGGCCACCTGCTCGCTGCTGTACCTTTCCTGGAAGACAGTCTTCCTCGTCGCTACTACTTCGGCAAGACGAGTATCTGAGCTTCGGGTCTTGACAGCGGACCCCCCGTATACGGTATTCCATAAGGACAAGGTACAGCTGCAATCACACCCTCCTTCTTCCCTAAGGTGATGTCCGCCTTTCATGTTGATCAAGACATCTTCCTCCCAGTCTTTTTCCCGAAGCCGCACCCATCGCATCGGGAACAACAGCTGCACACCCTAGACGTTCGCAGGGCTCTCGCCTTTTATATCAAGAGAACAAAACCCTTCCAAAGGTCACCTCAGCTCTTTGTAGCTGTGGCAGACTGGATGAAAGGCCTACCAGTCTCATCCCAATGAATTTAATCTTGGGTAACATCCTGCATCTCTACATGCTATGATTTGGCTCACGTTCCAGCTAGCCACCTCACCGCCCATTCTACTTGGGCTCAAGCTACATCTGCCACTTTCCTGACCCATGTTCCCATCCAGGAAATATGTCGGGCAGCTACCTGGTCATCGATTCACACCTTTGCCTCACATTACGCATTGGTTCAACAGTCCAGAGATGATGCAGCATTTGGCTCAGCAGTTTTGCATTCTGCAACATCTCACTCCGACCTCACCGCCTAGGTAAGGCTTGGGAATCACCTAATTGGAATCGATATGAGCAAGCACTCGAAGAAGAAAAGATGATTTACTCACCTTTGTAACTGTTGTTCTTCGAGATGTGTTGCTCATATCCATTCCAAACCCGCCCTCCTTCCCCTCTGTCAGAGTAACCGGCAAGAAGGAACTGAAAGGCCATTGGGTCGGCAGGGGTATATATCAGGCGCCATAATGACGCCACTCCAGGGGGCGACCCAGCCGACCCACCGAGTGTTGCTAGGGTAAAAATCTTCCCACGAACGTGCATACCTAATTGGAATGGATATGAGCAACACATCTCAAAGAACAACAGTTACAAAGGTGAGTAACTGTCTTTTGTGTCTGCTTGTTTTCAAGTTTGCACAGCAGTTTTTTTCAAAAAAGAATTTCTCTTACTTCAAACCTCAAGTAATATCTTTAACTTGAATATATTAAGGTATTGTATATCTTAAAACAACCTTTAATTTGATAAATATAAAATGTACAAAACCAAAACACAAATAAAATTTCGCTTTAATTTATACTCTCAAAAACTTACTTTATTAAATTTATTACTTTCCAAAATTATCAAGAGCATTCTCTTCTTTTGTCTATAAAGCATAAGAAAAGTAAAAGGGAAAATTAGACTCTCTCTTTCTGTTAGTGGCAATTGTTTAATTGACCTTTCAACAAAACATAGTCAATTACATACAATTTATCTTTAAAAGAGAAACTCACATTGTTTGCAAAACATTTACCATCGGTAGTTCCGCACCACTAAAAATCATTTCTGCTTTCTTCCTTATTTATTCTTTTTTTTCTATGTATACTATATTTAAGCACAATAAATAAAACATATAATGTACCTACATTTAAAGTTCAGTTATGCTTGTCATAACATTTCTTCCCAGATCTGGACCTTAGCGTCCAAAATATGGGTGTTAGCATGAAAACCTCCAAGCTTAGTTACCAGCTTGGACCTGGTATCGCTGCCACCAGCTAAGAATTATACAAGCTGTGGTCTCCCCAAAACCTTCCCTGGGGGACCCCCAGACTCAGATGCCTTGAGTCTTACAACAAAGGGAAATAACCCCCTCCCCTTGTTTCCTTGTTACTTCCTCCCAGGCTCCCCTCCCTGGAGGACCCTAGGAGATTCCCTGCTTCCAGTCCTGGAAACACAAGTACCGAGAGATCTAATCTCTCCCCCTCACCCAGAGGGTATGCAAAGTCAGGCTTAGTAAATCTAACACAAAGAGATTTTCCCCTTGACTTCTTCCTCCCACCAATTCCCTGGAGAGCTGCAGACTCAATTCCCTGGAGTCCCCAGTAAAGAAAAACTCCAACAGGTCTTAAAAAGAAAGCTTTATATAAAAAGAATGAAAAAGACATTAAAAATATCAGAGGGTTAGCCGTGTTAGTCTGGATCTGTAAAAGCAGCAAAGAATCCTGTGGCACCTTATAGACTAACAGACATTTTGGAGCATGAGCTTTCGTGGGTGAATACCCACTTCTTCAGATGCATGTGGTGGAAATTTCCAGGGGCAGTATATATATGCTAGCAAGCAAGCTAGAGATAACGAGGTCAGTTCAATCAGGGAGGATGAGGCCCTGTTCTAGCAGTTGAGGTGTGAAAACCAAGAGAGGAGAAACTGGTTCTGCAGTTGGCAAGCCATTCACAGCTCAGGATTGAACAAAGACTGATGGTGTCAAATTTGAAGATGAACTGAAGCTCAGCAGTTTCTCTTTGAAGTCTGGTCCTGAAGTTTTTTTGCTGCAGGATGGCCACCATCCACAAACCCGGAAATCCTGGATTCCCCATCATCTCGGGCATTGGCACTCTCACTGAAGGACTGTCTGGATATATGGACTCTCTACTCAGACCCTATGCCACCAGCACTCCCAGCTATCTCCATGACACCACTGATTTCCTGAGGAAACTACAATGCATTGGTCACCTCCCAGAAAACACCATCCTAGCCACCATGGATGTAGAGGCTCTCTACACAAACATCTCACACACAGATGGAATACAAGCTGTCAGGAACACTATCCCTGACAATGCCACAGCACAACTGGCTGCTGAGCTCTGTGCCTTTATACTTACACACAACTATTTCAAATTTGATGACAATATATATCTCCAGATCAGTGGCACTGCTATGGGCACCCGCATGGCCCCACAATATGCCAATATCTTTATGGCCGACCTGGAACAACGCTTCCTCAGCTCTCGTCCACTCACGCCCCTTCTCTACCTACGCTACATTGATGACATCTTCATCATCTGGACCCATGGGAAGGAGACTCTGGAAAAATTCCACCATGATTTCAACAGCTTCCACCCCACCATCAACCTCAGCCTGGACCAATCTACACGGGAGGTCCACTTTCTTGACACCACAGTGCAAATAAGTGATGGTCAGATTAACACCACCCTATATCAAAAACCTACCAACTGCTATGCCTACCTTCATGCCTCCAGCTTCCATCCCGGACACATCACACATTGTCTACAGCCAAGCACTGAGGTACAACCGCATCTGCTCTAACCCCTCAGACAGAGACCAACATCTACAAAATCTCCACCAAGCATTCTCAAAACTACAATACCCGCACGAGGAAATAAGGAAACAGATCAACAGAGCCAGACGTGTACCCAGAAGCCTCCTACTGCAAGACAAACCCAAGAAAGAAACCATCAGGACTCCACTGGCCATCACATACAGCCCCCAGCTAAAACCCCTCCAACGCATCATCAAGGATCTACAACCCATCCTGGACAATGATCCCACACTTTCACAGGCCTTGGGTGGCAGGCCAGTCCTTGCCCACAGACAACCTGCCAACCTGAAACATATTCTCACCAGTAACTGCACACCGCACCATAATAACTCTAGCTCAGGAACCAATCCATGCAACAAACCTCGATGCCAACTCTGCCCACATATCTACACCAGCGACACCATCACAGGACCTAACCAGATCAGCCACACCATCACTGGTTCATTCACCTGCACATCCACCAATGTAATATACGCCATCATATGCCAGCAATGCCCCTCTGCTATGTACATTGGCCAAACTGGACAGTCTCTACGGAAAAGGATAAATGGACACAAATCAGACATTAGGAATGGCAATATACAAAAACCTGTAGGGGAGCACTTCAACCTCCCTGGCCACACTATTGCAGACCTTAAGGTGGCCATCCTGCAGCAAAAAAACTTCAGGACCAGACGTCAAAGAGAAACTGCTGAGCTTCAGTTCATCTGCAAATTTGACACCATCAGCTCAGGATTGAACAAAGACTGTGAATGGCTTGCCAACTGCAGAACCAGTTTCTCCTCTCTTGGTTTTCACACCTCAACTGCTAGAACAGGGCCTCATCCTCCCTGATTGAACTGACCTCGTTATCTCTAGCTTGCTTGCTAGCATATATATACTGCCCCTGGAAATTTCCACCACATGCATCTGAAGAAGTGGGTATTCACCCACGAAAGCTCATGCTCCAAAACGTCTGTTAGTCTATAAGGTGCCACAGGATTCTTTGCTGCTTTTACATTAAAAATAGGCTCTGTATCAAGTTGACAATATACAGGGTCAATTGCTTAAAGGGAAAAAATGAATAAACAGCCTTATCCAAAAAGAATACAATTTAACACATTCCAGCAACTACACACATGTAAATACAAAAGAAAACAATATAAACCTATTGTCTTTCCTTAGTATCCTTGTACTTACAACTTGGAAACAGAAGATTAGAAAGCCAGGAGATAGAAAAATCACTCTCAGAGCCAAGAGGGCATAGACACAAGACAAGGAACAAAGAACTCACACCCAAAACTTCCTTCCACCCAGATTTGAAAAAGTCTTGTTTCCTGATTGGTCCTCTGGTCAGGTGTTTCAGGTTACTCGTTCCCAGGTGAAAGAGACATTAACCCTTAGCTATCTGTTTATGACAATGCTTGATTAGTATCTCTGTGTTGTTGTAGCTCTGTTGGTCCTAGGATATTAGAAAGCCAAGATGGGTGAATTAATACCTGAAGAACAGTTCTGTGTAAGCTTGTGAGCTTGTCTCTCTCTCACCAACACAAGTGGTAAAATAAAAGATATTACCTCACCCATCTTGTCTGTCTGATTAATGTCTATCACAGTTCTTTAATAGGACATCCAAAGCCTGCATTTTGGATGCACAAATCAGTATGTAAGCAGGGGCATGCATGTGGATGCAAGTATCTACATGCATGTCCAAATATGGGATTTGATTTTTCATGACATGCTCACATATGAAATTTTGGTATGTTAAATATTTTTGGTAACTTGATTATATTATTGCTTTTAATTAGTACTTGCTCTACTAATTTTAACAGTGAAGTGTTAAAAATTAAATAGCATATAAAGATAATGCTGGAAGCTTCAGACAGTACAGATGTTAAAGAAGGAAATGACATTTAGCTTCACAATCTGAAACAAGTCAGTTATGGTATTTTTAATATGCAGAAGTATAGTACAGTTAATGAGTTTTTTACATGGTTGAAAGCTATTTTTTCCCTATAGACAAGCAAGCAACAAGACATTTTGTAACTCTAAAGCCTCATCAAGGCTCTGTCATTGGTGTTTGCTGGTTTATTCTAGAGATATTGATGTGTACTTCACACATTTTAAGGTCTGTGAATGATAGTTGTATGCTGGCTCAAACATAAAATATATGAAACAGTTAATAATAATACTAATGGGTTAACACTGACACTGTATTTGGTGCCGTACAAGAACAAGTATGAGAAAAAACCCTCCTGTGTTCCTGTGTGAATTAACTTCCCTTCATTAAGCCACTTAGTAATCTAAAAGAGAAAGAGTGACAGAGAGAGTGGGAGAGAGTATTATTTAAAACACTAAGGAGCTGTTTCCATGGCTAGAAATAAAAATTTCAATATTCTGTGCAAAGGTTAAAGAAAAAAGGTAATAAAACTGTGAAGTTCAAAGACAGCAGTGCTCTTTTTTCTGCATGTGCAACAATATTCCATGGGGCATGTAGGCTTTTGATGTATTTTCTTCATTTCAAGGTGATTGCTCTTATTATTTAATATTGTGTATTATTGATATGAATTGTGATAATGCCCAAATGCCCCAATTCTGACTGGGCTTCGTTATGCTAGGCATTTTTAAATACATCAGAAGTCACGTTCCCTGCCCCAATGAGTTTCAATGTAATTTAAGGCAAAGTGTAACCAGTGACAGTAATATTCCTCAGGACACAGAGGAGAAAGAAATAGAGACATAGGGATGGATTTTTAAAGGGAAGTCTGCAATGTTATTATCTTCTAACTTTAATGAGGAAAGGGGCTAACATCCCCTCCCCCCAAAAAAATACCAACTATTTACTTAGGTCCAGTGCATGTTAAATTACCTTCATGCCAAATAACCACTATTTGGGGCTGTTCCTCTGCAACCTAACCCATAGGATTCAGGCTCTCTCTGAATCCTCTCATCCTCCTCCTGTTTACTTGTAGGAGATGGCCCCTTTGAGCCTTTCACCCTCACTGGACACTGACTGCAAATTGTAACAAACTTTCAAACTCCCTCATAAATTAACAACTTTAAAATCCTGTCAAGCTCTCTTTACCTAAAACCATGAAGCTTCCAAGAAGAAGAAAGACCCACCAGATAGTTTGTCAGTGTTGCTCTAATGGAAAACTTCCTTATTTATCCAAAAAACTGGTGATTGGTCAGACTTACAGCATCTTGGAAACACAGTTCACACTATACTTCCATTTTAGGGCAGAGTGGGTGGGGCAACAACCTCAGCAGATGACTGCTGCATGTCCTAGGGTTTCACATGCAGAAAGGAGATGTACGGTCACTGGGACGCATTTACGGATAGACGACTGTTTGCTCAGGATGGACTTCATCTCAGCAAGGAGGGAAATAGAATTCTAGGATGGAGGCTCGCCGACCTCATCAAGAGGGCTTTAAACTAGAAAGTTGGGGGAGATGGTTGGGAAATGTTCGGGAGATCTCCACGCCAGAACATAACCTGGAGAGGGAAGTAAACAAAGTGAGCGGGGATACCCTTGCGGCCCCAAGATTTGATCCAAGGAGGAATAGTGGAGTAGAGACCAGAGTAACGGGTGATGCTGGTGGTAGAAAGTTTGTGCACGACGGGGGAAAGAATGTCACTGACGCCAAACGCCGAAAATTAAAAGGTTTGTACACTAATGCGAGGAGCCTAGGTAACAAGATGGAGGAACTGGAGTTACTCGTGCAGGAAGTGAAGCCGGATATTATAGGGATTACCGAAACCTGGTGGAATAGTACTCATGACTGGAGCACGGGTATTGAAGGCTATGTGCTGTTCAGAAAAGACAGGAAGAAAGGCAAAGGTGGGGGAGTAGCCTTGTACATCAATGATGAAATTAAATGTAGCGAAATAAGATGCGATGGAATGGATAAGACAGAGTCCGTCTGGGCAAAAATCACGCTGGGTAAAAAAGCAACTAGAGCTTCCCCTGAGATAGTGCTTGGGGTGTGCTACAGACTGCCGGGATCGGATTGGGATATGGATAGAGACCTCTTTAATGTCTTTAATGAAGTAAACACAAAGGGGAAATGTGTGATTATGGAGGACTTCAACTTCCCGGA
Source organism: Gopherus flavomarginatus (assembly GCF_025201925.1). Lineage (NCBI taxonomy): Eukaryota > Metazoa > Chordata > Testudines > Testudinidae > Gopherus > Gopherus flavomarginatus. The sequence goes on from NC_066618.1 coordinate 264,951,723, forward strand.
TATAGACTGGAGGACGAGTACTTGCACGAATAATAGGGGTCAGATCTTTCTGGATGTGATAGCGGATGGATTTCTTCATCAAGTAGTTGAAGCACCTACAAGAGGGGATGCCATTTTAGACTTGGTGTTGGTGAGCAGTGAGGACCTCGTAGAAGAAATGGTGGTAGGGGACAACCTTGGTTCGAGTGATCATGAGCTGATTCAGTTCAAACTAGATGGAAGGATAAACAAATGTAGATCTGCGATTAGGGTTTTTGACTTCTCGAGGGCTAATTTTAAAGAGTTAAGGAAATTAGTTAGGGAAGTGGACTGGACGGAGGAATTAGTGGATTTAAATGTGGAGGAGGCCTGGAATTACTTTAAGTCACAGCTGCGGAGACTGTCGGAAGCCTGCATCCCGAGAAAGGGGAAAAGAACCATGGGCAGGAGTTGTAGGCCAAACTGGATGAGCAAGCAACTCAGAGAGGGGATTAGACAAAAGCAGAAAGCTTACAGGGAGAGGAAGGAAGGCAGGATCAGTAAAGAAAGCTACCTTGCTGAGGTCAGAACATGTAGGGATAAAGTGAGGAAGGCTAAAAGCCACATTGAACTGGAACTTGCAAAGGGAATCAAAACCAATAGTAAAAGGTTCTACAGCCACATAAATAAGAAGAAAACAAAGAAAGAAGAAGTGGGGCCGCTATACACTGAGGATGGAATGGAGGTTAAGGATAACCTAGGCATGGCCCAACATCTAAACAAGTACTTTGCCTCAGTTTTTAATAAGACTAGTGAGGAACCTTGCGGTGATGGAGGGATGATAAACGGGAATGTGGATATGGAAGTGGATATTACTGCAACTGAGGTAGAGGCCGTACTTGAACAGCTCGATGGGACGAAGTCGGAGGGCCCGGACAATCTCCACCCGAGGATATTAAAGGAACTGGCGCGTGAAATTGCGAGCCCGTTAGCGAGAATTTTTAAGCAATCGATAAACTCGGGGGTTGTGCCGTATGACTGGAGGATTGCTAATGTAGTTCCTATTTTTAAGAAAGGGAATAAGAGTGATCCGGATAATTATAGGCCTGTTAGCTTGACGTCTGTAGTATGTAAGGTCTTGGAAAAAATTTTAAGGCAGAAAGTAGTTAAGGACATTGAGGTCAATGGTAATTGTGACGAATTGCAACACGGATTTACTAAAGGTAGATCGTGCCAAACCAATCTGATCTCCTTCTTTGAGAAGGTGACGGATTACTTAGATAAAGGAAATGCGGTAGATATAATTTACCTAGATTTCAGTAAGGCGTTCGACACGGTTCCGCACGGGGAGCTGTTAGTTAAATTGGAAAAGATGGGAGTGAATATGAAAGTTGTAAGGTGGATAAGGAACTGGTTAAAGGGGAGACTCCAGAGGGTCGTATTGAAAGGTGAACTGTCGGACTGGAAGGAGGTCACCAGTGGAGTCCCTCAAGGATCGGTTTTGGGACCGATCTTATTTAACCTTTTTATTACTGACCTTGGCACAAAGAGCGGGAATGGGCTAATAAAGTTTGCGGATGACACGAAGCTGGGGGGTATTGCTAACACGGAGAAGGACAGGGATAGTATTCAGGAAGATCTGAACCACTTTGTAAACTGGAGTAATAGAAATAGGATGAAATAGAATAGTGAAAAGTGCAAGGTCATGCATTTAGGAATTAATAATAAGAATTTTGGATATACGTTGGGGGCGCATCAGTTGGAAGCGACGGAGGAAGAGAAGGACCTTGGGGTACTGGTTGATAGCAGGATGACTATGAGTCGCCAATGTGATACGGCTGTTAAAAAAGCAAATGCGATTTTGGGATGCATCAGGCGGGGTATTTCCTGCAAGGATAAGGATGTGTTAGTACCGTTGTATACGGCGTTGGTGAGACCCCATCTGGAATACTGTGTGCAGTTCTGGTGTCCCATGTTCAAGAAGGATGAATTCAAACTGGAACAGGTTCAGAGACGGGCTACGAGGATGATCCGAGGAATGGAAAAACTGCCTTATGAAAGGAGACTCAAAGAGCTTGGCTTGTTTAGCCTGGCCAAAAGAAGGCTGAGGGGGGATATGCTCGCCCTATATAAATATATCAAGGGGGTTAACGTTAGAGAGGGAGAGGAATTATTTAAGTTTAGTACTGATGTAGCCACGAGGACGAATGGGTATAAACTGGATATTAGGAAGTTTAGACTTGAAATTAGACGAAGGTTTCTGACCATTGGGGAGTGAAGTTCTGGAATAGCCTTCCGAGGGAAGTAGTAGGGGCAAAAGACTTTCCTGGCTTTAAGACAAAGCTTGATAAGTATATGGAGGGGATGTTATGATAGGATCGTTAATTTGGGCAATTGATCTTGAATTACCACCAGACAGGTCTGCTCAATGGTCTGCGGGGAGATGTTGCATGCGATGGGTACTGAGTTGCTGCGGAGAATTCCTTCTTGGGTGCTAGCTGGTGACTCTTGCCCACATGCTCAGGGTTTAGCTGATCGCCATATTTGGGGTCGGGAAGGAATTTTCCTCCAGGGTGGATTGGCAGGTGCCCTGGAGGTTTTTCGCCTTCCCTTGCAGCGTGGGGCACGGGTCGCTTGCTGGTGGTGTCTCTGCAGCTTGAGGTCTTCAAACCATTTTTGAGGATTTCAATAACTCGGTCCTGGGATAGGGGTTGTTATAAAATTGGATGGGTGGGGTTCTGTGGCCTGCCTTGTGCAGGAGGTCAGACTAGATGATCAGATTGGTCCCTTCTGACCTATGAGTCTATGAGTCTATGAGGGGAGAGAGCACAAAAGACAATCAACTCTCCCTTCCCACCCCCCAACACATGCAGCCTAGCCAATGGAAGTGGAGAGAGATGGAGCATTCTTTCCTCCGTCAGGACCCTCTCCCTGCACATATTCCAATCTTTACCTGCATTCTGGGTAGGGGAGAAGGAGAAAGGTTCCAGAGCAGCAAAGACAAATCTGCCTCTTCCTTCCTCATCCTCTTAGTACCCCAGATGTTGTCTTTCTTGTGCTGGTCAACCATGCATCTCTTCACTTTAATGATTCCCACCAGGTAATATTTTTATTTTGTTTTAATAATTATCTAGGTTTCCAGTTCAATCATTGTTAAGTATCCTGACATGACATTGCTTTTAGCTTTACCCAAACCTTTAAGTAATGGAACTTATTTGTGGTGTAGACAATACCAGGAACTTGAACTGGAATATAGAATATCTTTGGGAAAATGAATTCTGGCCTGTGGAATGATAAAATAAAATGCCCTTTTCACAAACTTTGGGTTAGATATGATGGATGTCTTCTCAATCCCCAAATCATTCTCCCCAGTCATGTTTTTCACTTGCTCCCCTTCACATAGACTAATGAGAAAAAAGGAGATACTAGTAATTGTGAAAACTATAAAATTGGATGTTATTGATTTCTACTTTTTTCCTTCTAGTAAGTCTACACCCACATATGTTATGAATACTACTCCTGGGGGAATTCTGCACCAAAATTTTAAAATTTGATACCAAAAACATAAAAATTCTGCACACAATATTTTACAATTCTGCAGAATTCTGCATATTTTGTCAAAATAACACAATATAATCACGTTAGTTTCAATTATTTTGGTAACTTATTTAAACTACAATACAGTGGATGGAGAATGGGAGTGGGGAGCACTGGAGGAAATCCCCAAACCCCCTCTGTCTAATAGTAATGTAGCTACTTTTGACCTTTTACTTCTAGTTATCAGTTAACAAATATATGCAGCCATATGCTCAGTGTTACATTATAGGCAACTGAAGAGCAAGTGAGGGCTGGAGACTCAAACTCACAATTTATGTTCGCTACTGACTGTCTCCAGAAACAGTTCATGGAGCACATTTTGATAGGAAATTTTTCAGTCCAAAAATTTATACCATAAAGCGCCATGAGCATTTATAAGGTCACACGGTCCTTTACAGTGAAGCTCCTTTTCACCACTCTGGCAATGTAAAGGAGCTTTAAAATGTTAACACCTGTTTTATACTCCTGGGGGAATTCACTAAGAACAATGGGAACAATTTACTAAGCAGGCAGGCTGCTACATTCTGCTCTGCCCGAGGGGACAGAGCCTGCTCCGTCCTACCTCTTCAGAAACACTGGAAAGCCCTGCCTCTCCACACCAAGTGTGCTACAGTAGTTGAGCGAGAGGAACAGAATGTCTCTCTCTCTCTCTCTCACTTGCACAATTGCCCAGCCCCACCCCCTGACAGTGATTTACATCTCTACCAGCTGCTCCGGATGCCCAAATCGACCTGCTTGATCTGCCAGAGAGGGGCACGTGATCGCTCTTTCAGCTTCTCTTTGCTTCCCTGTCAGAAGTCATTTTTCTGAGGGGAAGTAAAAAAATCTATGGGGGCCATAAATTCTGCACACATGCAGTGATGCAGAATTCCCCCAGGAGAAGAATATGAAATCCAGAATACATATCTAAAATACTTCTATTTTATTGTAATCATCAAGAAGGCTCCTGTACCTACACACACACACATATTTCTGTTATTACCAAACATTTATATAAGAGTTGTTATAGTACTCTTGTGCCTGTATTGAATTGGAGTTCCACCAGGGATAATTAAATATTAATGAAGTCATTTCCATGAAATTATGTAGCTAGGAAAGTCATTTTTGGATGTGCTTCTGAAAGATAAATTAAAAAGGTGACTCACTTTAAATTGCATCATGGTCCCTGGGGAATACAAATTAGATTATAAAGCACTTCAGGACAAATAATTACAGGAGTCATGGCAAATATGATCATACTGTACAATGGGAGTATGCATATGTGAAGGAAAATTAAACTATACATTACTTTCTAATGCAACATAAAATATTGGTAGCTGGTAATATTTTCTGATTTTAAAACAAGTTTCATGGGAAAATGTTACTGATTCTGTTAGTAACTTAGTAATTTTCAGGAACCAATCCTGCAAGGTGCTGACTACCCTCAACTACCATTGAAGTTCGTTTTAATAAGAGTTGAGGACATTCAGCACTATTAAATAGGAACTATTCACCACCTCACACATTTGGACCCTAACTATATTTTTGAAACTATGCTTTAATTTGATCCCTGCTGTATTTTAAAATTAATTTTGGTTAATGAAACCAAACAGTGAAGAAAAGTTGTAGACGCCCTTTTCCTGTGTCCCTTCTAAGGACTGGCTTACACTTGAAAGTTAATGCAGAACAAGTATCAGAGGGGTAGCCGTGTTAGTCTGGATCTGTAAAAGCAGCAAAGAATCCTGTGGCACCTTATAATGCAGAACAAGAGTGCCTTTCAAAGGGTGTGTCTACACTGCAATTAGACATCCACGGCCAGCCCGTGCCAGTTGACTTCTGCTTGCAGGGCTTGAGCTGCAGGGCTGTGTAATTGCTGTGTAGACATTTGGGCTTGGGCAACAGCTGGAGCTCTGGGATCCTCCCACATCTCAGAGTCCTAGAGCCTGGGCTCCAGCTTGAGCCCAAATGTCTACACAATAACTGAAGAGCCCGTGAGCCCAAGCCCTGCGAGCCTAAGTCAGCTGTCACAGGCCAGCCACCACTTTTTAATTGAAGTGTAGACTTACCCAAAGTGGCTTAACCTAAATGGGAACTCTAGGAACCTTTGTTTCAGAATGAGAGCATCCACACATACAGTTGATCAGGAAAAATTCTGTGTGTAGACAAGCAGTGAGTGCCCTCAATAGCTATTTGTTTATCTAGGCTAATTATTTAATAACAAGTGTATATTAAAAAGGATCAAACATTGTCACAGCTAGTTTTGCTCTTTGAGAATAATATGTAAATAGGATACCAGAAATGTATGGAGAATTTAAAAATAGGTAGGAATGAAAAATGAAAAGAGTAAAGCCCTCATCCAGCAAAGCACTTAAACATGTGTATGACTTCAAGCACGCCAATATTCCCATTGACTTCCAAGAGTTCAAAGATTTTTCAGTTGATTTAATTGGAAATGTTTATATGTGTAAAGTTATGCAAGTTATTGTTACCCTTTTGCACCTGAGCAGCAAGTCAAAGAAGCTGAGATGGAGTCAGGCATCTGTGATGCAATCATATTTACAATGTACAAAGACCTGTTTCCTTGGACACAGGAAAAATCAAACAACAACAGGAGATAGTTTCATTGTTTACAGCTCCAAGCCCTTTTCAGTCAGCACTCAGTCCAAAAGTTCTCCCTAGGCTTTTCTCAGGGCCATGCTTATTCACTCTGTGTCTGGAGCTTCCTTGTTGCCTTCTGTCTTCATGTCTGTTGTTTCTCTCCTTCTCTCTCTCACACAGACATCCACCCACACATCAAACAATATTTAGCAAAATCCCTCTTCCCGACAAAGTGCTAATTCTTGAGCAGACTCACATGTGCTTTTGTTCTGGTCAGAGATATATCCCAGTGTTTTTGTTTGAGGCTCCTGTTTTTTCTGACATTCACCCTGAATGAAAGGTACACTCACCAACTTAAAACAATGTTTTCACCCAGCCCCACAACACTGAGACCCCACTCCTGCAAACATTTATGCATAAACTTTACTTTAAGCATGTGAGCAATCCCACTGAAATGAGTTACTTTGCTGAGGTTGTTCAGGTGTTTTATATTAAACGTGTAAATGTATGCAGGATTTGAGACTTGGTGCTTTCCTGGGTCAGGGCCTATGTTCTCTCTGTTGTTTTGGGGTGCTTACATTTTAAGCCTTATTTTCAGCGCCCTTGTAATTTTAGATCTCCTGTTTCTCCCCCACCTTTATTTTCAGTGTACACTACAATATTTTTTATCTTTGAAGACAATTTTTAAATTTTCAGGCTTAAAATAATACATTTTAGAAATGTCACCTCTGTTGGCATAGAAGATTGACTGTTATGCCTCCTGAACAATGCTGGAATGCAGCTGCATTCTGGAGGGGATTCATTCCCCCAGAGAAGGTAGTCAGGCAGTGTTTGCACCTGCTTCCTCCGTGAACACTTCTGTCAGGGAGGGATTCTTTGAAGTACAATTAGGATATTGTAGGAGTCCCCAGTGGCTGCTTGTCATGGTATAATTCCCCACTCTGAACCTTAGCGACCAAAAGATGGGGTACCAGCATGAATTCCTCTAAGCTCAGTTACCAGCTCAGTACTTGTAGCGCTGCCACAAACCAGGAATTCCAGTGCCTGGTACACTCTGGTCCCCCCAAAACCTTGCCCGGGGACCCCCAAGACCCAGACCCTCTGGATCTTAACACAAGGAAAGTAAACCCTTTCCCCCCGTTGCCTCTCCCAGGCTTCCCCTCCCTGGGTTACCCTGGAAGATCACTGTGATTCAAACTCCTTGAATCTTAAAACAGAGAGGAAAATTCACCTTACCCCCTCCTTCTCTCTCCCCCTCTCAGATTCTCCCTGAGAGAGAAAGTAATCCTAACACAGAGAGAAATTAACCTCTCTCCTCCTTCCCTCCTTTCTCCCCACCAATTCCCTGGTGGATCCAGACCCAGCCCCCTGGGGTCTCACCAGAATAAAAAAAAAATCAGGTTCTTAAACAAGAAAAGCTTTTAATTAAAGAAAGAAAAAACAGTAAAAATTATCTTTGTAAATTTAAAATGGAATAGGTACAGGGTCTTTCAGCTATAGACACTGGGAGTACCCTCCCAGCCTAAGTATACAAGTACAAATTAAAATCCTTTCAGCAAAATACAAATTTGAACTCCTTCCAGCCAAATACACATTTACAAATAAAGAAAACAAACATAAGCCTAACTCGCCTTATCACCTAGTACTTACTATTTTGAATCTATAAGAACCTGCATCAGAGAGATTGGAGAGAAACCTGGCTGCATATCTGGTCACTCTCAGAACCCAGAGAGAACAACAACCAAATTCTAACAGCCCACATACAAACTTCCCTCCCTCAAGATTTGGAAGTATCCTGTCCCCTGATTGGTCCTCTGGTCAGGTGACAGCCAGGCTCACTGATCTTGTTAACCCTTTACAGGCAAAAGAGATATGAAGTACTTCTGTTCTATTAACTCTTACTTATCTGTTTATGACACTGCTGCTCTCAAACTGTGCTGAATCTAATTATTTCTTGGGCACCTGTGCCAGCACTGCCCATTTTTGAAGCTACTCTGGTTAACTCCAAGCCCCTTACCAAACTTCCCAGCAAATCAGGGGCATGGGATGCCTTGTGCTATTATAACTACCACCAGGCTTCAAGTCCACAGGGGAGCCAGACACATCCTAACTTCTCCCTCTGCAGTTTCAAGGAGCTAGTGAAAGATTTCCTACTTGCAAAAATATTTTATCTGTTAGATGTTAATTGCAGCAAATGCCAATGGAACCAGCTAATACTGGATTGAAACTATAAACAGAATGAAATATGATTGAATCAATTAAAACCTTTCATACTATTCCATTACTTCATTATCAGCAGAATTTTGCTATATTGGAGTTCACTCTAAGTGGGTTCCATTGCAGTTTGTAAACAGTTTACTTGGTAATATTTATAGTGCTGCCACTTATAGGGCTTCAAATGCTGCTGCCTCTACATTTTCTGATGCTACACTTTTGGGATGAAAGCCTGGCCCCATGGAAGTCAATGGCAGTTTCACTATTGACTTCAGTGAGGCCAAGATTTCACCCAAAGATAACAAGACAAATGTCACATGCTGGATTTTCATATGCTAAAGTGGGTGGACTCATTTAAATCACACCTCTCCCTTGCCTGTGACCCTGCCAGCAGGTAGGCGATCTTGGGGGACAACTACTGCACTGGTGGGGTGCAAAATAAACTTTATTAAGAAAATGAAAAAACAGGGAAAATTCAATAGTGAGGGGTATGGGGTTTGTTAAGGTAGACAATTGGGGAGGGGTTTCTTTTAGTAAATAGTATAGCGGGGTTCAATAGTGGGGTACAATACAGTGGGGTACAATACAGTTGGTAACCAATTAACACTGAAGTATAAACGTAACAGGTAGCTAACAATTTCTATGTAAAGGGTGTGTCACAGCAGCATATAACCAACTAACAGGTTATGGGTAAAATGTGTTAAATAACCAACAACTCTAGGTAAAAATGTGTCACAGTGGTGTAAATATAAAATGTGAGGTGTGTTAGAGAGAAAAAGGGTAACCAATGGGATTTTATGCTAGACTTCAATAATACAATTGAGGTTTGGCAGCAGTAGGAGCGGGGTGAACACGTGGGGGAAGGGATTAAAAGAGAGAGAGAGAGAGAGAAAGGCAGTGGTAGAGGAATGAGGTTGGGGGATGGAGGAAGAGGAGCACGTGGTGGAGCAGAGACCAAAGGCAGAGGCGCTGCGGAAGGAGATTTAAACTCAGGGAGACACAGAGAGCAGAGAGGCTGCAAGTTTAAACAGCAGAGAGACTGCAACGAGTGACTGGGAAGCTCAGGGGGAGACACGGGCAAGCTTCGGGGGGGGGAGTTAGAGCAGTGGGAAGACAGACTTAACCACAATTATACAGAACACAGCAAAATCTTGTTTATGATCTAACTTAACCAAGACTACAAAAATTAGCAAGTAACAGAACACAATGCAACAATTCTTTTTTAAACCTAACTTACAGAGCACAATACAAACAATTCTTTAAACCTAACTTAACCACAGCTATGCAAAATGAAATTACAACTTATCTAGACTAAGAACCTGATTCTAATAGGTGCACCTTACACTATGCCGATTCTTTGATCGGGAGGGGGAGCAGTTCCAGAGGGCAGAGTGGTGTGTGCCCAGGGTACAGCCCCAGCGGGGGAGGTGGCTGCAGCAGTGGGGCGGCTGCAAGCTGGCGGCCCAGGATACAGTCCAAGAAGGCACAGCTTAGCAGCAGCACAGGCTTATTTTTAGCAGCAAAGGCGCTGCGGAGCAAGAAACAGATTACAGATACAGACCAAGGAGTTAGCTTGGGTCTGTCTGCTGGGGAAACAAGGCCAGCAGCTAGGACAGGGGGAGTCTGCAAGAGGGAGTTCTTACCAATCCCCAGGACAGCAGCAAGCACACAGGCAGGAACAGCAGTAGCATCGGAGGATGGAGAGAGGACTCGATTCTCTTACAATAATCAGGAGATCTCCAGGCACAAATTCGTTGTTCGTGGGAGGGGAGTTTAAAAACGGGGGTACACTCAAAAACAAACGAGAGCGGGGAGAGGGCCCCCCAAAGACCCCTAGCTGATCAGACCAGGAGGTAAAGCAAGGACCTTCTCCGAGGTCTGATCAGAAAATGTCCGGCTTTAAAGGCAAACTCAGGCAGTTTCCCACCAGTACTTTTGATTGGCTCCTCTTGATACAGGGGAGGAGAGAAGGCAGGGAAAGGCTGCAGGTAAGCATAGGCATGCCTGGGCATGTTCTGAGCCACAGGTATGACTCATATGCTTAATTAGTTGGCCACTTCAGGTCTTGCATTTCTGGGCAGCACCTCCCACACCGAGCCCGGGTCTGAAAAAAGGAGCCAAACAAAGAAGCAAGAAGCCCCCTCCCTAGGCAGAGCAATGGCTCCAGTTAGTCTGTACAAGCCATTCCTATGAATAGGGCTGTGACTTTAGTTAGCACAATGACCGGGAGGGGCGGCCACACAGGACAAACAGAAAGGAGAGGGGAAAAGGAATGCAGCAGGGGGACAGCTGTAACAGACAGCCTGGACCTAGAACTCTAGATGCAGAAGATGAATTAAGCATTATTATTGTAATGAGATCTGAAAGAAGACTTCTACATTAAAAAAAATGCTGAATAACAATACTGTTATCTCAAATTTAAAAATGAATGTTTTATTTTTTTACATATCTTCACTATCTCAAATAGGACCTGCGTTAAAATGTAGTGTAAAGGAATAGTTTTTATATAAACTTTTGTGCAAACATTTTACTTAAGGGAAGCCAGTATTGTTAAGTCTTTATTAGCTATTTCTAGCTCTCTTGGTTTTTGTATACATTTTTTGAGAGATTTAAGAGACATATTTGATTCATGAAATACATGCGTATGAAACATGGTCTTTCATACCGTTAACATGTTGTGATATTCTAATAATCATAGGAAAATTCATCCAAGGATGTAGAGTAGGAATTGCCTTACAATTACCATAAAAACTCTATTAAATTATTTAAGAAAAGAAAGGAAGGGACTGTAAGGAGGAAACATAGAGAACCAGAAAAACTTGTGTCAGATATCTGATATTGGACACCAGTGTTTCTGTGTTTGATACAGTAAATGTATTTGTAAGGAATAATTCATTCTCTCAGAAGGATTATCCATGTAATGCTGTGTAAAAGAGAGGGATCTTGAGTTATATGATATACAAGTGCCAATCACACGTACTAAAGATGTGGGGATCCAGTTTAAATTGTTAAGCAGTAAATGTTTATTTAAAAATCAGTGTTCGGTATTACTTTGAAATAGATTATTTCATTCCTCATCCTTAACCGCCTTTTAGACTCTTGCACCCTATTATACAATGTGAGAATGCACTAATATACAATGAAGAATCCATGTGAAAATACAGATTTTTTAAAATAAATTTGAGTTGACTTCTCTCACTTTAAAACCAAAAGTTACATGGAAATCAGATTTCAGTGATGTCCTAAATGCCCACAAAATAGAGGATATTTTAAAAAATAAATGTTTTCTCAACAAATAGAACATGCAGCTAAATGATAGCTATGTACAGTCATCCCTCTCTAACTATATCATAACTCCAATTATTAGCTAATCTCTGAGCCCTGTATCTCCACATTAAAAGTCAAATCCATTTTAATGTGCCGTGTTTTTGCAACATACAGAATATCCATTTTAATGGAATAATAATTTTGCCTGCTAAAAATGCTGACAGAAAACTAACTGTACATACAGTTGAAGCCAACCACATGTTTTTTTCCAGTATGACATGGCATACAATTTTGCATGCCATGTTGTAGGCACAGGACTTGTAGGCACAGTTATTTTTTTATAGGAAATAACGACAGATAGATGCATTAATTCCTACATAATTGAGGGACTACTTTGCTACTAGCTTATGTTAATATAAAATGTAACAGGTATTGCTACTGTGTAAAATGTCACAATTTTGCTAATTATTAAATTATTAGGGGTTTACACATACAGTCATTATTCCTTTGAGTGAATTAATTACAAATTTGCTAAGATTATTTTCTGGCAACAAGGCATAGAGCATATTAATCCAGTTCTAGAACACTATCCGATATCTGTTAGTTATTTGTATTGATACTAAATTGAATGAAGTGATGTGCTTGAAGTGGTTGCTTTTAAAATTATTATACAGGAATTTTATTAAGAAGCATTACTAAGTCTACTTACATTTGAAGATACAAAATTCCAGATCAATCTTTTCTTCTTGCAAATGTATATTCCACTCAGGTGTGCATAGGCCCAGAGCACCGAAGCCAGAGAATTTTGCTTAGTGGTATCTTGTACCCTCTGGCCCTCCTAGCCCATCTCATGGCTATATAAGGATGGTGTCACCCTCAGTTCCTTCTCACCACACGTGGCCTGAGTCAAAGTGTTCCATGCAGATTTACCTCACAGTTTTTGAGAACACAGAGATCTTGTCAGCTTTTGTACATAGTTATTCCCTCACCAGGTTTCAAACACTGCCCATTGTGTGGGGTAAGCATGCCCAATAATGAAGCCCACACCCAGTGTTTATTGTGTTTAGGCAAGGGGCACATTAGGGAAAAGTGCTCCATTTGTCACTCCTTTAAGAAAAGGACACAGGCTCCTGACATGCCACTGGTTTCAGACTCTTCTCTCTTGAAAGAAAGGGACTTTCTCCTTCCTTTGGTTGCCCTAAGAAAAGACCTCAGAAGACTAGTTGGAGCCATTCCAGGGCTCAGAGATACTCACCCTCCTGTTGTAGGAAGAGTTGGGGACATCACCATGGCTCTCCAAGTGCCTAAGATAGAGCAGGGATGCTCTTCATTACCAAAGCAGGATCAGAGTGGCATTGCACTGTTTACTCCAGCAATGTCCATCAGGTGAGTCTGGTAGCAACCTTGGTTTCAGCACTGACAGTCTCAGCCCTGCTTGCTTATCAGACAGCAACTGATTTACTCTGCCTTTTTGTTCCCAACTCTGACAGGGTGTACTAGGCCCGAAAGCCCCCTGCTGGAGTTCTCATGATTCTACCACATCCCAGTCCAGGAAAAGAGCAGAAGAATGTAATCCTCCAAGCTTATAGAGAGGCTGTGTGGGAAGCAGCCAGTCAGAGAGAGAGGCTGAGGGAGCAGCCAATCAGAGCCCAAAAAGGAGTTGCTGGACAGAGAAGTTTGGCCTGCTGGCATGCAGCAGGGGAGCAAGGAAGGTGCTCCTGGCTGGCTGCCGGGACTCAAATATGGGAGAAGGTGCAGGGTCCATGGGGAAGTAGCCCAGAGGAACGTAGTGAGTAGTTAAAGGGATGCAGAAAGCAGCTGATTCTCATAGGGTTTCTGAGTCGGGACCCAGAATAGTGGGTGGGCCTGGGTACCCCCCAACAGCCACTGGGGAAGTGGCTTAAAAGTCCAGAGCACAGGGAGCTTTATCAGGCCCACCCTGATATACCCCAAAAGGAAATCAAATTGAAAGGCAAATTCAGGTGGAGTGCTGGGCCAAGCGGCAAAGAGTCTCCAGGTAGGAAGGCCTGGGGGTGCTGCTCCATAACACAGTAGGGACTCTTGCAAGCCAGCCCAGGGAGGGCTGCAGATCAACCAACTGAGGGTTCCATGATGGGGCCTGTTGTACAGTTTAAGGACTGAGTCCAGGGAGAGCCACAGCTCAACCAACCAAGGGTACCGTGATGGACCCTGTTGGATTGATTAAGGACCTGAGCTGAGGGATGGGGCTGCAAGCTGATACCAACTGAGGGTCCTGATATAGGCCCTGTTGGATGGAACAAGGACAGAGTCCAGGGAGGACTACAGATGAAAAGGCTAACCAGGATACTGTGATAGCCTTGGTTGGTCAGATTGAGAACTGAGCCTGGGGAAGGCTACAGTGAGTTCCAACTGAGGGTACTGCCATAGCTCCTGTTGGACTGTTTATCCCAGAAGGGATCTATTTATTTATGTTCACATGGACTGAGTGTCACTTGGCCAGAGGGCTGAGTCACCAAAGATCCACCTACAGACGGCAGTGGTGGACATGAACTGAGAAAAAAGTGAAAGCACGCACCTGACCATGAAGAAGCGCTCACAAGAGGCAAGTGGGCCCCCGTCACACCAACTCTGTACTGTTTCAGGAGTCCTCTTCTATAGGGTACTCTCACTGGTACCGACGCAATCTGGATTTGTTGCATTGCCGTATGGCCTTTTGCCTTCTTCTGTACCAATTAGTAGGCCTGCTAGAGACGTGATACACATCTTGTCATTAGTACCAAGAATTTCTTCCCATGCACCAACTCCAGTTTTGAGAAGCAGCGTGGGCCGAGGGATGTGTTAGCTGCGGCTTCTCGCAGCCCCCATTGGCCTGGAATGGTGAACCACGGCCAGTTGAAGCTGCGATTGACCAAACCTGCAGTCGTTGCAAATAAACAAACTGTCCTGGCCACCAGCAGATTTCCCTGATGGGCCACATGCCAAAGGTTGCCAATCCCTGCTCTAGACTGACAATTCACCTTCTGCACGATCCACTGAAGTCTCCACTTTAACCAGTTCCTTACCCACCTTTTGATTCTCATATTAATCACCATCTTCTCTAATTTAATAATTTCCCATTTAGAACTGTGTCAAATACTTTATTGAAATCCAGGTAGATTAAATCTACTGCCTTTCCTTTGTCTAGAAAAATCAGTTTTCTCAAAGAAATAGATCAGGTTGATATAAAATTAATTGCTTTAGTAATATTTCCAGCCAGCCTTCAAATATTCAGCTTTTTAAATCTTTCATTGTAAATAAATACTTTGTGCTTTTACTCATTTTTATTACCCTTCTTTGCATTCCCCAAATTTTAAATACTGTCCAGAGGTGTAGGCAGTGTCTTAATTGCCATCTCTTCAATGCAGTATAAAAGGGAATTGTCATATTTATGATACATAACACTCTGCCTGTGCAGAGAAGAGCTTATTGATATTTTTGATACCACATTGCATTGTAAGCTTGTCTCTAATTTGCTGTTCACAATCATTGCTAGGCCTTTCTTGGAGTTAAGACTTCCTAGCTTTCTGCCGTCCACTGAATATGTCTCTGACATTATTCTTTCCCATATGTATTTATTTGTGTTTTTCCAAGTTAAACCTAATGCTGTCCATTTTTGTAGCCTCTCCTCGGACAAACTATATTATTTTTCTGTCTTCCTAGTGCCTGCAACAACTCTCAATATAATCAGCAAATTGAGTTAGCATACTGTTTACTCCTTCTTAAGATTTTTAATGAACGTGTTAAATATTCCCAGAGCTAACAGGATCCCCTGTGAAACTAAAGAAAGTTCATTGTGAGCATACTGGCTATAATACACAAATTAATATTTTTAAGATACAGTGCATTTCTAATTATTTCTACTTCTGTAGATCTGACTTGAATGTCTATTATAAACTTGATTTATAGGTATCATTTTATTTCAAATGTGGCATGATAACATTAAACACTTATTAAAATTCCAAGACCTTTAAAACATATTTTGAGTTATGTTCACAATGCCATTTTATTGATTTGTTGAGCGACATAGCTTAGTTTCTTAATTTTATATAACAATTTAAAATATAAAAAAATATTTTATGAGAGCATCTGCCATAATGTCTAAACTATCCGAGATACAATCTGCATGGAATTCTCTTCTTGTATCTTGTTCCCAACATGGTCATAGTTTTTTTGGCTCTTTGAGGTAGCAGATGGTAGCTGGCAAAACCTCTTACTGGTCAGTCATATGCCACAAGTTGGCCCTATATCACCTATAGAACTTTCCACTCTTCTTTATCCCAGTCATATAAAGACCATTGCTCAATATCTGACCATTTGTCTGGCTAGTTTATCTTATCTGCCTATCAGTGCTCAGTTGTATGCTTTCTGGTTTTGCTGACTTCCAGAGAGCCCCAATAAAAGCCTCATGTACATGGCATCTCTCATATATCAACCTTCCCTTTTTTCTTCATTCTCTACAAATACCAATTTCATCAATAAGAAATTAGTCTCTGAACATTATTTCTTTGTGCAGAAGAATATTTCCTTGTTTTGTAAAGCAGCATGTATTTCTATGGCACTACTTAAGTAATAAATTATAGTTTGTTTTTGTTGATGCTTTGAGTTATGTGGTCACACAATATA
Source organism: Gopherus flavomarginatus (assembly GCF_025201925.1). Classification (NCBI taxonomy): domain Eukaryota; kingdom Metazoa; phylum Chordata; order Testudines; family Testudinidae; genus Gopherus; species Gopherus flavomarginatus. The sequence goes on from NC_066618.1 coordinate 264,967,980, forward strand.
ACTTTCTTGAGGTCTGTGCCTCTAATTGCCTTAAAATACCTTTTCTACTAATCTTTTAATCTGAGCATCAATGTGTCTTCTATTTTGGCTTCAGATTGTTTCTGAATGTAGGACATATAGGCCTGTAGGAGTGAAGACATTAAACAGACTCTTGATAGAGTGAAATAACCTATCAAAGAGTTCTACAATTTCTTATTGAGCTCATGAAGCCTCATAGACCTTGAGAAAGCATATGCATGAAACATATGAATGGGTAAGGAAGAATTTTTCTAAGTCAAAGGATAGTGGCTCATAAATTAGGACCAAGAAAGTGGCCAGGACCTAATAGTCAAGAAGCTGTTTAGGAGCTTTGACTGTTGACCCAGATAGGGGGAGCTGAGATCATATTGGTGGAGTCATCACCTCCTATTGTTCCCCTAACAATGCTTGCTTGGGAAAAATACCCAGATTTGTGCATGTGATGAAGAACTAGTATGCTAGGAAGTAGGGCCCAAAAGGGGACCAAAGGTCAGACTGACCTCACTTGACCAGGATTGGACTGTGCAGTTGGAGTCCAAAGTCTGTGATCCTCTGATCAGAAGATTGCTGAGAAGATCCTTTGGAACAACGACAGGCTGGGTTTCTTCCTTAAAAGACCTGGTAAATGAAAAAGACTCTGTTCCTCCAGAGGTCACCACGATGACAACCAGATGGCTGATACTCCTACTTTCCCTCCAAAGAAAAAGTAGAGACCAAGACATTGTAGAACGGCCAGTTGACCGGAGGATGATGCCTGCTAGCTTGACAATACCTGAGCCACAAGACATCTCCTAATTCCTCAAACTGCCATTTCTGACTGACTGTAAAGCTCCACAATCAAGCAAGGTGAAGAGCAGATCCTTTATCTTTTTCTAAGTAACTTGCTTTTTTTGTTTTTTTCCTTAACAGGATACTTGAATACCTGTGCAGAGACGCCTGCCGGGAAAAGACTTCTTATCCTAGCCCATTTAGGGGTGCATGCATATGTGTGTATAGCCAGTAATAGTGCATGCATATAAGCCCACAATCAAATTACCATTGGGCATTGATTAACCTAGGTTGAAAGAAAACCTTACCACAGATCACTGGAGGTATTAACTATGGTATTTAACACATTAAAACTTAACCCATTGTTTCAACAAGGGAAAATGTAAGCTGCTAAGTAAACTGCATAGAGAAAGAAAGACCAAATAATCCATTTAATCTCTGGTATTTTGTTAACTATGTGATTTGATTAGTGATTGTGCTCATGCAATGATTTGACCAGTTGTTGATCTCAAGTTGTTCTTTCCAATTCTATTCTGTGTTATTGTTAATTCCTTGATTTGGCTATCTTGATTTACACTGTAAGATCAATCAAATTTTCATTTTTTTTAGTATTTTATGGAAGCATAATAAATTGGTTAAACTTCTAATTGTTTATGCTCTTGAATAAAAGCCAGAAACACACCAAATTGGTTTTCTCTGATTAAATGATGATGAGGAAAACACAATCTTAATTAAAGGGATGTGAATTAAATATTTGACTCAAGTTCTCAAAACCCTATTGTTGTTACAAGGAGTTGTATCAGCATATTGGTATCAAGGCTTTGACGTGTCAAGATTTTGCTCCAGTAGTCTTCCACACATAGATATGTCTGTCAACTCTCAACATTTTATATTGTATATAAAGCTTGTATATCTTGACCCATTCAGTGAGCATTCTGTTAGACATCTGCCACACTGAGTGTTTTGGTGTTTTTTGTGTTGATACATCTTCGTCAATAAATGCAGCTAGTATTTATACTGTTATCTTTTACAGGGTGGCATCTCTCTCCCTTGATCCACACAAAGGAGGAAAGAAGGAATTTTAAGAATTGAAGATGTGTGTGTGTAGCAGGAAGAAATTGCTTGCAGATTAACATGATTGCTGCATCCTTTGTCTTGGAGTCAAGCATGATATATATGGGTACTAGATTTGCTTGACGAGGTCATGCTTCATGGGAACCATGACTCTAAGTCAGTTGGGTTTGGTTTAGTTTGTTACCAGTGGCCAAGACTGAGAAGTACCTGGTCTAGGAGCACATTGGAATAATATGGTAGTGTCCTATTTCTGATGAGTTAATGAAGACATGGCAGATACCTGCTGTGGCTAAGAAAAAACCACCTGAATCCGTGAAACTGGACCCCAGGACAGAGTTTCAATGCTGCAGTCCTTTTGGAAGTGGATTTACTGTTTTGTGGCTGCTCTCTTATGGTCTGCAGTCTATAAGGCCAGAGAGCAAATTGGGGCGTGGATGAATGCTCATGCTTTAGTTGAATTTATTCTCCAGGCAGGGAATGCCAGGATAGATTATCAATTTTGTGAATGAGGTTATGGATCTGGCCCAGTATGAGGTGCGAGCAGCCTTTGATGTATATGATATATTGCCTAGAATTATTGGCTGAGCAGTGGATATCTGAAGGTCTGCTTGCTGTAGGCATCTGAATTCCACGTGGGATTCCACAGAGCTTCAAGATCTTCCATTCACCAGAAAGGGTAATTCAGAATTCAGTGGAACAGCTCTACAGAGTGCAAAGGAATGTGAGGTCACCCTGCTGTTTCTGGGATAACCCTGTTTTCCTCCCCATGAGAGGTGAAGGCAGAAGCAACCTTGTATGCCACTGTACACACTGACTGGATTCAAGTGTGCCTAGAGACATCCAGCAAGGCAGTCAGGGACAACAGCTGTGAATCTCTTTCGCTTTTACCTAAACAAGAAACTACAACTCTTCTGCTCGTGACACCAGGAAGGGACCAGATTATTAAAGGACATGGTGATGGTGGTGCCTGCATGCCTCTCTGTCAGTACCTTTCTGTTAGCAAAGGTTCTGACAAGCTTAGATGTATGGGTTTGATTATCCTAGTAGTCCGATATAGACTCAAACTTGTACGATTCTCAGCTTTGTTGCAGATAGCAGTGACTGTTCCTACAGATAATTGCTCAGAACCAGGCTGTCTTGCTCTCTTCCATGCTGAGAACCTTTGAAAAGTTTGGTTCTTGTCAGAGTAGAGTTCCATAGGTGTTCTATCTCAAATCCTGCTGTTATCTTAGATGTTTGCCAGAAGGATTTATAACTTTAAGTGGCAACATTTTTCAGTGTGGTGCAATCAGGCCATTGTGGATCCCTTTCAGTACCCCTTGCCAAACTGCTTGACTGCCTTCTTCTGGATGAAAAATCAATTCCATCCATGTTTATTGGGTAACTACTATGTCTTGTCATAAAACTCTTTGAAGACCAGAGTCTCTGCAGCCCCTTGTCATCAGGATTAGTTTTAAAATTCTTCCATCTCTTGTGATACAGCTCCCTGTATCATTGGATATTAGTATGGTCCTGACAAATGTCATGAAAGCTCCTTTACAGCTGCTCAGTATCTGTGATCCCATATTTATTACCTAGAAGATAATGTTCCTGGGGCAGTGACTTCATTTTCAGGAACTGGCAGATTTAGGTAGGACAATATGATGATATTTACTTATCTGCAATTCCTTCCAAGGCTGGAGATATATTTCCACCTTAATGAGTCTATCATCCTTTCAACATTTATTCATATTCATATGCTCATCCTGCTAAGTCTCTTCTCCATAAACTTGATATTAAATGAGTTTCTTCTTTGTGTATATGAAATATCTTAGAAAGTCTGTCTATCTCATTTTTCCCCCTTTGATTCCATTTCTTTCTGTTAATGTCTGTAGAATGGGTACAGCTGTCATAAACAGGACCATTTGTTTGCATTTTGCCATCTGATTCCATTTTCTACTTCTATAGCTTGGTAGGTTTTCTGTTAGGTCTTCTCATGAGTCATACTATCTAAACATCAAGGATGTTAGCTTCAGGGCATTCACATTTTCCTTCTTACATACCCTTACAAAGCAATCACTATTGCTTAAATTTGATCCCAAGAGTGGAATCCCATTTCAGTATGTCAGTGCTGTTCAACCTATTTCTGAAGTAGGAGTTCCCAAACCTTCCCCCTGCACCCTCCCCTGACCCCTGGAGTTTTACTTTTCTTTTAGGATCACCAATTTTTTAAGGATTTTGAATTATGAAAAGTGATGGATCATGACATTACACCATTTGTTAGAAATTGCAGTAACTAATTTTGTAATATTCTAATAAAAAATTCTATTTTAAATTAATGTAATTAATGCATCATACTCTTCACAGATCTTTTTACTCTATATTACTGTTTGGCTATATGACAATTTAAGTGTTAGTCATTTAAAGGGAAATTCCATCATAAATGTAGGAAACATATCTATATATATATTTTATGGTTCATGCATTTTAAAACAGACATATGTCTGTAAACGGTCAAAACAACATTGCCCTATGCTTCATGTTTTATGGCGTCTTTAACAAGTGCTACATATTTAATAAAATAGAAAATAAACAAACCCAAATGTGATTTTAGTTTTGCTCATCTTTTGTATTTTCTTTAGATTACCGACATAATGGAAGAGATCTTCAGAGTTCAACGTTATCAGTGCCAGAACAAGTGATGTCATCCAATCACTGCTCTCGGTCAGGGTCCCCTCACCGTACAGATAGTATAGGACGGACTAGATCTTGGTCTCCCAGTGTCCCTCCTCCACAAAGGTAAATCACGATATAGATTCAATGCCTGGGAGGATATGAAATTAAGTGCTGTTGAAATCCATGAGGATGTCTGAAATAACCGTCACCCCCAAGAAAAATAGTGAATGACAGAAACACTGAGTAATTGGTTTGCTCTTCATGAAATAATGAAAAATGAGTTTTTAATAATATAGCCATGTGTAAATTATTCCTTCATTTTTTTTTACATCAATCTGACACAAAATACATTCCAATCCAAAGCAGTAGAAATTTTTATCCCCATTCTTTTAAAGAGAGATTTACAAGGTTAAAGGTTTTATGATCTGAGGTGTGCTTGTTTTTGTTTTTAATCAGTTTTGTCAATGGCTATTTTCTACCACTATGGTAAATGACCAAGCCTGGGGAAATCCAAAGATTCTGTATCTCAATATTTTTTTACACATTTTGGAAGCAACAAAAATAGATTAACACTTCTACAACCACTTTTTATACAGAAAAGAATATACATCTTTTTTCTTAAGCAACCTCTGATCCTGTGAAACAAAGATCAGGACATTTTTCTTATACCCTAACTACATAAGGCAATGACTACTACAGGACTGAAAATACTATTTAAAAACAGTCTTGTTAAACATGGACAGACATTGCCCTCGTGGAAATGGTTTCCTTCAAGAGGATGCAAAAATAGAGATATAGAGTAGAATGGGTTTTCTCTTGGTGTTTAGTGTCACATTCGAGGGCCAGGTCCTCAGCTACTGTAATTTAGTATAGCTACACTGAAATCAGTGGAGTTGCACTGATTTAATACCAGCTGATGATCTGGCCATAATGTTAATATTGCCTATTAAACTTTGAGTGCACAGTGTCAGATATTCTGAACCAAGTACATGTTGGCATGCTCTTCCATAGGAATTCTACTTCTCTCTCTCTTTTTGTTTTTCTTCTCCTTTTCTCCTTTGTTCTTTTTTTAGATTAAACTGTTAACGTACTGGTCCTCTTATTCATTCATTCATTCATTCACTTACTTACTATTTTCTCACATATTTTTATTATTTTTTATTACTTATGCACAGATAACATCACACACATTATCATAATTCATCACATATGGGTAACTGATGATAGGTTCCTACCTAAAAATCCATTAAAATAAATAAATACAACCCTACTATAAATAAAAACCTAATTAGGAAGTAGCTAAATAGAACACACAGAGGGGCTTATTCTGATCTCATTTACTTAAGTCGAAATTGGGTATTTTTCTAAAAGATATGCTCTAAGTCAAGCATAGCTATTGAACTTGAAGCAGGGATTAATACAGGGAAGTCATACGGCCTGTGTTATGTCAGAAGTCAGATAAGATGATCACAATGGTACCTTCTGGCCTTAATATCTATGAACATATAACATGATTAGAAAATAATTTAGCAAGTGTTCTAGGTATGGATCTAATGTAGTTGGGTTCCAACACTGCTGATGACCTTTGGGGAGGATCAATATGATTCCAAAAGATAGGATTTTTTTTTCAGTTTGCCTTTCGTATACCTAGGAAATACCATTTTTTAAACGTTAAAACAACATTAAGGCAACAGTCTCAAGTACTCAAAATGTAGGAAATGCCAGAATTAAGTTTACCTATACAAACTTCTTCAGTCCCCTTGCATGGCATTAGTATTCTGTCTTTAATTATGTGCTCACATACTATTTGTGCCTCATTCAATGCACAGGATGAACATTTAATGAGAAAGAAGACAGCAAGAAAAGAAAGGATGTTTTCTTGTGTTTGCGGCCCTGGACTGAGACACAGGAGAGAACTGGATTCTATTCCTGGCTCTGCCACAGACTTTGTATATGATGCTGAGTTAGGTTATCATAATTCATACATACCATACCCCAGTGGGAATTCTGCACCACTGTGTGTGTGCAGAATTCATGGCCCATGACCCCATTCGTGCTTCCCCGCAGAAAAATTACTTCTGATGGGGAAGCAAAGGGAAGCTGCAAGAGCAGTCAGGTGCCCCTCCCTGGCAGTGCAGGAAGGTCAATTTGGGTGCCCAGTGCAGCTGATAGAGATGTAAATCACCGTTGTGGGTGGGGCTGGGCAGTTGTGCAAGTGAGAGAGAGACACTCTGTCCCTCTCACTCACTATTGCAGCACTCTCAGCATGGAGGGGCAGGGCTTTGTGGTGTTTCTGAGGAGGCAGGTGTGGAGCTGGCTCTTTCCCCTCAGGCAGAGCAAAATGTAGCTGCCTGCCTGCTTAGTAAATTGTTCCCATTGTTCTTAGTGAATTCTGCCAGGAATATAAAACAGGTGTAAAAATGTTAAGGGTCTTTGACATTGCCAGAGTGGTGAAAAGGAGCTTCATTGTAAAGGACCGTATGACCTTATAAATGCTTATGGTGCTTTAGGGATTAGAACTGGTCCAAATTTTTGGACTGAAAAATTTCCTATCAAAATGTGCTCCATGAACTGTTTGTGACTGACCTTTCTGGAGATGATCAGTGGCGAATATAAATTGTGAGTTTGAGTCCTCAGCCCTCACTTGCTCTTCAGTTGCCTATAATGTAACACTGATCATATCACCGCATATAATAACTAATAACTAGAAATAAAGGGCCAATACTAGCTACATTACTATTAGACAACGGGAGTTTAGGATTTCCTCCAGTGCTCCCCACTCCCATTCTCCATCCACTGTATTGTAGTTTAAATAAATTACCAAAATATTTGAAACTAACGTGAGTATATTGTGTTATTTTGACAAAGAAAATATGCAGAATTCTGCAGAACTGTAAAATACTGTGTGCAGAATTTTTATTTGTTTGGTGCAGAATTTTTAATTTTTTTGGCACAGAATTTCCCCAGGAGTAGTACAAGCCTTAATTCCGGCACTTCCTAACATTTAAGTGTTTCACTTCACAACCTTATTATTTTGTTAACATAACTTTGTATACACATATGTATTTATGTGTGCACAAATGCAGACATGCATATGTAACAAAACTATACTTGAATAAATGTTTAAGGTATATACAATAATCTTCATAGATGATGTCACTGCATACTTCATGATTTCATACTATGGACCAAAAATGCCAAGAATACGGAAATACCTTATTATTCTGATTAATCTTGTTTGCATCATTAAAATTATAACACAGCTGTAATAAATATATGCATTTCCTGCATTGCATGATAGTCTTTAAACATCTTTCTTAATAAACTCTGTGAACATACAAGTGAAAATATCCTATTGCATTTACCTGATAAACTTTGCAGTTGATAGTACTATCTTCCTTTCTTCCTACTACTGGTTGATTTGTTCTGTGGTGCTGCAGGAGGAGAAAGGTCACTGGATACCACTGGTTATCAGAGTTTATATTGAATAAATTATGGGTGAAAGCTTGGCCCCACTGAAGTCAGTGGTAAAACTTCAGTGTAGCCAGGATTTCACCACTATAATAACTACTTGTTGCTACTAGAATATAGAAAATGTGCCTTTTTTTCAAACGAAGTGGGTATTCACCCACGAAAGCTCATGCTCCAATACGTCTGTTAGTCAATAAGGTGCTATAGGACTCTTTGCTGCTTTTACATCAAAACAATTTACCATGAGACTTATAATTATGTAACAGTACAAGTATGTGAAAGATAAACCTTTTAAAGTTTTTTTATAGCTGACATTTTCATTAATAGAACTAATTTTACAAATCAGCATAAGGACGTGGTGCACTACTCACCCTAAGACTTTGATGGCTTTTATGTCCTCAGTAGGAATGTGGAACAGGGACCCCGAGGGACTCGATCTACTGCTGCACATTATAATACCATGAACCGAATGGATAGACATCGTGCAATAGATGACCACTACTCCTTAGACAGAGAGAGGTAAAAATCATCTAGGAATTAGAAACATCTTTAGTCTACAGTCATCACAAGTGAATTATATCAGTGTGATGTATTAATCCTAAATTCAGGTAACTAAAGTAAACAAAAAACCCACAGAAACCTACATAGCCTCAGAGTTCCATAGATGATATTTCTGCTGTTTTTTTTAGTGGTTTAATGTTTAAAATTCACAGTGTGTACAGGGCTGCCTGAACTGCCATCTTGTATCCTCTTCGAAAGAAAGAAAACAGAAAATCTTTGAGGTGTATCTGTTACACCAGCAGCAAGACTGATTCTCTGTGCATTTGATTTTATTTTGACTATTTTCAATTCTTTAAACAATGTTTGTGGTTTACTGTGTTAGTAATGTCTCCGAACTGGTGAATATGTTTAAAAATATGTACCAGAATTCTTAGATGATAATTTTCACTGCTGTATGAAAGTTACATAAAAGTCCATATTTTGTACTCAGTGTTTGTGAAAAACTCCCCTTGGGTATAGTGGAAGTAGCATGCATATAGCAAAAGTAAAATATGACATAGTTCTTATCTGTTCTTAACTTTATGAGCCTTTTACCCTTTAAATAAGCTGCTTTGCCGTTTTCTGAGATCAGAATTAGGCCTTGTGTGTTTACAGTGCACATCTCACCATGACAGAAAGATTTCTAATGAACAGGGCTTCATAAATCATGAGCAGAGACATATCAACCTATCTGAATATTACTGAGTTAGAAGTGAGATACAGTTTATAGTCGGATAGTGTAGCTCATTTTGTTATATTACCTGAAGTATCTTCTGCCTTTAGTTAAAAAAAAAGAAAAGGTCTGTGTGCTTGCCACTACGACGTTGGGTCATAAAACAAAAAGATTAAGCATTTATCTCCCTTAGTTTTAAAATACTTCTTCACTTGAGTACGTTTTGAGCATCAAGATGGTAATATACCCATCACAATTATGCAGGCAAGATTGCTAAATACTGTAGCATTTGTTTTTTACAGATACCAATGAGCAATAGAGATATATTTTCCCATCTTCACTTATCATAAGTTGTGAGAATGTATGTAGTTGCTGTTTGCCAAATTAATATTTTTGCAGATTATTAGTAAAGATGGATTATCTAATAAGTGACATCAAAATTACATAACTGAAGTTGTTAACAATAATCCAATTAAGAATTTAGGAAACTGAGTTAAGTATATTGAACAGAAAAGACCATTGTGTTTTAAAAGGGTATTAATGTTATGGTCCATAAATGTGAGGCACACAATCCTCAGGCAAATCTCAACTCGTAGTTATTTTATATGTAATCAGAAGTGAAAGTAAGCCGATCCAGTCCGGTCCGGCATAGAGCTGGTACACAGCCAAACATATCGGCAGGGGGCAGCTTCTCCAGGCAGGCAATTTAAAAAGGCCCTGGCCTCCCGGCAGCGTCTGAAGCCCCTGACCCTATAAATTGCTGCCAGAGCCCCACTGCCAGAGCCTCAGGTAGCGGCAGTGGCCAGGAGCCCTGGGGCTCCAGCGGTGATTTAAAGGTCCCAGGGCTCCCATACACTGCTACCGCCAGGGGCGGCTCCAGGGTTTTTGCCACCCCAAGCACGGCAGGCAGGCTGCCTTCGGCGGCTTGCCTGTGGAGGGTCTTCTGGTCCCGCAGCTTCGGCGGTCCTCTGAAGCCGCGGGACCAGCGGACGCTCCGCAGGCAAGCCGCCGAAGGCAGCCTGCCTGCTGCCCTCGTGGCAACTGGCAGAGCGCCCCCCACAGCTTGCTGCCCCAAGCACGCGCTTGGCATGCTGGGGCCTGGAGCCACCCCTGGCTACCGCAGCCGGAGCCCTGGGCCCTTTAAATCACTGCCAGTGCCCCACTTACAGAGCCCTAGGGTAGTGGCAGTGGCCAGAACCCTTGACCCTTTAAATTGCTGCCAGCGCCCCATGGTTCCCAGCCACTGCCACAGCTACTGCTACCATGAGGCTCCAGCAGTGATTTAAAGGGCCCAGAACTCCTGGCCTCTGCTACTGAAGCCGGAGCCCTGGGTCCTTTAAATGGCTGCTGGAGCCCCAGGGTAGCGGCAGCGATTTAAAGGCCCCCTCCCTTCTGCCCAAGGCCCCACCCCTTCCACCCATGGGGACCCCCACACACCTAGTCAGGACCCCAGCCCTGCATAGCAGTAAATCCCTTAAGTTACTTTCACTCCATATATAATCCATGTAAAAATATTAGGAAAAAATCAGTATCAGAAAATTTTTGACAAAACAGCAAATGCATAAAAGTGAAATACTGAAAAGCAAACAATTTTTTTGTTCTAGATTTCTAACTGTATTTGTTAGAAATATACATAGATTGTGTATTTATCTTTACAGATTTCTTGTATTAGAATCTTTGCCTAGGTTTTGTAATTATGCAGTCACCAGGAGAAACATTACTTAGCTGGGTGTTGAGGCCAGTTTATTTAATTTTGATGTCCTAAAGCAATTAACTCAGGATTGTAACTGATGAATGTCTTTTTTTGGAATAGGGGGAAAAGAACCCAGAGTGTTCTTGGGTATTATTATATAGTCAATAGTCATGAAGCTCTGGCTCTTTGAAGCACCACATATAGGTCTTGTAGAAACTGTTTTCATGCCTGAGTTTGGTCTCAGGCAGACGCTCTCCTTGTTACTGTACAAATGCACACACAACAGTGCAAGGAGTGCTGAACAGAACCACTAGAATCCCTCCTCATCACTTCAAGCAGATACATTCTGCTTCAGTCAACTTTGGGTGGGGGAGCATTAACTAGATAATGGACATTTTGTTAACAAGTGTGTCAGAAAAATACACAAGCGTTGTGACACTATGTTTTGGCATTGCACTGGCATGTTTGCAGCAGTAGCATAGTGTTGTGTCAGTACAAAGGTACTCTGTACTGTGATCATGCAATATCATGATGCAAACAAGGCAGTAGGTACTCAGGACGATGTTTCTTAGTTTATGGCACTCTGGAACTTCATTAGCAGACAGAGTGGCTCACCAGATCTGTAAGGTTGAAGATTAATGATTTTTTGGTTTTATGCTTATTTTCATGATTTTCTTGAACTTCCATATGTGGCAACACTTGAAGAATTATTTTTCTTGTTTTTTCCCTCTCCAAACAAATACTTTATATACTGTTCTGTATTTAAAAACAAGCCAACCAACTATACATGTATCCTGTCTATCGTGTTATTAGCAGTATAACCCAAACATTCAACCACTGAAGTTTCTGTTGTGAAATACATTCTCTAAAGTATTATTGGCTGTGAGCGATTATATAGGGGAAGAAAAAGAATAATCCAAAACCTTTCACAATTTATATTCTTTTGAATACCTAGCAGCAGGAATGTGAATGGGAAGGTAATTAAAGAATCAAAACAATAGTATTTTTGAGATGCGGCAACCAGATCTGCATGCAGTATTCAAGATGTGGGTGTACCATGGATTTATATAGTGGCATTATGATATTTTGTCTAATTATCTATCTGTTTCCTAATGATTCCTGACATTCTGTTAGCTTTTTTGAGTGCCGCTGCGTATTGTGGAGATGTTTTCAGAGAACTATTCATGATAATGCCATGATCTTCCTCTAGTGGAACAGCTAATTTAGACTCAATCATTTTGTATGTATAGCTGGAATTATGTTTTCAAATGTGCATTATTTGCAATTATCTACATTTTAATTTCATCTGTCATTTTCTTGCCCAGCCTCCATTTTTGTGAGATCCCTTCTCAGTAAGCTTTGGACTTAACTATCCGGAGTAATTTTTTATCATATGAAAACTTTGCCACCTCACCATTTACCCTTTTTTCCAGCTCACTTATGAATATGTTGAACGGCACTGCACGAACTCATCGTGCCCTGGATCAGGCAGGAAATGTTTGAGTGGGTTTATCAAAACCCAGAGTGGGAAAAAATCAAAACAAACAAACAAACAAACAACACACACCCTGAAATATCCCAGAAAATCCACTGTTTATATCACAAGAGCTGCTAAATGACGTTCCTGACGGTGGGGATGAGCTGCCCAGCAGCACACAAGGTCATACAGACATTAGTGATATTTACTTTTAGCAAATTCCACATTTCTGTATTGAAGCCACCTCACACTGCAGATATTGCTGCTCAGAACCTGATAGCATATGCTCTCACCTTTCCATTGAGAATCCCATTGCAACTGGCAGGACCAGGGAACTCTTGTCCCCTATCTCCTCAGGGATCCTGCAAGCGATTAGGGATGGTAACAAAAAAATAAAAGAAGAACTCTAAGTAAAAATGGATGACATTGAGACTAAACTAACTTCAGAAAAGACAGACCCAGGCAGTTATAATCATCCAACAAAAAGAAGTGTTTATTGTTGTTTTATTTTTTTAAAGAGAGAATTGAGAGGATCTGAAAAACAGATCCAGAATGAGAAATGGAAGAGTTGTTTGCTTCTTAGAAGAAGCAAAACACACCAGTGTAAGAAACTTGCTAAAATATGTCTTTTCCATAGAGTCCAAGGCCAGTAGGGACCATTTTGATCATCTAGTCTCACCTCCTGTATAACGTAGGTCATAGAACTGCACCAAAATAATTTCTGGAGCAGTGATTTTCAAACTTATTTCATTGGGTCTGTAGTTGTTTCTGCCCTCCTCCCCTAAGTATATATACTGCCACCCAGCTCTGAAGGCAGAATGGAGAGTAGTGGCTCCTGGCTGGGTGCTCAGCTCTGAAGGCAGTGAAGGCCAGCTCTGAAGGCCAGCAACAGCACAGAAGTAAGGGTGGCAATGTGAAAAGTGATATTTGTCAATATCACTTTTCACAGCAGGTTTAGTGCCCCATTGCCACCCTTACTTCTGCGCTTCTGCTGCCACCCCAGAGCTGACAGCCGGAGTCCTGCTGCCTCCAGGTGAGGAATTGGAGTGTGTGGGGAATGAGAGCCCTGGCTGCCTCCCAGTGAGAGACTGAGGGGCAGGGAAGGAGAGCTCAAGCCTGGGCGGCAGGGCTTGGGCTGTCAGTCCCAGGGGTAGGATTGGGATTTTGGCAGTCAGCCCCAGGATGGCGGGGCTCAGGCTGTTCTCTTTATCTCCTCTCCCCCAGTCACCCAGGTGTGCACTGGGCTGACTGGCAGACCTAATAATAATAATAATAATAATAAAAAAAAGCACACAGTTCGTGCCTTCCTTGACACATTTCCACGCCTCCTTTGGGAGGCCTGCCCCAAAGATTGAGAACTGATGTTCTAGAACATATCTTTTAGAAAAACATCCAAATTTAAAATTGTCAGTGATGGAGAATCCCCCTCAACCTTTGGTAAATTGTTCCAGTGGTTAATTACTCTCACTGTTAATAACTTAAACCTTATTTCCAGTCTGAATTTTCTAGTTTCCACCTCAAGCCCTTGGGTCATGTTGTATCTGTCTCTGCCAGAGTGAAGAGCTGATTACAGTCTATAAATATCTACACGGGAAACCAGTAATCAAGTCACCTCTTTACCTTCTCTTTGTTAACCTAAATAGATTGAGCTCTTTGAATCTAATCGAGATTCCTCTGTTTATATATCCCAAGATTGCATTAGCTCTTTTGGCTACAGTGTCACACTGGGATCACATGTTCAGCTGATTATCCAGCATGACCTCTGAATCTTATTCAGAGTAACTGCTTTCCAGGATAGAGTCCCCCATCCTGTAAGGATGGCCTATGTTCTTTGTTCTTAGATATATAGTTTTACATTTAGCCTTATTAAAATACATATTTAAAGAATTCACCCAAAATGTACAAAACACCTCGCAAAACCACTTCCCCAGAACTGTCATCTTTCACTTCCTGAATCAGAGATAAAGAAAATATACTTAAGTATGCCTGAGTAGAATCTATCACCTTCTAAAACACTTCCCATATCTCCTTCAACCCAGATTGTAAGTGATGTAGATGAGAGTTCTGAGGACAGAAAACTTCCTAAGAAAATGTAAAATAATATAATCTTTGCTATATTCCATGAAGCTGAGACAGGAACTTCATAGGACTGTGGTTTTCTTACTGGCAGCCTTAAGGAATATAAGAATTCTTGTGTCATGGATTCATACTGAGAGTTTACCTATGGCTTTTATACAGACTCTCAGAGAGTCTCTCAGAATCTCTCTTTAGAGCAAGGCTTGAGGCCTCCAATTTTTGTAGTGGCTCCATTACATCCATAGTGGCAGAACTACCTGCCACTCTGGCCCAAAATGTCCAAGATGCCATGTCAAGTATAATTCCCAATTCTGGACCTTAGCGTCCAAAATATGGGTACTAGCATGAATTCCCCTAAGCTTAATTACCAGCTTAGATCTGATAGGCTGCCACCAATCAGGACTTAGAGTAGAGTAGAGCGCCTGATAGACTCTGGTCTCCCCCAAAAACCTTCCCTGGGGGTCCCAAGACCCAAATTCCTTGAGTCTTACAACAAAGGGAAATAAACCATTCCCTTCCCCCTCCCTTCTTCCTCCCAGCTCCTTCCCGCCCTGGGAACACTAGGAGATCGCCTGATTCAACTTCTTGAATCACCACACCGAGAGGAGTGTTACCTTCCCCCTCACCCAGAGGCCGTACAGATTCAAGCTGCGTGAATCTAACACAAAGAGAAAATTTATCCTTCCCTTCTCCCCACTAATTCCCTTGAACCTTAACTAGGAGAAAAAAATCACACAGGTCTTAAAAGCAAAACTTTTAATAAAAAAGAAAAAAGTAAAAGGTTTATCTCTGCACTTTAGATTGTAAAAAGTTACAGGGTTTTTCAACTATAAACAATAGAAAGAAACTTTCTCCAGCAGAAACACAATTTAAGCTACTTCCAGCAAGTACACATATGCAAATGGAAAAAAAAAACCAAATTAAAAGACTATGACCGCCTTTTCTTACTTACAATTCTGAATAGATAAGAGACTGTAGCAGGGAGATTGGCAGAAACCTGGTTGCACCTCTAGTCCCGTCCAGGACCCAGAGAGAACAAAGCCAAACCCAAAACCCACAAACAAAGGCTTCCCTCCACGAGATTTGAAAGTATTTTGTCTCCTGATTGGTCCTCTGGTCATGTGTTTGCAGGTCACTGTTTATTAACCCTTTATAGGTGAACGAGACATTAACCCTTAGCTATCTGTTTATGACATGCCATCTCTCTCTCTCTACACTGGGACGCAAAGTTTTTACAAGAGTTTTCTGACATGTTAGTTCTTTGTTTCAAGTTCTAGTTGTACTATTTTCACATATTCTGCCTCCCTCAGCTGCCAGGTGGTACAAGTTAATGTCTGGTCCCTGATCTTCCATCGTATGTCTGAGTGTAACTCCATTCATATGTTGACAGTTCTTGGTATTTTATTCATATCTACCCAGACATGCCTACATGACCAACATCCATCTCTTATTCCCCTGCCCGAAAGAAGAAATTTACCCCGTCAGTCCTAGTAGGACAGAATACAAAAGTGAGCAGGGAACCAAGTCATATATATTTTTCATAAAATGCAGTAATTTTGACATTCTTCACTGTTAGTGATGCAGAAGGAACAATTTCCTAGTTGACACCACAGACAAGACTCTCTTACTACTTTCAAGTCTAATGGCAGTGTAAATGTTCCCTAAAAATTTAATACTCAGAACTGAAGAACAAAATACCAACAAAGCAGCAAAGAAGACAAACTTTTTTCTGCCTGGATGTAGTCTGAAGCCTTAGCACTCAACCACTGAAATGTGATTTATTATTTATTTTATTACAAACTCAACATGAGTCAACAATGTGATGCTGTTGCAAAAAAAGCAAATGCCATTTTGGGTTGCATTAACAGAGGAATAGCATGCAAGTCACGGGAGGTAATAGTACTGCTCTCCTTGAGGCTGGTTAGGCCTTAAGTGGAGTACTGTGTCCAATTTTGGTCACTGCTGTATAAAAGAGATGTAAATAAACTGGAAAGGATCCAGAGGTGATCAACAAAAATGATCAAAGGGATGGAATGGAAGCCATGTGAGCATAGGCTGAAGGAACTGAGTATGTTTAGTTTGGAAAAGAGGAAGTTAAGGGGGGACACGAGGTTGATCTTCAAATACTTGAAAGGCTGCCATAAGAAAGATGGAGAAAAATAGTTCTCTCTTGCCACAGAAGGCAAGACGAGGCAACGGGTTCAAACTACAGCATAGCAGATTTAAATTAAATCTCAGGAAAAACTTTCTAACTGTAAGAACAGTAGGACAATGAAATAGACTGCATAGGGAGGTTGTGGAAGCTCTTTCACTGGAGGTTTTCAAAAGGAGGATGGATAGCCATCTGACACAACAAATCCCGTATCTTGGCAGAGGAATAGACTAGATAATGCCTGTGATCCCTTCTAACCTTATGGTTCTGTGATTCTATGATTAATCCTTTAAAACATTAATTATTCTAAAAGTCATGTTTATATATCTTAATTAAAGGCCAATATTCCTTCTTTGATTTACTGAATTTTAATAGTATCAGAGGGGTAGCCATGCATCTGACGAAGTGGGTATTCACCCATGAAAGCTCATGCTCCAAAACGTCTGTTAGTCTATAAGGTGCCACAGGACTCGTTGCTGAATTTTAATAGACACATTGGCATGTAGTCTTGATGACAGAGTTAAACTATAATTAAAATTGATAACCACCTAGTCTGATCATTTGATATATGTCAGAAATTTAGTGAGTGTATTTATAGCCCCAAAACTTAATTGTTTAAATTATTTTGCTAACAGTGGAATTTATATATGTGTATTGTTTCATTTTGGTCAAAAGTCTACGGAGTTTTTTTAAAGCACTTTTATAATTGCTATAATTATACAATTTGAATTAGAATTAAACAAGCAATCTTGTTAAGAAATATAAAACCTTGCTTTATTATTATATTCTAAATCACGATTTTGATGTTTAAATACATATATCAAAATGGGCAACTATGTTAATTGCATTTCATGGAGTGTCCATGCCTTAAACACTTTAGTCAAAAAGAAAAGACCTTTTGCACTCCAATTTTGCACCAATCTTACCTCCTGCAAACTAATATCAGTAAAATGAAAAAGATGTGGTTTGGAAAGGTATATAAATTGCTGTCACACCACCAGCTTTGATGGTATTACTTTATCTAGCCATAAAAACTTCTCCTTACAATTAGCTTTTGTTAAAAAGCACTCTGAAGGTAGATTCTGAGCAACTGAAGGTCAGTCTAGGCAGGGAGGAAAGACAAACCTACCTAGATCAGATATTCTGAGCCAGATGGCTTTTTTGTTTGTATTTTAATATGCTGGTCAGGGCCAGCTCCAGGCACCAGCTTATCAAGAAGGTGCTTGGGGCGGCAACTCTGGAGCAGGACGACACTTTAAGGTATTCGGGGGCAATTCGGCAGAGGGTCCCTCACTCCCGCTCGGAGTGAAGGACCTCCCGCTGAATTGCTCCAGATCGTGATCACGCCTTTTTTTTTTGTTTTTTTTTGGCTGCTTGGGGCGGCAAAACCCCTGGAGCCGGCCCTGATGCTGATGCTCAATTGATTGTACTACTGAGCTCCCCAGCATGGAACTTCAACTTCTCAATAAATGAAAGCTCAAGTTGTTTCTCTTCAGCACCATCTTAAGGAGAAGATTCGATGTCTGCTTGGTTTAGTTCCTGGGTCTCTCAGATATAAGGCAAACCCTGAAACCACAAACTTGGTAGTACTGTTGTTATTTATGTGCTCCTGAGTCTCTTTCTTGCAATAACTGTTTGGTTTTTTAAGCTCCAGGACACAACTACTTCTGTTGAATAAGTAGCATGGAGTTGCTCTGATCACTTTCTAATGAAAATTGCTTCTAACTTGGCCTTTCTTTATCAGATTGTATCTGATTCTTCAACCCATGTATCCTTAAGAATCTCTATTGAAATAATTGCCTATTTTTATAAATGAAACTATTTTGATGTTTTAAAAAATATAATCAGTAGCAAAGATAATTTCAAAAATACGGACAGGAAACTTTCCCTGATAGTAGATGGGAAGCCTTTAAGGCAGCCTCCTGTGTTTCCATCATTTCCTACATGTTATTTCTTAATAAACAAATACTTGACTATAGACCAAAAATCTCAGAAGGATTTAGCTTTAGAAAAGGAACGAAACTACTCAGTTTCTCAAACCACAGGAACACTTCATACGAAAGGCTCAAAGATATGGATATGACTGGGGAGACAAGAATGGGAGACTCTTAGCCTGGTTCCAAAGACAAAAAGAAACTGCTAAAACTATAGCCACCTTCATACTTAGTGCCTGATAAAAATGGAGGTTACTAATGTAATTAGTGCACAAATTGAAGGAAAAATGATTGGGCAAGACATTGGAAAAGATAATAAACAACCTGAGTAAACTATATGCAGATTGGACCCAAAAACATGTAGTGACAGATGCTGCTTGATGAAAGCTCAAAGGGGACAGACAAAATTGGCTTTACAGCACTGTTAAGCCCCGCACCCATTCCTGGGCCTGTTTGTTGTGGTTTCTAGTGGTTGAGGATCCTCAGAATGCGGCAGTGCTCCAGCCATGCTCCCTTCCCACAGCCAGGTCCCTGATTTACCACCTCTGCCAGGATGGGGGCAGAACATTAGGTAGTAGCATAAGGCCTGCTCAGAGGGGAATGGAAACTGAAAAGAGAATAATTATTTTCTAAGGGCTCAGTTCTGTTGTTAAAAAAAAAAATCACAGAAGTCAAAAACATTTAACTCTTTGCACTATAAGACAAGCAGAAAGAAGGACAATACAGTGTACATATAACCTTTTAATGTTAATATGTATGTGTTTACTGTGTGTATGTTCAGACCTGGACTTTGGTGTGTTGTGTGATTGGTCACCTGAAGCACATAGTATGGTTTCTGTTCCTTTATTGGCTACCTGAACCTTTATAAGGAAGTGGAGTGCCTGAAGAACTATTTGGACCATTTAAAGATGTAGGGAGCATTGTAAGGACCTTATGCACAGCAGGAGATAAGTGAGACCAGGAAATTTTAAAGAGACAAGGTGGGTGAGGTAATTTCTCTTTTTGGACCAACTTTTGTTGGTGAGAGAGAAAAGTTTTCAAGCCATACAGATCTCTTCCTCAGGTCTGGGAAAGGTACTCCCAGCGTCACAGCAAAATGCAAGATTAGAACAGATTGTTTAGTTAGCACATATTGTAAGGGACTGTAAGGGTCCGGTGCTGGGGCTCGTCCCTTTCAGGCGCGGCGGGGAGCCAGGGCGCCTCGCTGCACAGCAGCAATCTGTCCAGGGCTCAGACCCTTCAGCGGAGCTGAGCAAACAAACAGTCTCTAAGTAAGTCAGAGTCCTGGCCCTTCAACAGGCTGGGTGGACACAGAGTCCCTAAGCCAGGCCCTGAAGCAGGGCGGGGCAACAAACAGTTCAGGCTCAGGCCTCCCAGCCGGGCTGAGTGAATACAGAGTCTCTAAGCCCGGCCCTGGAGCAGGGCGGGGCAGCAAACAGTTCACGCTCAGGCCTTTCAGCAGGGCTGAGCACATACAACGAGTTAAACAGTACAGAAGGCCTCCTCAGGCCAGGGGGAGGGGGAGTCTGCCACCCTCAGAAGGGTGGCAGGGGGGACGCAGGCCCTCCCACTCCACTGCGTCCCGGGCGGGGCCCTGGCAGCAGCAAAGATTCACTGCAGTCAGTGGGGATCCTGGCCGCAACACACTGACATTGGTTTGGGGTCCCCTGGAGCCAGACTGGGGTCGGCTCCCCCCGGGCCACTTCCAATCTCCCCCTCCCTAGGTACCTGTCTCTCGCCGGCTTCGTCCGGTGGGTCCCAGACCATGGGCTCCTCAGGATACCGGCTGTAGGCGAGCTCAGGTGACTCCTCTGGATACCGGCTGTAGGGGAGCTCGGGTAGCTCCTCTGGATGCCGGGCGTAGGGAAGCTCAGGTAGCTCCTCTGGATGCCGGGCGTAGGGAAGCTCAGGTAGCTCCTCTGGATGCCGGGCGTAGGGAAGCTCAGGTAGCTCCTCTGGATGCCGGCCGTAGTGGAGCTCGGGTAGCTCCTCTGGATACCGGCTGTAGGGGAGCTCGGGTAGCTCCTCTGGATGCCGGGCGTAGGGAAGCTCAGGTAGCTCCTCTGGATGCCGGGTGTAGGGAAGCTCAGGTAGCTCCTCTGGATGCCGGGCGTAGGGAAGCTCAGGTAGCTCCTCTGGATGCCGGCCGTAGTGGAGCTCGGGTAGCTCCTCTGGATCCCGGCCGTAGTGGAGCTCGGGTAGCTCCTCTGGATGCCGGCCGTAGGGGAGCTCGGGTAGCTCCTCTGGATGCCGGCCGTAGGGGAGCTCGGGTAGCTCCTCTGGATGCCGGCCGTAGGGGAGCTCGGGTAGCTCCTCTGGATGCCGGGCGTAGGGGAGCTCAGGTAGCTCCTCTGGATGCCGGCCACGAGGAAGCTCAGGCCAGCACTCTTTTGGATACCGGGCACGGGGAAGCTCAGGCCAGCGCTCTTCTGGATACCGGGCACGGGGCAGGCTGGGCCCGGCAGGAACTCAAGCACCACCTTCTGTCCCCTCTGGCGGCCTGCGCCTAACTGAGCGCTGGGGCCGGACCTTTATACTTCCTGTCCCGCCCCTTAACTTCCGGGGGGCGGGGACTGGCAGCGGTGGCTCCGCCCACCTCAGCATCTGTTCTGGTTCATCCCTTTCAGGTGCGGCGGGGAGCCAGGGTGCCTCACTACTGGGACCATTCAAGATAGAGTGGCCTCTTAACACTTCTGGAGTCATAGAACAAAAAGAGAGGGTTAGTGGATTCCAGATTATTGTAACAAGCCATAAATCCAGTCTCTTTGTTCAGTCCATGATTTGTATTGTCCAGCAGAGTAATTAATTTAAGCTCCCATGCTCATCTTTTGAAAGAGTTATTTCCTTTGAGGATGAGGACTGATAGGTCAGATAGTGCTCACCCACAGGTGATTGGGTGTTTTTGTCTTTTTATCATTTTCCTGTGTGAGTTCGTGCAAGAGCATAGTGATTGTCTGGTCTCACCTACATAGTTGTTATTGGGCCATTTAGAATCATAGAATCATAGAATATCAGGGTTGGAAGGGACCTCAGGAGGTCATCTAGTCCAACCCCCTGCTCAGAGTAGGACCAATTCCCAACTAAATCATCCCAGCCACGGCTTTGTCAAGCCTGACCTTAAAAACCTCTAAGGAAGGAGATTCCACCACCTCCCTAGATAACCCATTCCAGTGCTTCACCACTCTCTGAGTGAAAAAGTTTTTCCTAATATCCAACCTAAACCTCCCCACTGCAACTTGAGACCATTACTCCTTGTTCTGTCATCAGGTACCACTGAAAACAGTCTAGATCCATCCTCTTTGGAACCCCATTTCAGGTAGCTGAAAGCAGCTATCAAATCCTCCCTCATTCTTCTCTTCTGCAGACTAAACAATCCCAGTTCCCTCAGCCTCTCCTCATAAGTCATGTGCTCCAGCCCCCTAATCATTTTTGTTGCCCTCCGCTGGACTCTTTCCACGTTTTCCACATCCTTCTTGTAGTGTGGGACCCAAAACTGGACACAGTACTCCAGATGAAGCCTCACTAATGTCGAATAGAGGGGAATGATCACATCCCTTGATCTGCTGGCAATGCCCCTACTTATATATTTACTGCACTGGATGAGATATACCACATGTTGAGATAGGCATGTGTAGGATCCATGGATCTTGAAAGGTGTGTTGTGAAGGCTGTTGATCTTCGTAGCAGTGGAGCTATCTCTGCAAGCTTTGTATCTGTTGTTCTGGCAGGGTCTGGTGTTGCTTTGAGTTGGTGTGTCCTAGTTTGTGGGAAACTTGCTTCTGATGATGAGCTTGGAGAGGTTGGAGGGTTGTTTTGAGGCCATAAGAGGGAGTTAAAGAAAGATTTCTTTCAGGGTGGGGTCCCCATCTAGTATGGGTTATAGTTGTTTAATGATACTTTAGATGGATTTATAGTGGCTCAGTGCGGGGGCCCTCCCTCTCCAGGTCCTCAGGAGGCCATCCCGCTTCACTATGTCACCGATACATCAGCCGCCTTGGGAACAAAGTGGTCTCTGCTTGCAGCTGGGGCCAAGGCCTGTGCTCAGGCTGGGTGGGAAACAAAAGTCAATTGGCCCCAGCCCTGGATCAAGGCTGGGCAGCAAATATTCTGAGGCTCAGGCTTCTGGCCTGGGGAAGGGGAAACTGTCACCCCTAGGCTGGAGTGGTGGGGGGAGATGCAGGCCCACCCACGCCACTGCATCCCGCCCAGGGCCCTAGCAGCGACAAAGCACTTTGTCACTGGGTCAGTGGGGATCCACGCCACAATACGCTGACTCACCCTCTGTTGCGGCCAGACAGGGGTCTGCTACCACTGGGCCACTTCCACACTCTCCTTAGTGTACCTGTTGCTGTGAGGAGGGGTCGAGGTTGATGGCGGCTTCCGAGACCATGAGCAAGTCTTTAGGAGTCTGGTCTGTCGGTGGTCCGGGCCTGTCGTCTTCTCCCTTTGGGATCAGGTCCGATGGCAGTCTGGGCGGTCCAGACCAGTTGTCTGCTTCCTCCAGGTCTGAATCAGCTAGTGGCCCCAGTGGCCCAGGCCAGTCTTCTGCTCCCTTGGCACCCTCCACTAAGGTTAATGTTCTTTTACCTGTAAAGGGGTAACACCAGTAACCTGAAACACCTGACCAGAGGACCAATCAGGAAACAAGACTTTTTCAAATCTGGGTGGAGGGAAGTTTTGGGTGTGAGTTCTTTGTCTTGGGTCTGACCCTCTCAGCTATGAGAGTGATTTTTCTATCTTCAGCTTTTTAATCTTCTGTTTCCAAGTTGTAAGTACAAAAATAGTAAGGCAATAAGGTTTATATTGTTTTCTTTTGTATTTACATGTGTGTAGTTGCTGGAATGTTTTGAATTGTATTCTTTTTGAATAAGGCTGTTTATTCATTTTTCTTTTAAGCAATTGACCCTGTATTTGTCACCTTAAAACAGAGAGACCATTTTTATGTCCTTTTCTTTCTTTTTATATAAAGCTTTCTTTTTAAGACCTGTTGCAGTTTTCTTTAGTGGGGACTCCAGGGAATTGAGTCTGCAGCTCATCACGGAATTGGTGGGAGGAAGAAGTCAGGGGGAAAATCTCTTTGTGTTAGATTTACTAAGCCTGACTTTGCATACCTTCGGGGTGAGGGGGGAAGAGAGATTAGCTCTCGGTACTTCTGTTTTCCAGGACTGGAAACAGGGAGGGTGGAGTCCCTCTGTTTAGCTTTACGGAACTTGCTTCTGTGTATCCCTCCAGGAACCCAGGGAGGGAACACCTGGAAGGGAGAAGGGGGGGGAAATGGTTTATTCCCCTTTGTTGTAAGACTCAAGGAATTTGGGTGTTTGGGGTCCCCGGGGAAGGTTTTTGGGGGGACCAGAGTGCCCCAAAACACTCTAATTTTTTGGGTGGTGGCAGCTTTACCAGGTCCAAGCTGGTAACTAAGCTTGGGGGTTTTCATGCTAACACCCATATTTTGGACGCTAAGGTCCAAATCTGGGAAATATGTTACGACATGGTGACAGCGGTGTGGATAGATAGAAGAATCCAGAAGCCAGCAGAAATATTATTTTCCTTTTCTCTGCTAGGGGCTTTTAAGCAGAAAGGGTTTGGTTTTAAAAGGAACCAGAGATATTTTTTTTCTGCTCTCTCTTGCAGTTTTGGCTTGCATATTAAGCAAGGAACCATTAAGGAACTATTAAAGGTCTTTTGTTAAACATAGCACTCCCATTAGGAGACAAGTACCAGCACCATACACATGCAAATAAAGCGGTTTTTCTTGTTTACTTTACATTTAAAAGATTATCTAGAGGAAGAAAGGGAAAAAGGCATTGTTGCTAGGCAGACCCCAGGAGGCAACAGAGCCAGCAGTTCAGACAATAAACACCAGAGGGCACCCCAACACAAGAAAACAGGAACCATGCCTTCTAAGGCAAAAATGGAGGCCGAGGTACAAATCAAAGACGACGAGCACAGGCGAGATATGGAAAAAAAAATACAAGAGATGGAGCTAAGGGAAAGAGAAAAAGAGGCTACCCACAGGAGAGAGCTGGAACTCCTGAGGGAAACCCACCGACAGGCCATGGAATTAGAAAAAGCTAAGCAACATGCTCCAGCCAATCCTAACAACCCTTCGCCAATTATGGTTCCACATCCCAAGAAATTTCCCACCTACAAGGCAGGTGATGACACCGAGGCCTTCTTGGAAAATTTTGAAAGAGCCTGTCTTGGGTACAGCATCCCTGAAGACCAGTACATGGTAGAATTGAGGCCACAGCTCAGTGGACCTTTAGCAGAGGTGGCAGCTGAAATGCCTAAGGAGAAAATGAACGACTATAAACTTTTTCAAACCAAGGCCAGATACAGAATGGGGATAACCCCGGATCATGCCCGTCGATGTTTCAGAACCCAAAAGTGGAAACCAGATGTGTCATTTCCCAAACACGCCTACTACGTTGGAAAGAATTATGAGGCCTGGATATCAGGAAACAATGTTAAATCCTTAGACGAACTGCACCTCCTCATACAAATGGAGCAGTTCTTGGATGGTGTTCCTGAGGACATAACACGGTACATACAAGATGGAAAACCCAAAAATCTCACCGAGGCGGGGGAGATTGGAGCCAGATGGATGGAAGTGGCAGAAAGCAAGAAAGCTACTGTCAAGGGGAACGAATACCCCAGAAGGCACACCGACCATAAACCCTACCAACCGAGGACAACCAAAGACCCCACCTACAACCCAAGGAAAGCCACAGACACACTATTCTTCCACCGCACCAATCTCCAGTAACTCACCTCGACCCAGTGACCAGTCAGATGGAAGATGCTTTAAGTGTAATGAACTGAGACATATCAAGGCCAACTGCCCAAAGACTGCCAACCGAGTGCAGTTCATTACACCACCATCACCCAAAAGATCTCCAGGCCCAGATGCCTCTCAAATACCCTTGGAGCGAAGGGAAATTTTGAGAGTGGGCGGAAAGAAGGTTACTGCGTGGAGAGACATGGGGGCACAAGTGTCAGCTATCCACCAATCCTTCGTAGACCTCAAATTCATCAACCCAAAGGCCCAAGTGACAATTTACCCCTTTATGTCAAGCTGTAGACTTGCCTACAGCTGAACTGCCTGTCCAGTACAAAGGATGGTCAGGAATGTGGACTTTTGCACTCTATGACAATTATTCCATCCCCATGCTACTGGGGGAAGACTTGGCCAACCAGGTGAAGCGGGCCAAGAGAGTGGGAATGGTTACACGCAGCCAAACCAGGCAAGCTTCGAGACCCATTCCTGTTCCTGAGCCGTCCACAGATGCCCCGTCTGTGTTACCAGAGACCCAGACAGAGGTAGTGGACCCAGATTCCATGCCAACCACTGAAACAGCCACAGCACCTCCAGTCCCAGGCCCGGAACTGGAACAGCAACCAGCACCAGCAAGTGCAACCACATCTTCAAACTCAACGCCAGAGGGCGCCAGCGAGCCAAAACTGGCAGAAGCAACAGACAGCCATACCCAAAAGTCTCAGCCAGAGCCTGAAATACCCTCAGGTGCACCAGTAGAGAGCGGTTCACCAGCAACGGAAACAACCCCATCACCTACATCGCTTCCAGAGGGACCAAGCCCAAGTCCACAGTCTGAGGAAGAACTGGTGACCCTAGCCTCAAGGGAACAGTTCCAGACTGAGCAGGAAGCAGATGACAGCCTTCAGAAAGCTTGGGCGGTGGCACGGAGCACCCCACCGCCTCTCAGCTCTTCTAATCGATCCCTGTTTGTTATAAACCAAGGACTTTTATACAAGGAGATTCTTTCTGGTGGACACCGGGAAGAATGGCAGCCGCAAAAACAGTTGGTGGTTCCAACTAAGTACCGAGGGAAGCTCTTAAGCTTAGCCCATAATCACCCCAGTGGCCATGCTGGGGTGAACAGAACCAAGGACCGGTTGGGGAAGTCCTTCCACTGGGAGGGGATGGGCAAGGACGTTGCCAAGTATGTCCGGTCTTGTGAGGTATGCCAAAGAGTGGGAAAACCCCAAGACCAGGTCAGGGCCCCTCTCCAGCCACTCCCCATAATTGAGATCCCATTTCAGCGAGTAGCTGTGGATATTCTGGGTCCTTTCCCAAAAAAGACGCCCAGAGGAAAGCAGTACGTACTGACTTTCGTGGACTTTGCTACCCGATGGCCGTAGCAGTAGCTCTAGGCAACACCAGGGCTAACACTGTGTGCCTGGCCCTAACAGACATTTTTGCCAGGGTAGGTTGGCCCTCTGACATCCTTACAGATTCAGGATCTAATTTCCTGGCAGGGACCATGAAAGAACTGTGGGAAACTCATGGGGTGAACCACTTGGTTGCCACCCCGTACCACCATCAAACCAATGGCCTGGTGGAAAGGTTTAATGGAACTTTGGGGGCCATGATACGTAAATTCATCAACGAACACTCCAGTAATTGGGACCTAGTGTTGCAGCAGTTGCTGTTTGCCTACAGGGCTGTACCACATCCCAGTTTAGGGTTTTCACCATTAGAACTTGTGTATGGCCACGAGGTTAAGGGGCTATTACAGTTGGTGAAGCAGCAATGGGAGGGGTTTATGCCTTCTCCAGGAACTAACATTCTGGACTTTGTAAGCAACCTACAAAGCACCCTCCGACACTCTTTAGCCCTTGCTAAAGAAAACCTAAAGGATGCTCAGGAAAAGCAAAAGGCCTGGTATGACAAACATACCAGAGAACGTTCCTTCAAGGTAGGAGACCAGGTTATGGTCTTGAAGGCGCAACAGGCCCATAAGATGGAAGCATCATGGGAAGGGCCATTCACGGTCCAAGAGCGCCTGGGAACTGTGAACTACCTCATAGCATTTCCCAATTCCTCACTAAAGCCCAGAGTGTACCATGTTAATTCTCTCAAGCCTTTCTATTCCAGAGACTTACAGGTTTGTCAGTTTACAGTCCAGGGAGATGTTGCTGAGTGGCCTGAAGGTGTCTACTACGAAGGGAAAAAAGACGATGGCGTGGAAGAGGTGAACCTCTCAACCACCCTGGAACGTCTGCAGCGGCAACAAATCAAGGAGCTGTGCACTAGCTTCGCCCCATTGTTCTCAGCCACCCCAGGATGGACTGAACGGGCATACCACTCCATTGACAATGGTAATGCTCACCCCATTAGAACCCCACCCTACTGGGTGTCTCTTCACGCCCAAGCTGCTATAGAATGGGAAATCCAAAACATGCTACAGATGGGTATAATCCGCTCATCTACCAGTGCATGGGCATCTCCAGTGGTTCTGGTACCCAAACCAGATGGAGAAATACGCTTTTGCGTGGACTACCGTAAGCTAAATGCAGTAACTCGTCCGGACAACTATCCAATGCCATGCACCGATGAGCTATTGGAGAAGTTGGGACGTGCCCAGTTCATCTCTACAATAGACTTAACCAAGGGGTACTGGCAAGTATCGCTAGATGAACCTGCCATTCGTCACCCATGCGGGGGTGTATGAATTTAATGTCCTTCCTTTCGGGCTTCGAAATGCACCCGCCACCTTCCAGAGGCTGGTAGATGGTCTACTAGCAGGACTGGAAGAATATGCAGTTGACTACCTCAATGATGTGGCCATTTTCAGACTCCTGGCCCGAACACCTACTACACCTGGAAAAGGTCTTTGAGCGCATCAGGCAGGCCGGACTAACTGTTAAGGCCAAAAAGTGTCAAATAGGCCAAAACAGAGTGACTTACCTGGGACACCAGGTGGGTCGAGGAACCATAAACCCCCTACAGGCCAAGGTGGATGCTATCCAAAAGTGGCCTGTCCCAAAGTCAAAGAAACAAGGTTCAATCCTTCGTAGGCTTGGCCGGGTACTACAGGCGATTTGTACCACACTACAGCCAAATCGCTGCCCCACTGACCAACCTGACCAAAAAGACCCAGCCAAATGCAGTTAAGTGAACTGATGAGTGTCAAAAGGCCTTTACCCAACTTAAGGCAACACTCATGTCTGACCCTGTTCTCAGGGCCCCGGACTTTGACAAACCATTCCTAGTAACCACAGATGCATCTGAGCGTGGTATAGGAGCAGTTCTCATGCAGGAAGCAACAGATCACAACTTCCATCCTGTCGTGTTTCTCAGCAAAAAACTGTCTGAAAGGGAAAGTCACTGGTCAGTCAGTGAAAAGGAATACTATGCCATTGTGTACGCCCTGGAAAAGCTACGCCCATATGTTTGTGGACGGCGGTTCCAGCTACAAACCGACCATGCTGCGCTAAAGTGGCTTCATACTGCCAAGGGGAACAACAAGAAACTTCTTCATTGGAGTTTAGCTCTTCAAATTTTTAATTTTAAATTTCAGCACATCTCAGGAGCTTCTAACAAAGTAGCTAATGCACTCTCCCGTGAGAGTTTCCCAGAATCCAATAGTTAAAAAGTGTTCTTAAAATGTAAAAGTCTGTTAGTGGTATATGTAAAGGTGCATGTGTTGTATTAATCTATTTATTTTAAAGTTCTAGGAGGAAATCGCCGCCAGTGAGGTTCCCCACTGTCTGCAATTTGGGGGGCGTGTCATAAACAGATAGCTAAGGGTTAATGTTCTTTTACCTGTAAAGGGGTAACACCAGTAACCTGAAACACCTGACCAGAGGACCAATCAGGAAACAAGACTTTTTCAAATCTGGGTGGAGGGAAGTTTTGGGTGTGAGTTCTTTGTCTTGAGTCTGACCCTCTCGGCTATGAGAGTGATTTTTCTATCTCCAGCTTTCTAATTTTCTGTTTCCAAGTTGTAAGTACAAAAATAGTAAGGCAATAAGGTTTATATTGCAGCAAAGAATCCTGTGGCACCTTATAGACTAACAGACGTTTTGGAGCATGAGCTTTCGTGGGTGAATACCCACTTCTTCAGATGCATGTGGTGGAAATTTCCAGGGGCAGTATATATATGCTAGCAAGCAAGCTAGAGATAACGAGGTCAGTTCAATCAGGGAGGATGAGGCCCTGTTCTAGCAGTTGAGGTGTGAAAACCAAGAGAGGAGAAACTGGTTCTGTAGTTGGCAAGCCATTCACAGTCTTTGTTCAATCCTGAGCTGATGGTGTCAAATTTGCAGATGAACTGAAGCTCAGCAGTTTCTCTTTGAAGTCTAGTCCTGAAGTTTTTTTGCTGCAGGATGGCCACCTTAAGGTCTGCAATAGTGTGGCCAGGGAGGTTGAAGTGCTCCCCTACAGGTTTTTGTATATTGCCATTCCTAATGTCTGATTTGTGTCCATTTATCCTTTTCCGTAGAGACTGTCCAGTTTGGCCAATGTACATAGCAGAGGGGCATTGCTGGCATATGATGGTGTATATTACATTGGTGGATGTGCAGGTGAATGAACCAGTGATGGTGTGGCTGATCTGGTTAGGTCCTGTGATGGTGTCGCTGGTGTAGATATGTGGGCAGAGTTGGCATCGAGGTTTGTTGCATGGATTGGTTCCTGAGCTAGAGTTATTATGGTGCGGTGTGCAGTTACTGGTGAGAATATGTTTCAGGTTGGCAGGTTGTCTGTGGGCAAGGACTGGCCTGCCACCCAAGGCCTGTGAAAGTGTGGGATCATTGTCCAGGATGGGTTGTAGATCCTTGATGATGCGTTGGAGGGGTTTTAGCTGGAGGCTGTATGTGATGGCCAGTGGAGTCCTGTTGGTTTCTTTCTTGGGTTTGTCTTGCAGTAGGAGGCTTCTGGGTACACGTCTGGCTCTGTTGATCTGTTTCCTTATTTCCTCGTGCGGGTATTGTAGTTTTGAGAATGCTTGGTGGAGATTTTGTAGGTGTTGGTCTCTGTCTGAGGGGTTAGAGCAGATGCGGTTGTACCTCAGTGCTTGGCTGTAGACAATGGATCGTGTGATGTGTCCGGGATGGAAGCTGGAGGCATGAAGGTAGGCATAGCGGTCAGTAGGTTTTCGATATAGGGTGGTGTTAATGTGACCATCACTTATTTGCACCGTGGTGTCAAGAAAGTGGACCTCCCGTGTAGATTGGTCCAGGCTGAGGTTGATGGTGGGGTGGAAGCTGTTGAAATCGTGGTGGAATTTTTCCAGAGTCTCCTTCCCATGGGTCCAGATGATGAAGATGTCATCAATGTAGCGTAGGTAGAGAAGGGGCGTGAGTGGACGAGAGCTGAGGAAGCGTTGTTCCAGGTCGGCCATAAAGATATTGGCATATTGTGGGGCCATGCGGGTTTATATTGTTTTCTTTTGTATTTACATGTGTGTAGTTACTGGAATGTTTTGAATTGTATTCTTTTTGAATAAGGCTGTTTATTCATTTTTCTTTTAAGCAATTGACCCTGTATTTGTCACCTTAATACAGAGAGACCATTTTTATGTCCTTTTCTTTCTTTTTATATAAAGCTTTCTTTTTAAGACCTGTTGGAGTTTTCTTTACTGGGGACTCCAGGGAATTGAGTCTGCAGCTCACCAGGGAATTGGTGGGAAGAAGAAGTCAGGGGGAAAATCTCTTTGTGTTAGATTTACTAAGCCTGACTTTGCATACCCTCTGGGTGAAGGGGGAAGAGAGATTAGCTCTCGGTACTTCTGTTTTCCAGGACTGGAAACAGGGTGAGTGGAGTCCCTCTGTTTAGATTTACGGAGCTTGCTTCTGTATATTTCTTCAGGAACCCAGGGAGGGAACACCTGGAGGGGAGGACGGGGAAGGGAAATTGTTTATTCCCCTTTGTTGTGAGACTCAAGGAATCTGAGTCTGGGGGTCCCCCAGGGAAGGTTTTGGGAAGACCACAGTGCGCCAGGCACTGTATAAATTCCTGGCTGGTGGCAGTTTTACCAGGTCCAAGCTGGTAACTAAGCTTGGAGGTTTTCATGCTAACACTCATATTTTGGACGTTAAGGTCCAGATCTGGGAAAAATGTTATGACAACGCCACAATACGCTGACTCACCCTCTCTTGCGGCCAGACAGGGGTCTGCTACCCCTGGGCCACTTCCACACTCTCCTTCTTGGTGTACCTGTTGCTGTGAGGAGGGGTCGAGGTTGATGGCGGCTTCCGAGACCATGAGCAAGTCTTTAGGAGTCTGGTCTGTCGGTGGTCCGGGCCTGTCGTCTTCTCCCTTCGGGATCAGGTCCAAGGGCAGTCTGGGCGGTCCAGACCAGTTGTCTGCTTCCTCCAGGTCTGAATCAGCTAGTGGCCCCAGTGGCCCAGGCCGGTCTTCTGCTCCCTTGGCACCCTCCACTGCTTCCCAGCTTGGAAGGCCACAGGAGGCATCTGGTCTCTCCAGTGATTACCTCCTGACTGAGCTTTCTGGGATGCCTTTTATACTTCCTTGGGGAGGGGCAATTGGGCCCCATTCCGCCCACCACGGCTCAATGTGGGGACCCTCCCATTCTGGGTCCTCAGGAGACTACCCCACCTCACTACAGTGTTCCAGTGTGGAGTGGTAGGTGACAACTAGGGGTGTGCAGTCATAGGGGGTTTTATTTCTGTATTGAAGCAAGTTTTCTCAGGGTTTTTGGTATTTAAGACATTTAAAATCTTCTCCTGTCATTTTTTGCATATAACAAAGCATTACATTTAGCTATATATGTGGAACCCAGATATAAATACAGTGGGATTCCTTCTGACTGAGGGAGAGGGAAATATATGTCTGATTTATTTGCTGTATAACAGACCTCATGGTCACACAAAGTAATTGTATATCTGTGTATATGAATGGTCATATTTGTGAACATTACAACCACAGCCTTATCTTGACATTGGCATAATTGAAATTAATTGCTGCCATGTATTTTCTTTCCTATATACATTACAATGCATATTTTTCTATATACCTGAAAAGAATATGGACTGAATCTGCTAGTCTCTATTTTTGTCAAACTAGCCTGTCAATTTTCACCTACTTTCACCAGTTATTGACCACGATCCTTGTTATGTAGTATATACAGAACATATGTGAGACTGGTGTGGTGAAAAGGACATGTAGTTCTACTGCAGAGGCAGTTTCTGTATCTGATCTTAAAACATGTTCCTCCACCATCTTTACTAACAAACCCACAAAACCTGGATGTGCATAAAAAAATCATTGTTTTCTCAAACAAAAATGCCATACTGGTATGTTTGTGCATGTGTGTGTATTTACAGCTATGGCAGCATAGTACATTAGGATTTAAAGCAGCATTAAATTCTTATATTTCAGGTGCCAAAGTGCATGATTAAATGTGATTCCGCTTGTTCATACATATAGACTCATATTTGCATGATTAAAACTCCATCCCCATAATTCTAGTTTAGACAATAATTAGTCATTGAAACGTTTGTCGGAAAGCAAATAAAACAGCTATGAACCTGGATTAGATCACAGGTTAGATTTTGCCATTAAAACAGTTTTCAAAAATGTACTACATTCCCTTGTATAAATATATTATAAAGAGAGATGACAGATGTTCCTGCTTAAATACTTAATTTATAATTTTAAATGTAAAGAAATGTTCTAAAGCTGAAATTCATACAATACTTGCAAACAAATAGTAGAAATATCATACTGGGCACCCAGAGGGTGCTGATTATTATTGTTCTTGTTATTCTTTTGTTGTCATAAAGTCCTGCAAATTCACATGTTGATGTATAAAACATAGAATAATATGTTGTCCCTGCTCTAATGCATTTACTTATTTGTATTTGTATGTTTTAATTTATAGAGAATTGGAGAATAAACAGGGCTAGACCTAGTTACGTCCTCTTTGCTCTGTGCTGGTAGTGAGAAGGGGACTCAGAACTGCTATAAGAAGGGAGGAGCCATGGCTGAAAAACATCATGCTCTGGTTATCCCTATTGACTTAGCTGCTTCAAAGGACATGTTGCAAGCCAATATATTTTATAATAATCTTGGGATGCTCTAAATTGTGCTAAGGGCTGGATTGACTCCCAACTTCCCAAGTGCCCCCTTCTCCACCCAGATATGCCAAGCACTGCTTTGGTACACTTGAGGATTTAGCCTTAGAGTGCAATTCCCCCATGTCTTTAATGGACATAGATAATTCCCACCAACATTAATGGAAATCATTATCATGAATCATCAATGAGAACAGGCCCCTTACAAAGAGAGACAATTAAACTACTATTACTAACACACCACTGTACTATTTTTATAGACTAAAATAGAGATACTTTAAGTCAGTGGTTCTCAACCTTCTTTTTTGTAGACCACCTGAAAAGTGCTGAGGGTCTCGGCAGATCACTCAATGATCTTTCCAAATGTTGTTTGTACTGTTAGCTAACTATTGTAAAGTGCTTTGGATAAAAGCATTATATAAAAAAAAAACCCTTAATAATAATTAATATTTGTTGTTCTACAAATAAAAGCACACAACTCATATTTTAATATCAATAGTCTTACCTTTCTAATGCAATGGATGTGCCCTCTCTCCCGTGCCACGGCAGCTCCTGAGCTGCGGCTGGGAAGGAGAGGGGTCTTTCTCCTGCCACAGCAGCCACAGAGCTGAGTCTGGGAAGGAGGGCCGTCTCTCCCCAAGAGCCACAGCCCTGGAGCTAGGGAAAGTCACCTTTTTCTCTGGCCGCCGCAGCCCTGCATGTCCCAAATTCCCCCTACTCCATCTTCTCACCCCACAGCTCCCTCCCACTTACCACCTATTCCCCCCAAGGCCACCTCCTCATCTTACATGTGGTGTCTTCTCCAGGGTCCAGGCACCTAATTAGTGGTTCCACGCCTCTGCTGCTCCACTAATTAGGTGAGTGGGTCTTCATTCTCTCATGTGTGGCTGCCCAGGTGCGCACCTTAGAGGGAACTGTCCGCGGACCCTGAATGGAGCTTGAGGATGACTGGTGATCCACGGACCACGCTTTGAGAACCTCTGCTTTAAGTTATATTGCCCTTTATTTGTGGTAACTGCATTATAGTAAACAAAATACTGTTTCAAGTGCTATACTGTTTTTTCCCCTAAATCAGATACAGCATTCTCCCTTTTGTTAGATGATGCACTGTTAAGAACTAACTAATTAATGTCAGCATTATGGGACAGAGAGTACACAGTCCTATATGAGTGCTGAAGAGTGGAGAGAAGACATGAAAAGCCAATAATGCTGCTCAAAATGTCCTGGGGCAGGATAAGGGTGACCTATGGCCGTGTCATCTCTCCACATGAGCAAGCACTGGGGGGTGGGGAACGTATACTACTTCTGTAAAAGAATGTAGCAAATACCATTGCTTTGAGCATTTCCCCAGGGCTTTTGATGTCCACATGCTCCTCGTGAACAACCCCTCCTTACTCTCCATCGCCAAGGCAGGCTGTATCTGAAAGACATTTAAGTAGTACTAGTGAGTCACATCATACACACATTCAACTATATGCGCTCAGCAAAAAAAAGAAAAAGAAAAACAAGATACCTATAAATAGTGCGGGCGATTCCACCCAATGAGCATATGCCCCGGAGTGAGCATGAGATGGGAAATGTGAATCTGCTGTTCCCTCAGTTGGTCTCAGTTCCTGCGTGCATCTCATAGTGTGAGCATCTTGCCGCACTGAGTATGATTCTAGTGTTTAAAGATATGTATTTTTCATACAACATGGCCCCTAAACACAAGCCAACTACTTCATCTGGTGCTCAACCGAAGAAACAGCAATCTGTCTGAACACTGGAGGAAAAACTGGCTGTGTTGGACTTATTGAGAGATGGTATGTCAGTCTCCAACGTGGCACGTAAATATGGCTGCAATGAATCTAGCACCTGTGCCATCAAGATTAGAGAGAGAGAAATTCATCAAGCCGTGGCATCAAGTGCTCCAATAACTGCTAAGGTGATGAGCCAGGTGCATGATAAGACTTTAGTGAAGACTGAAAAGGCATTAAACTTACGGCTGGAAGACATGAAGCATAAATGTGTGCCTATTGATGGCAACACGTTGCGAGAAAAGGCTCTTAGTCTCTATGCGCTGTTCAAACCTCCTGCCGAAGAGGAACAGTCTTCTGATGAGAAGGTATTCAAAGCCAGCCAAGGTTGGCTTAAAAGTTTTAGGAACTGCTTCAACCTCAAAAACGTGCAGACTACTGGTGAAGCTGCATCTGCCAATGAAGAGGCAGCAAAAGCCTACCCAAACAATTACTGAAAATCATAGAAGAAAAGGGCTATCTTCTGGAACAAGTTTTTAATGCTGATGAGACTGGGGTCTTCTGGAAAAAAAATGTGCAACTGCACTTACATTTTGAAATCAGAAAGACAAGCCCCTGGCTTCAAAGCAACTAAAGACCGTGTGACTGTGTTATTTTGTGGCAATGTGGCTGGGCATTTAATAAATCTGGGCTTGCTCTACAGGGCTGCAAATCCCCATGCCCTAAAAGGCAAGAACACAAATCTCCTGCCTGTGTTCTGGCAATCAAATAAAAAGGCTTGAGTGAGAGCAGTGTTATTTCTGTATTGTTCCACAAGTGATTCATTCTGGAGGTCAGGTGGTACCTCGAAGAGAAAGGACTTGACTTTAAAGTGTTGCTGATTGTAGACAATGCTCCTGGCTATCCTAAGTCCAGTTTGCACATAACGACAATGAAGTCGTAATTCTCCCTCCCCAATACCACCTCCATCCTCCAACCTCTCAACCAAGGCTTGATTCACTGTTTCAAGGCCACGTACACGAGGCTTACGTTCTCATGGATACGCAGTGCTATGGATGCTGATCCCAACCTTAATGTGATGGAGTGTTCGAAGTCCTTCAACATTGCCGATTGCGTCACTTATATTAAACAGGCAATGAATGTAATCAAGTCTGAAACAGTCAATGCATGTTGGCAAAACCTATGGAAAGAATGTGTGAATGATTTTAACGGTTTCCTGACCATAGACAAAGAAGTGAAATGCATTGTTCAGGTGGCCAGGCAAGTGGGTGGTGATGGCTTTGTTGAAATCCTTGAGGAAGAAATTGAAGAATTAATTGAGAGCCATGGAGAAATATTGACAAACCAAGAGTTAGAGGAACCGATAAAATCATCTACAAAAGACAAAGATGATGACGATGAACAGGAAGAGCCAGCAAGTTGGAATCTTCATAAATTTGCTGAAGTGTTCCAAGCAGTGAAACACTTGAAAGATTTAATTTCTGAATATGATCCCTCTATGGAACGAAGCCTCAAAATCACACATGGTATTACAGATGATTTGAGACCCTATCAAGAAATGTTTCAGCAGCTCAAGAGACAACAGCGACAGTTACCGATCACCATGTTTTTCAAGGAAAAACAACCAGCAGCAGCAGTGCCTATGCAATCAACTTCTCGAGCTGAACCAGAGCCAACCACTTCATCTATGACTCGCTGTCCATCACCCAAGCTCTCCATCACCTCCGTCTCCTGGATCGACGTCTAGCCCTGATGACCTCCTGTAATTAAAAATACAGTACTGTAAAATTATATTTTGCATATGTACTCTTTATTATATACTGTACATTACTGTATACATTATACATTTATACATATTACTGTACAGGGTTGTATACACAAAACCATGTACAGTATACTGTACTTTATGGGCGATTTAAGAGATTTTCAAGGCTAATTTTGACTATATGCGATTTTTGGCTTACACACTAACTTTAGAACCAAACCCTCATGTAAGATGCGACTCCACTGTATATCTACTACTGAGGTATCATAGTATGGGAGCAGTATAAGAAAATAGATCGGTAGGTAGACAGATACTTTAAAATAAAAATACTTTATATAATGCCTTGTGTCTAAAACCATAATAGAAAATGAAATAACCTGTTACAGGGTCTTAAATATCCTTTTATGTTTAAATATTCCAAAAGATATTTTAGGAATATTATGGAGAATTAATTTTTCATGTCCTGGTCTTTTTAAGCATCTTGCCATTTTTCTGACTGAGCTAATTCTAGCATGAGCTGGGCTGGTTGAGTAAGCTGTATTAAGACTGCACTCCTATGGAAGAAATGTCCTCAGTTAAAGAAAAGGGGTTTTTTTTTAGTTTGGTTTTTTTGTGTGGTGGTGAAAAAAGCTTTTGAATGAGAAATTCTTAATAAGAACTTGGTTAAGACATAATTTTTCATATTTAAAATTCCATTAAAATACTTATGTAAAGAGGTGGAGATTGGTTCTTTATTTCTGGCTGCTGCAAAAATTGTAGGGGTATGGAGTGAGCATTTCAAAACCCTCTCTGAAGAGCAGATTCTCTATGAGTATTAGTCCTCACTTCAGATTCCCAAAGGGTAATAGGTACATCATCTGGACTTTAGATTATGAAAACAATCACTTTAAAGGATCAATGTAAATAACTAGTACTTAAGTATTTACAAAATACTTTAAATATTGTATTCTCTTAATTTAATATCATATTTTAATAGTTTAAAGCACAGCCATCTAATAAATGAACAATGCACAATGAATTTTATTATCCGTCCAAGTTACTATGTATCGGTATATTTTATTGATAATGTTTTAACAGCAGTCTTTTATATGAGTTGGAGAAACCCAGTAATCTTCTTGACTTCCTCGGAAGGAGGACTGTCAAGATGATGACTGTGATGAGGCATATTATATCGATGTATTTTATCAGAATGGGAACCTGGCAAATAGTTGTGTAAAATATGCTATGGTACTGCAATGGCCTATGGATGTGTCTGTCTGATTAATGCCCAGTCACTTATTAGAAACGAAACAAGTGAGAAACACATAAATTTAGACAAAAAACAGTTCCAAAGTTATTTCTTTTTCTGTATTTCTGATCAAATTGTCCTGCATGTCTAGGGTGGGCTTTTACAATGTCAGAGTGCACTGTGTTTTTACGGATATGGGAACATGATTTTGAAAATCTGCAAAATCTATTTCATGTCACTTTCTAATAGAATAGTAGCCTGCAGTATACTCCATCTTGATAAAAATAAGATATAATGATGTGGCATTCTCCTGGCACACAAACCAAGCCTTGTGAGGTGAAAGACAGTTTAGTTTTTACGCAGGCTTTAGTTATGAGTCTCTCCTGAGACTTGCAAATCACGCTGCATTGCACTATATTATATGTAGTTAGTTTCTGATGAGGGCTACTGCTTGTTGCAGAGTAAGGTGAAACTGCCAACATGAGATTCCTGAGATGAAAGACTAGTGCCTGATCTATGACTTTGTCCATGCTTCCGAACAATGTTACTGAGGAAAAGAAGTCACCTTGATAAGACTGGTACTGAACTGGAAAAATCTAGCTTTATCCACTTTGGCCTTCAGAAATTGAAATAGACATTTGAACAGTTAGTGCTCTGATCTGAGTGAAAACATGGTCACTCACTAGAAAGATAGTGTAGCAAAAACGCATAAAGGGATGTTCGCTTAAACTGATTCTGGAGGTCATGGCCATATTTAATGCTAATTTTCCTTTTTTTCCTCAACGTTACACATAAATCAACCTGACTGTTATGTAACACCAGTTATTGCTGTCTTGCTTATCCTTTATGCCTCTAAAATCAAACCTAGGAATTATTCTGCATTTGTTGTTCTCTTTTCCTAGAGTAAAATATTAAAATTCAGAACAAGTACTACAACAAGTATTTAATTACTCATTGCCAGCCACATCTTTTTCTCTATTTTCTCTATTCTCTATTCTTTATTTTATTCATCTGTGAAGTTGCTGCATGATGTTTCAGACTGCACTCAAACAGTTTTTAAGTATTTTAATTTTTATAGGAGAGTGTAAAAAACTTTGAAAGAGTAGAATCAATTAAAGTTACCCTTGCCTATTTATGGTAGAATTAAGGTAGATTTATTAGAAACAGGTTATTCACAAAGTTAATTTCTTTAAATGTTTTGACTAACCATTTATTCTTCAGATATGATCATCGGTAATTTGCAAAGAATCTGTGATCATATTAGACTTCAGGTTTGACTAGTGTATTTCATACATCACTCCTGTACATCTTTATACTAGTTTAACCAAATGTTCATAAATAACATTTTTGGCTGTCATGCTGCCATGTAATCAAGCCAATTTCTTTTTTTAGACTTAGCCTGACAGTGTCAGCATGTCTTCACCATGGTCATTGTGGCAGCATAACATATGTATTCATGTTGCTGATTGATCACTCCCTGCCCCAGTCAAGAAAATTCCAGGATTGTCAGTGTCCCTATGTGTCACTTTGAAGCCTAGAATGTCTGTTCAGTCAGTCTTTTCTCAAGACGAAACATGCCCATTTTTTAACCTTTCCTCATAAGTTGGGTTTTCTAAAGCTTTTATCACCCGTATTTCTATCCTCTGGAATCTTTCCAACTTGTCCACATTCTTCCTAAAACATGGGCACCAGTTGAACACAGTACTTAACTGAGGACTCACCATTGCTGAGTAGAGTGGGACAATTACCTTCCTTGTCTTATGTAACACTCCTGTTCTTCTTCGAGTGATTGCTCACATCCATTCCAGTTAGGTGTGCGCGCCGTGCGTGCACGTTCGTCGGAAACTTTTTACCCTAGCAACTCCAGTGGGCCGGCAGGTCGCCCCCTGGAGTGGCGCCGCCATGGCGCTCAATATATATCCCTGCCGGCCCACCCGCTCCTCAGTTCCTTCTTACCGCCGTGTCGGTCGTTGGAACTGTGGAGCGTGGCATAGCTGTCCTCCACGTCCCTAGCTCTCCTTGTTATCTCTAGTTATCTCTCGTTATTGTTATAGTTGTTAGTTCGATTGTTTAGTATAGATAGTAGTAATTAAGTGTAAATAGTGTAGTAAATAGTTTTTCGCCGGGGGCTCTAACCCTTCCCGGCACCCGGCACCGGGCTCATGCCTGGTTCGCCGGGCTTCAAGCAGTGTGCGGCCTGCAAGAAGCCTATGCCTACCAGCGACCCCCACGACGCGTGCCTGAAGTGCCTGGGGGAATCGCACAGATCGGACAAGTGCCGCATCTGCAAGGCTTTTAAGCCAAGGACAAAAAAGGAGAGAGATCAAAGACTCCGGACTCTCCTTATGGAGGCGGCACTTGACCCGGCGGCTTCGCAGGCCGTGATCTCGGCGCCGGCACTGGATCGCACCGGCACCGGAAAGACTCCCCGGCACCGACCTTCTCCGGCACCGGGTGCAGAACCAAGACCGTCAGCGTCTGCTGCTCCGGCCAGGCAGACCCGACTGGAGCGCCCGGCCTCAACATCGGCCGCGGCGCCGCCGGCACCGTCGACTCCGGGCCCGGCGGGTCCGTCGAGTCCGGTGCCGCCAAGCTCCCCCATAAGGTCTGGGGTTGAGATATTGGTCCCATCCACGCCGGAGACCTTCGCCTCGGCACGGGACCTCATTGCCTTGACAGAGCCTACTCAGCTGCCACCCCCGGTACCTCCGGTGCGGGTCGCATCCAGAGGCAAGCCCATGATGTCGGCACCGTCTCGGGACTCGCGCTCGCGGTCCAGGTCCCGACGTCACGGCAGGTCGAGATCTCATCGCCGCTCGCAGTCCCGGCACCGCTCCCCTCGGCGGTACCGGTCGCACTCGCGGCACCGGTCGACCTCAAGGCGATCGAGGTCTGACTCCAGCCGCCGATACCGGCACCGTGACTCCAGGAGCCAGTCCCGCCGTCACTCGCCGCACCGGTCGACCTCCCGGCACCGAGCTGGTGGCAGGTCCCGGTCCTGGTCGACCTCCCGGCACCGAGCTGGTGGCAGGTCCCGGTCCCGATCCCGGCACCGAAGCGGCGGCCGGTACCGGTCCAGATCCCGGCACCGAGACAGAACCCGGTCCCGGTCCCGATCCCGGCACCGATATGACTCCCGGTACTGATCCCCGGCACCGAGAAGATCGTCGCTGCCGACCCGCGCAGACCCTTACCAGCCAGGGTCGGCCCCGCCGTGGCCTTCTAGACAGCCGTCGGTCTCCTCACAAACGGACAGTGGGTATGCGCTGGGCACCGACCGGCAGGCGGCGCTCTTTCAGGACCCGCCACAACACGACCAAGGCCCGCAGCAGTGGGGGTTTTGGACCCCATGGGCATACCATCAAGCCCAGGGCCCCCAACAGCTTCCTGCTAGGCCTGCGACGGCGGAGCACAGGGTGCCGGAAGCCTCGTTGTCTCGCCCCCCTCCCTCCCCGGATGGAGAGGAAGGGTCCAAGCAGCAAGACTCCGCTCTGGCTCCTGAGACAGAGGCGAGGGCCGAGGGGGACCCCCCATTAGATACTCTCTTGCCGGGGGTCTCCTCATCCTCCTCCCCTGATGAAGCGGTGGCTGGCACCTCCTCCAGTAGCCCCCCCCCCGCTGGATCTCAGGGCGCACCAAGACCTCCTCAGGCGAGTAGCTCAGAATCTGAGCCTACAAGCCGAGGAGGTCTCGGAAATCGAGGATCCGATTGTTACCATCCTCTCATCGGATGCTCCCA
This sequence comes from Gopherus flavomarginatus, assembly GCF_025201925.1. NCBI lineage: Eukaryota > Metazoa > Chordata > Testudines > Testudinidae > Gopherus > Gopherus flavomarginatus. The sequence goes on from NC_066618.1 coordinate 265,009,820, forward strand.
CCAGGGTCGCCCTACCCTTCATAAGGACCATCCAGGCCAACGCCAATACTATCTGGCAGTCACCGGCCTCCATCCCCCCTACGGCGAGGGGCGTCGAGAGGAAGTACATGGCCCCCTCTAAAGGCTATGAGTACCTCCATATACACCCGACACCGTGTTCCCTGGTGGTACAATCGGTAAATGACAGAGAGCGTCATGGGCAGGAAGCTCCAGCCCCCAAATCCAGGGAGGCCAGGCGAATGGACCTCCTTGGACGCAAAGTATACTCGGCTGGGGCGCTGCAGCTCAGGGTTTCGAACCAACAAGCCCTGCTCAGCAGGTACGCTTTCAACTCATGGGTGGCAGCGGACAAATTTATAGAGCTGCTGCCGCAAGACGCCCGCCAGGAATTTGCAGCCATCTTAGATGAGGGCAAGAAGGTTGCACGTACATCTTTGCAAGCTTCTTTGGACGCTGCAGACTCGGCTGCCCGCACCCTCGCGTCGGGGGTAACGATGCGCCGTATCTCCTGGCTGCAGGTCTCTGGCCTTCCTCCGGAGCTCCAACATACCATCCAGGACCTCCCGTTCGAAGGCCAGGGCCTGTTTTCCGAAAAGACAGACCCCAGACTTAAGAGTCTAAAGGACAATCGGGTCATTATGCGCTCCCTCGGGATGCACACACCGGGAACGCAACGCAGACCCTTCTGGCCACAGCAGCAACAGCAACGCAGGCCATATTCCCAGTTCCGCCAACGGCAGGACCTTAATAGGCGCCGTGGCAGGAATGGAAGGCGCAGGCATTCGGGGAACCAAGGGGGGCAGAACCAAGGCTCCTCTAAGCCCCCGCCTGGACCCAAGCCTTCATTTTGAAGGTGCGCCCGAGGGCGCAGTAACAGTTTCCCCCACGGATCCTCCCCCCCCGTTTTCCAACCGCCTTTCGTTTTTCCTCCCGGCGTGGACCCAAATAACATCGGACCGCTGGGTCTTACGCACGGTGCAGACGGGATACCGCCTGCAGTTTGTATCATTTCCTCCTTCCCGCCCCCCTTCCTCGTCCCTCTTCAGGGACCCCTCTCACGAGCAATTCCTTCGGCAGGAGGTGCAGACGCTCCTCAGCAAAGGAGCTATAGAGGCGGTTCCGGAAAACGAGAAAGGCAAGGGGTTTTATTCCCGTTACTTTCTGATCCCCAAGGCCAAGGGAGGCCTCAGGCCTATCCTCGACTTGCGAGAGCTCAACAAGTACCCGGTGAAGTTGAAGTTCCGCATGGTATCCCTGGGGACCATTATCCCATCCCTGGATCCGGGAGACTGGTACGCCGCCCTCAACATGCAGGACGCTTACTTTCACATTGCCATTTGGCCACACCACAGACGTTTCCTTCGTTTCGTGGTGGGCCCCCTTCACTACCAATTTGCAGTCCTCCCATTTGGCCTTTCTACGGCCCCGAGGGTATTTACAAAATGCATGGCAGTTGTTGTGGCACATCTTCGACGCAGTCGTATCCACGTGTTCCCTTACCTAGACGATTGGTTAATTCGGGGCACGTCGGAACGGCAAGTTTGCAGCCATGTCCGCGTGATCACCGGCCTGTTTGCTACTTTGGGCCTCTTGATAAACATGGACAAGTCCACCCTGATCCCCACGCAGAGGGTGGAGTTCATCGGGGCCGTCCTGGACGCCACCGTGGCCAGGGCTCTTCTGCCGTTGCAGAGGTTCCAGGCATTGTCGGCGATCGTTCAACGACTGCGGGCAGCCCCCTTGACATCAGTGCGGACATGTCTAGCCCTGTTAGGCCACATGGCAGCTTGCACCTTTGTGACCAGTTATGCTCGGCTCCGCATGAGGCCCCTCCAGTTGTGGCTCATCGATCATTACCGGCCGGCAAGACAACCGCTAGACATGCTGATCACGATCCCCCAAGGGGTGTTAGATTCTCTCGACTGGTGGCTAGACCAGTCCGTGCTGTGTGCGGGGCTCCCTTTCCACCCACCTCAGCCCTCGGTGTCCCTGACAACGGATGCCTCAGATCTAGGCTGGGGGGCCCACCTGGGAACCCTGAGAACGCAGGGCCTGTGGTCCCCGAAGGAGGTGAGGTTGCACATCAACATGCGGGAGTTGAGAGCGGTCCGCCTTGCTTGTCAAACGTTCTGCCATCAGCTTCAAGGTCGTTGTGTCACGGTGTTTACCGACAACACGACGACCATGTACTATATCAACAAGCAAGGCGGCACCAGATCCTCTCCCCTGTGTCACGAGGCGATGCGACTCTGGGTCTTTTGTGTAGCCCACTCCATTCACCTCACGGCTTCCTTCCTCCCCGGAGTACGGAACACGCTGGCGGATCGCTTGAGCAGATCCTTCCTATCGCACGAGTGGTCCCTTCGCCCGGACGTCGCCCTCTCCATCTTCCAGAGGTGGGGTTATCCCCGTGTGGACCTCTTCGCGTCCGGGGGGAACAAGAAGTGCCAGGCGTTCTGCTCCTTTCAGGGCAGGGAGCCCGGGTCGATAGCGGATGCCTTCCTTATTCCGTGGTCGACCCACTTGTACTACGCGTTTCCCCTGTTTCCTCTGGTTCACAAGGTCCTTCTGAAGGTGCGCAGGGACAGGGCTCGCGTGATCATGGTAGCCCCAGCGTGGCCCAGGCAGCATTGGTACCCCATGCTGCTGGACCTGGCCATAGCCGACCCAGTTCCCCTGCCCCTTCACCCGGACCTGATTACCCAGGAGCACGGGACCCTCTGTCACCCGGACCTGCAGTCGCTGCACCTAGCGGCGTGGTTCCTGCGTGGCTGACCGGCTCTGAGCTGCGCTGCTCCTCACCGGTGAGGGAGGTGCTTTTGGGCAGCAGGAAGCCTTCCACGAGAGCGACATATTCGGCCAAGTGGAAGCGTTTCTCCTGTTGGTGCGTGGAGAGAAATCTCCGCCCTATGGAAGTTTCGGTGGCCAATATCTTAGACTACGTTTGGTCCCTCAAACAGCAGGGTCTGGCGATATCGTCGTTGCGAGTCCACCTGGCAGCTATCTCCACCTTTCACCCGGGTGCGGATGGTCGCTCTGTTTTTTCTCACCCGACGGTGTCTAGATTCCTTAAGGGACTGGAACGTTTATACCCTAACGTCCGACTCCCTGCTCCAACCTGGGATCTTAACTTGGTGTTGTCTCGGCTCATGGGACCGCCTTTTGAGCCGTTAGCTACTTGCTCCCTGCTTTACCTCTCTTGGAAGACTGCCTTTTTAGTAGCTATCACCTCAGCTAGGCGGGTGTCGGAACTCCGGGCCCTTGTGGTAGACCCTCCGTATACAGTCTTCCACAAAGATAAGGTGCAGCTGAGGTCACACCCTGCCTTTCTCCCCAAGGTAGTCTCGTCCTTCCACATCAGCCAAGAGATATTCCTTCCGGTTTTTTTCCCGAAACCTCACTCCTCAGGCAGGGAGCAGCAGCTCCATTCGCTTGATGTCCGTAGGGCTCTCGCGTTCTATGTGGAGAGGACCAAGCCCTTCCGCAAATCCCCCCAGCTTTTCGTGGTGGTAGCGGACCGCATGAAGGGGCTTCCTATCTCCTCCCAGAGGTTATCCTCATGGGTAACGTCCTGTATCAGGACCTGCTATGACTTGGCCCACGTCCCTACGGGCCGGGGCGCAGGCATTGTCGCTGGCTTTCCTCGCCCGTGTGCCCATCCAGGAAATCTGTCGGGCGGCGACCTGGTCATCGGTCCACACCTTTGCTTCCCACTACGCCCTGGTCCAGCAGTCTAGAGAGGATGCGGCCTTCGGATCTGCAGTGCTCCATGCCGCGACTTCTCACTCCGACCCCACCGCCTAGGTATGGCTTGGGATTCACCTAACTGGAATGGATGTGAGCAATCACTCGAAGAAGAAAAGACGGTTACTCACCTTTGTAACTGTTGTTCTTCGAGATGTGTTGCTCACATCCATTCCACACCCACCCTCCTTCCCTACTGTCGGAGTAGCCGGCAAGAAGGAACTGAGGAGCGGGTGGGCCGGCAGGGATATATATTGAGCGCCATGGCGGCGCCACTCCAGGGGGCGACCTGCCGGCCCACTGGAGTTGCTAGGGTAAAAAGTTTCCGACGAACGTGCACGCGCGGCGCGCACACCTAACTGGAATGGATGTGAGCAACACATCTCGAAGAACAACAGTTACAAAGGTGAGTAACCGTCTTTTAGTATACCCCAGAATATTAGCCTTCCTTGCAACTGTGTCACATTGTTGGCTCATTGTCAGTTTGTGATCCACTATAACACCCAGATCCTTGTCAACAGTACAACTTCCTAGGCAGTTATTCCCTATTTTGTATCTGTGCATGTGATTTTTCCTTCTTAAGTACAGTATTTTGCACTTGTCTTTATTGATTTTCATTTTGCTGATTTCAGACAATTCTCCAATATGTCATAACCCATACATAACCTCGACATGGGGTACAATGATTACAAGCATCCTGTCTTATTCTTTGTCAGCAATTACCAAAGTCAGCTGTTCAGCATGTGGAAGTACAGTAGAAACTCAGAGATACGATCACCTTGGAAATGGAGGTTGCTCATAATTCTGAAATGTTTGTAATTCTAAACATATGGTTCTTCTTTCAAAAGTTTATAATGGAACAGTAGCTTAGTACAGTTTTGAAACTTTACTATGCAGAAGAACAATGCTGCTTTTAACCATCTTAATTTACATGAATGAAGCACAAATCCTTTTTGCCAAATCTTTTTTCTTATTTCACTTTATTTTTAGTAGTGTGTTACCACAGTACTGTACTGTATTTGCTTTTTATTTTTTGTCTCTGCTGCTGCCTGATTACGTACTTCTGGTTCCAAATGAAGTGTGTGGTTGGCTGGTCAATTTGTAATTCAGGTGTTTGTAACCCTAAAATTCTACTGTAAATGATCTCTAAACATACTATCTATGAGGATTCTCAGCCCTGAATCTTAGCACTTTACCTAAGACCAGCGGTTCTTCTTCAGTTCTTAAGGAAGTTTTACTCCTGCTGCACCCCTGCGGACAGTAGTAGCAGGGGAGAGAACGAGCCACTCCGCTACTGTTGCACATCATCCCTTGCTGGGCATCAGCGCTGCCTTCTGAACATTCCAGTGAGTTTCTTCTTGACTGGGAGTCAGCAAAGGAGCTCCCCATCACTGTGCCTCTGCATCATTCCAGCTCTTCCACACATTCTCTGATATCCTTTGCCATTGACTCACTAGATTCCAGCCAGTCTGGTCAGTTGCCTAAATTGTCAAGAGCATTTTGTGGCACTTCAGCATTTGTGTCTTGGTGCTTCAGCTTCCACCTCCGCATTTTTGGTGCTTGCTCAATTGTTTGCTTTTCCTCTGTGCATCTGTACCTGCCCAGATGTTCCAATTCTAGCCTCCATACTTTTGCATCTTCTTGAATTATTTAAAAATGCAATTTCTGTTAGTGTGTCAATGTACCAGTTTATTTTTTATCAACCCACTAGCACCTAAGTTATGGTTTTCCAGCACCTTGTGTTTAGTAGGCTTCTTGGAACATTGACTCCTACTACATATTCTTGGTGTGAAAGATTTTTGTTGTTCATTTCCACCACCCAACTTTTCCTTTTAATATATGTCAAGAAAGAAAGAAACTTTTGATCATGTTAGTGCAGCAGAACTGTGTCCAAGATGGACAGCCATGTTCCATGTGTCTCCTGCCTTTGAATTGACTATGGTGTGTAGGATCGGCAAGTTTGCTTGCTGATGTCCACCAATGTGAGCAGCATTTCCATATCCCCTTTGAAGAACACTATGGATATTCATGTAAGTCCAATGTAAGGTATTACTTATAGTAATGCAGACCATGGTCTCTTCTGATAAGATCAGATGGGCAACTTGCTTTTTGAAGTACCAGGTGGAGTAACATGGTCGGATACAGACTCCATGAAGCATTTGGCTTCTCAATAGTAGGGCCCCAGCTCATTGGAGAAGTCAGAGACATTCCCCTGTGAAAGGCCTTGAATCCACAGTTTTGTACTGAGGATGAAGGATTTCCCCTCCTACCACCCATGTGCTCAAAGTAGAGAGGAGGAAGAGGAGGATTCTGGTCAGTGCCTGCTCCTAGTTCTCTATGAAACTGCCATGATGGCCACAGTAAGGCATTGTTCTCTCCTTGTCTCTACAGGGCTGTCTCTCAGAACATAGAGTGCTCTTTGCACCAAGACTAATGATTGTGTCGTAAAAGTTGGTGCTCTTGGGACAGGAAATTCAGGACTTCATGTCAGTGCCTCTTATGCCAAAGACTGCAGTATAGCCAGTTTCCAAAGGTCTGGTGACACACTATGCCTCCCCATCCAGATGGCACTTCCAGATGGTTGTGAGGGGGCAGGCTGAGGATTAGATGACCAGAGCTGCTGCTTGGGACTGATGGTCTGGAGCAGTGGTTCTCAATCCTGGGTATGTGTACCCCTGTGGGTATGCAGAGGTCTCCCAGCAGGTACATCAACTCATCTAGATATTTGCCTAGTTTTACAACAGGCTACCTAAAAAGCACTAGCAAAGTCAGTACAAACTAAAATTTCATACAATGACTTGTTTGTACTGCTCTATATACTATACACTGAAATGTAAGTACAGTATTTATATTCCAGTTGATTCATTTTATAATTATATGGTAAAAATGAGAAAGTAAGCTATTTTACAGTAATAGTGTGCTGTGACACTTTTGTATTTTTATGCCTGATTTTGTAAGCAAGTAGTTTTTAAGTGAGGTGAAACTTTGGGGTACACAAGACAAATCAGACTCCTGAAAAGGGTGTAGTAGTTTGGAAAAATTGAGAGGCACTAGTCTGGAGCAGTGGTTCTCAAAGCCAGTCCACCGCTTGTTCAGGGAAAGCCCCTAGCAGGCTGGGCCGGTTTACCTGCCGCATCCGCAGGTTTGGCCGATCGTGGCTCCCACTGGCCACGCTTCGCCGCTGCAGGCCAATGGGGGTGCAGAAAGGGCAGCCAGCACATCCCTTGGCCTGCACCACTTTCCGCAGCCCCCATTGGCCTGGAGCGGTGAACCACGGCCAGTGGGAGCCGTGATCGGCTGAACCTGCTGACGTGGCAGGTAAGCAAACTGGCCTGGCCTGCCAGGGGCTTTCCCTGAACAAGCAGCGGACTGGCTTTGAGAACCACTGGTCTGGAGAACTCATCTGATGCTAAATTAATGTTCTCTATGGAAAAACACCAACATAGTAATGGCAAAGAGGATGGTTCTACTTTTCTCCAGTTTTTGCAGAAGCTATCCAAAGCAGCTGATATTGAGTTAAATTTTGTACAGGAATGTACAAAGGCCACAACCAAGAGATACCTGGGGAAGGAATCCCTGACCAAGTAGACCATGTCCTTGCAGCCTATTTTTGACCAGCTGCTTCCAAGTTGATAAAGAAAAAGTATAACTACTTCAAAGACAATGCCAACTCCTCTCGTGCTTCACATGAGAAGTAGGAAGTGGAGGTAGCTATGGCTAGAGGGAAGTCAGCCATAGCTAAAGTTCTCTGCCCCAGAATCCTCATCTTGCAGTGCTTGGAATCATTTGAATGAAGGGTTTACTTTTTTGTCACTGTAACCTTTCACATTGTGAACTGCAAACGTTAAAGGCAGTCACATTGTAGCTTTGGAAGAAATCTGTCATCCAGGTTATTGATTATCTTTCCAAAGAGAAACGTCAGGACCCAGATCTGGGCTGCATTAGAATCAGGAAGAGTTTAGAAGGAGTGGATGCTTCTTGGATTTGTCTCCCTTTTTGGAAGCTGTGTTCATTAGATTCCAGTCATATAATTTGTAAAAGATTTCCACATAGTCTTTGGACCAGCTTTTAAAAACTATATAATTTAGATTACCACACCTACTTTGATAGGGCTACTCTTTCATTTCTCTTTAACTAGAAATTTAAAAACCATTATATACTAGTGGGTACTACTTTTTTGCCTCTTAGATTTGCTATCTATGGATGGATGTTATGAAAGTGCAAACTGGGTTATTGGTCTGTAACTGGAATTTTCAGAAATTGTCTCCTTTATAATTATATATTTGCTTCCGGCATCTCTGTTTGTATGAGAATCTTCATTCTTAAGTGGAAGCTACCTGAGAAATGGAGAATGGTTCATTAGACTTTGGATTTATAGTCAATGCTTTGTTTCCATCTCACACATAGAGTCTTACAATCAACATTTTAAAAAAACACCTTATTTTTTATTATCTTATGGAGTCCCACGTAGCCATGCTATGCATGCTCCAGTTATATGGAGGAATCTGTCAAGAAAACAAATTGAAAACTTTCGTTATAGGAAAGTAACCTAGTTTTCTCAAAATATTAATAACTCTTCCTTGAAAATGTAGAAGTATTTTACCTAGTTTTGATATTTCAGATTTAAGAGTAGGTAATTATTTCAGTACTTCCAGGCAATATTTTTATGGGTGCTCTGTCCACAAGCCATCTGACCTTCATGTTTCTGTTGTGTGATGTAAATTATTCCCTCTTTGTTTTATTGTCTCATATCTGTATTTTTGTTTCTGCCATGCTTTCAGTCATTGTCTCACACTACCTCGCTCTCGATATACTCAGTCCTTTGACCACCACCACAGAGATGCCAGGTATATATTTTCCTTGGTGTGAATAAATGCATGTACCTGTGTGTACCTACATTGTATAGTGGTAGAAGATAAAATTCTGAAGAACTGTGCTTAGTACCCAAATAAATAATGTATTTTTAGAAAAAATTGGTGTCTGGATTATTAGTTGGCAGACAAATGAATAGGATAATGTTTTTGTAAGACGTATTTTTTTACATTTTCAGCCCCAAAAGTCTATAATTGGTACCACATAAAAATGAAACTACATTTTTACAGTTGCAGTGGTCTCTCTTCAATAAAGTTATTAAAGACAACCATTTAAAATCAATCAACATAAACACTTAATGGAAATATATCTGCCACATACAGTATTTAAACTGTATAACCCTTTTCACTCTAGGGTTACGACAGACAAACCCTAAGTGTGATAATTACATCACTACCTCAATATAACGCCACCTGATATAACATGAATTTGGATGTAACACGGTAAAGCAGTGCTCCAGGGGGACGGGGCTGTGCACTTCGGTGGATCAAAGCAAGTTCAATATAACACGGTTTCCCCTATAACACGGGAAGATTTTTTGGCTCCCAAGGACAGCGTTATATCGAGGTAGAGGTGTATATTTTTATATTATCACTTGCATGTTAATTTATCTTATATATTTTTATTTCCAGTAATTTTTCTAAGTTGACCAATGATTTGTTTCTCATTTCAATTTGTATAAGCTCAGTTCTGTTTCCGATGATTACCTCATTTGCTGAAAGTTCCTGCTTTTCATGTTTGTTTGTCCTCATTCATCTTTGTGTTGCTTTTCATTGTGTTCACCCTTTGTTTTGGCAGCAAGGATCACAAAATGTATCCTCTCTTTTGTGAAGATGCAATCGGATTACTCCATTCCCGTAAGATGTGTCGTACTTATTCTGAGGGTGCTTACTATGATCTTGAGAGGTATAATTGTTGTGGAGTATATTATTTAATCTCCCATTTATACTTAGGTAGGCAGTAATCCATTCAGGTTCAGAACTAAACAATGTACTTTTTCAGCAGTACATTTATACAATAAAGATACGGTACAATATACTGTTATTATTTGGCAAAGATATTAATCTAAGATTTACTAATTAGAAGTATATTTATATCTTTAAATACTAAGAAAAACTGAATGGTTTGCTAAAAGGAACAGCCATATTTAGAAAACAGAGTGTATTAATAAATATGAGGTTTTTAATAGCTCATAAATTTTTGGTTGGGATTTTTAAAAGTGCTCATTGCTGTCCTAACCCTGCTCCCATTGGAGACAAAGGTTAAATTCGTGAAAATTCTTTGTTTGTTTGAAAAATTCTGGCAGAGATTATTTTTAATACTTGTAAAGTATGTATTTATTATTCATTCATTTTAATTATTGGTATTTCTAAAGTTCTCATTCAATAGTTTATGAGTACCTCACATGCATTAATTAATTTAGTTTCACAACACCCATCTGTAGTAGGGAACATTATTCAGTCTGTTTTATAGATGGAAAAGATGAGGCAGAAAGAAGTTTAGCCCATAGTAGCTAATTTATTATTTAACCAATATCAATTAATATAAAATATTACATGTGGAATATAGTTGCCTCTAAGGCTTGTCTACATGGAGAAATAGCCTGACATAGCTAGTGCATTTGGAAGTGGATTAAGCTAAACTGCAAAAAAAAAAAAGAAAAAGAAAAAACACTCTGTGCAGAATAAGAGTTAACACGGGGATTTATGTAGAATAGCGATTACACTTTAAATTCACATAGCATATTTTGCATTATCTTGTAGTAAGTAACAAGAAGTGCTAGTATGGCGCTGCATTCGGAACGGATTATTAGCATACAGTTCTTTCTACAAAACACTAAATGTATAAAAAAAAGTCCGAATGGTTTTGTAGGAATGCTACAATATGAAGATATCACTCCAACATGCTATCAAATTATTAAGGCCAGAGTCTAATCTCATTTAGTATACTTAATGGTAGATATTGCCATTTCTTTAAAGGAGGAGCTGATATGTAGCTCTTCTGCACTTGTCCATTGCAGGAAGAAGTGCATTACACTCGCTCATGGTTGCCATCTTGGTCTCACTCAATCAGAAGGACAAATCGTCATAGCATTTTTAAAGCTTTGTTTTGTATTAAAACAGCATAAAATCAAATCTCGTTACTAGCTGTAGAATTGGCTTCAGAGATAAAAACAAAAATAAATTGGTAGCCAGAATTTTTACAGTTCCACAGAACTCTTCAAATCTCAAAGGCACCTTGTTCAAATATTGCTTCTCATACATTTCCTTGGCATGACAATTCCTCTCAGGACCCTTCCATGTCAGGACAGCTTGACAAGCTCTGCCTGCCTGCCTGATAATGTAAAACTTAATTGGCCGGTGATGGGACAATAGGTGGGGAGAACTCTGAGTTACTGCAGAGAATTCTTTCCCAGGTATCTGGCTGGTGCGTCTTGCCCACGTGCTCAGGATCTAACTGATCACCATATTTGGGGCTGGGAAGGAATTTCCCCCAGATCAGATTGCAGAGACCGTGGGGGCGGGGTTTCGCCTTCCTCTGTAGCATGGGGCACGGGTCACTTGCAGGTTTAAACTAGTGGAAAAGGTGGATTATCTGTAACTTTATGTCTTTAAATCATGATCTGAGCAGTTCAGTAACTCATCCAGAGGTTATGGCTCTATTACAGGAGAGAGTGAGTGGGAGAGGTTCTGTGGCCTAAAATGTGCAGGCGGTCGGACTAGTTGATCATGATGGTTCCTTCTGGCTTTAAAGTCTATGAGTTATGAGACTGAACACCCTGAAATGCTGTTACCTAGGAAACTACCTACAGTAGAGTTTGGCTATTCTAAATTGAATGATTAATAAATCATCCCCATAGATTTTGTTGTTTTTGTGGCTTGTGCCACATTCTCCAAGTGAATTAATAGTTGGTTAATTCTGCCATAACTGCGCAGACAGACTTCTCAAGGCAGTGCTGCATGCGTTCATGTCACACTCCCCGTCAGTGCCTGTCCCTGACTGGGGAAGCTAATGATCCAACCAGTGGACCAAATTCAGTGATGAATCCTGATCACATGCCATTTGAGGCATGTTGCACACATGCTAAGACTTTCCTAACACTTTCTATTACAAGATTCTGTTTTCAGGTGGTTATAACTTTGCCAGACCATTTCGGCTAAAACTTTCCATGATGATTGTTAGCCTCAAGCAGATTATATTATTAATATATATGATACAATGGTTCATTTGTCTCAAAAAACACTGCACCAAATAGTCCTGCCAGGGCTGCAAGCCTGCTCCTCTTGGTTACCACTAGCTACTGTGGCATGGACAATTGGAACTCAGAGCAGAGGAGACTGTCCCTCTCTGTCATCACAGCAGTGCACCGCAGTATGAACTCTGTCCCCTCTGGGGATGCCAGTCTTCCATCATCCATTTTAACTGGATCACTTTACCATTTTACCAACCTATGGTCTCTGTCAAGGTATTTTTCCCCCAGTTTGAACTTTAGCGTCCAAAAGTGGGGACCTGCATGGACACTTTTAAGCTTAATTTCTAGCTTAGATCTGATAGCGCCACCACCAGCCAAAATATAGTGTTTGGCACACTTTCTATTCCCCGAAAACCTTCCCTGGGGAACCCAAAACCCAAACCTCTTGGGTCTTAAAACCAGGAGAACTAAACCATCCCCCCTCCTCTCCCCCTCCCAGACTTTCCCTTCCCTGGGCTACCCTGAGAGGCTCCACTGATCCAAACTCCTTGGATCTTAAAACAGAGAGGAATTAACCTTCCCTCCCACACCTTTTCCCCCACCAATCCCTGGTGAGTTCAGACCCAATCCCCTTGGGTCTTAAACAAGGGGAAGAAAATCAATCAGGTCCTTAAAAAAGAAAGCTTTTAATTAAAGAAAGAAAAAGTAAAAATTATCTCTGTAAAATTAGGATGGAAAATGTTTACAGGGTAGTCAGATTTATATAGCCTAGAGGGACTCCCTCCCCCCTAGCCTGATATTCCAAGTTACAGCAAACAGAGGTAAAACTCCTTCCAGCAAAATACACATCTGCAAGTTAAGAAAACAAACATAAGACTAATCCACCTTTTCCAGCTAGTACTTACTATTTTGAACATGAGAGACTGTTTCAGAAAGATTGGAGAAACCTGGGTTGCACATCTGGTCCCTCTTAGCCCCAAGAGCGAACAACGAACAAAACAAACAGCACAAACAAAGACTTCCGTCCACCAAGATTTGAAAGTATCTTGTCCCCCCATTGGTTCCTCTGGTCAGGTGTCAGCCAGGTTTACTGAGGTTCTTAACCCTTTACAGGTAAGAGAGACATTAACCCTTAACCATCTGTTTATGACAGTCTCCAAGCCAGACCAATTACTACACCAGGCATTCACAACTCCTCACGTAGGTGCAGGGTGGGGGAGGTAATCTGGTAAAGGAGTGTGTGCAGAAGCATGAAAGGGGGAAAGAGTGTAAGTTATGGTGTCTTGTCTGTGGTGTACAGTAGTTGTGATAATGATAAGACTTGCACTTGTAGGTGCAAGAGCAAAAGATATGTATTGTTAAGTTGCTTAAAATTTCACAGTTAAGTTTGTAGATTAGCTGTTATTGTTGGGTGTACAAGTTAAAGCAAGTAGAGCAGGTTGTTCTTTGCATAGAAATGTTCTTGGGGATCATTGTCCTGACAGAAAAAAGTCTTGTATTCTGTTTGTAGGTAGCATGACACTAATAAAGCAATTTCACTGTGCAACTAAATATCTGTTCTTGCTCAGGAACAAAACAGAATATGTATTCATATAAATGGCAATATGCCCTGTACATCTGAGATTAGAATCTGACTCCTTCACAAAAATTTTGAATGATCATGAATTTTTAATATAGCGACTTTATTTCCTTTATAATGTTTTCTTCCTTTAATAGTGTTTGTGTGTATAAAAATAGCTATTACTTGGCAAGCTTCTTACAGTTTATTTTGCCTAATATGCGGACTATGGTTCCTTTTTAAAAAAAGATTTTGGATTTATATGCAGATTTTTATCTGGGAATTTTGGTAAAGCTCCTAGAGAACATAAAGTGGGTTAATCAGAGTTTAGAGAGATTTATACAGCAGAGTATGTAAGCTGTTACAAGTAGAGTTGTTGTTTTTTTTAACCTCAGAGCACTGAGCAGTCCTTCTTGAAACCAAGTTAGCCACATTTTGTACTTTGGATTCTTCATAGGAATTGTGGGTTATTATGCCCTGTTGTATCTTGATGAAGTCTTTTAGTATTCTTCCCCACTGTTGCATTTTACATCCTCCCATTGCCATTTACTCACTAGATTTCTTAATTTCTCAAATCTGCTGTGCTGATTATCTAAGTAGGTGTTGTACTTCTGTAGCCTTTGAACCCGTTGATTATTATGGTGTATGCACGTAATTAACAGCCAGTGGTATTAAGCTTCCTCATTATTCCCACATTCTCTATTAGTTCCCCCCTAATCATAAACAGATGATCCAGATGCATTCTTCTCGGCTTCAATCTTCTATTTTACTTGTTAGCCTAAAGCAATCTTGTTCATTAAATCCTCCACAGCTATATTTTAAAGGGCTCCCTTACAGCCTTTCGGACTCAGGTGAAACTTTTGCATTGAAGTTATGTTGCTTTATAGGTATGATTCTGGCATTTAATATGAAGAAATAGTGCTTTTTGCTGTTTAGATCAACTTGTAAAGAAGTTAAGCAACAGACACTCTATTATCTCCAAATTACACAGAATATTCAAAAGGTACCTCAGTCACTGCTGTGTAACCAAAAAGAAAAAATAGCAATCAGATTACAACTTCCAAAGTACCTTCAATCTGAAGCCCTCAAGATTGCTTACAAATATAATTCAAGCCTCACAACATTTCTCTGTGTGTGATTATTCCCAGTTTACAAATGGGGAAACAAAGGCACAGAGAGAAAGAGAGTATGCAGCTTGCCAGAGATCACATAACAATTTCACAGCAGAGCAGGAAATATATTTCTGGGGCCAGATCCTCCACTGGTATAATTCTGCATAGCTCCATTAAAGTCACTGGAGCTACGCTGATGTATAACAGATGAGGATCTGGCTCCAGATCTGAATCACAGTCTTGTGATTCAAGAAGACAGAGACAATTCAACCAAATTGTTGCATATATAAAGCATTTCTTGAAAGCATGAAAATAAATTAAAATAGCTATCTTAATTCATTAGTTAATTTTTACATAATAAAAAAGCAGTTACCCTGGTTTGTCTGAGTCTGATTTCAAACTGTGGGCCAGATCTTCAGATGGTATAAATCAACATAACTGAAGAATGGAGCTATACCAATTTATACTAGCTCAGGATCTCACTCTGAGAGTTCTCATTTTAGCACCTGTACTAGTCACCTAAAAGAGAAAAATTTTGAACAGTAATGCTAGATAATGAAAGTATGTATAACTGAAAACCCATATGTGAATTGTGGGATAGTTTGAAACTTTGCTCAAAGCCCTGAGTAGTTGTAACAAACTTCAGCTGGAGTCAGAAAAGAAATCTAGTAAAGCAAAAATAGCCCTGTGCAGGCTAAATTCAACTATCAAAATGGCCTATTGAGGTTCAGAGTGCCTTCAGATTTAAGGAATGTTTTGATCTCTTCAATCCAAGTGGTATTATCTATCTATGTTGACATTCCAGTTATGAGAATCATCTCACCAAGTTTTAGTTAAATTTAAATTTAATAGTCTCCATCATTTGTCCTATTTGTTCTTGTTTTTCTTCCGTATTCTGACAGTTGTTCATAGACACTTGAGTGCTAATTAATGCACAGTACTTATCTTATTCTTCAGTATTTGTTAAAAAAATCAAAATAGTTTAAATCTTTCTTGTTTTGAGTTTGTGTTTTGGGAGTACATGAAAAAGTTAATCAGTTATGCAAAATCTTTCCCGCTCTTCTCATATTTAGTTTAACACCTGTCTAACAAGCACTACCATGTCTGAATCCAATTTACAGCCCACATGAAGACTGGCTAATTCATACAATTGCCTCTCCTCAAGAACTGTTCCTTAAATCCAAATACCACTTTTTTTATACTGTTAGTCTTACTATTAGTTTCATACCTCTTTCACTTAACGCTGAATGTCTGAGAAGACAAGCTACATCAATTCCAAATTCAGTTCCTGAAGTCATTCTTCATTATACTAAATATTTCCTCACAGGTGTCATTTATTCTCACATGGATTACAATCACTGGGAATTCTCCACAGTTCATAAGGATATCAAGCATTATTTTATACTATATTTTGTACTGACTTCCAGGAAAAGGCAGGCAGTCCTGGTTTTATCTGGCCCAAAGGTATCTTGTAGCATATTTTTCACTAGGAACTCATTAATCAGGATTACTAGCTGCTTCTGTCTATTTGATGGTTGCCGTGCAGTGCTTGGTGTTAATCATTCAGGGCCAGCTACTTACCTCCCGTGGGCTCTCCTCATTGGAATCTCCTTTCTTGTCAATTAGACTAGCTGTTGTTGATATCAGTTTGAGATGGCTGCCTGCGTGTTCCTCTTTTGCTCTTCCTTTAGCTTCTAGTTTTTCTAGATGTTGTATTCTTCAGCCATCCTTTATATTATGTCTCCATTCCATACAGGTTTGCAGCTTTTCATAACTCTCCTGATAATCATTTAATTTGCTCTCTAACCATTTCAGCTTTCTTTACGTCTTTCAGTGACTTAGCTGCCATTTGAGTCCACCTGTGTCTTCAGAGTAAAAATCTACTTTGACTTCATGTATAGCTCTCAGGATCTTTGTTCACAGACAAAAAGGGAACCTATGCCACATCAAACTGTCTTAGATCTTTCAATAGCCATTCTTTATGGCAGTTTGCTATTACTGCAGGTTGTCTTTTGCTTGGAACCCATTAATACCAGGATACTGTGTTAATTCATGAACTCCTGGTTTCTAACTTGTAGTTGACCTCTTTTAATGTAATAGCCCAGATGGTTGCACTAGTTGGTACCCCAGTTTACCACATAGCACCTAATTTCTACTCAGATCAAAGTCAGCTGGCCTTTTAGAGTTTTACCTGCCCTTTTATAAACACTTGGGAAATTGTTCAGCTGCTTTCCTCCTACATTGCTTTCCTTATTCACAAACTCAATACAGTGATTTTGGTTCAGATCACAGTTCACACTTCCACAGTCACTCCCTTTAAATAGACTCAGAAGAACTCAAAAGTATAGCATAATGGTCTCAACATTTTTATTACAAATTCATTTTAAAAGGAAAACATTTTGTGTATCTAGTCTAGCTATGCCAATATTCACTAGTCACACTCATATCAAACTTGAGTTTTGGGTGGACTCTTTTGAATGCTTCCCTTCTCATCTGGCATCTCAAAGCCCAGCTTCATCACTTAAGAAACCACATTGGATTTTATTCTTTTAATGCCTTCATGACCCTTTTATTTTCATCCTTTTTGTTTACATTGAAGGGATTGTGCTTGGAGAACAATGGAAGCTGATTTATGCGTGTAGGTACAAGAAATGTATTTCTCATCCATTCAGCTATTTTATTGCTCCACTTTCCCGTAAGGAAATGAACTTTTGATTTCTGTTAGCAATCATGGAATTTTACAGCACCCATCCATATCTTATTTTTGCTGAAATACTCACCTGCTTAAACACCATTACATGCTGATATGACTGAGCTGATAGGAAAAACCTTTGTATAGCTCACAAGGCCTGAATACATTAATAATCATGGCTGAATACTAATTGAATGTGAAAAAAATTAATTAATTTGGCTTTGAATATTTGTTTTTAGTAGCTATTGCTGTACAGGAAGTGGACTAGCATATTGTATGTACATCAGCTCTATGATACAACAAGGAAAAACACTCAGTTATAAGGCACTATTAAAATGTCTAAAATATCTGTGCTATTTATTTCATATTCAGGAGGACTAGGCAGGAGAGAAGAGTGCCTAATACATATTATGACGACACTACCCATACTCCTGAAAGGTATTTTCATTTATATAGTAGAAATAGATAAGTTTTAGTAATATAACATTTTGTGAGCAGTGTACTGTAGAATTATGAATTGGCCAAGAATCATGATACTGAGATTTGCAATGCATTTCATGGAGTAGTTGTTTACATTTGGAGCAATCAGGCTTCGTGGTTTGAAAAGTTAAATGTTATTTTAGCACTACATGAACTATTTTCTGTATTTTAAGTACAAATGTTACCTGGAAACATGTTTATTGGTATGGAGGAGTGGGGGAAAATACCAACAATATAGGTGAGTTAGGTGGTTTCCCCTTTAATTTCAATATGCTTCACATATCTAGGATTTTCAAGTAATTTTATTGTTAAAAGGGCAGTGTAATTTTCTCAGTTGTATTATTTTAAGGTTCTGATCCAGCAAAATGCTTAAGTATATGCTTAACTTTAAGCACAAGTAGTTGCATTGATTTCAGTGTGATTAAGCACATGCTTGAGTTCTTTGCTGAACTGAAGACTAAGTCACTGTTGTCCCTCCAAAATTTAGGAGGGACATCTGAAAATTTGCACAATTCTGAGACTACATCTAGTCAGCTCAAAAGTGTGAGAAAAGTTGAGAGAATTGGTAACTCATTAACAACAACAATTTAGTCTACATTCAAACATCATACACAAATTCAATCATATTTATATCTCTTTTGTAAAATTTAGATTTGTATTTATAGATTACAATTGTCTATAGTAAAAGACCTCTACAGTATTTTTAAATAGAGGTTTGATGTTTTATTTATATAGTTATTAAAATATAATTAATCCAAACAGTTAATTTTATAAAATCAAGATGGTCTTGATCATTTCATAAACAGCCACTATGGCAACTTTATAATTAATACAGCACTGATTCTATTTTAAATGCTGTTATTAATAAAAATAAAGACACAAAAAGGGTTGAATTTAACTCAGGTAGAAAAACTCTTCTTCTCTGGGTATCCAGGTGTTCCATCTCATTTTTTCCTTGCTGAGTGACATCCACTCCTTACTTTGTTTTTAAGATATGGTGTAGAACTTCAGCTAGATTTCCCTCAAGAAATGCCACTTCTCTTCCTAAAATTATTATATTATAAATAATTAAAAATAAATGTAAGCATAATCATCATCATAATGTAAATTACTTATTAGGCAAGGTCATTGAGTTACAATGGAATATTAGCCAGTCCAAGGCCATGGAGTCATCATGCAGACAACAGTAGTTGACTGTATTTTATGTATGTATTGCAATTTTTAACAAATGGTCTCATCCACTGCTGTGGATGCATCTACATCCAGTCCAAAACACCTGAGATAGAAAAACAAAACAAAAATAAAACCAACTCAGTTGGTTCTCAAATCCATGAGATCAAGCCACAATTAGAACATTATCACACCTTAACCCATCAGGCTGAGCTTCAGTTCATCTGCAAATTTGACACCATGAGCTCAGGATTGAACAAAGACTGTGAATGGCTTGCCAACTACAGAACCAGTTTCTCCTCTCTTGGTTTTCACACCTCAACTGCTAGAACAGGGCCTCATCCTCCCTGATTGAACTGACCTCGTTATCTCTAGCTTGCTTGCTAGCATATATATACCTGCCCCTGGAAATTTCCACTACATGCATCTGAGGAAGTGGGTATTCACCCACAAAAGCTCATGCTCCAAAACATCTGTTAGTCTATAAGGTGCCACAGGATTCTTTGCTGCTTTTACAGATCCAGACTAACATGGCTACCCCTCTGATACTTAACCCATCAGCTTACTCCTATCCCTAAGGAAAAGGCCGAGGGAACAAATGGACATTTCAGTATAACCTGAAAGTAAACGAATTCTCAGTTTAGCAAACTGATATGAGAATCTGATTTCACAGTTGAGGACCCCTAACTGAAAATGCACCTCTCCCACACCCCTAGCATTCTCCCAATTTAACTAAGATATTGAGTGCCTAAGATGATCTCAATTGTCATGTTAAAATAGGAAAAGAGATGGAAACTCAAAGGTAACCAAAGATCCAACCCAGTTAAGACTTTACAAATTAAAACCAGAAATGGATTGAAAAATCAGTGAAGATCAACAAGGATAACACACCTTCTCTAAGAAACACCCTTTAATGAATGGACCATCATGTTCTATGGTTTCAGAGCAGTCCTAAGAAGTAGCTCCTGTGGCATGCATTACAGTAATCCAAACCTGAGTTGACAAAATAGCAGATCACTGATATAAATTTTGAACCTGAAACACAAGTTTGCAACATGTTAGTCAAGCACACATGATCAGGAACACTTTTGCCTTCTGCTATTGCCTGATAATCCAAAACAGGGATCAGCAACCTTTGGCACGTCAGGGAAATCCAATGGCAGGCGAGGACAGTTTGTTTACCTGCAGCGTCCGCAGGTTCAGCCAATCGCAGCTCCCACTGGCCACAGTTCACCATTCCAGGCCAACGGGGACTGCGGGAAGCGGCAGCCAGTACACCGCTTGGCCCACAGCACTGCCCACAGCCCGATTGGCCTGGACTGGTGAACTGCCAGCGGATTTCCCTTATGGGCTGCATGCCAAAAGTTGCCAATCTGTGATCCAGAAGCTGGTGGGTCCTGTGTAAGTTGCCTCATCCAAGTCTTGGTCCTGGCCAGATACTACATAACACCATCAACTGCTCTAGCCAAGTTTGGAGATGAACTGCTGAGTGACATCCACATAGTAAAGATGCAAGTAAAGTCCATTCCACTTCATTGTCTTCTCTTAACTACCCAATATACACATTGATCAGGAAGGGAGACAGCAGAATTGTGTGATACCTCACATGAGATTGCTCCAATTCTACACCCTGAGACCTCAGAGGAAAGAACTATGTTACTCAAGAACTACTCCATCCATTCTTGCCATGTTTTGCAATAGTTTCAGCAAATACCTTGTGCTCAACAGTATCAAAATCACTAAGAAGTTCGGCATGGACACTTGGTCTGGGATTTTCAATGGAGCCCAGAGAAATTAGGCATCCAACTCCCTTTGGTTTTCAAGGATCCCATAGATTTCTTTGAAAATCCCGGTCCTAGTTCTTGTTCGCCATCTTCAGAAGATCACTGATCCATGAAACCACTGTAGTCTCAATGCTTCATACCCAGGCCACTTGCAGGAGATCTGAGCATTCCATGTAGTACCAAAGTTGTTTTGCATCACCAGCTCTCTAACCCAGAGTTATGTGAATTGCACGTTTCCAGAATTTTAGGGTAATGAATGGTAAGAAGATTATCATGCGTTTTTTGAAAGAAGGACAGGTATTTAACTTAGAGGCTGTGAGTCCATCTGCCCAGAGTCTCTTTTTCCAATTCTGCTTCCATTCAAACATAACAGTAGTGATGCACAACTCAGCCCTGTGGCACTTCCTGCTGATCCGGTATGGGAATTAGCTTTCCAGCCTTGGAGTGGCCTCTGCAGGCCAATGTGTCACTGACCCTGTGTCCCTCCCAGACCCTGGGTACCCCTCTCCCTTGGGTGCTGCTCCCTGGCAGTACCCCACTCTCTGGGCTCCCCTCCCAGGGGAATCCCCACCCTCTATCCCCACCTTGCCGCAGTGTTCACTGCCAGTCCTCATCTAGCCCCCGCACTCTGGAGCAGACTGCAGTCCATATCACTCGTCATTGGTGGGGGAGCAGGGGGGTTGAACCTGCTGCCTCCACCTACCCCCGGGCTGCACCACTGCAACCCCTGTACCTTTTCATGCCTTTGGCTAGGCCTGTAGCCTGGGGTTTTCCAGGCGGGAGCTCCTCAGCTTCCTTGCCCCATTCCCCAGAACTGCTCTACTCTGGTACCTTACTCAAGTCCCAGGCATCCAGGCCCTTCTCTCTCTGTGCCTAGAGAGAGACTGCCTGTGCTCCTGGCCCACAGCCTCTTTATAGGGCCAGCTGTGGCCTGATTGGTGTGTGGCCCAGCTGTGGCTACTTCCCCAATCAGCCCAGGTTTTCCCCTACCACAGCCCTGTCCCAGGGCTGTTTTAAGCCCTTCAGGGCAGGAGTGGGGATGGCCACCCCACTACAATAACCTTTATACAAACCGCTTGATGTTGTTTTTGACTGATGTTGCTGATGTCATGTTACAAGTGTTTAAATCTTTTAGCTCATCTAGAGCAGTGCAGAGTAATAATGATTGTCATTTCATTGATTTTTCATTGTGGGGGCTTAATGAAATGCAACACCCCCCTCCGCCTCCCTCCAAAACAAATTAAAAATCCCACTAAAAAAAAATTGTCAATAGATAACAGTAAACAGAATTTTAAAAAATGCTTTCCTTTTTAGAAGTGTTTTTAGGACATAGGTAAAGAAAATGGTTTGGCTTACAGCATATGGCTTTTAAGTTTGACACTATCCCTCTGTGGTCTAATCTTAAAAAGTATTCCACAAAGACTCAAAGGCAAAGGAAATATTGCATTCAAAAGCATTGAAGGATCAAACCTTAAAGAAAGAAGTTAATAGTTAGGCAAACTTGCTGAAAATGATAGAATTCACTTACTGAAATATGTTGGGAATTAGATCTGGAAAAAATATACATAACTGTTGCCAGAAAGCAGTTGTTTTTCCTGATACCTCTTAGCAAAGAAGAGGAAATGCAGAAAACATATTGGAAGCAATTGAAAAAAATCTCCAGATTAGTGAGAAGCAAATATGACACATGAATTATAGTGTTTTTAATATTACCTATATTTATTTATAACACCTCTTTATTTTAACTGCATTGTAAAGGTGGTACAATGGTGCAAGTTCATGGGCAGATCATGTAGTCAATGGTTCAGCTGAAAACTATGGGTAAGTAAAGAGTGTAGCGTTACCAAATATGTGTTCCTAATCTGCTTGTAGAGTTGACTAATTGTAGTAACAAATTTTATTTTTGACATCATGTAAATCATCCTCCATTTCTTTCTCCAGTGATCCCAGAAAAGGTATATTTGTTGGCTTGTCTCTTTACAAGGTTTCTATTATGAGGATAGAAAGAACAGTGATGATGCTTGAACTACTTTATGTGAATCTTTTCAATATGTCAGGTTGTTCTTGAGAAAAAGGATTATGGTGGACAAAGGACACATACAATTTGGAACAAGATAAATTTAAGTCCAGTATTGAATTTAGCTTAAAGAAATTGGACCTGATCCTACCAGCTCTTACTGCAGTGAGCATCCTCATTGGGGGCTTGTTGAGTGGGATCTTGGGGGATCAAGTGTGATGCGGTCAGTTCTGAAGTCCTTACTCCCATTGATTTACTGGGA
Organism: Gopherus flavomarginatus; assembly: GCF_025201925.1. Lineage (NCBI taxonomy): Eukaryota > Metazoa > Chordata > Testudines > Testudinidae > Gopherus > Gopherus flavomarginatus. The sequence continues at coordinate 265,032,704 of NC_066618.1, forward strand.
ATTTTTCTGTAGTGAGGGCTGGTTAAGGTCTTCATCAGTGGACCTGCAGTGTTCTTGTCTTTTCTTTTCTTTAACAATAATTTTATGTAAAAGTACCTTATATTTATTTTAGGATAAATATGAATTCATTATATAAAAATAATAACCACTTATCTGTCTCTGTCCTATAATATTTTAAATCTCAAAAATATGTTTTAAATTACACAAAATAAAGCCTGTAAATATAAATGGATATTTGAAATGCTACATGTATTGTGCCAATTTTTCAAATATAAAGTAGTATAGAAAAAATTCCATAAGCATTGAAAGAGTAAAAAGTTATATTTCATTTTGTTTCTTTAGTAACATTATTTGTGTCTCTAGTATGGAAATGGTGTATTTATTCATTTTTCTATAGCAGCACAAAGTAGACATTTAACTTTGCAAAAATATTTAATCAAATATATGTTTGCCTTTATAAAACAGATGAACAAGTCTCAAGCTAAGCTGATCTGATTATTATAGACTGTACAAGTGTGAACGATTGACCATGTATATTGAAAGAAATTGTAGATATGTGATCACTTATTTTAATATCTTTAGGACTAAAGATTTAACTAAAATAATAATTTGTATTTGCTGTGTATGTTTCAGTGTTAATGAGAATTTTTTGTTAGCCATCTAGTCTGGCATCCTTGTATATCACAGGCCACCAACACCACTCACCCAGAGAATTATGACAAAAGTTAAAAAAAAATTAATCAGTGTTCCTGCTCTGCAGCTATGTTTGTAACAGACTTTTGGCTGTGCCCCAGAGCAACATCATCCAACATCCTTTCCTGTCCCTTTTCTTTCTGTGCACTCACCTGCCTGCTGACTATTCAGTTTCAGTTTAACTGGTAATGGGAAACATCCTCTTGCAGAGCCTGGGGTAGAGCATGCATGTGAACTTCTCCTGAAACAGTGCATGAGCCATGCAAATGAAATTAAAAAATGAATGCTTTTCATTATCTTTTTCTGTTCTAGATATATAAGTTATTCCTTGTGATGGTATTAGGTACAAAATGTTCCACTGATTATTTGTTTTCCAATTTGACAGTTTCCCCTCAATACATCTGCAATTAAGTGATCTATCAGTAGTTGTAGTATAAAAATATATTTGTATTGAAAATTGACGTAGCAGGTCCTAGCTCCGTCTTGTTGTTTTTTTAAACTCCAAATTAGAAAAAATATTAATTTGGTCCATTAAACTAATGCTATGAAGTGCAAAAAAAAAAACAATAAAAGTTGAAGGTCTAAGCCATTTTGTTGCACTAGAAACTTAGAATACCTTTATTATTTGTCTGCTCTTTCATAGGCTCAGCTCATAATAGAGGTTAATATGATAAGGTATCAGAGAAAAAAATAACCAAAGTTTGTAATTCAAGAAACAGTTTATGTTGGTACCCTGTGTAGCAATTTTAATTAAGATCAGCACAGCTGTTACAAAAAAAGCAAAAGTTGGTTTGGGGAAGCTATGGTTCAATTTGACATTTAACCAGACCATTAAGAATATTTTGAATATTTTAAAAATCCTTAATTTATGCAAACTTTTCAAATAATGAAATTAATTACATTATTATGAGAGGAATTAAACAAGGGATTAATTCCATGGACTTTGGGCCAAATCCTGACTTTTTTAAGTCAATGGCAACACTTCCATTGATTTCAGTGGGGCCAGATTTACACCCTGCAAGTGGTCCCATTGACATATGGCACTACGGCTGGTGCATAAAGTTAAGCAGATACATAAATCTTTCCAGAATCAAAGCCTTTCTGTGGACTCTTAGAATTATAATTAAAGATATCCCAGGGTATCAGTCTTTTAAAGCAAATTACTAGTGAAAAATAAAGGAAAATTAAATCAGAAATTGTGTTATTAGTAGCATATAAGATTTGGAACAAAACCCCAGAAATTCAGAGCAGAGGCTGAACCTTTGTAACTAACTGTTGTAGGCTGAATTATATGTCATGTATTTCATCCAAATGTAGTGTTCAACCCTGAAAGGTTCTATGCACTCAAACGCAGTCCAGAAAAACACACACGTTTTAATTCTGAGTCTGAGAATGGTCCCATTGACATCAGTGGGAATACTCATGTAGTTAAGTGTTTTGCTGGGTTGGACTAGAGTGTTCAGCGCCTTTAAGGAATTGAGCCCTTATTGGGCATTGTTTCTGTTTGTATTGCCTGATATAGCCCTTGCTTCTCATTCATTAAATTACATGGTCAGTAGGGAATTTTGAAAATTGCTACCGTGCATATACATCTTTCCATTTTAAGGTGCCATTTTAATTAAATATTTCTGAGCTTTCCAGTGAGTGGAATTTATGTATACACTGAATTACCTAGGGGAAAATATCATTTTAAACATATAATGTAAGACTTAATTCTGGATTTTCATGTTTGAATAATTTTAGTATTTCTATTAACATTGATGGAGGTTTAGTATACTCAGTTGTAGGGAATGGGCTGTGGGAGAGGAGAAGGCAGCAGAAGAGAAGCGAGATTAGAGGAAGAGAGCCAAAAGTGGTTGTTGAGATACAAAGCACTGCTGAAAGACAGTTGTGTTTCTGTAGGTGGTGGGAGGAGGGAGAAGAGGTCCATGAATACAAGAAACCTGGGTTGTTGTTTTTTTTAAATTAATATATTCAAAATGATAGCAAAAGAGTGTTTACATTTGTTCACATTCACATAGTGAAAGGATATCTTGCATAAATGTCCAACCACTCAAATTGTTTTTTTAAAGATTTTTGTATTAAAATTTAAAATTAAGGAGCCATACTGAAATAAAAATAAGTCAAGCCATGCCATTGTATGCATGCAGAGGTCCCTGTACCATGTAGGATTCATATGCTAATTTTTTGAGAAATAATCTTAGGGTTTGTCCACACATAGACATAGTGCATGGCAAGATGGGGTGTAAATCTACTGTGCAGTAGCCTGCTTAGTACTAACTGGCCCCGTGGACCCCACTAGTGTGCACTAAAAGTTCTGTAGTGCACTCTGACCTGCACTCATGGTGCTGTGTGTGCTTTCATTTAAAGTTGTATTAAATATGATCTGTGACAACTGAAGATTTATTAGAAAGATTTATTAATAATTAGAAAGTCCTGAATCCCTTTTCTAAACAGTACACACTCTACTTGTACCAAGTCTTGGATGTTAGTGAGATTTTTTTTTTAAACATTTAAACTGAGATATAATGTAAGGAAAAGCTATTCAGGTAACTTTTAGAAGTATTTTTAAAACGTATTAGTTATTTTTTCTCTTTTTTTCCAAGGCCTATGTTGTTGAACTCATGGTATGAGCTGGGTAAAACCTTGCAATGGGTTAAAACTTCACTCAAACTGATGATTGAATGCGCCCTTTATTTAAGATAGTTGTAAGAGATATTTAAGGGGCCAAACCTAAAACAAGGCCAAATAGAGTGTGCCTGGAAACCAGCATCAGGTGGGTGGGAGAGTCCACTTGGTATTATGATCAAATAGGTGGATGTGGATGTGTGTGAGGGAAAGCAGAACACACACACGCTGAGAACAGATGAGAACAGAGAAAGAGTCAAAAAGCAAGCAAGTCCAGCAGGAGCCTGTGAGCATAGGGTGACCATGGGAAAAGTTAGAGAGAAAGATTCTTGGCATATTGGCTAAAGAGGCTTGGGGCTGTAAACTGAGAAACTGATTCTCTTTCTTTTGGTTCCTCATTCATTTGTTGAAGGAGGACTTTGTATAGTCGTTATAAATAAAAGAGATTGCATCAAAGAATACTAGGTTGACCAGATGTCCCGATTTTTGGGTCTTCTTCTTATACAGGCTCGATTACCCACACCTTCATCCCAATTTTTCACACTTGCTGTATGGTCACTCTAAAGAATACCAGTCTCCATTAATTTCTGCTTCCAAGTAGAATGTCCCCAGGGCCCTGAAATTTGACTGTCCGCTCAGGTCAAAGATGGGCAACAGAATTAAGTGAATTGGCATTATAGGAAGAAAAAATAGGAAAAAATGGACCAAATCAGTTTTTAAAAACTTCTTAAAATATTTCTGTAATAGTAGTTCTAACATTAACAGATGACATGAGACCGTCGTGTGGCATAAAGGTTTTGTTGGCACTTGCTTGGAATGACTAGTGTAATTCACTTATGACATTGTTCATATGTAATGCAGCCATCCCAAACTGATGTCAGTGAAGAGTCAGATAATGAGTGTAGTTCCACTGAAAATTTTTATACTAGATCATTACTTATTCTCTATATAGTTATAACACACACACAGTAGTATATGCCATATAATATTTGATTGACTATTCACATGCATTACTTTATTTATATTTTATTTTCTAGAGTAGATGCAAGCATTGAACTCTTTTCTGCACTAAATAATATACCAGAACATACTTTTATATTATGTTAAGCTTCTTTATACTTATTTGATTATGATCCTCATAAAAATGAAATTAACCTGCTGCTTCTAACTAGCTACAGTATTTCTCTATCTCTGTGCTGTTACAACGAACTGCTTCTTCACATCTTCACACACTTCCTGTTACGACATTCATGACTCAATGGTATTACTAGAAATCTCACTTTTTGCAGACTTGCTTATTTATGTTATGCTAACAGAGGATCTTGTGTCTGTGACTAAACAGCAGAGTTCCTATAGCTAGTAGAAGAACAGCATGTCCGAGGATTGAAATCCAGCAACCTTCCACGGACACTGACAGGTATCCCATTGGATAATAGCTGGCCTATTCTTGAAGTAGTGACTATTAGATATTGTACCTTTTGTATTTCTCTTGTTATTTGCTAAGTGTTTTTAGAAGCAGTGAAAGCCTGATATGATCACAAAAGTTGCATTAAAAACCCTTCCATAGTGTACATTTATACTTCTTTTTCTTCAGTTTCTTGTTACAAGGACATATTAACTACTTTTGAAATTTTAACAAACTGATTTTAACTGGCCTACTACTATAACCTACATTTTATGTATTGTGCACAGTAAAATTAATATTGCACATGGGATGGCAGCTAAAATATGGGAAGAATGTCCAATCGTTTTGGGAAATAGTGAGATGTCTGTGTGCATGCACTGACAGCTTTTATGATTATACACTGCTGTTTGCCTCCTAAAAGTCTTTCTGTACAAATGCAATAGATAAATTTCTATTTATTCATTTGATGAAGATTCTCCTTTTTACTTGTTAAGAAAAGTAACATTCATTCTTATTCGAGTGCTTGCTCATATCCATTCCAATTAGGTGTGCGCGCGCCGCGTGCACGTTCGTCGGAGACTTTTTACCCTAGCAATACTCGGTGGGCCAGCAGGTCGCCCCCTGGAGTGGCGCCGGTATGGCGCCCAATATATACCCCTGCTGGCCTGCCCGCTCCTCAGTTCCTTCTTACCGCCCGTGTCGGTCGTTGGAACTGTGGAGCACGGCTAGCCGTGCTCCACCTCCCTAGCGTTTCACTCTTTTGCAGTTTAGTGTATATAGTTCTGTTATTATAGTAATAGTTGTAGTTATAAAGTTAGTAAGTGTAGTTGTAGATAGTTATACAGAGGATCGGGGGTTCGCCCCTTTTCCTCCCCACGGTGCTGGGGCCCATGCCCGGTTCACCTGGCTTTAAGCCTTGTGCGTCCTGTCATCGGCCGATGCCAACAGGAGATCCGCACGACTCCTGCCTGAGGTGCCTAGGCGAGTCCCACCTCGTGGACAAGTGCCGGATCTGCAAGGCGTTCAAGCCCCGAACGAAGAAGGAGCGGGACAGTCGCCTGAAGCAGATCTTGATGGAGGCAGCGCTGACTCCCCCACCGTCGGCACCGACTCCGGCACCGGGGCCAAGTGGCGCCTCTGCTCTGGACCGCCTGGCACCGGCAAAGGCTTTGACTTCCCGCTCGGCACCGGCCCGGCACCCTAGCCGGCACCGCTGCCTCTCCCCGAGGAGCAAGAAGCACAGGGCTCCTGTGGTGCCTACAACTGCACCGCAGTTGGAGCGTGCCTCCAAACCTGACCGCCCGGCACCGTCATCCGCCGCGGCACCGAGCGTCGTCGCATCGTCGACTCCGGCTCCTCAGGGACCGTTGAGTCCGGTGCATCTCAGCTCCCCTGTGAGAACAGCGGTTGAGCTCGTCGCGCCCTCCACGCCGGAGACCTTCTCCGTTGCACGTGACAGAGCCCAAGCTGCCCCAACCTCCGGCACCGCCAGTGCGGGTTCTCCAATCGATGGGCAAGCCCGCCATGGTGCGGCCGCATTCACCGGGCACTACTGGGCATTGGTCTCGTTCCAGATCGAGGGACCACTCTCAGCGACGCCGCTCGAGATCCAGACGCCGCTCGCAGTCCCGAGACCGCTACCTGCGGCACCGGTCGTACTCGCGGCACCGTTCAGGATCCCGGTCGCCGTCGTACTATCGGCACCGGTCTAGATCGCGGCACCAACATTCCTACCGCAGCCGATCCCGGCACGGAAGCGGACGGCACCGGTCGACCTCCCGGCACCGAGCTGGTAGCAGGTCCCGGTCCAGATCAAGGTACCACCATGATTCCCGGTACCGCTCGCCGGCACCACGCAGCGACGTCGGGGTGCGCAGAGGCCTGACGCAGTCATCGACGGCTCCTCCATGGCCTTCAAGGCACTCGTCCGCTTCCTCCCGAATGGACAGCGCCTCTTACGGGGGTTCAGATGTGCAGGCCCACCTGGACCAGGGACCACCACAATGGTCCTTTTGGACTCCCTGGGCATACCACCTAGCCCAGGGCGAACCTTCGGGCCCCGCTCGCTCCCGCCAATCGGAGCATCGAGCACCGGAGGCCACGGTCAGCCGCCCCCCACCCCCTCAAGTTTGGAGGAAGCCCCTATGGATCCCCTGGCGCAGCAGGATGCTCGGGAAGCGGAGGTCCCTCTGGACGAGGCTTCAGTTCAGGAACCACTCCTCCCTGGGGTGTCTTCTTCCTCATCCCCAGATGAGGCGGTAGCGGGCACATCTTCATCAGGGCCCCCGCCGACTGATCTCCGGGCACACCAGGACCTTCTGAGGTGAGTTGCCCAGAACATAAACCTCCCTATCGAGGAAGTCCCGGAAGTGGAGGACCCGGTGGTGAGCATCCTTTCTGTAGAGGCACCGACCAGGGTAGCCCTCCCCTTCATCAAGTCGATCCAGGTGAAGGCGGATACCATCTGGCAGTCTCCGGCCTCCATTCCACCCACTGCCCGCAGAGTGGAAAGGAAGTATATGGTACCATCCAAGGGGTATGAGTACCTCTGTACACCCCGCTCCCTGCTCCTTGGTGGTACAGTCAGTCAATGACCGGGAATGCCATGGCCAACAAGCTCCTGCGCCAAAATCCAGGGAAGCCAGGTGCATGGACTTGCTGGGCCGCAAGGTTTACTCCGCGGGAGGCCTTCAGCTCCGTGTGGCGAACCAGCAAGCCCTCCTGAGTCGCAACAGCCACAACACCTGGGAGGCTGTCGGCAAATTTACGGAGCTGCTTCCCCAGGACTCACGCCAGGAATTTTCATCTCTCCTGGAAGAGGGCAGGAGGGTCGCCAGGACCTCCCTACAAGCGTCCTTGGATGCCGCAGATTCGGCAGCAAGAACACTGGCATCGGGCGTAGCCACGCGCCGTATATCGTGGCTGCAGTCTTCCGGACTACCGCCAGAGCTACAGTACACGATTCAGGACGTGCCATTCGATGGGCAGGGCCTTTTCTCTGAGAAGACAGATCCCAGGCTACAGAGCCTGAAGGATAACCGAGTCATCATGCGGTCACTGGGAATGCACACGCCCCAGACTCAGAGAAGGCCATTCCGCCCCTACCATCAGCGCACTTACCCCCCGCCTTGCCCCAGACAAGATTTCAACCAGAGGCGAGGTCGGCCGAACCGTAGACGTCAACCAGGTCCTCAAAGGGGTAATACTTCTGGGTCCGACAAGCCACCGCAGGGACCCAAGGCAAACTTTTGAAGGTGCGCCCGAGAGCAGCTTACCAATCCCTTCCCTGGATCCACTTCATTTCCTCAGCCGCCTCCGCCCCTTCCTGCCGTCATGGTCCCAGCTAACCTCGGATCGTTGGGTCCTGCGCATGGTGCAGTTTGGTTACCATCTTCAGTTTGTTTCTCCACCTCCCCCCATCTTCCCTCCTCGTCCCTCTTCAGGGACCCCTCTCACGAGCAACTGATCGTCCAGGAGGTTCACAAGCTCCTGCTCATTGGAGCTATAGAGGAGGTGCCAAGGGAGCTAAGGGGCAAGGGGTTTTATTCCCGGTACTTCTTAATCCCCAAGTCAAAAGGGGGCCTTCGACCCATCCTGGACCTGCGAGGACTGAACAAATTCATCAAAAAGTTCAAGTTCCGCATGGTAACCTTAGGAACCATCATTCCCTCCTTGGATCCCGGAGATTGGTATGCCGCTCTCGACATGAAGGACGCATACTTCCACATTGCGATCTTTCCCCCGCACAGGCAGTATCTTCACTTTGTGGTAAATCAGGACCACTAATAGTTCACGGTCCTCCCCTTTGGACTCTCCTCAGCCCCCCGGGTGTTCACCAAGTGTATGGCGGTCCTCGCCGCTGCCCTGCACCGCCGTTGTATCCATGTCTTCCCTTACCTCGACGACTGGCTCATTCGAGGCACGTCGGAGGCGCAGGTGACCGGGCACATCACCGTCATCAGGGAGCTGTTTATGAGCCTAGGTCTGACCATCAACCCAGACAAGTCCACTCTGGTGCCTACGCGGAGCATAGAGTTCATCGGGGCAGTGCTAGACTCCAACCTCGCAATGGCCAGCCTCCCCCGGCACCGATTCCAAGCCATAGTGTCCATGGTCACAAGCCTGCAGGCCTTCCCAACCACATCTGCTCAAACGTGCCTCGCTCTCCTGGGGCACATGGCCGCATGCACCTTCGTCACCAGACATGCAAGACTCCGCATGCGCCCGCTGCAGACCTGGCTCGCGTTGGTCTATCGACCAGGCAGGGTGCCATAGACACAATCGTAACGATTCCACTGATTGTTCTAAGTTCCCTAGACTGGTGGACAACGCCCTCACAAGTGTGTGCAGGCCTACCGTTTCACGCCCCTCAGCCCTCAGTGTCCCTGACAACGGACGTGTCATCGCTGGGCTGGGGTGCGCACCTGGGGACCCTGCGTACACATGGTCTATGGTCACAGAGAGAGTTGACTCTTCACATCAATGTGCGGGAGCTTCGAGCAGTTCGCCTAGCATGCCAGACATTCCAACGCCATTTGCACGGCCGTTGTGTTGCGGTATTCACGGACAACACAACGGCCATGTATTACATCAACAAGCAGGGCGGGACCCGGTCCTCCCTGCTGTGTCAGGAAGCAATACGTCTGTGGGACTTTTGCATAGCCCACTCTATTCATCTAGTGGCCTCCTTTCTCCCGGGAGTGCAGAACACCCTTGCGGATCACCTGAGCAGATCCTTCCTGTCCCACGAATGGTCCATCCGTCCGGACGTCCTCTATGTCATTTTCCAGAGGTGGGGGTTTCCCCAGATAGATCTGTTCGCCTCCAGATTGAACAGGAAATGCCAGGTGTTCTGCTCTCTACAGGGTCGCTTCCCGGGCTCACTGTTGGACGCGTTCCTTATACCGTGGACGGGTCGTCTTTGCTACGCCTTTCCACTCTTCCCTCTCGTCCACCAAGTCCTGATCAAGGTCCGGAGAGACAAGGCCCGCCTCATCCTGATCGCTCCGGTGTGGCCGCTGCAGCCTTGGTACACCATGCTGCTCGATCTGAACCTGGCGAATCCGATTGCCCTACCTCTTTGGCCGGACCTGATCACACAGGACTTCGGCAGGATGCGCCATCCGGATCTACGGTCCCTCCATCTGTCTGCATGGCTCCTGGCTGGCTAAGCCAGTCCGAGTCACGCTGTTCCGATGCAGTACAGCAAGTGTTGTTGGGCAGCAGGAAGCCTTCCACGCGTTCAACCTACCTAGCGAAGTGGAAACGCTTCTGCTGCTGGTGTAGCCAGCATGGCCATGACCCACTCGCCACGCTAGTCCCCACCATTTTGGACTACGTGTGGTCTCTCAAGCAGCAGGGCTTGGCGATCTCCTCTCTGCGCGTCCACCTCGCGGCTATATCCACCTTCCATCCAGGCGAGGCTGGCAAGTCCGTGTTTTCTCACCCGATGGTGTCAAGATTTATCAAGGACCTGGAGCGACTATACCCTCAGGTCAAATGGCCTGCCCCTACTTGGGACCTGAACCTTGTCCTGACCAGGCTCATGGCGCCCCCCTTCGAGCCCTTAGCCACATGCTCGCTGCTGTACCTGTCCTGGAAGGTGGCCTTCCTAGTCGCTATTACATCGGCCCGGCGAGTCTCGGAGCTTCGGGCTCTGACCGTGGACCCTCCGTATATGGTGTTCCATAAGGACAAGGTACAGCTGCAACCGCACCCGGCGTTCCTCCCTAAGGTAGTCTCCGCCTTCCACATTAACCAAGACGTCTTCCTGCCAGTCTTTTACCCAAAGCCACATTCATCCCGAAGAGAGCAACAGCTCCACTCCTTGGATGTCCGAAGGGCTCTCGCGTTCTACATTGAGAGAACTAAACCCTTCCGACGTTCACCACAATTGTTTGTGGCAGTAGCGGAACGAATGAGAGGCATGGCAATCTCCTCCCAGCATATCGCATCCTGGGTCACGTCCTGCATCAGGACATGCTATGACTTGGCCCGTGTGCCAACGGGGACCCTTACCGCCCATTCTACCAGGGCCCAGGCTTCGTCGGCCGTGTTTTTGGCTCACGTCCCCATACAGGAAATCTGCCGTGCGGCCACATGGTCTTCTGTACACACCTTCGCATCACACTATGCGCTGGTCCAGCAAGCTAGAGACGATGCCGCTTTTGGCACAGCGGTTTTACAGTCTGCTACGTCTCGCTCCGACCCCACCGCCTAGGTAAGGCTTGGGAATCACCTAATTGGAATGGATATGAGCAAGCACTCGAAGAAGAAAAGACGGTTACTCACCTTTGTAACTGTTGTTCTTCGAGATGTGTTGCTCATATCCATTCCACACCCGCCCTCCTTCCCCTCTGTCGGAGTAGCCGGCAAGAAGGAACTGAGGAGCGGGCGGGCCAGCAGGGGTATATATCAGGCGCCATACTGGCGCCACTCCAGGGGGCGACCTGCTGGCCCACCGAGTGTTGCTAGGGTAAAAAGTCTCCGACGAACATGCACGCGGCGCGCGCACACCTAATTGGAATGGATATGAGCAACACATCTCGAAGAACAACAGTTACAAAGGTGAGTAACCGTCTTTTTTTGAATAATTAAAAATTAGAAACGGTAACTTCGTGTATCGAAAAAACTATTAACTTTGGACATTTCCAGAATATGAGCATGAACCAATGCACATAAGTTAGTAGTTAACTCAAGGCATTGTAACCCTTCAAATTAGATGCTAGTGAACAGAATTTACAATTATTACTGTATACTAGGGGTGACTTTCCTTATAACAACTTGGTAATTCTAAATTTTGGCCTTTTAAAGTGTTTATTTTAAACTTAGAATAGCCAGAGTGCTGTTCTACATGGTGCCTTACAGAAAGCTGAAACTTTGTCAATGTGATAGATATGCTCGGTTAAGATGTAAACACCTACTGATCCATTCTTCCATCAGTGTATGGGAGAATTATATGCACAAATGTCCCACAGGCTGATAAGAGAATAGATCACCTAAAGTGAATGTTCTTTGCCAGTAGAGACAGAAGGATGGTGACGTAGGTAGTACTAAAGGAGAAGTGGGAGGCCATACTGACATTTCATTAGATTTAAAAATGAAAACCTTTGCACAAAGTCTATTGGTAATGCAAAAGAGTTTCAAAACACTTTAAGTAATACTGTGGGTGTTGGATAGCTTTAACTTTGACTATCTATTTTTCCCCTTTAAAATGGCTTTCAGTAGTTCATATGCAAAAAATTATTGGATAGGATTTTCAAAAGCACCTTAAGTTACTCAGGCACTCATGTCCCACTGAAAGTCAATTCAGTCACTTAGGGGTTTTAAAAAATGTCATCCATCCACTGTTATGGCCAGATTGTGACCAATGCAGCCATATATTATAGGTGATGTGGAGCTGCATTTCTGCAGCTAGTTCTTTGGTTGGCATTGTATCTCTTCTGCAAATTACAGCATGTGCACCCCTTCTGAAGAGGGTGCAAGGACCAGGCACTGCCTGATCCCAGACAGCAAACCCAACTCCTACAGTGGGCAGAGACTGCCTCTTTTACAGAGATGAGCATGGAAGCAGCACTAGTTCTACAAGGGTTTTCTCACTCCCTTAGTATAAGAACTCCTGTTGTGCTTGGCCCCATTGTGGAAGGCAGAAGGAAGAGAGAGAGATGTTCCTTGTGCCAACTCCTTCTCTTTCCCACCTGCACAAGGACTAGGCAGAGTCTGGCTTCAGTCAAGCACTGTTTTTATAATTCAGGTCTAAGGGGGAATTGCTTTCTTCATCATTTATTTCTGTAACCAGAGAAAGCTTATTTTTTCATGACCATGTGGATGCCTGACTCCCTTACTCATTTGTAGCACTGAACTGCTTCTTTAAATGGTTATCTAAGCTAAGCAACATCTACTACAAAGCTAAGGTTACACTTCTTTGTTTATCCACAATGTTAAAGAAGCGAGACAGTGGATGTTTTGGCTGATCAAGCTTCCCATTCAGAAACAGCATTGATAGAGCCAGAAGAAGACATGAGGTAATCTTTGTGGGTTTGTGCCAGGCTAGTTTTACTTCTCCCCCGATTGTCAGTGCCTTCAGTTTATAGTTACTATTATGCGTCTCATTGTGGTGTGTTTTGTTTGTTGCGAGCTTTAGAAGTAGGATAATGGTGACTGGCATTAGTCTGGACCTATCTGGGGGAATTTCATTTTGTTTTCTACGAATTCAGTTATACCTCATGGAAGGTGCGAACAGACATTCATTTTAATGACCCTTTTATCAAAGCACTCGGCAAAGTTAGCAGCCCTAGAGAAAACTTTGCTCTGCCTCAGTACTGTCTTTTATAAAAATAATGCTGTTAATAACATAAGACTCTTCATAATGAGGCTGCCTGCAGTCTCTCTCTCTATTTAAAATACTAATTAAAACTTGACTTTTTGTTACATTTAATCACCATGCAGTCACTCTTCTTATTAACCATCTTCATTGTAAAATACAGGACTTAGCTGTAGGAAGAGCCTTAAAAGTTACTATCAGGTTAAGAGATTGTAATTCTGTCGAGATTCCATCAACTCCATTGGAGGTGTGTGAGGTACAAATGATTACAGATCAGCCCAACTAATATGTACAACCTAGTTTTAAAATTTAAAATAGATGTGTATAATTAAGGAAGTTGCTAGCCAACTTTTTCCCCTTTGCAAGCAAAAGGATCAGACTATGACCTGAGATAGAAAAGTACTACAGAAATCCAATAATTATTTCAGTACAAATGAAGATGAACCCCACAAATTATTTTGCACTATATCTTAATTTAGTCAGCTGTTTTGGAACCTCTTATTTTCTTTTGCCCATCTTTTCCTTTCACATCTCAATTTTTTCCTCTTTCTGTCATTACATTGGCACCATACATTAGATCAAGAAAACAGGAAGATAACTTTTACCAGACACAAATCTGATGTTACCCTGTGGGACATCTGAATGTGTACTTTGATAGTGGTACTAGGGGTCTCTATTAACCAGAACATTGAGTACTCTAGCTTTATGAAACCATCCTTAATGCATGGCGTATATATTAACAGATGTCCTTTGTTTCTGAAGTTAAATCTTAGAACTGACATCAACATACTGTAATTAGATCAGATATAGCTTGTAAATATTTACTGTGGGCCTTATCCTGCAAACCCTTGTTCATATGAGTAGTGCTAATGAAGCTAATGTAATCAGTAAGAACTACTTATATTAGCAAGAATGCAGAACCAGGCAACTTATTAACATCAATTAAGCTTAATATTCTCAAATCAAATCGATTTTTCCTTCAATGTTTGGTGTACTGGTATAGTTGGTTAACAAAATAATAGTGTTTTACTGAGAAATTGTCTGGAAACAGATTATAGCATGGAAAGTCATTATTGAGACACAGAAAACATTTTAGCCCATTTATCCAGACTTTTGGATAAGAGACCGCATGCATCTATAAATACTGTATGTTATCAAGAAGCGAACTCAGAAAAGTTACCAAAGTGTATTTAACAATGATTTTTCTCCAAATCAATACCAAGCAGCATATTTTATAACTAACAGAACAGTTAAAGGTCAACTGAGCTGCTTTTTGACTAACATTACAGGAATTGTGAAGCACCAGATAGACAGCCATATCAAAGATCCAGATCAACAGAACAGCGTCCTGTGCTAGAGCGGACCAACTCCCGCTCCCGATCCACAGAGCGTCCTGACTCAAACCTCATGAGGTCGATGCCTTCATTAATGACTGGAAGATCTGCCCCTCCTTCACCTGCCTTATCGAGGTGAAACAGACAAATCAATCAGACTAATTCTCTTTGCCCCACCAACTCACATTTTATTTTCCCAGTAGCTAATTGGTATCGCCTTCCATCTTTGGCTGATCACTAGTAGCAGTAGATACTAACTCTGTCAGTGCCAACACACTATTTATATTCTCTTGTGGATATAATGGTGTGGCTGCCATTGTAATTTGTTTACTAACGTATTTAACTACATTTGTTTTGTGATTTCTCATTTATCAGGAATCCTGGGTGATTTCTCACATAAAGCACCTCATAACTATCATGTTCTTCTCTTACAGAATGAGAAATTGTTTGTGTTCATCAGACATCGCTTATGGAACAACCATCATAACAACATCAAATGAAACTATTTTTTGTTAAAAAGTTTCTTTAAATGGATTGTACTAACGTTGTGTATTAACCACTGTTTTCTCTGACTACATTTTACTGTGCCATAGTCTGTTTTGTACCCGTTTAAGTACATTATATTATTACTGATGAAGAATTTTGCCAATTTATGTAAACTCCCTTTAGTGCAACTACAGTAAAGGAAGTACGACTATATGTGCAGCCAGTTTGGTCGAGTAGGAAGTTGAATGAACCATCACTTCATTTTAGGTTGTAAAATATATTCCTTGGCTTTCTGATAGTGAAAGCTAATTATATCAAGAACCAAATCCTGATGTCATTTCTCTCTATTTTACTTCTTTTTTACGTAGTCCAACCCAAAGCTGAACTGAATATAATGTAATAAGGATCTTAGCATGTGGCCCCTAGATCGTTTTATATGTATGTGTGTATATAATAAAAGCGCACATGCACATACATGAATACATACACACAGAAAATATGCAGAGTCAGCTACACAAATACATTACGTGTCAATATTTAGCCTTATTTTGTCTTTTTTCTTCAGATAGAGTTTTCTCGGTTTAATTGTCAGCTAGTCCTTCTATGAAAAAAGACAGCAGTACGATTACAGTATCTCAAAGGTCCTAAGTGCACCAACATTTTCTTAGTCATTGTATTAGCTCTGTAGGTATCTAAGGATGAATGTGACTTTAAAAGGGCATATTTTGTTTTGATGTGTGTTCTGTAGGTCACATCCTCGAACTGGGTCTGTCCAAACAAGCCCATCAAGTACTCCAGTAGCAGGACGAAGGGGCAGGCAGCTACCACAGCTCCCACCAAAGGGGACATTGGAAAGAAGTAAGTGATTTTTTGTTGTGACTTCAGAATTGTTTGTGGATTGCTAAAATGAAGGGAGGATTGGTTATTATTTACTGCCTTTCTTTTGGAATTAAAACCTAAATGTCTTGAGTTTTTCCTGTGTAGAACCAGAATTTGCCAATAGTTTTGTGTTTTGTACCATCCACCATTTCTTTCAAAGTCAGTCTAACATCTAATGCCATTTGAATTAAACTAATCTATACCATCAATACAATTCAATAAACAGAGACCAAAGTGGACTATGTATTGACTCAATTCTGTTCCCATTGAAGTTGATGGACATTTTGCACTGACGTCAACAGAAGCAGAAGCTCCTATATCAGTTGCTTTGCATTTTGTTGATAAAACTCTGGTGTAATGAATGTGTTTCATAAAATGTCCAATCCTGAAAGGTTCTGAGTGCCCACTGTCTTCCCTGGTGTTGAGAATGTAGAATCCTTTCTAAGATCAGGATCAGTGTGTGGTAGAATAGTAGTACAAAGCTCCTATGCTAACACCAATAAAGGAAAAAACTCACAAGTACAAAGGATGATTAGCTCATGCATAAATATAGATATCACTCTTGACACAGAAGGAACAGGAAAAAGGTCATCATCTTTAACAACAAAAATAAATACCAGTGAGATGCTTGGTGATGCATATTTTATGGATACTGTCAATACTGTTCCTCTGAATACCTCATGAAAGCATTGTTCAGTAGACGAAACATTTTCAGGAATCTTCAAAATCATAGGAGTAAAGCTACATTTTTGGCATCAAATATATTTTCAGCTTTTCTATTGATAGTATATAAATGTGCTTTGCAAAATCAGTCTAAATGCCCATGCACTCTCTTTTTTTTCTTCTTATGAAGACGTGTGTTATACCTTTTGTAAAAGCGCTGTTGTTTTTAACCCCTATTCTTTGGTTCCCTTTTTTGTTTTATTTTTATTCTCCCTAGACAATGGAGACAAGGAGATAGAACCTTATGAAGGTCTGTACATAAAGGAGGGTTTGTTTTCTGCTTGAAAGTCTTTTTGGGAGGCTGTATAAGCAAAAATAAACCCAACTGCAATTGATGTTGCTTGATTCCTTAAACTTTTATTAGGTCAGTGGAAGAATTTGTGTGATAATTATTCCCTCATGTATTTTGTAGTTCATAAATTGTACAGTGGTCAGCCCTAAAAATGTAGAATTTTGCTTTAGATAACAATCTAAATATGGCCACAGTTGAGCAAAGTAATTAAGCATGTGCCTAACTTTAAGCACATAAGTAGTCACAATGCATTAAATGAGACCACTTCATGTGCTTAAAGTTAGACACATGCTTTAGTACCTGAGAGACTCAGACTGTATATGATTCCTTAGATAGTATAGGAAATACTGAGGCCTGATCCTGCACAAACGTACATGAGTTGTCCTACTGAAGTCAGTTGGACTACTCATGTACATGAAGTTAAACACATGTATTACTGTTTGCAGTATCAATATCTTAGGCGTTATTCAAATTTAAGGACTACAGTAGTCCTGTGAATTTCAATTGGGCTTCTCAGTGTGCATAATGTTAAGCCTGTACATACATCTTTATGGGATTGGGGCATTAGTGTTCACATGTAACATTATTTTGTTGTCTAAAGCAATTGCTGAATTTTAAGTCACACCCATTGGACCGAGAAGTAAAAATTCCCAAATCAAGGTAGTCTTAATACAAAAAGCAATAAGAATTTTGCTAAAAATTAATCTCCCCACAGAAGTGAAAAATGTTGCATAGAATTAATGCCAGCTTTGATACTCAATTTGCTTCATGACAAACCAGAAGATATCAATTGCAGTCCTTTTTTATGTCACTGAGGGTCTATACGTATCTGTCTCAACAGATTTTTTATTTAGTGTTTATGGTGTTTATTTCAGTTTTGGAATCAGACTCTCTAGATCATTACCCTAGTGTGTACTTTTCTGTTGTGAAAATGCATATATCACAGTTAAATATAGTCTAGCTATGCCAGGAGATAATATAGTAACATGATGCCTGTGCCGTTGTTCACTATGTTTGTAAGTTCTATCCTTTTTCCCAACCTTTGTCTGTGTTATCTATTTAGATTGCAAGCTTTTGCGGCTGAGGCTGGCTATTAGTCTGAGTTTGTACAGGGCCTACTACAATGGGGCCCTGTACTCAGTCAGCTCCTGGGCACTACCATGATAAATAGATTTTTAAAGATTATAATATTTGTTTATGAGAAATCTAGAGTTGTTGGCTGTACTGATATATGAGACACTACACTGATGGTTTCAAAGGATGAAGTGGTATTTTGTTATTATGAATATCAATCTAAAAAGTAAATTTTTCTGAAGATTTGGGTTACAGGAAACTGTTAAGTACATAGATATCGGAGTTTAATATACAATCAAAGTATGATCATACATACAGGCCACAATGGCTAGACCTATGGCATTTTAAATTTTGTATATATATATATTTTCTATAAGGTGTGAAGAAAAAGTATAAATGTAATTAAAGGGAATATGTAGAATAAATATAAATATTTTACTTTTATATACCCTAGCTTATCTGCCATAACTTTCAGCTATGCAATCTTTGTCTCAATATTCTACATAGTTTTTTTCATGTGGTAATTCAGGAGCCAAGTAACTCCATTTTGTGACTTGTTTTATGCAGTTACCGGTAAGTAACCTCTGACTGCGATTCAATGAAATTATGATTACTATGCTGTCATTCTGTGTGGCTTGATTGCAAAGGAAGACTGCATTTTACAAAAAAAATGGATATAATTTTAAGTTTGTGGATTATGTCCCAAAATATTGCTGTTGTTACAACAACAACAAAAGAATGCAAGATTCTGATGATGTTCAGACTGAAAACCAGTGGAACCCAGAACATCGACCACAATGGATGAGTTATTTAGTGAATAAATAATTAACAAAACTGAGTAGAACATTGAGACAAAAAGAACAGCATTAAAGGCAATAGCAAGTAAAACTGAAAGTTGTCAGGAATTCTGCAGATTATTATTTATCATTATAAGTAGTGCGATAAGTACGCAGAGACCTCAGTCAGGCTCAGATGCCCGTGCTAGGTATTGTACTAACACATGCTCAGAACTGGTCTGTAAAAGTGAGGTAAATGTGGCTAGAAACAGGACAAACTTTCCCATGATTTAAAGAAAATGATTGTAAAATATAGGATTGAGTACTGTATGTGGAATATGCTGTATTATATAACTTCCTTGCATTTTAAAATCCAACATTTTAGCTTTGACCAGTTGAAGTTCAGATGTTAATGTAACAAAAGAGATAATTTAAAATGTATCAGAGGGTAACCAACTGAGTTAGTCTATGTCATCTCTGTATTTTACTAGAAGGAAAGAGGTTTAAAAAAAGAGCATGTTCTGTACTCATTTCAGGGTCAGACACTTATTACACGTGTCTGAAAGAAAAATAGTAAAAGTGCTGTGATTCTAGGTGGGAAAAAATGAGCTATTCACAGTTCCCCAATCTGGGTCCCCTTTTGTTGTAGCTGAAAACTCAGCTTTTAGTGTGGAACAGCCTGAAAGCTTGCTTTAAACTACGGTGACTACATGTGGCAGCCAGAGGCCAGTCCATTCTCAAGAGCATAGTAGTGAATCCGCAGTTGGCTAGACTTGCCACATTTATGACCACATTTATGATTGTGTTGATGAACCAGTACAAAAGTGTTGTACTGCAGTGAAGTGTCTGGATCTAGAAGGCGGTTCGTTTGTTCGTTTGTGCGCTTTTTAAGTATATAATATTTCAAGGGCATTTTCAGACTAGAAAACACTATTTTTTATGTTGGATTCTTTCTTTCTCATTTTTAGGCATGTTCTCAATATTTTGTTCTGGGCTTTAGCTACACAACTCCTTTTAGCATTAAGTGGAGCTACACAGCTAAAACTGTGTGTAGTGAGCTGAAAATACACCTCCTACAATTTTATAATGTTGTAGGAGACATCAAAAGCTATTAACAGTGAATGTTTACAACTATTACTAATCTAAGAGGAGGAAACTAAAAGGTTTTACTTTATACCTTGCTGAAATGCAAGTCTTGGTTCTACTTGGCTTTGGAACAAGGCTAAATTCAGTAACTGCCTGCAATCTATATTTTAAATATAAACCCCATGAAATTACTTTTAAAACTATTTCAAATATTGGACTTCTTGACTTCCCCTATTTTAGACCTGTCTGCTACATTCAATTATAGCAATAAGACTTTCCACTTCAAAAGATTTTGAACCGCTTTGAAGTGATTGATGCTTCACTCATTCTCCAAAGAAGTCATAAATTATTCATAATCTTCTGTGTTTTAATTTGTAAATAATTATTTATTCAGATCTATACTACATTGAAATTATAATAGAACTGGTAGCAACATCTATAGTTAAAGTTTCATAATACTTTCTGTTGTAAGATCCCATTTTCAATTGCTAATAATGTCAGCAAACTTTAAGTGTTGGGGCAGACATTTTCCATGTCTCAGGCTGATTTGCAAAAACTACTGTCCAACTGTTTCTTTGAAGAGCTCTAATCCCTCCATGCTATAGAGCAGGGACTTGAAATTTAGCAGAGGGGTAGTGTGAGGGCCAATTCCTTTTTCTGTCCTTATGAAAAACCACTCAGATTTATCCAAGTTCTAAGTCTGTGAGCATCGTCCTTTACATATGTTCAGTATAACCTTTAGAGCAGGGATACTAAATGTCTGAACGTTCCATGTGCCTTAAACCCTTTCCAGCCCAACATGAGCTCATTACATGCCAACTGCACTGAGTATATGCCCATCCTCTAGTGAACATGCTATGTGTTAAGCATAGTGCATGGACACCAGATGGGAGATGCAATAGCTTTAGTTCAGGGATCAGTAACTTTGGCACATGGCCCATCAGGGTAGTCCACTGGTGGACTGGGACAGTTTGTTTACCTGCAGTGTCCACAGGTTCAGCTGATTGCAGCTCCCAACGGCCGTGGTTCACCGTTCCAGGCCAATGGGGGCTGCGGGAAGCAGTGGCCAGCACATCCCTCAGCCTGCATGGCTTCCCACAGCCCCCATTGGCCTGGAACGGTGAACCGCCTGAAGACTGATTAGGTTAAACAAGGACAAGTGCAGAGTCCCGCACTTAGGATGGAAGAATCCCATGCACCGCTTCAGGCTGGGGTAAGCAGCAGTTCTGCAGAAAATTACCTGGGGATTACAGTGAATGAGGAGCTGGATATGAGTTAGCAGTGTGCCCTTGTTGCCAAGAAGGCTAACAGAATATTGGGCTGTTTTAGTAGGAGCATTGCCAGCAGATCGAGGTAAGTGATTATTCCCCTCTACTGAGGCACTGGTGAGGCCACACCTGGAGTATTGCATCCAGTTTCGGTCCCCTCGCTACAGAAAGGATGTGGACAAATTGGAGAGAGTCCCAAGGAGTGTTGGCGCACATGACTTTACAAGGAGAGGCAGAGGGAACTGGGATTGTTTAGTCTGCAGAAGAGAAGAATGAGGAGGGATTTGATAGCAGCCTTCGACTGCCTGAAAGGGGGTTCCAAAGAGGATGGAGCCTAGGCTGTTCTCAGTGGTAGCAGATGACAGAACAAGAAGTAATGGACTCAAGTTGCAGTGAGGGAGGTCTAGGTTGGATATTAGGAAACACTATTTCACTAGGAGGGTGGTGAAGCACTGGAATGGATTGCCTAGGGAGGTTGTGGAATCTCCATCCTTAAGAGGTTTTTAAGGCCTGGCTTGACAAAGCTCTGGCTGGAGTGATTTAGTTGGTGTTGATTCTGCTTTGAGCAGGAGATTGGACTAGATGACCTCCTGAGGTCTCTTCCAACCCTAATATTCTATAATCCTCTAGAGTAGAGGTCTCCTCTAAGTTTTAGGTCTGACCTGGAACCAACTTAGACCCAAGCCCACCCAACCTAAGAGAGTCAGGTTGTTTTCTGACCCAATCCTGAGCCTTCCTCCTGAACCTGAGTCAGCTCTACTGCTGCCATCTCATGCCTAGGGGATCAGCTCTCCTCTTCCTGCCCATGAGGTGGGCAAAACAGTGGCTGTGTGCCCTGCTTGTGATGTTTGTCACATCCTGCTGTGCTGTGCATGCTGTAGAGTGAGAGGTGTTCTGACTCAACAGCACACTATCTCCAGCACAACATAGCAAGGTGGCGTTGGCCTGCAGGGTCAGGGCACGCAGCTGATGTGATGACAACCTCAAAGACAGAAGGAGGGAAGCCAACCCAAGCCTGAGACTGTCCATTTGTTTTCACACCCAACCCAACCCACAAGTAGTTGGGTTCTTTTGGGTTCAGGGTGAGTTGCAGGTTCTACTCCAGGCTGGGAATTAAACTCTGAAATCCTGATTCCCAGTATTTCTCTGCTATCAATTAGTTGTATAAACTACTGGCAAAGAGTGTGTTGCATTCCCCTGTAGTGTTGGTTACTACTTTAATTCAGTCTATAGAGGTCAGTGCTATGAACCTAAAGGTGTTGTGTACCCTACTGATGACCAGTGATAATCAATATGGGTCCATATGATGGAATTTCTGGTTTTTCAGTTGCTCTTAAAAATAAGGGTGGGGAAAAGAGGGAAATTACCTACGAAGTTGAAAAATAATTTTAAAAGAACATTAAGGTTACAAAGTCAAATACTCAGAAGTTAGGAAAAAGACATGTTAAGGTTGTTCATGTAACTTTAATTTGTCTTCCTTGCATATATGAACTGTGCTACAGCCTTTAATTACATACCATTCTGCCACCCCGTCTCTCCTTGGACAAGTCACTTAGGGCTTGTCTACATATGTAATTATTTCTGATTAACCATTCTTAATTAACTCCATGTGTGGACATTCTCATTCCACATAGAGTTAATCTGGGATAAAGTGCAAATCTCTGTGGCCCAATTTACGCCACCTTATTTCCTTGCACTTGCTACTTTGATTATTGCCAGAAACTCAGAGAGGAGAGTAGCTCAGTTATAATATGCTTCCAGTCTGCTCCTGTGGTAGTGCAACAATGCACTTCCCCTTGCTTGGAACTTGTGATAGCCCACAGTTGAGTCCTGTATTAGTATCCTTGGATACCAATAACATTCTAGCTCAGTTCTGCAAACCTTTAGTGGAACCAATCTTGTATTTCCATTAATACAGCCATAGCAGACCTAATTCTGCTCCCATTTAAATCAGTTTTTCTGCTGACTACAATGTGCTATTAATCAGGGCCGGCTCTAGGTTTTTTGCCACCCCAAGCAAAAACAATTTTGGCTGCCCCCCGTCCCAGCCCTGGGCTCCTCCCTGCACCTCCCTGCTGCCCCAACTCTGGGCTCTCCCTCCCCACCCACACCCCCTGCAGCCCCAGCACTGGGCTTCCTCCTCTCCCCCCCCACCAGTGCCCCCCCACCTCCCTCCCTCCACCCTCCTGCTGCCCCAGCCCTGGGCTCTCTCTCTCCACCACCAGTGCCCCCCCACACCTCCTGCTGCCTCAGCCCTGGGCTCTCCCCTACACACACACACCTGCACCCTCCTTCCACCGCAGCCCTGGGTCACTGGTAACTCGCTCCCAGGGTGGGTCATTCAGCAGAAATTTTGGATTTGCACAAAACACAGACAGGATTGGGTCCCATATGGTTACAGAGCTGCAGTAAAGTGGAACAATTTTCAGCTTGTGTGACCGGAGGATATCTGGATGCAAATTATAAGACTGTCCTCCATAAATGAGGAAAAATTGAGGTGCCTTTATTATTCTTTTGTTCCATTCTTTCTATGGGGAATTTGCCAATGCAGTATCACTGTCTTTCTTTTAAACAAACAAACAAAAAAAAGGCAATGGCTGTTGAAAATAGCAATTCCAATTCTAATAACCACTGGGAAGCATTTCTTGCTCAATTTTATCCTACTTTTTCTACAACAAGGATCAGCATATTTGATTTGGGAGAAATAAAGTAACAGCTGCCCAAACTGAGCTTGAGCACTCCTGAATTTTGAGGTGTTCAAATCTGGAAGGCAGGTGCTGGGTGGGAGGGAGCTGGGTGGGGAGGGAGCTGTGGGCTCTGTGGGGAAGCACGGCATGTATGCAGCAGCATGTCTGGCCCTGCATGGAGCCAGACAAGCTGGTCTGAGTGGCATGGTAAGGGGGCTGGGGGGCTGGAGAAGGGGTAGGGAGTTCCAGGGGGGGCAGTCAAGGGACAGGGAGCAGGGGGGGTGGATGGGGCAGAGGTTCGGGGGGGGCAGTCAGGGGACAGGCAGCGGTTGGATAGGCATGGGAGTCCCAGGGGTTTGTCAGGGGACAGGTAGGAGGTGGGATCCTAGGGGAGAAGTTGGGGACAAGGAGAAGGGAGGCTTAGATAGGGGGTGTGGTCCTGTGGGGCAGTTAGGGGCAGGGGTCCCAGGAGGGGGTGATCAAGGGACAGGGAGCGGCAGGGGGGGTTGGATGGGTTGGGGTTTCTGTGGGGGGCAGTTGGAGGGAGTGGATGGTGGCAGGGTGGGGCTTCCCTCCCCCTGGAGTGTCCTGTGTTTTGAATGTTAAAATATGATCTCCCTACCATTCACAGCACGCTGCCGCATGAGGTCCCCCTCCTTCCTTTCCAGTTGGTAGTGGCCAAGGGAATGCTGGGAAATGTAGTTCTTTCCCTGCTCCAGGGCTGGCTCTATAGGCAGGGAGCTAACCAAGGAACTACAGCTCCCAGAGCCCCCTGTTGGTTCAGCTTCCCTGCCGCCCCTGCAAATGGGCTGCCCAAGCAGGTGGTTTGCTGGTGCCTAGAGCAGCCCCTGCTATTAATAATGTGAAATACCATAACTTTATTGTAGAATTCTAGAGAAAAATCTAAGCACCCATCTATTTCCATTATATTGACACTACTCATTGTCTAAATATTCATATTAATGCCTTGGTATCAGTAATTTTAAGTTGTGAGTACAAACTAGAAAATCCCAATATCTAGGGATTCAGTATACTGGTTAGTTGCATAATATGTTTACAAGTAAAATTATAATAAACCTATGTAGTAGTGGAATCATTAACAAAGAATTAGAAACAGAACATCACACTCAGTGAGGAAGCAAAATACAAATATTTCTTTTAAAATTGTGCAAGAAACTGTCAATAAGTAACAGAAAAATGTAATGTTAAAAATACCTTAAAACAAACCAAATAAATTAATTGCATTAAAAAATGTGGGTTTATGAAAGGATAAGTGTCCAACTCAACATGCTTTTTCTCTGTCTACTGTAGTTACTATGGTCACAGATATTTTGTATAGGAAGAGTTCTGGTTCTTTTTTTATATGTACTCACTGGTACATTAAATAGATCAAATAAGATTTGTATTTTATGTTGTTTATCATATAATAATATACTATCTGATGTTGTCTTTACTGACTCTTTTGCACTTTTTCAGGTGGCAGTAAATCTACATATACTTATTCTAGCACTTTCATTTTAATTGTAGTTCCTAAAGAAAAGTGAATTGAGCTAATGTTTTCGTTGAATTCTAGGTTTTCTGAAATTCAGCTAACTTCCTGTTTTGTTACAAATTGATCATCATCTTCCCTTTTTTTTTCTTTGCAATTGGCTGAACTTGGGGGAGGGGAGGCATTATTTTCACATTGCTCTTTGGGGGCATATGCAGGTAACTCAAATTCTTACTGATGATCTGCCCACATATTTAAATCAGCTGTTCACTGATTGGAGGATTGTTGCAAGAAAAAACAAAGCCAAACTAGAGTGGATGCTTTTACTTTAGATCTTTAAAGCTTATGCTGCGTCTGCTTTTCTCTGCTTCAATATTATTGTCCGCTTTTCTATGCATCACTAATTAATTCAGAAACCACCAGGTCAGGAATATTAAGGGCCACATCCTACCTTCTTTCCTTGCACAAAGCTTTCATTGAAATAAATGAAAGTCATGCATAAAAAAGAAAAACAGGATTTGGTGCTACTAGAACTAGGTGCGTCCACATAAACAGGATTTATTTTACCCTTGATTCACTCAAAAAAAATGGTGCCAAATAGTGAGGAATTGTATATTATTTGTTTGACATTTATTGTTTATTTGATCAGCTTGTAACAAGGTATGCATGTTTTTGTCTCACTTTTTTCTGTTTTGCTTATATGAATGCAGAAGGAGATGAAGAAAACAAGCATATTGGAGAGCAGGGGTCAGAGGTTGAGGCAGGTCTGTCTGACCAAATTTGCATATCCTCTTTAGATATGTTTCCCTATGAGCGAACTTCTCTAGCTAGCTTGGAAATATATTAAGATGCAAAAGCCAGGCAGTAATAATTTCATTTTATTTAACACCAAAGCAAACAAAACCAGTGCATCATGGATTATTTTAAATGCTTGCA